>NW_020897768.1:852828-1579087 GCF_003984885.1 Neopelma chrysocephalum | reverse complement strand
GAATTGTTCAACACTTTTTATTGATTGTGGATTTTTCCTAGTGCTTTGCCAGATACCTGGCACCAAAGAGTAAAGTTTGATTTTATTGTTTTTCTGATGAAAAATGAATGGGAAAACTTTGAAATAATATTTCTGTTGGCTATTTTTTCAAAGATAAAGAATGTGGTAAGGATAGTGAAAAATAAAGAATGTGGTAAAGCAAAGAGAGTGCATGCACCATGCTGACCTATTTAGTCTGTATTTCATCTTGCTGTGATAATCCTGGATTATATTCTGTAATTCTGCTAAAAGTATGTACAAGATGTGGTCTTTTTCTTAATTTTCTTAAGATGGTTTGAAAGTAAAACTATTCTAATAGCGCCAGATAGTCCAGAGTTTTAAAAGTAGTTGTGCTGTGAGAATAGAAACAGTTGAAAAAGAGTTGACTTTTGAAAAGTGGAAAAAAATGAGTCAGATGTTTTCAAGGTGAAATAGTCCAGAAAATTGAAAAATTGTGGAAATTGTTCAGATGGAGGCAACAGAGCTTGCAGGCCTCCCCCAGTGCTTTCTTTTGTCCTGTAGTAAGAACCTTTATCTCTTGTAACCACGGAAGCCCCCTTGCCTGATATGAGTGATTAACAGGCTTGTTTGCAACTAGATTTGAGGGTAAGATCACACTGTCCCTTCCTTGTAGTTGATTTGACAGCACTGGAGTAAAACAGCTTTTGCTGTGTGAGATGTTTGTTTCCTGCCTATGGCTGTTTTTCCTTTCCTTCTAAGCAAGGAAAAGCCTCTTGCTTTTGTTCATAGAAACATGCTTTAATGTTTAATTAATAATGAATTAAATGTTTCCGAATTCAAAAATGTCCATGAAAGACATTATTTTTAAGGTCCTCTAAACAGTTCCCCGCACTTCCCAGGTTGTGCTTGAGGAAAGAAAAAAAGATTTTGTGCATGTATACTTGCATTTTCTATAATTTTGAGTTGAAATAATAACTTTGGAAGTTGACCAGTTAAATATTAGACACTACGTTATTGTGCCAGTGCACCCTGGCACCACCTGCTGCACATTGAGACTAAGCATTTTTGGGTAAAGAGGACACTGATGTTCTAATTTCCCATTCCGCTGTCTGCAGTAATGAATTTTCAATATGCTACTGAAAGGTCTAGGAAAATTGGAAGGCAGAAACTGGCAGGTAAATGTGATAAATTTATTTTGGCCTTACTGTTGGCTAAAGGAGAGCTGGAAAAGTCAGAGCCTGCCAGACTGAGCTTCCTGGCAAGAAGAACTGATCTACCTCATACCTTTGGAAAATGCACTCCGTATGACTAGATGTGATACAAAAATCTTTCTCCTTGCATCTGGGAAATCATTTGCAGTCTGTTACTATCGATCTGGAGACTGGAATGTTCCTGCTTCTGCCACTGATTTGCATACTGTGCCGAAGCACAATAACTAAGGTTGACAGAGAAAACCGCCAGTGATAGTCATCCTTTTTTTGTTCCAAGCCTGGTGATTACCTAGGCTTACAGTGGACTTTGTCTTTTTATACTTCAATTTTTTTTTTTATTATTTTTCCTTTCCATTTCCTTGGTACCTGTGTGTCTCGGATGAACCTTGACTTCTCGCTTCTGTTGGACTGTGGATGAAGACCTTGCAAAGAGGTTTTCTTGTGTTTTTTGGCAACCACAAAAGCTGCATGGCAGAATAATACTTTCAAAAAGTTCAAAACAAGCTTGCTCTGTTTTTTTCATTTTAGTTTTATAAATTACTCTTGTTAATCTAATGATAGTACTACATTTTAAAATCTTTTTGCAGTGTCTAGCATCTATTGCTGTGGTGCAAGAGCAGTGTGAGCTTATGACTGGTGAAGTAACTGTTATTTTAGTAATTTTTTTTAGTTTATTTGAAGGAATCAGGGAGACCAAATTGGCTGGAGAATGTAAGTTACTCTTACAAGTCATTCTAAACAGGAAATTAAGGAGAAAAAAGCACCCCACTGTTAAAGTAATAACTTGCTGTGAGACAGCATTGAAGTGCAGTAAATAGGAAAAATGTGTTTTGGCACTTCTACATACTTATAATTTGATCTGTGTATTAACTGCATTTATGAATTTCACATAACTAAATATGCTTGCACAATTCTGAATAAACGGTAACATCAGTCTGCTAGGGTAGTACTGAGCATAAGTTGTCTTCAGAGGTTCTTTTTTATAATGGATGTAGTTTTTACCAGGTGATGTAATTTTTTTCTGACCATACAAATATAATTGATTAACAAGGAAAAAACCCGTATAGTTTCTCAAAGAGGGGAAAGGATTTATAGATATCAGGTATTTAATTTTTAGTTTGTGCTTCTGGTGTGGTGAAAAAATGGTCTTTTGCCATCCTTTCTATCGTTTTCCAGCATAAGAAATTTTTAATTCTCTACTTAGGATAGTTAAGCATTCAATTTGGCTTAACATTGTCCTAATAGGCAACGTTGTCCTAATTCTACAAAGATGGAGTAGACTTAATGTTCTCTTTCAGCTATGTTTTAGAGTGCAGAAATTAAAAGTTATATAGATTATATCTACTTGAGTAGCTCTCTTTCCTGCATGATCCAGCACGAAAGTTGAGTTCAGCTGGTCAAGTTGCGGTAACAATTCTTGACTGTAAATGTCTGGGGTCTGCTGGGGGACCTTTGTGTTGTTGGATGGTGAAGCTGGCTTCCTCCCTCTTTTCACAGATGTGGAATCAGTTGACCTTCCAGGGATAGTCCATTTTTTCACTTTACCTGCTGTCTGGAAGAGTCAACTTCTGTTGAAGATAATCATAATGTTAAAATTTATGCTAAATATTGAACTTTTGATTTTCTGTAGTTCTTATAAAAGAAATTTATTTCCGTAGTGGGTTGACCCTGGCTGGGTACCAGGTACCCACTAAAGCCGCTCTCTCACTCTCCCTCTGCAACTGAGCAGAGGAGAGAGAAGAAAAAAAACCAGCTAAGGATTCATGAGTACAGATAAGAGGTCAGTGACCTCTCACTGACCCACGAGAGGTCAGTTACTGATTACCTTCATGGGCAAAACAGACTCAAAGTGGGGATATTACTTAAATTTATTACTAACAGGATAAGAGCCAAAGAGTGAGAAATAAAACAGTCTTAAAAACACTTTCCCCCCCACCCCTCCTTCCATGTTTTCCCTCCTCCCCCCCAGCGGTGCAGGGGGATGGGGAATGGGGATTACGGTCAGTTGTTGTTTCTGCTGCTGTTCTGGGAGAGGAGTCCTTCCCCTGCTCCTGTGGGGTCCTTCCCACGGGAGACAGTCCTTGATGGACCCCTCCGGTGTGAGTCCATCCCTCGGGCAGCAATTCTTCCCAAACTGCTGTCCCATGGGTCACTCCTCCATGGGGTGCAGTCCTTCACCAATGAGCTGTACTGATGTGGGTCCCCCATGGGGGCCACAAGTCCTACCTGGGAAAAACCTGCTCCAGTGTGGGCTCTGCTCTCCACAGGCTGCAGGTCTCTGTCAGGACCCTGCTCCATCTTGGGCCTCCCATGGGGTCACAGCCTCCTTCATGCATCCACCTGCTCCAGCAAGGGCTCCTTCCTGGGCTGCAGGTGGGTCTCTGCACCCCGATGGTCCTCCATGGGCTGCAGGGGCACAGCTGCTCCACCAAGGTCTGCACCACGGGCTGCAGGGGCCTCAGCTCCGGCACCTGGAGCATCTCCTGCCCCTCCTTCTGCACTGACCTTGGTGTCTGCCTTGTTGTTCCCATGTTCTCACTCCTCTCTTCCCTGGCTGGAATTTCTTCTGCACAACAACCTTCTGTTCTTAACTATGTTATCACGGAGGTGTTACTATCTCTTCTGATTGGCTTGGCCTTGGCCAGCAGCAGGAAGTCCATCCTGGAGCCGGCTCTCCCCACGGGAGAGGGGAAGCTTCTGGCAGCTTCTAACAGAAGCCACCCCTGTAGCCCCCTCACTACCAAAATGCAGCCACAGAAGCCCACTGCAAGTTCATAGCTTAAGTCTTTATCTGTAGTGATCATGGAGGCCTGCATTTTTTTCTGGTTAGTGTTTTTATTTTAGCTTTAGAAACATAATTCTTTTGGAAGACTGCTTGAAGCTATTGCAGGTGCTCATTGTGATACCCAGCTGCTTAGTGAGAAGTAGCAGTATTGTACTAGTAGTGAGAACTACCAATATTCAATTGCTAACAATTGCATCCTTTATCTAAGGTCATAATTTAGGTGATTTGAATTAGAATTTGAATACTAATAAAACCAGAAGAGCTTTTTGGAAGAGTGCACCTCAGGGGCTGGGGGTTAAGTTTGAGGGAGTATGAATCAGGAAGCTGGCCTGCCTGGGAGAACATAGCCCTGTTATTCATGCTGTATAGCTTTAAGATTTCTTTTGCTAGCAATGTGACTCCTATGAAAACTGTGCTTCCTGATGCCAGTTCTGGTTCTGGAAGCTCTGTAATGAGATACCTCTTAAAAGTAGCTACGTAACAAGGCAGAATCCCTCAGTGTTTTCCAGTTTCTCATGCCTGGAAGGGAAAGGTTGATGCTGGTTATTTTTACTTCTCTCTGATTTATTGATATGCTGAATCCATTTTCTTGGTGGAAACACATTGCATTCTGGCTTTGCTACTTCACATATGGCTCAAAAGGCTCAGATCAGGTTCCTGAACATGGAATTAATCTCATTCTCTGGCTATTTCAGCATCTCTTCCATCATCCTGAACTGTATGAGACCCATGCCAGGTTTCCACTGTATTAAAACTTAAAAGTCTAATAATATTAACCCTGCCACCCAGCTTTCTACATTAAAGATGTTGAACAGTGATTTTTTTATCATTTCTAGAAAATGAGAGACAGTGAGTGTAATAACATGCTATTAGATGCTAATAGTTAATGGTTATGAGAGGGTTTAGGGATTTATTTAAAAGTAAATTTAAATCATTACTTATTTTCTTCACAAAGTCATTCCCTACTGAAATAACACTGTATGCTGGCAATTGCCCTCAAAGTAAAACTTTAGGAAGAATTTTTTAATCACTATTTGGTTGTTTGTCATATTTAATAGATGAACAGCATTAAGATTGGTAAAAGAGAAGGTAAATTTATTCAATTGAAATGAGTTGTCATTTTTTCACAGGAGAATTTTAAGACTTTTTTCCTAAGATTTAAACATTATATTGATACACAAATATACATTGGAGTGTTGCTATTTGGGTTTTTTTTTTTTTTTAATCAGACTGCTGAATCAATCTTGTTTGCTTTGGCACCTAAATTTTAGATACTCAAATGACAGGCTTAAAAATATTGAAGATTAAATCTTCCAAGATTGTTTTCAAATCCTGCTTTCTTCATGTCTGCTGTAGCAGATTCCAAACATGACTTCTCTACATTATTAACTCTATGTATCAATTAACTGTTTATCTGCAAAAATGTACAGGTACAAATTCTGATAACGTGACATTGGTCGATATTAGTCACCTTAGATGTGACCTGCTCCCTTTCTGCTAATGAAAAAAGGTAAACTTATGTGAACTAGCAGTTGCTGAAGTAGGTGACTATGTAACTATATTGCTTTTTTATGTAGTTTCACTTGTTATAGAAAGTTTGCATGCTTCACTTAAGAGGATGGGCAGCTCTGTAGCTTAAATCCTCTTGCTGATGTCTGCTGTGCTCCTTTCTGTTGAGCTGGGATACCTCCATTTTGTCTATTTTTTCACATATTATTTTGGTAGCAATTAAGCAACAATTAAGGAGTGCATTCCTAAGCCTTCTCTCCCCTGTCTTTATTATAATAATTTGTGTTTAAGCATGGATGTACAATAAAACTAGCCAATTCAATATCAAGGGATCATGGCCCTACATAATTCTGAATCCTCTTTTTCTGTAATGGAGGAGAGTATTTGTTCCCAAAAAGAGCAGTTGTAATGAGAACATCTGTTCTCATTTTCACTGCTGCTGCTTTACTGTGATAAACATCTATGAAAACTGTATAGCAGATAATTCAGACAAATACAAATGGTACACAAAGATAATGGTCTGCTTTTATGGAAGAAACACACCTTTGGAATCACACAGTGTGAAAAATAATTCACAAAAAGTGTAACAGAAAGAGAGGAACTCCTGAAAAATACTCATGAGGGAAGATGTCTCTCTGCTAGGTCTCTGTTTTGGACGTGCAAAGCCCCTGTGGGTGCCACCTGTACAGGGAAAATTCTGTCAGAGAGCATTTTGGTTGCCTCCTTGCTGTTTGTCTCCTATATTCTAAAACAGAAGTGGGAGCTGAAGGACTTGAAACTCTCAAGTTTCTAACTTCAATCTCTTTTACTACTGGGGAGATACAACTCCTCTTGCTCCAGAGCTGTCAACTCAAAAGATTTTAATTTTCATCTGTAGTATTACACTGACATAAAAATATGATTTAAATATAGTATTGAAGTCTGTGATGGGTTTATACTTGTCACTGCTTTTTATTGTCTTAGTCATCACTCTTAGCTGCTTCAAAAGGGCACTACTAAAAATTGATGCTATTATTTTTCACTTTATATATAACTCTTGTTCTGAAGCATCACAGCTTGTCACTGTGTTTTTCAGTGGCTATAACTGAAAGCCAAAGCTAAACCTTTGTTTCTGCAGAAGTCAGATGCTGTGAATTTGGATTCTCATGTTACCCCTCTTGGCTACTCCCTCTAGATCATCAGGCCTGTATCTTTGGGTTTGGTGGTCCTTTTGAAAATGCCAAAGCATTTTAGGATGCTTGTCATACCATGGCCGTTGTAGTGAGATTTTGCCTCTGGGTAGTTTGGTCTTTGTGGCTGCACAGCTGTTGTTACAATGACGGTGGTACTTTCCTCTTTGGAATCACAGTCAGCTCCCAGACCATTATATTTATATAAGTAAAGTATCTGTCTTGATCTCACAGAGGTTAACGGAAGTGTTTGACTGTAGGATCTTTTGTTTGGACTATAAACTTTTAAGAAAATAGAAATATACAAGGTTTTAATTGTTCATATTAATATTAACTGAGATTATTTGAATTGTTTGGTATTTAGTGTAGTCATTAAATAAATGCTTATGCTTCACAGTGGTGCAGCATGTTTGGGAAACTCTCATGTCACTGAAGTTTAAGGGGCTAAATGTAAAACCGATGAACTGTAATACGAATTGAGTCATGAATCTTACCTTTCTGTTGCATTTGTCACACAAATATGATACATGACACTTCCTTGTTTCTTTATTTGGGATCAGAATTCTGTGTTTTCCTTAATATGTCTTTCTCTAAAGACCAGCTCAGTAGACTGTGACTGAAGTCAGCTCTAAATCTGCCCTGTGGTAACATTCATTGTTAAGCCTCAGATGGTTGAATTGACAGCTTCCACCCAGAAGAAATTTCTGTTGTGCTTTTAAATCTGTAATGTTTTACAAGCATTTGCACATTGAAGTCTTCTCTGTATTTCAGACCATTCCTCAAGGGATGCATCGAGGGTGTTGACCCATAAAGATCTTTTCTTTGTGATGGGCAAACCATTTAGTGCCAAAGAAGTTAGAGAAGAACAGTTCAAAAGTAATAACAACAGCATGGCTTCGTCTTAGTCTACATGATGAATGTGTTGTATGTGTCATGTGAAATTATTGCTGGGAGCTGCTGCACAAGAGGAAAAACGCAGCTGACTGCTTAGTGTGTTCCTTATGCAGTGACGTGGAGGGTAAGAGCCTGTGCTGATGCAGGAGCTGCCCTTATCAAAGAAGAAAATAGTTTTAAAAACGTATGAATCTTCCTAATTTTTTTTATGGGAGAGCATGGGGAAAAACTCAGTTGTGCCTGGAATGTCATAGTCCATTTATTTTCATCATTCTTGGCCTGGTTTTTAGGTTTGTTTGTTTGGGTTTTTTTGTTGTTTTTTTTTTTTTTTTTTTAATTTATTTCTGTTGAATAGTGATGCAAATCTCTCAGTTTCAGTGGTGATTTAACTTTGGCAAAGGAATTGCATGGATGCAAGGCACACCCATTTGTTATTATTTAAATATTTGTATTACAGTGCCGCTTTGGTAGGTGGGAGGGGAGCATACATCTGTCCTCTGCATGAAGGAAACAAAGTGCTTGGGAATGTGTGGACTGATGGGATAAAAAGAGAACTAGAAAGATTTGGCAGACTATTGATTTAAATCACACTTATGAATATCCAGTTTTTGAACCAAGGTATCTTTCTTAAATGAAAACAGAAGTATATACTTTGTAAAATTTTAACTCCCTAACTTACTGTTTCTGTGTATTTTGACATCAGATGGTCTGTTTTCTGAAAGCTCTGTTGATAGATACTGTTTATCACAGGGACCAATAATAATGGCCCATCTTCGCGAACGAAGATTTGGGGAAAGGTCTTTTTACCTTTCCAGCCTGCGCAATGGATTTTTTTTAGGTGAGACACAGCCTGCGCTGAACTGAGCCCACCCTTTAATCCTAAGGTTCAGCTGCCGGGGCCAAGCAAGCTTGGACAATGGCAGTGAGGTCCTCAGGACGTAGGTTTGTTTAGAGTGTCCTTCTCATAGATGGATGGCCACACAGGGCTAACGACCTCCATCAGGCCAGGAGACCGGGGACTAGAACCCGTGGTCGCAGCAGTGAAAGTCCTGCACGCTAACCACTAGGCCACCAGGGGTCTCAACAGGGACCAATAATTGCAGAAGATAAATAGCTTGCATTAATACACAAATTCACATACACAGCATGTGGAGTGCCATTACATGTTTATTTGTAACTTTAAAATGTCTCTTACAAGAGACTGTATGACATGCTAAAACTGTTTAGATGAAATGGTAGTTGTGCATAGTTGAGCTTTTCACTGGCAGCTCACTGGAGTGCATCCAACCAGGACCTGATGAACCTCCAGGCCCCAAGGGCACTGCCAGTCCTGAGGGTCCCAGCCCACCTGCACTAGGACTCCCCCATGTGCCCATGGCCCAGGCTCCTGGCACAACAGGGCCAGTCTCCAGGTCCCTGACCTGCTGGCTCCAGATATGCCTTGACAGGAAAAAAGCTGAAAAAAAACCCAACCAAACAAACCGCTAACAACAGGAACTTCTCCAGATTTCTTTTCTTTGGCAGCCAGTTCAGCTGCAGCGTTGTTGGACAGCCAAAGACAGAAGCAGACATGCTGCAGTAGTCACCTAGATTACCTCCTGGTTTTGCTCAAGATGGATTTGATCATTTAAATGGTCCGTGTCCTTTTTGATGCCCCTTTCTGGCACCAAGATGAAGTAATTTCTCCTTGTTGGACTACTTCAACCAGAACATGTTTCCATTTGTTTTAATTTCTTCTTCAGGGTGCGATCTGCTTTACAGCTGCAGTGAGACAAGGTCACTTTAACCTTTCACTCTGTCTTGGGTGATTTGTTCACCCTGTCACTCTTGGAGTCCAAGCCGGGCTGTTGCCTTTTCCTCTCTTCTGCCTTGAACTGGAGATGGGACTTGACAGGTTACTGGATAAGCTGTGCAGCAGACACCATATATTGGCACTGTGCTAATTAATTCTCAGACAGTGAGAGTCAGAGGGAGCAATGGCAGAAGCCTTCCCTTAAATGAAGCCTGTTTTCATAGTTAGAAAAGTGCAAGAGGACTGTTTTTTTCTGTTTACAAGTGCGCTTGCAGAAAAAAAGCTGTTGAAAAAGGCAAAGAAAATGGTATTATCCAGTTTTGCAAGGAAAAGAGCTGAGTTTGGAGAGATTGAGTGATCATAAGTTAAAGTAGTTTAGCTTTTGTGGCAAAGAACAAACATAAACAAATCAGTTTGTTTACTAGTAGTAAACACTGCTGCCATAATCTTTAATAACAGCATGTGTGCAACCAGATGATGTTCTGCTGCAGTGAACTAAAATGAAGAGATGAAGTTAACATGCTGTAAACACCTAAACAATTTATAGAAAATGGGAGAATATTGGCTTTTAAAATGAGGAATAAAAGAACTTTGTGCTGCAACTAATTAAAAAATAATTAAAAGGATTGCTCTAAGACAGTTACAACTTCATGAGTGTAAAATTTAGGATGAAATGTGACATCATTTCCAAGAGCTTCTCTGTTGGCTTTAGCACAGCATGACTGTCTCACACTCACCTCTAGGACATGTGGTTAATCCATGTTTTATAGGTGGAGCTGTGATGTTTCCATGCTGAGCATCTCAATTACATTATATCTGCAAAGTTGTGTCTTGTATCTCTTCTTTCTGCTGACTTTCATGTAACATGGAGGAAAAGGGGCACATCCTCTTTGGATGAGGAGTGCAGTGGATGGAGAGGTTTAAAACAAGAATGAGGGGATGATGAAATAGTGTAGGGACAGGGGCATCAAACTGGCAAAAAACAGGGAGGGGGAAATATCAGTACAGTGGAGGGGAGCAGGAGATCAGGAATAGGACATTTAGAAGGAGGTGATGGTAAGGGGGGGAAAGGAAGGAGAGTCACAGAAAGCCAGACACTTGCAGAGAAGGAATGAGAAGAGCTGCAGCAGTAGGTGGAGAGAGGGCTTTGAAGAATACTCTCTGGAAGCCAAGCCCAGGAAAACTTGATCTGCGCTCAGTTTTTCTGTCCAAAAATACATTGGAACTGCAGACAGCATGTGTCATCCTCCTTTCATGGCTGTTCTGTATAGCAGGCAAAGACCTTTTCATTGTCATAATTTGCTTCATCAGACTACTGGTAGAGAGAGAAGACCCTAGTCTCTTATTGGACTAGTTTAATATTTCCTCAGTTTTAAGTTAAAAGACTATATGATTACAAATCAGCACTCTGACTTGGAATAGAAATTGGTAGGATGAAAGTTGCAAATCTGAGATAAAAATGTCAACAAATCTTTACAGTTAGATCTGGCCAAATGTGGACCAGACTACATGAGTGGATCTTTAAAACAAAATGTTAATAGCAGTCATTAAAATTGAACTGCAGGGTTTAAAAGGCTTGTTTATATGCCCAGTTTCAGGATTCCTCATGTGGAGAAGCTGGCTACAGAAGAATGATTTATTTTCATTGATCTTAATCCACTGTTATCTAGTTTGTCTGTATGTGCAGTTTAAACTGGAATAACATAAGGTGATGGTGTTCATCAATTTAGGTGAGATTAGTTTAAAATATTTTTTTAAATTTTTCTCATTTCTTGACTGCTTCTGAAGTTGGTGCTCCCTCCTTCCAATTTATTCTGTAGGTGTGAGAATTGGGAGTATCACTGAAAAAAAAAAAGTAGAATTTTGGAAATTGCAAAGTTAAAAAAGTTACAGCAAGGCTCCCAGTAACATCATGGAAATCAAGACTTGTGCTACGAGCTAGTTCAGAAGGCTTGTACCTGACTCTGAGGCAGCATGGACCTTGTAGGAATCTTCTGAATGAATGAGGATTGAGTGTATGGTTGAGCTGCAGCTGTCTTATTTCCCAAAGCAGTTTAATTTTTTTTTCTATTAATGGACCTTGCACCATAGTTACTAAAATGATAAAATCCTATGCTAAAAGTTATATTAGAGGGAGAGGTTCTTTGAAAAAAGGTTTGTGGAGAAGGGGCTTTGCTATTTCATTCTGGTATTGCATTTCTCTTCAATGATCCCATTGCATAACAACCTGGAGTTTTATTTTTATTATATGTACATACGTTAAATTTATATTAATTTTATTAATGTATAAAATAAATATATACTTTTACAAATATATATATATGTATGCTCTTGAGTAGACACTGTTGCTTCATCTTGCTTTACTTTCTGTAATCACTGCTGGTGGACTGGGTGGTACAAGAAGTACAGATGGAGCTGTAAGATTATTTTCACTTACTTCCTTTAAACTTTTCTCTGGAGGGGCTTTAGTTTGACACAGTTCTTGCAAAACTGTGACCTAAAGATTAAAAAAAAAAAAAATTGCAATAGGTGCCCGTTCCTATATTTTTGAGTATTTTGCACGGTGGAAGGCAATCAATCACTACCATAGTACTAACAAGGAAATACAATAAAATATGTTATTTTTTCCCTATCTTTTGTCTTCTAACTTTCTATTGCCTCACTTAGTTGTGTGAAGACAGAAAAGTGAAATACAGCTCATGCTGTATTGCAAAGACAGGGCCCAGTGAAATAATAGGGAGCAACCATCAGAGTACCCTGGCACCTGCTTTATCTGATGCCTACAGGCATGAGCAGAGGGCATGCTGTCTGTAGGGAGGTGACATGAATAGCTTTGATGCCTTTGTTGTTACTCTTTTCATACTAAAGTGCTTATTTTTAACTGTCTACTTATTTAGGTGTGTTCAGTGCAAGGTAGAGATTTTCCAATGTATTCACAAAATATTGTGAGAACATTTAATACATCCATTAGTCCTCCATTGTACTGGCAGTTTCCTAAATATATACCAATGGACATGTTACTGCTTTTCATTTATTATGACTTGATTTCTGATTTAAGTTTCAGATTTTTGTTTTATTTTTGAGAGATTTATTTTGAAACTGGGTGTGTTTGTATATTTATAGTGTTTCTGAAGATGTCTAAGCTAGCCACTTTGAACAGGGCATGAGCTTCCATTTCCTATTGGTAACCATGACTCATCTGTGTTATTTTTAACATTGCAAGCATGAATTTATTTTTGCTTAACGATTCTGATTTTTTTCCCCTACAGTTGAGTTTTTCACTTTATTTACCATAAATATTGAAACCTGTAACCCAGCAAGCTCCCTAGAAGTGAATATTTTAACAATTGCTATTGTGTTGTAACTGGAGCTGTTAAATGTAGAGTGACATTCTTGCCCCATATTAGTCAATAGGCTTTGTGCAGCTGTTTTGGGGTGGCATTTGGAGAGTCAAGATCCATCACATCTATAGTGCTTATGAGTTCCAGAAAATGAGGAATGTCTTTGCTGTAGGCTCTGTGATTTTAAAAAAAAAAAAGTATCCTTGAAACTCATGGACAGAATTATGCTGGTAAACACATCCTGAGTCCTGCTGATTTGGTTCAGTCAGTCCAGTGAAGGCCTGAAGGAAAGAATTAAAGACAGACTTGGGTTCACTTTTTTTTTTCAACCTCCTTAGGAACATTGTCAGAGCCAATCTTAAGGAATTTGTTCCTTCATAAATACTCGTATTTTTGCAGAAGCCAGAACTACTGCTGTGGCTACTATTCTAAATAATGCTTTACAAAATCATGGTTTTCTGAACGAGCTTCTTCTCCTTCTGTAGCACTGTCATGTATCCCTCAGAGATTTTGGTGTCAGTTCTCAGCACTGTGTAATTGGTCCAAGAAAATACTGATCTGCCTGGGAAACTGGTCTCCGATCCAGCCTTTAAGATTCGTAATGTTAATAAATACTGTAATTTTGCTTTTTTTTGTGATGGGGTACAACCTCATTAAGCAATTAGTCTATAAAATGTTTGCCTCTGCAAAGACAGTGGTGCCAAGCCTGGCTGTTACACAGCTTTTTTTTACCTTTTTACCTTTTGTGGGTTTTTTACCTTTCAATTGTTAATATTCAATAATCTTTACTTCTTTAGTCATAAAATACAGTGTTTAAAATATTTCTTCTAGCACAAATGTCCTGGACTTTTGCTTGAAAGATCTTGTTTTACTTACTGGTTTCTAAGTCATGGACTGCTGCAGCATCTGCCCGAATTACTCCTTGTTTCAGGTTTCTAGTCTGTACAACTCTAGATCTAATATTCTTTCATGACTCACAGAAATTGATATTCCTCTTAGCAATTTATGGCTAAGAAATATGTAGTCCCATTCTGGTATGGGAACAGTTTCAGAAGTTCTTTGTTGAGGCTTTGCTGGATCATGTCTGTATGTGATTCATGGAGCACTTGTGTGAAGTTAATTCACATCTTCTTCATTGTTATTGGCAGAAAATATTGCTAATTTCCTAGGGGTTCATTTAATCAGGTCTCTTACTCTTTTGTACCTGTACCTTACACGAAAGAACACAGTTTTTGTGAGGCTGAATTTGCTGCAGCAACTGTAAAACAATCCTAATGTGTAGAATGTGGCGTTAACAAAATCCTATGCAATTGAAAATAAATTTCTCTCCATCCCAAGTTGTAATTGCACTGCTACTATAGTACTGTAAAATCAAGTACTTCACATCTTGTCAACATCTTGTGACTAGGCAGACTGTATCTTGTTTTGTTACAGTAATTTCAGACAGTAATTCATTTGATCCTTTTACCTCAGGCAGTAACTATTTGTGGCTTACAAGCCAAGCTTTGGACTCTTAGCTTTTGGAGGAAAAAAAGAGCTGCTTCTTTTAAAGGGCTGGGAGAAATGTAGACACTCTTCAGTGGCACGTGACTTTTTTTTTTAGTAGGGTAGTGTGAGTAATGTAGCAGTTCAGCTGGGGAGCGTCCTGTTCAGTGATTGACCTATGTGACCAGGTGCCATAACCTGACCTCCTTTATGCCCTTCCATATTCCCTCTGGCTGGTTTGGTCATGGCCTTGCCTGCAAGCTGCAAAACATCTATTTTGGCCTCTGTTTGTGGTGTTTCTTATATGTCACCATAGTATTAAGGACAAATCAAAGCCTTATATTACATATGCAATGACACGTATAAGAGAACAGGCCCGCTCAACCCAGTCTTTGTGCTGTTAGCCTTCACAGAGGTTTGCTCTTGATTTCAGGAGCGTGGTTCTGACAACTTTGTCCATCCGTCTGTTGTAAGGATGTGTTTCTTTCCTATTTGAGTAACAAGTGTAAGTGAGAAGGCAGATCTTCTCTGTGGGTGAACACATGCTTGTTTTCTTTTGCATTATTGCTGCTGTGGGCTGTTCTGAGAGCCCCTTTCCTCCTTTGTGGTCATTGCTGTCACCTGGTTTCCTTTCATCAGTTCTGTCACACAACCTGGCATGCCAGGAACCCTCCTTGACCTGGTGCTTGGCTGTCACCTGTCAAGGTGCAAGGTCTTCAGGTCATGAGCTAAGTTCATGATTGTTCTTACTTAGCATATGATTCCTGCTTTTAGGGTGTAAAATCCCTGTGTATAAAAGCACTGTTAATTCTATATTGCAATGATAATAAAAAGCTATTAGGACAAAATCCATTAATAGTACAGTAATATTTTCAAATACTAAAAATATAACCTAACTTGGATGGAGAGGCAAATTTTAGTCTGGCAACTCCAGTGGTGGTAATCGATCCCTCTGCCTGGGACAGGCAGGTGGCATGTCACTCAGCCTGTCCCCCTTGCTGTCGTCCTGTCTCTGTTGGCTCGTGTTTTCCCTGTCTTGGAGTACATTAGACTTCTTAAGGTTATATTTCATCTCCTCTTATGGCACAAATCTCCAACTGAGTTATAGATCTTTAAAGACTTAGACAGAGCCAGGCAACATGGAATGCAGTCATCACAGTGACTAGGTGGTAGATCAGTCTATAGTCTGATTTAGAGTTCTTCCCAGGACTCAAAATTTTCTGAAATATTTGTGTTCTAGTTGTGTTTTTCATGATTTTTGTCTACCTATAATTTTTGGTTTTGAGCTTGAAGTACATTATTATAGACTTAAGAGTTCCAAGAGAAAATGGTGATTCTTGGTGTTCTTCCATCCTTCTCCATCAGATTAAATGAAACATAACAGGACTGAAGAAAATCAGCTACCACAAAAGTCAGCATATGCTTTATTTTAGTTCTGTGAGAACAGAAACTGGCTGTTGGGTTTTTAGTGAGTTATTTGTTTTGCTCAGTTGGGACTATATGTTATGGTTTCTAAAACATGTGCGTAAGACTGAAACTGAAAACTTGGCTACAGATTAATTTGAAGCCTTTGGGGATGAAGGACTCAAAATTAATTATTTTACAGCAAAGGGAAGTGGAACTTATAAAAGAGTACAGTCACTTCCTGAAGAGAGGTGTTATACAAGCACACTCATTTGGTATTATAATTCATGTGAAATCCGAGTACTTTCTGCTTCTGGCTAGGCAGCTAAATCTGGAAGATGGATCTTTTGGGGTTCTCCGGTACAATGATTTTGGAAGCAGAATTGGGGTAGCTAGTGTATCAGTACAGTTTATAGTGGAATTTGTCATAGTATGATGTAAAGGTATGGCAAGATGTGCAAACCATTTGTGTGCTTCTTGTTCTTAAGATCTGAAGGGTGCTGAAAGCCCCTTCAAACTCTGTTAGCACCCAGCTTGTGGACACAAGCATTTCAAATAATTGAAGCTTCCTTGCTGTTGAAAAAAAAAGTAATATCTGTACACATTGTGTCTAGAAACAAAATTTTATTGATTTTTGACTTTGCCTTTTACTGAAAATGTTCAAGTGACTTAATAATTTAAGACTAACAGTAATAAAGCATGTTGAATGGATTAAAAATGTTAATTGTACAAATTGCAAAGTGAAACATTTGTAAATTTAAGTGATTTAAATGTTTTGATTTTTCTTTTAGGCTCACTTCCAGTTCAATAGTTGGAGTATCCGTTGGGTTGTTCAGAACAGATGGAGATATTTTAATATGTTAGCTGTGTAGGTCTGTTTTTGTCATTAGCAGAACAAAGACAGTCCTGAAAGAGCTTGTTTTTCTTCATTGCTTAAGAAGAAAGCCTGTTGACTCCTTTAGTTGGATGCCTTCATACTGTAGACTTCTGTGGTTAGATCAGATTGATTGTGTTCCTATTGTTTCAGTTTTTAAGATTGTCTGAGCAGAGGTATTAAGGAGTAGTCTTAGAAGGAAAAAATCTATGTATTTTTTACTGTACCTACAGAGTTGGGGATGATTTATAACCAGTGATATTAATGTAATTTTGAAGAAGGCTTTAGATATATGATGTCATTTATTGACATAAGGTGCAATGCTTCAAGCAAGATTCAGAATTCACTTACGAAATTTCAAAGTGCAGAATATCAGCCTGGCACTTGCTTTTTGCAGACTCATATGGTCACATACAGAAGGACACAGTTTAAATCGACAATAGGATTATGGCCACATAATCCACATGTAAAATGATACCTCTAAGTAGACAAGTGTACATTTTGCTAGTAATTTTTGCTAATAATTTTTGATTTATGCTCTTGGGTTCAAAACTCTCTGAATCTTTCATAAAAACAGTAAGGCTCTGCATCAATTTTAAATGTACTTTATATCTTTTTTTTAGGGATAGGTCTTCTGTTAAGTAGGTTATCTCAGGTTACAAACCTTCCCACCTTTCTCTTTCAGATACATCAGCAATGTGGCTATTTTAGTAACTTCTGCTTTGCAAAGAATAACTTGGAGAAAAGAGAATTATGAACTCTCTGAAATGAAGAGTTTTGTCACTGAGTAGTGGGGCTGAGATGCATATGCAGGCTTGGTTGGTTTGTTTGTTTGTTTCAACAGACTTTGTAACAGAGACTACATTTTTACTTAGTTTCTGGGGAATGCCACTGGTTTTGTTTCTGGACTTATGAGAAAGGTCTAATATTAAATCTAATTAAATATTGCAAATATTAAATAATGTGTAAAATCCATCATTCAGCTGTGATTTTACATATTACTGTTTTGTTTATTTCCAGAGAATATTTTGACACATTTAGAGCTGTGTATTCACTTTGCTGTTTTAAATTCTTCTTCACCTTCTTTGACCTCCATGACTACACTGAAACAACTAACTATGCTCCCCTTCCTCCCTTGCTTTTCTTTTTTTTGCTCTCTCTTTGGTTGTTCCAGTGACTTTTCCTTTAATGGAGTCCTCCTTGTCCTTATTTTTCTTACTCCTTTGAGGCCGTGTTGGCCCCTTGGTGGTCTTACCTCCCATTTAGTATTTCTGGTTGGTTTTATGTATCCTTGTGACTTTATCTGTTGCTATAGTGAAGATGATTCAGTTATGGTTTGCCCCATCTTTTGTATTTCCTGTTTGCCTTACCATCCCCTTGGATGAAAACCAGCCAAAATAAAACTTCCTGTTATATTGATCCACAAACTTCCCCACCTTGTGTTGAATGAAGTTCAACCACCTTGTTTTTTTCTTTTATTTTGATCACAGTTGAGACCACTTACAGTTGCTAAGGCTGAAATATGTGACTCTTGAGCTTTTATTCTGTAATGTCAGACTAAGGAATGTTTCTAGCGAGCTTGCCTTTCTTTCTGTGCATGGAGCGTAAGCTGATCTCCAAAGAAGTCTGAGTCCTGTACTGACTGCCACAGGATCCATCTTTTTGCTATTCCAGATGCCAAGCTTAGCAAGTCCATTTCAACATATGTTTCACTGAAATCATTATCTTTTGTATATTACTGTCCTGGAATCCTCTTCTTCCACTATTTAACATATCAGCTTCTTGTCTTTATCTCCAGTACCACTCACAACTCTCTCTACCGTATCATTTCTCATTCCTTAAATTTTCCTATTCTTCAGAGAGTACCATTTTCAAAACTCCCTTTCTCTGTAGTTCTTGTGGTGTTCCTTATCAGCTGTTCTTTATGCATGGCAGTGAGTTCTCAGAAGTGACCTTTTCATCTCCTTGAAACCTTAAAATCTCAATCTGTGGTGACACTTGTCTTATCTATGGGACAGCAGAGAGCTGGTAATCATATAAAGTCATCAGAGGTCCATGGACCTTGTGAGTTTAGGTGTCCCAAACTTCAGGGGATCAGAAGAGCAAAGGTGTCCCAGCTCCTTCATTGCTGCCTTGGTGTCTGCACCTCTGAGTAGAATCCCTAACAGGCTGGCTGTGGTGGTACAATTAGATGGGAAGGGGTATTTAGGTGGTTCTACTAAGTTTAATGAAGACCTGCCCTAATATCATCCCAAAGCTCGACTGAGCCCTTGTTCAATAAGTTTTAGTATTATTGCAGAACTTGAAAAATTTTGCATCACCATAATGGATGATTCAAATGGTACTTACTGTATTTTCCTAGTCAGTACATGGGGCCATGAATGCGGGAAGGAAAGGACTAATTTGATAAAATATGCCATTTTAATTAGCTGTTTATATGTGGAAATTAATTTTCAGAAAGAGTGATAATTATTGCAGGGTAATTTATGTGTGACAAAATTAGCACTATTATTTCTTTTTCTGTCCTGAGTTCACAGCTCTTACACTTAACTTAATTGCACCAGCATAGCCACATTATTATTATTATTAGCCACATTATGAAATTGTGGTTTACCTCTTTTACTAGCATAGGTGAATTGTTCGTTTCATTAAGAACACGTAAGTCTATATGAAGTGGATTAGGACTGTAGATATTTTATGAGATGCAAAATATACTCACAACAGTTCAACTCAGTGAAAGTGTTTACTGTGGGGTGTGCGATAATCAAGAAAAGCAGTCAATGAAATTTCCAAATTGCTGTAGACTTGTTTTAAGAATCGACTGTTTTCTTTAGGCCAAGTCTTATAATGAAATTTGTTGGGATACTTTTTTATTTTAATATTTTACTAATTTTTTTATGGGAGTTGGCATTAAATTTCTACAAGTCTGTGGTTTCAGAGCGTGTGTATTTTCTTTGTCCTCCTACAACAGAGAAAACACCCTAGTAGTTATTTTTACATTTCTTTGTGGTGGAGGAGAATCTTTAATTGTTCATGGAACTGAAGGGAGAACAATGGGTGAGTGTGCTGGTGGAGATGAATGAGGAGCAATATCATATATGTCTGTGGCGTAAACATCAGCTGGTGAGATTTTTTTTTTTTAATGCCCAGTGATTCTGATTCGTGTTCCTGTTATTTTGACACCACATGAAAACCAAATTAATTTCCTTGAATATCAGTGTATCGCAGTGTGTGAGGATCAGAGGGGGAGAAAGACCTACCAATTTAGCCAAACCTAGCAGCACAGGTCTCTGCTCATATTCCCTCTTTTCAAACTCTCTTGACTCTGTTAGTGAGTATATTCATGTACTTCGTATGTTACATTAAAGTATCAGAATCTAAGGTGGTACTGAGGAAATAGCATTATGAACCGTGCTGTTCAGAGACGGTGTTTTTCACCTGGAAACATTGCTGCTCTCCCTCCAGTTCTTCATGCTCTGAGGCAGTCTGAAGTTAGTACAGTCATGGAAACACAGGACCTGAAAGGCAGGCTGAACCGTTTGCAAAGGGAATGCTATTCTGGGTCTTCTTTTCTTCTCTCAGGACCTTTCCATGGATTTCTTGGAATGTATCCCACTGCTTTTTCTCCAAGGGAGAGTATAAAAAGCAAAGCAGGAGGACTTCATCAAAGGACAATAGTACACAAAGTCAGCATAGATCTCTGCTGGCTTCCAGGGGCTTGGGGAAAATGGCTACAGTTTTCTTAGGGCGGTGATGCTTATCGCTGTGACCTGGGTTTGCACTGGATTGATGAAATAGGCTTTAGTCTTATAAGCCTTTGCTGTTTGGTTAGGCATGTCTTTCCAGTGTGGGATTTCTCCTAAAATTTTTATCAACATTTTAAAATATATAAGCTGTCATCTAGCAGTGTATAAATTTTTTTAATTTGTATCAGAACTTCCTTGATTACTCAAAAACCCAACAACCAACCACCCAAACTTGGTTTGTTTTTTTTTTTTTTTAAACTTTTAAAATCTAAAATGGGGTGATCCAGCCACAAGTCAAGGGGTGCTGCAATACACTTTGCAGGACAAGGTAATGTCTGCTGAATATTTTGTTGGACTGTGTGAATGTTTTATGTGTCTTGGTAGCTGGAGCTGATGTTTGCACATGGGCGTTCTCTTTCATATAAAGGGAAGAAGTAAAATAATACTGAAAATTGAATCGAATTGGAAACCTTTAATTCTCATAATAGTTTTTCAGTACTGCTCATTGCTGTCTGTGCAGTTCTGCTTTGTTGAGCTCTTCGCAACGGTTAAACTTCTGTCCTGCTGTAGGGCTTCAGGGAGAGGTCTGCACAAAAGGAAATACATTAGAAGGTCACTGAGCTTTGGGAGTTTTGTTCACAGGGTATTGTGCTAGTGCAGTACTTGCCCAGGAGTGATTTTCTGGGCACAAAAGAAGTAGATGTGGAGCTCTGCAGTGCTGCAGAGGAGAAGAATGTTTTCTTATGTGACTTTAGTTAATCTGAGTTGGTTAATGATGTTTTTTAAAAGCCTAAATAAGGAAGTTGAAGGCTATATTGATTTGGGTTTTTTTTCCTTCCTAAGTGAAATATTATATCCTTGTGTATCTCCTGTGGTCTGGTTCTATGTCTTGTTGATTTCTTGTTTAATTCTTCAGCTATCAACTTTCAGGGGCTGGGAACCTTGTTTCTATGGTTCTAAGCCTTTTGCAACACTCGTCGTTGGGACTGGAAGACACTAGAGAAATGCTTTTTGAGCTTATTTCGCACCTGCCTTCCGATGTGAGGTAGCTACTTAACTAGGCTAATGCTACAAAGGGCTGGCTGCCTGGGATCCTATGAATCATCCTTTGGGGTTCTTCTTGATTTTGATGTATGTGCACACATATAGCGATATTTCTTCCATACTGTTGTGGAAATCCCTAATTTATGTTGCTGCAAATCATATCAGAAGTATAGCTCTTGTTCCAGTAGTTTAAGTTTTACGTGCCACCTTGTGCATAGGATGGTAAAGCCAGGCAAGCCTGCAGAGATTTAATGCAGTGTTTTAGGCATAGTACAGTTGAATTGTTCATCCTGCTTCAAGCGTAGATGGAAAGTAGTGGCAGAAAATGGTCCAAGTGAGACTTTGAGTGCAGTTTCTTATTGAGCCAGATGGGTGTGCAATTAGCAAATTTTTGAATGTTTTCAGAACAAAGCATTTATTTACTGCCTATTGTGGTTTCCTGTTCACCTGCATTTGTAGGGTTGAGGTGTGGTGCATTATAGAATATCACAAGCTTAAATGGTGAACCAATCATTCTTACAGTTTTGATTTTTTATGTGGTTTTGTCTGCATGTGGTCTTGATTTTGAAGGTGGTCATAGCTCTGTCAGAGTCAATGAAAGTTCTGTGGTTGCTCCTTCATCTGCAATTAGGATTAAACTCTGACCTCCAAAAATATCAAAAAGTCTTATTTTGGTTTTTAGCAAACTATAGAACAATATTGTTTATTGTGCCTTCTGTCTATTTGTTTCAGCAAATATCTTTTGATATCAGTTATATCAGTCTGGATTATGAATATTGATGTTAGTCAAACACATCTGACATTCATGCTGTCATGCGTGATCTGATATATTTACAAAGCAGCTACTTTGGAAACTGGTAAGAGTTTAACCACAGCAGCTGTTCATAAGCTGAAAAATCTGTCTGTGGCTTGGGGTGTGAATTCATGGTCTCAGGTACAACTGGTTTACTGCGGTTACCCAAAGTAGCTTGTTAAAGAATGTCCAGAGTCTGTCACCAGGAGCCTGAGGTCTTCCATGAGGCCGGAGGCAAGATGTACCTAAGCTATGTGGGTAGTTTGAGATCCCCACACTCCAATGAAGTCTTCTCTTGGTTGCTTCATGGAGTTCTGCTAGATCTGGACCTTACGTAGACTCAGGAAAATTGTGCTTACTTGTTTGCTTATGGAATTGGACCTTTTGTGTAAGAAAGAAAACATGAACTGCTGTATGTGTAGCTGGAGGGAACGGTGCAGCTAATGGTATGATTTTATTGTTGACTCTATATTTGAGAACTTGATAAGCCCATCTAATCAATTAACAGATTGTTGTGGGCATGAGTCAAAATTCCTTTTACAGCAAGATATCTTTCAGACAGAGCGCTGTATTTTGTGTTGTATTTTGCGAAGCCTCAAATAGAACAGTTTGCATGTGAGTAAAGACTTTATTTCCCAAGTCTTTTAATTTCATTGGAAGTATACTGCTAACATACCAAAGCAATTCATTTCAGTTTTTAATAGATAGACATATTAATCAAACAGATTATCCTGGTACTTAATTATGACGAATTGCAGAGTTTCGAAAATAAGTGTTGTTCCAGATCACAACATTTTAACTTCTATATTTTAAGTCTTCTCTCCATCAATTATTCTCTGTTTTTTTTCATTACCTCACTTGCAAGACTGGGAAGCTGCTGAAGGGGGTCACTGGAGCTGGGTGAACAAACATGTATCAAGTAAAACACAGATGAAGGGATAATATCTTTGGATTCTGTTTGCAGCTGTTCCTGTCAAGACAACTTCATTAGGAAGCCCACTTGATGGGCAACAACTGAATGTAATGCAAAAAATGCTGAAGTTTCCCAGTTTATTTTCAGTCTTTGTCGTTTTTAATATGTGTTTTCTTCCCAACTTATATAAAATTGAGCACTTGCCAGCCTTTGATGCATTTATGTCTGTTGCCAAATTTAGTTCACATTCAGTCTACAGATTACATTGCTCACTTTTTAAAAGAAGATTTTTTTTTCTGAAAACATTTGCATTTTTATAGCTGAATGCATACCCACAGAAATTATTTGGCAAGTAGAATTTGCAATACTGTTTTGTGAAAGAGAAATAAAAATATTCTGTTTGAAAAATATATCAGAGATTCTAAACATTGATTTTTTTTTTTCATGAAGGCTGAACTCTAATGACATAGGAGCCGATGGGGGTTTTACTTTGTAAAGTTGAGCTGTTAACTTCACAGTCAGGTCTTAGTTTGGTCTTATTTGACTGAAATTCCAGGAAAACTACATAATTTCAAGTTCATCCTCAGCTTTTGGTGCATATAGTTCAGAGTTAATAAAAATAGAGCATGAAGGAGCATCAGATTTTAGAATAAATGGGGAGAAATTTTATTCTGATTCATCTTTGTAATCAGACCAGCTGTATATGTGACCTTTCATTCCAGTGTGTAAGAAATCTGGTTTTCAGAGGAAATGAAACTGGAAAGAGACTTAAATTCTTACAGAATAATTGAAACAGCCAGAAAAATTAGAAGACCTAAACTGAATTTATATTTCATTGCTATTTAAATTAACAATGCAAAGCTCAAGATAGGAGTAAATTTGAAATGCTTCCATAACTATGCACATATATGATGTGACAAGACATAAAAGTGAAGCTTTATAAAAGTCGATGATTTGCCTGATAGGAATATGCAGAAGAGGAGCCATTCTTTTGAAAGAACCTTGCCATATCAGTGCAGACCTCATCAGAGGGGCAGTAATTGAATAGGATATATTCTCTGGAAAACACAGGGTAGATGATGCCAATTGTCGATTTCTGTTCGTGAGGATAGCAGTTGATTGTGTGACACATGGGGAACCCATGGTTTGACTTCAGTGTCCTTCTCTGAGAGCAGCTGGTAGTGAATGCCTTGGTTGAAGTAGGAGAAGGATCTAGTGGGACTTCTCCCATCCTTGCACAGGTTGTGTTTAAAAATATTGCAAGCTGTGATGGAAACACCAGCACATAGTGCAAGTTTTTCTTCAAGGGTTTAAACATAAATAATAAATATTTTGGATGTGAGCACTTTCCCTTAGGTTCTTCTGGTGCTGATGGATATTCTTCTTGCATAACTAACCCTCTGTGGCATTGCATCAGTTCCAAATTTTAGATATTTGGGAGTAGCATGTTGAGAAAGAAGCACCTTGTGCCTTATCTTTTTCTCTGAAAAGCTGCATTTGTATATCTGCAGATATATTTGTATATCTTTCATGCCTCCTTATGTATGTGTGGAACACATCAGTGGTAGTTGAAACTTCACATCCATGAGTCAGATGAGTTGTAGTTGAAGCTTGTCATGAAGGAGGGAGCGATGGCAAAAACAAAAAGTAGGAAAGAGAGATGAAGGAACTTAACATGAATGAAATGAGACTTTAAAAGACGGGTTTAGGCTTTCATAATTCTTAAGTGAGCCTCAATTAGACAATGCATTTCAAGAGTTTGTGCCTTACTTATGAATGCCTAACAGCATTCATTTTATCTTGCATTTCTTAAATAGTAGGATGATATATCCTTTGAGTAATCCTTGTCTGTCCTGCTGCATCTTGAGGTTCTTTTTGACAGTCCTTTCAACAGAGTGAAACACCATCATTGTCTCATCTGAAGATCTGAAAATCTCTTATTCGGATTTTGCTATCTAGACTCATTAACTATATATGTGTGCATATATATATATATATATATATATAATTCTTCCTTCTCACGTGTGGACCATATCTCTCCCTTGCTCCATACCCATACTATCTTTCATCTTCTGTGTTTAAACTGTGCACCTTACCAGTCTGTCTCCAGTTATCCACTTGTTTTGTGTTCGGCTGACAAGGCCTTCATTCAGTCCTTCTAAAAAAGTAATGTGATGCTCTCTCCAAGCCAAGCTCCTAGAAACTGCTAGCACTTTTCCCCAAGCAGTCCTGATATATGAACACCAACAGGGACATAAACAAGAAATATTATGAGTTGTGATTTCATAAGTCCAAGGGGAAGCTGATCAAAATAAAAAAATGACAAAGGTGGCAAAATATAAAATGTTGCTTTTAAGCTTGACAGATGTCTGCAACATCATTGTATATTAAAATGCCTGAAGTATTATTTTGAAATATAAAACATAAAGCATTATCTGTAGCAAAATATTCTCTGTTAGAGGAAACAAATACCTAAGAAGAAGCTGGGTTCTCAGATGAGCTTACTCTGACAAAACTGTCATAAATACCCAGTACTCTTGAAGGTGAAGATGATAAGAACTTAGAGATCCTTTAGTCAAGTACCTAATTCTTCATGACAAATACTGAATGTATATTACCATGCTAGTTCTGTATCACTTAAGTAGTTAAGTATTTCATAGAAGCTTGGGTTTGGTCTCAGAGCTATAACGCTTGTGGACTTGTTTATCTTGACTAGTGCAGTGGGGTTGAATATGCAAAAATCCCCAGCCCTAAGTTTATTTTTTTCAGAATTTTTTTGTATTTCTACAAGACCTTACCATAGCTGTCATCTTGTTAGAAACACAGATGCTAACTCAACTTTGATATTTTTATAGTAGGAAGTATGTCATTTTATTATTGGAAGGGCATTGCCAAAATATGTAAGATTTTATATGCTGTGTGTCTTAAGGAAAGTTTGATGCAATAGCACACATTTCATAGCATTGGTCAGTGCTTATACACTTCCCTGTATAATAGAGCTTTGTTTTATTCATTCCTAAATTGATCCAATGTAGGATACTACACAAGATTGAGGATAATCCCGTTTCATCATAACAAAGGTGGCTTTCACTGAATGATTGTTTCATATAGTAAGAATTGATATACAAGGCCTACGGGTAGGGGTAGTTTAAAGCCAGTGATAGTTAAGAATACCCACTTATGGTATGAAAGATCCTGTCATTGAGATTATTCAATCCTTCCATATGGAAAAACACGTAGTTTTAACTTTCCAAACTAGACTTGTTTGAACTGAGATGCTACCTTCTTGGAGACTGTTTCAGATTGTGTGGGTTTGTTGGATGTCCGCTGGTTCTTAATTAACAAGCAAGAATGAATATTTGGTACAGACATGGAAGGCCTGTGAGAAGTTAAGGTCAAGTTTGGTCAAGCAGGAGCCTCCAAGATCATTTGTTTCAGCACAGACTGGAGAATTGGATTTGTCCCCTACTTCTTATATAGTTTGTGATTCTGAGTAGTGTCCTAAACCACATGTTTTCCCAAGAGTTCATACATTAATTATGGTCTATTTTCTGAAGGTGATGTTTCAGCACCAGGGTCTAGCTTACAGAAGGAATTTTAGGAATACCAGAGGAAAACCTGTTGTGAAATGAGTTTTGTCTTCAGAGCTTGAAAAATGATGAGTGAATAGGTATGGTGCTTCATATTCTATAACAACATGAAACACATTGAGTAACTGTTCCTTAAATACATAGCATTTCTTCTATGATCTAGACAGTAATCTCTTTAAAAAATACTGAATGATCATGTAATTAAATGTAATGTATATTACTAAGAAGATTGTATTAAGATTTCACAACCAGTTTTAGTTCATTATAACTCTACTTTTGAGCGCTTCCCTTTGCAACCCTAATAATGTTCTTTTAACACAGTTTTTTGAGTTTAATATAAAGAGGTATTATAGCAACAATTTGTGCAGAAAAATAGTGTATTTATACATGAATATAAATATAAGTGAGTTTAATGATTATTATATGAGCTTTCTTATATAAATGTAGGAAAAATGCCTTTCAGGGCTTTTGTAAATACCTGGACAAAAGTAGAGAAACCTGTTGACTATCTGACCATTCATGCAGGCAAACAAATATCAACAGAGAAGCAAACATAACTTAGCAATGCTAGAAGCTGATGAAGAGAAGGAGATTTTTTTTTTTTGTAAGTCTGTCACTAGGTGTAGGAATTCCAGACTTCATTCTAATGGTGAAAATATCAGAGAAAGAGGCATAGAAATTTGCAGCTCATCTGAAAACTGAGGAGTTTTGTATTGCTGCGCTCATTTTGCATTTCTTTACGTCGATGTGGAGAGAAGTGGAGACAAGCTTGCTCATACAAGCTGGTGGCATCTGCTATGATTGCTCAGAGAAGATTTCATGTATGCCTTCAGGTAGAGAGGAGCACTCAGTGGCTTCTGCACATGAGTCACAGCAACCCCATGCAAGACTACAGGCTGGGGGCAGAGTGGCTGGAAAGCTGCCTGGTGGAAAAGGACCTGCGTGTGCTGATCCACAGGGACTGAGCATGAGCCAGCAGTGTGCCCAGGTGGCCGAGAAGGCCAGTGGTATCTTGGCTTATATCAGAAATAACGCAGCCAGCAGAACAGGGGAAGTGATTGTCCCTCTGGACTTGGGACTGGTGAGGCTGCACCTTGAATCCTGTGTCCATTTCTGGACCCTGCACTACAAGAAAGACATTGAGGTTCTGGAGTGTGTCCAGAGAAGGGTAATGGAGCTGGTGAAGGGTCTGGAGCACAAGTCTGATGAGGAACGGCTGAGGGAGTTGGGGTTGTTTAGCCTGGAGAAAAGGAGCCTAAGGGGAGACCTTGTTGCTCTCTAAAACTACCTGAAAGGAGGTTGTAGTGAGATGAGTGTTGGCCTCTTCTCCCAAGTAACAAGTCACAGATCAAGAGGAAATGGCCTCTCATGTACCTGGGGAGGTTCATGTTGGTCATAGGAGGAATTTCTTCATAAAAAAGTTGTCAAACATTGGAACAGGCTGCCTAGGGAAATAATTGAGTTACCATCCTTGGAGGTATTTTAAAGACATGAAGATGTGGCACTTAGGGACATGGTTTAGTTGTTCATTAACTGTTGCTCTTGATGATCTTAAAGATCTTTTCCAGCCTCAATGGGTTTGTGATTCTCCCTAGGAGACCACGGAAGACGCATCAATGCCATGTGTCACCTTTGGTATAGTTCTGTTAGTAAACTTCTCTTCCAGAGAAACTCTCCTGATTTCCAGACACTGTGAACCATGTAAGTGATAGAGATTCATATTGGTATTAGAAGGATCTGACCCCTGAATTTGTGCCTGGGATTGAGGAATGACAAGAACACAGAGCAAGAGACCTTAGTTGCAGCAACTGTTTTTTAAGTGCAGATACTCTAATCTGGAGCCTCTTTAGATGCTTCTGTATTGTAGTATAGGTTCATGAAGGAGGTTGTCAGTTTATTAAAACTGGAGACATTTTGTTAAGGCACTTTCCAGGCACATAAAGTATAGGAGACTTTGAGTTTGTCTGATACATCAGATTAATGTCTGCAATAATAGGTAAAAGCAGACAAGCTTAAGTTGATTAATTAACTACTGAGGGTTTATTGTGATGATCTACATAACAGATGATGTAGGAAGATGTGCTTTCTTTCTGCAGCTCCTGCTTTACCTGCATTCTTAAATTACCTCGGCTTAAACAGCACTCCTGCTGCTGGGTTCACGGCGACGCTCTGTCCTCGCTGTTCTCTGCTGGTAGAATTAAAAACAGACTTCCTGGTTTGGAAAGCTCAACATTTGCACTCAAATGTGTATTAATGCACCTGAAAGTTCAAAACAAACAAATGCAGATGCTTAATTTATTTCTTATTTGAGTTAAAGCCAGAGGGCTTGCAGTTTTGCTTGCTCTGACAGCACATGGGCTGTTTGCTTCTGTTTTTTTTTAAAAAGGGGTGTTGCTACTTTGTGTCAGCTAGAAGTCCTGGTCACTCCTTGGCTCTCCTTTGCCCTGAAAAGAGAAGAAGCTCTGAACTTTTGAAGGGGGCAATGAGACAGTCTGATGAAGATAAAAAGGACCAGAGTGCCAGGCTGGTGGAAATCATGTGCTGCATGGGTCAGTAATGCAGCCCGGAGCTGGGCTGGCAGGGCAGCAGGGCTGCCTGTGGGACAGGGCAGAGTTCTCTGGGGGGAAGCTTCTCTCAAGGGGCTTTCTGAGGGTTTCTTTCCTTAGTGTTTCTTTTTTTAGTAATTTCCCTGTTTTTTACTTCATTTGGGGACTTTGATTTGGTGTATTCTGCTCTGAGCTGGAGCACACTGAATACTGTTGCACTGTATTTTCCTCTTAGTATGCATTTGCCTTTCTGGAAGCATTTTGTTTTTTGATAAAAATCACAGTTGTGGTGTGACACTGAGATTAGCTGAGTCGATTAAAACTTGGTGCTAGCTATGACAAGGTTATGGGTTCAATCCCCTGTATGGGCCGTTCACTTAAGAGTTCGACTCGATGATCCTTGTGGGTCCTTTCCGACTCCGAATATTCTGTGATTCTGTTTTGGTGACTTTCTTTCCTTCCTTTAATTCTGGTGTTTTTCACAACATGATAGGTGTCAACTTTCCTTCTCATTGCACATTCGTGTCTGTCAGTCACAGAATTTTTCTGTGAGTGTTAGTGTAATACATATGTATGTATAAAAGGAACAAGAGTAGTAAGTATCACTTGTTTCATGAATGTTGGCATTTTAATTGAAAATAGAGTTGAAACTAATAGTGACTCCATAGTCTTAACAAAATACAAGTGGATTTTTCAACTCTTTTTTTTTTTTAACTGTTGTCACAGTAACATTTCCCAAAATGTAAACTTCTGTGTGATCAAAACTAGATGAGGTTACCTTAGGAGAAAAGATGCATTGTACACATTGTGAAATTTTGCAGCAGAGAAACCTTGTGTTCCTTTTACAAGAACTGCTAATAGATCAGTTAAAAGTGAAAGTGTTTCTAGATTTTTCTTATTTCTGAGATTTTCTGTTCTCTAGATCTACTAAATCAGAGCTTCCACTTTATTAGGATAAATAACTGATGTCAGAAATGATATCTTGCTAGATGAAGGCTATAGGGAAGTGTACATAGCAAAAGGTTCTCTTAATCTGCCATTTTTTTTTTCCCAGTAGTGCAGCTTTGCTCTTTAGTTTTTCTATTTCTCCTCTTTTTTGAGTCTTCAAGTAGAATAAGAGAGTGTAGAGCTGTGAAGTGGGGGAAAAAAGCATATGCCAGTAGCTTAGAAGATCTTGAGTGGTGTGGAAAAGGGGTTTAGGAAACAGCAACTGTACAGAGCCAAATATACAACTACACATACTGCCTGAAGATCTCATTGTCACAGTAAGCTGTGGCTATCAAAGTGATAGGTGTGTTAAAAAAGAATTGGAAAAAATAACAGGAAAAAATGCATCTATGGCTCTTAAATGCAAAGATATGTTTGAGCATGTAGAAAGTTTGTGAGTCACATAAGAGAGGACTATACAAAGGCTTCACAGGCTTTTACTTGTCTTGTTTTTGCATTTATTCCCCAAAAGTAATTTCTCACTACTGTTAGGAACAGCATGCAGTGCTCAGTTTGGCCCAGCATGTATGATGTCATGCTGTTTTGAAAGACCTCAGTATCACGCCAGAAACTTGAAGGTACTTGAAATACTTTCAGTCAATTTATTTTTATTTATTGTTATCTTTGATCAACCTGAAAACAATATTTTTAAATGTAAAATACAAGACCTGAATCAGTCTTCTAGTGATGGCAATAGGTGCAGAGGGGTCTTGTTTTGCTACCTGAACTCATTGCTCATTCTCAGCCACACTGCAAATAGCCTGAGTCAATGAAACAGCTGCAGTTGTGTTGTACGGGGTCAGAAGGAATCTGGCTATTTTAGGCTTGCACAGATGGTCCTGGTCCTAATGCCCCGTGACTCCTGCTCTGGGGAGCTCTGGGACTGTGAGCTGGCTCTGTAGCAGTTTTACTGGCTGGTGACCCTACATAGGTTGCTGGAGATAACTCTTGTGGTGGTTAGTTTTTCTCTGAGTAGAATACATGTATATGCTTCCTATCCATAAGTGGGATGCTTTCTTACCCTGAGTCTATTACTTCTGTTATATCTCCACACTGTTTTGTGGGCAATCATTGATGCTAACTGCCATGCCAGGGAGCAAACTGCTGACAGTGGCTGGGTCCCATATCTGGGTTAGTGGACATCCCTGTTGATTTTATAGAGAATTAAAAGAGGATACTTTCTCTGACTGTAACTGAGGCTGTAACTCATCCCTGTGTGTTGGAACAAGGGATATTCCAGTTGAAAAGCATGATGATTAAAAAAGTTAGCTTTCATATGGTAAGAGATTTTCCATTGCCTAATACTTTAGTAATTAATTGATTGTAGAGAGTATGAGTAGTATTTATAGCTCTTAAAAGTTTGCCATGACCTTTTAAGTACAATTTGAGTGACAGTTGACTTCTCCTAGGAAGTTATATTTTTATTAGTAGTGCTGCTGTTGTACCTGTGGGGCCATTACCCTGAAGGAACTAGCTGGAGCTTCAAGAAACTTTTTCATTACATACTGTGATGTACTGCAAAAACTTTTATGTGCTGTTATGTGGATTAGACATTTTGGAGCTTTTGAATATTTAAATTTTATAAATTTACTAGAATATTAGTTTTATAAATCTCTTAATAAAAAAATTTTCTGCATCACTTGTAGAGCTGTTAAACCCTTTTCTTTTTCCTTTTTACCTCTAGATGAGCGGGACAAAGTACAAAAGAAGACGTTCACAAAATGGATAAATCAGCATCTCATGAAGGTCAGTTATATCTGTCATGTCTGGATGACTGATTACTACAGCAGCAACTGTGTCTTTTACTACATGTTTGGTGTCAGGATGCAGCTGTGTTACATATAAGGAAGATCTCAAATTGTGAGGTTTATGCATGTGCTTTATCTTTGAGGAGTCATGGGGGAGTTGAAATGCTGTTGTCTAATGTCCCAAGGTGGTCTAATTGAGCATTTGAATTTGAAATTAAAATGAGTCAAAGTTTAAGAGATATGATTTGTTTCCATAAGGCTTGGCTGTTTTCTGGAATTAGTGTGTCATGGCTGTAGTACCATAGTTAAGGCAAATGAAAAAAAAAAATTTAAGTACCATGTTGTGGATGGGGAAATGACCTTGAGAAAGAGAGGTCCAGATCATCCTATGACATCAGTATGCTACTTATGGATTAGAAATAGAAGCTTTCTAGAGACAAAACTCACATTTCAATATCTTTCTTTTGAATAGCAGTGAACTTTGCTTCGGGGACAAAGCACATTATTTTAACAACATGTACAGGTTTTAGTCGACAGATAACTAAAAGCTGAATTCACCTTCACTGTGGCCCTTCAGTTCTAAATATAATCTGCTATTTTAGTGCCAGCTGTCTAGCCCAGACATTTCTCTGGAGAAACAGATTGTATAATTACTTAACATAACTTGCTTTGATATGCCCCCAAACTCCGAGGTTGAATTCATGTAAGAGTCACATTAAATAAAAGTGTATCTGCAAACTGTCAGAATTGAGATTTAATTAACAAGTACAATGTTCAGACACTGTTGGAAAGATCTCCTTGCATTTGTATTTAGAGCAAACTAGAGTTTTTTAGGGAACAACTTAACTATTTCTTAACCATTTTTTGTGGCTGCTCTTGTGGGTATTTGAGAAATATTGGATGCTGAAGCAGAAGAGAATTTCTTCAGGGACGTGGATGTTTAAAATTATCTTTTTTGTTTCATATCTTTTAAAAATCTGTGTAGCTCTCTTGGAAGTGGCATGACACAAAGAGCTAACAAGGCCTGGATGTGAAGTTGCTCTCAGTTTTGTCTTTAGCAAGAGATCTCTCATCCATAGTGGTCTTTTGATCCTTCTCACCATGACTGAGCCATCAGGAGCAGTCCTGACATCAACCCCTCTGCAGTAGCATACCACCTTTCTGTGAGCAGGGTGAGTCTGCAGTCACAGGATGGCTCATACCAGTAGATTTTCCTTTGTGGATTTGCTGGACCCAAAGGAAACATGCTGTATAGAAACAGCTGCTCCAAGGACCCTTTCTATGCAGATACCTCCTCATTGTAATCCTGAACCATCCAAGTGGCCCCACATCCTTGCAGAAGTCTTCTACTTGCTAATGAGAAAAGACAAAAGGCAGGTCTGCAGCCTTCCCTTTCTGAATTTTACCTCCTGTTTATGGTGTAAGAAATGTATCCATTGTCCAGTACTTCAGACAAATTAGATTTAAAGAAAAAACATCCAGGAAGGTTGCCAGTACCTGGCAGTAAAATGCAATATCCAAATTAACCATCAGGCATTTATTCTTCTAACTGAGGGTAATTGTTGTCATGTTTGTAGAGGCTACTAATCTTTTTATGTATTAAAGATGCATTTTAAAAATGCATCTGTGGGATGGGGAAAAGCCTGTCTGAAGATTTTTGGAAAGCAATGCTTTAATACAAGTTAAAAACAGTGCATATTTTTACAGAAGAGCAGTGTACTGATAACAATATTTCTATATACCATTGTTTTACACCCTTCTAAAACATGCACAGTCATGATTTCCATACTGTCAACCTCTTGGGATTAGCTTAAAAAAGATTTAGACTCTAAACCCTTAAGAAAATCAGAGTAAAGAGTTCACACTAAATCCTGTTGCCTTGCTTGCCAATGTCAATGGCCTTAGGCCTTCATTTTCAGGTAGTTCTCACTGTGGGTGATTGCAGGTATAGAGACAGATAGATAAGATAATGAATGTGTGTCTGTGTGTATTGCTGGCACTGATTTTCATCTTGGATTGCTCACTTTAGAATTCAAGTAAAGGATCGTTAACTTATACAAATATAGTTTGACTATAGCTCTTTCATTAACTTGGAATTTATGTAGCAACTCGGCTTTATCTTCTGGAAATAGCTTGAAAGCAGTTGGTGATACAGTTGTCAAATTTCTGTTCTTAGAGCATTGTTTCTAGAACAGTGACTTGGATGGAAATTAAAATCAAACCTTCAGATGCTCTCTCTTAAGACACAAAGGTGTATTTAGAAAATATCATATAATGGAGGGAATGTAGAAAAAAGAGCACAATAAATGAGTGAATTTCTAGCAGAGATACTGGATCTGTCCTGGTCAATGCATTAAGTTGAAGTTGAGCTCTAGTTTTCACTACCTTGGATTTAGTACAAAACATATGGAACTCATGTTTGCCCATTCACTGCACATAACTTGTTGCACACGAATGAAGGTGGGAATTGTCTCATTTCAGGCATCCCAATAGCTTTATCTGAGCTGGTTACCCAGGCTTCTCTAGTAGGTAGCAGAGGGAACAAGCTCTTATAGCTGTCTACCCATAAGGCATCTCCCTAAAGGGAAGTGAATTGTGTCTCAGAAGTGCTTTTGTTCCACTGATTGAAAAAGGTCAGTGTGCTTTTATCTGATGCTGTGTAGGGTTCAATAAGAAGCAGAAAAGATGAAGGTGATCATGGAAGTTATGAGAGATCATGAATGTGGACAGGACCCTGCTATGGGCATGGGGATGGATCACATTTTAATTTCATCTTTTCTCTTTCTTATTTTTCCTTTTCTCATCTCTTTTTATGTTTTCTCTGCTTGTTTGGTTCTTTCCTCACTCATTTTAATTGATCTTCTATTCTCCTGCACTCCTTGGGAAAATACCAGACCTTTGTGCCTTTATAGAGGTGTATTCAAGAGGGTTTTTTCTAGGTCAACAGAAATGGTGCTTTTACTAGTTACCATAATTCGTTGGGGGTTGGCATAGAAACCTACTGTCACTCTTGTAATTGGTCTGTATGTGATTCTCTGAGTAACTTGTAAATATTTACCATTCTGCTCTCCATTGCCTATCTCTAGTTGCATTGGATTCAAAGCCTCTAAGTGTGTAGTGTTTAAAATTCAGTGTGTAAGATTAGTCTCTTGACAGCTTAGTTGATTAGTAAGGCGTGTTGTGCGCTTTGCTAAACTAGAAACATTGTCATTGCAGAAATATTTCCTGCTAATTATTTTTATATACATAGTTTTAGAGACAAGTACATAATGTATTATGTGCAAAATTCAACTGTTTGAATGCCACAGTTTAAGATGAAGTGGACGGTCACTACATTTTTTAAATGCTGAAGTTTTTCTTTTGAATTGATAACAGATTTTCTGAGGACTGATTAGAGCATTGGCCTTGCTAAGGCTACTGTTTACTGTCTGATGTGGGGCTCCAGTTTAAATGTTATCTTTTGTGTCTTATTGACATATGGGCTGGAGAGGTGAGATATTGGACTTTAGACTCTGCTACTGCTGTGGTATGAGCTTCCAGGGAGAAACTCACATGCCAAAGTAGTGTGGTAATGGGGTAGAGGTCTCCTCTCTTCTCTGAACTGCCCTCTGCTTCCAGCAAGCATTTTGCTTTTCTGCTGCCAAAATAAGATGTTAAATTCTAGTACTTGCTAGAGCAGTAAGTAAGCCTTGATGTGACAAGAAAAGGTACATTTGTGGTAGCAAGGGGTTTAGTGTAGTGGTTGCATAGTTCTAAATCACCCAAAGAGAAATCCAGCTTCCAGGAAAGCCCAGAAATTCTTCCTGACATCCTTTGAATCCAAAACCCCAAAACTTAAGGAAAGAGTGAGGCTAGTTTGAAATACAGGTGGAAGATGAGATAAAAGTCAGAAAATGAAAGAAGTAAATGATGAAAAAGGAGTAAAAGCAGGCAAATTCTTCTTTGTTGTTCAGTTCCTTTCTCAAATCAATTTAAAAATAATTTTGTAGTGCCAGATCTTAGTCCTGACAAATTAAATGGGATATTTTGAAATATTCTAAGTTTCTTTAGCAGAAATTAGGACTGAAGGCAAGGCAACCAAAAACTGGCTAGTGGTATGGTGAACACCCAGGTATCTTCCTACTAAGGAAAATGTCTTCTTTCTCATGGAGGAAACGGTTGTAGAGAGCCTCTTAGCTGACCTTCTAGCAGCAATATGGGCCTCTGGGTGCCTGAGCAGCTCCCTGGAGAGGGAGAGCTGTCCTGTTCATGGCACTGACAGGGTGGGTTGGCTTTTGGGACCCTTGACTGACTGGACCTTGGGAGAAGCATGCTGCTGATAGGAGCAATGGGCAGCATCCCTGTACAGTCATTAGTTGCTCCAAAAGTAATTTTTGAAGGTCTTATGAGCAAGAAGCTTTTATAAGTAGCAGGACAAAATGCTTTTAAAACTACTGTTTTAAAGCTCAGTGTTCAAAATCATGTGCTGTGTTGCAGTGATAGAGAGAGAACAGCTTTCTGTTGTGCAAAGACTGAATGAATAATTCAGAATAGAAACCCGAAGTTATTGATTCCTGTGTGTCCTTCAGGCAGCACAGGGTTTGCAAATGGCTTCTTGAGTCGATTGCATTGTGAGATGTTCAGGTATGACCTTAATGGCAGCAGGACCGACCATTCCTGATAAAGCACAGTCATCCCTTGCTGAAAGCTGGCACTTTACGGACACTAGTGGTTATCGTTTTAGATAGCGCTACTCTGCAGTATCACAGTATCTTCTTTTTAGCCATGCAGTTAAGATGTCATTTAAAATTCCCCACTTCTTCTTTTAGAAATGAACACTTTGTAGATCTACACTGATATTTAAAGGATGAGGCACCTGGTGTTAGTCTTATGGTAGTGACTTTTTAAAAAAGTCTCAATTTAACACCTCTTGATTTTGAAACATACTCAGAAAACATGCCTTTTTTTTTTTTTCTTTTTTTCCCCCCCCCATGTGTTAAAATAAGACAAAGATTCCTTGCTGTGCTAGTGCATCTAAATGAGCCTACTATGTGTTCCTCGGAGTTTATTCTGACAACTGCTGCAAACTGTGTTGGGAACAAATTCTGTAAAATCCCATTTCAACATGGCCCACAGCTTGCTTTAGGCATTGGGTGCAGCCAAAGTGTCAGTGTTTCCTCCTCTGTTTTGTTTTTCAGTTGTTCAACAAGGCCTATTGTCTGCTTGGTAGACAGAAGAATATACTAGTTTTTCTCCTAAAATTTTTGCCATTGTATGTTCAATCATCATCATCATCATGGCTAGGCTTCGCAAACGAAGATTTGGGAAGGGCTCTACCCATGTTTGTTGCAAGCGCGTTGGTGGCTAAAAAGGCCAGTATGAGACAGGCATGTCCGGTTGCAAAAGGCACAGCAGAAAGACTCCTTAGGTGGTATATTCTGCAAGACATGATTCTTTCTGCGTTGTCTTTTCTCCTCAAGGGTGATCCTGCGTGCTTTCTCAAAAGCATCAGCAGCGTTATAGATGGTGTGTCTCCAGACCTCCCGATTGGAGGCCAGAGTAGACCAGTTATGAAGATCAATATGGCCAAGGCTGAGATGTTGTTTCAGGGAGTCCTTGTATCTTCTCTTCGGGGCTCCTCTCTTGCGGCAGCCAGACATGCTCCTTCTGAAAAATAAATAAAAATAACTCTTGAAGAAGATCATCATTTAATGGTGTAAAGAAGTTTTTGATTTTGTTATTTTCCCTGGAAATATGTATAATTATAATTTATTCATGCTGCATTGCATACAAATCTTTCAAAAGTCTTCTACTTGGAGGTAAACCACATAACATCTTTCACCTGCTTAGTATAATCTATAGCTGTTTGCAAGGCTGCTCAGCAAGCCAAACTCATGACTTTTTTACTGTAATGGAAATTTAGATGATGGAGGAAGGTAACCAGGAGGCAGTGAGGAAAAGTAGTGACAGAATGCCAGAAGTTAAAGCTGCAAAAGAGGAGGAAATTGTACAAGTTTTAAGGCTACTGATAAATTGCATCACAAAAAACTCCCTGCAATCAATCAATCAAGCAAACAAACAAATTCAAGTCAATAAAAACTGCACCGAAGCTTTCAAGTTTATTTGATAGTCTTTAATGGATTTAGACTTCATGACTAATTGGTCACAGGAAAGAGAGTAATTGAAAACAGTGAATTAAATATGCATGAAATATAGTATGGCTTGAGCACATCAATACTTTTATGGCATGCAGTCCTGTTGTACCAGTTGAGCATATACTTTTATGTGTGTTGGGTTTAAAGTTTGTTTTTTTGTATAGGTGATCATATATGAAAGAATGAGTATAAGGCAAATTAAGTCTATCATGTGATTACTGCATGATCGACTAAAACCACTAGAATCAATGTTTCATATGATAGACTAATATATTAATATATTAATTAATTCTCTTTGTGTGTGTTCATTGTTTGCAATTAGCTCTCAGCCCAGATTTTATTTAATATTATTTATTCCTTAGAGATTGCAAGAGATAAAATTTCTCCATTTGCAATTAGGTGTTGGCTTTTTAATTAATTCTTAAATTATGCATGGAATTATTTTTATCTATATACTTTTGATGTATCTGTATTTAATAATAATTTATATATCAGTTTAGAAGTACTATGCCTTGATCTAGCTCCCTTGGAGCCACTGTAACTGTGCCATTGGCTCCGGTGGGAGTAGTATTTGTGGACTTCAGACAGTGAGCAACTTCAAACATTTAATCATAAACATTAACTAAGTATTTTGTTCTACAGCAATATTTCATATAATCTGGGAAGCAAGGCTTGCCCTGAGGTAATGTAGATGTGTGACTGCATGAGGACCTAAGAAGGCATCAGAATAAACATGTTCCTCCTATACAGAAATGTGTTATCTGTTAAAGGGATTTATAGTGTTTTGAACAGTGAATTTAAAGGTAGTCACATAGTGTTCAAAATCTGTCTCTACTTAGAGTACCTTGAATTTAACTGGAATAAAGTTTTAACTGCCAGTTTTAGTACTTTATCTGTTTCAGGCATGTTTGGAGTGTGTTGCCTTTGGTCAGAGCTAGTTTTAAGCTGTAGTAGTCAGATCTATTGTCTCTGATGTTATTAGCATTACGTTCGCATATTTTAAACAGTTCCTCCCTGATAAGTTACATTTGGCAGTGTGTAGTAAAGGTTGGAAAAGGTGAGAGCAAGCTGGAAGCACAAGGGGTGGAGAGAACCGGATGCACATTATAACTGAAACATTGGCTTGTCTCTGGCCAAAGATAAAACAGGACAAAAGGTGAATGTGGCTGCTGTCAATTGGAAGTCTTGAACTGGATTAAGGAAGCTGATGGTAGATTTTTGGTCACCAACTGGCATCAGAAGGACAGCACTGTATAGCAGTGGGGAAAACCGTTTATCCTCATAATTGACAGGAGGAACAATGCTGAGTTCTGCATTTGAACACCTACAAAGGAGCCCTCAGTAGTCTATTCAAGAAAAAGGTATTTCTGTGGCACAGCTCAGCTCATCCCCAGGCAGGTGTACAAACCAGATTAGGGCACACTTGCTGTTCTGTTCCCTGCCTGCTGCAGGAGTTGAGGTGGCTGTCTCTGTGTCTTGTGAGTGAAGTGCCAGCCAGAGAGATCTTTAACTTGTCAAGTTCAAAAAGTTGCTGTCAAAGTGGCCTAGTTAGGTAGGTCTGGACTGTCTGGGAGGGACTACTTAAAAATTTAAAACAGAAAGATAACTAGGAAGTAAGTGTTGCAAAATCCCAGGCTCATCTTCGAAAGCAAAGAGAGAAGTGAGAAGTAAAGAGAGGACAATGAACTGGGAAAAGAGTAGGCAGGATCTCCTGGGGTAGTAATACAGTAGAGGGAGAAATGCAGGAGATCTGGCAGTCATTGTAGATGTTTGTGTCAGAGGCACAAAGGCGGGTTGCTGACAGGTAGAACAGGTAGGAGGCATCTTATAGAATATACTGCTGCTTTCAAGAGATGCGTGAAGTACAAAGGAGCTGTACAAGAAGTGGAAATAAGGGCAGCAGGACTAAAGGTTTGTTATAAAGGAGTTAGTAAAGCAAGGTGGGGTAAAGTCCAGCAGAACTTACAGTGTAACATGGAGGTCCACACATAGAAAGAAGACTATTCAGATAAGTTATGTGTTTTCTGGTTGAACAGCTTTATTTACCCAATAATTAGTAACTAATGGAAATAATTTGTAGCATTTTTATCATTCTGTTTAAGAATTCAGAAGAGGCTGAGGACTCCTAGGACTCTGCAATTATAGTAAGCATAATACCTTTATTCCCAGCAGAAGAAAAGAAGGAGGAGTTACAGACCTCTCAGGGTAATTTCTCTCCCTGGGAAGACTGTGTTACAATGGGTCTTTGAAAGCAGATGGACAAAGAGGAAGTGGTGCACACGGTGTATCTACGCTTTTTCTACATGCTACTACATGTAGTCTCATTTGCATACTATCGCCACAAAATTTCAATGAAAGGATCCTAGATACAGCTTGTTGGGATATTGCCATCAATAACTGCTGCAACTGCAGCTAGAACTGGCACTGGGAAGAGCCAGTGCCGTTGGTTGTTGCTGCTGTCCTGGCTGCTGTCAGGTGCTGTTGCATCATCATCTGGGTCTGGGAGGCAACACTCATGAACAAGGACCTTCCACCCACAGGAAAGATCCCAGTGCCTTCTGTCCTTGCTGTGCCACATCCTCAAGTGAGGTTTTGAGCTCAGTCACTTTATCTTTGTAGTGATACACCTGTTTCTCTAACACTGCGGCTGTTAGAGCCTTTTCTCTGGCTCAGACCTTTTGTCACGTCAGCAACAAGTGTCACCCTTGCCCTGCCACAAATCTTACAGGGTCCATCACCTGTGCAGGGCTGTGTTGGATTAGGCCCAGGGAGCTCCAGGAACTACACATGAGCTCTGCACCCTGCCTGTGGGCCAGCACAGTGTTTAGGAGACAGAGAGGCAGCTTGTAATTCAGCCTTTTCATGGACACGCTGGTGTGCTTGTGGGCACGTGGCTGTAAAACTCTGCCTGCCTGTGTAACTTCTGATCTTTGCATGGACAAGAGGTCTGCAGCCATCTGTAATAAAGCAGTAAGAAGATAAATTTTCTTGGAAGATCAAGGGCAGGTTGTGATAATCTGACTTTGTTTAGTCTGAAACTGAGAAGACTGAAGGGAGACATGATAACTTGTCCGCAGTATGTAAAAGGTGTTTATGCAGAGGCTGGTGAACAAATGTTTTCTGAGGTCAGACTTTAGGGGAAGGGACAACAAAAAACCTCAGTTCAGTTAATGGAAGATTTAGTTTGAAGATTAGCAAGCAAACATGTCCCTCTCAGAGAAGCAAGTAAGTGTAGAGAAGCAAGTAAAAACCTGGAAATATGTGTTTTGTGTGTTTCATTTCCTTCCTTTGAATTTTCAAGAATAAATTAAAGAAGCGGCTCTGGTTTTTTATAGCCAAATTCAAACTTCACCGCACGGGGTTGAGTGAGGTGATCTATTCAGTCCTTTTTAGCCATAGAGTTGTACTATTCTGTGACTGCTTTGTAAGGCACAACCCCTCTCTGGTGAAATAATGTTCAACTTTTGAGTCTTCAAACTGATCACTGCCAAGTTCTTTACCAAAATTTGTATTTTCATTAATTTAGTGATTTCAATCTGCATCAATCCTACAATTCCAGTAAGAATGCCCTCTTTCAGTGGGCTGCCATGTAAAGTGAAGCTTAGTGATGTTTGCTTTATATTCTTCATTAATCAGTATTTATACATTTGTAAATAAAATATTTTTAAAAGAGGTCAGAACAGATGTCTCAAGTGAGACTTTAAACAGATTATGTCACACTTCTTTTTTGTTGTTTTTAGTTTTTCTAAAATTTATAAATATCTTCAGTCTCATATACAAACACATCTGAACAAAGTGTACTGCACTGAAAATAAATCTTGAAGGATTTTGCAGAGGTGCAAAAGAGAGAAGAGAGATGGACATGCTCTGCTTTGAAATTAAAACTGGTACAAAAAGGGTTAATAGGCTAGGAGCATGTCTGGAGTCTCATGGGACCTTGCATGACATATGCCACGTGTGGCATCTTTCCCTTGCGCTCACTGAGAGCTGTCTACAGAATGAAGGTAATTTGGTGAAGTAGATACTAAAGGTGGCTGGACATCTCTCTAACTTTATATTTTAGGACTTCAAGTTGTAGCAGTGATGGAGTAGATGCCCATTTTAAGTTAGTACATACCCATTTCTGCTTGTGAATCTACACAGCATGGGCTCCACTGAGATGGATTTGCTGATCCCAATATGCAAATTTATGAACAGATGAACAAGATTGTGCCAGGATTAATACCAGTGAGAGTAGTGCTGTGATAATAATAATAATAATAATGAATAAGTAGAGTGGAACCTCTGGATGTACTCTGAGTGGCTGAACCAGGGTTGGTTGGAGAGAACCTTTGAGCCCATTCCTCAAAAAGTTTTGAGATGCATCCAGTTCTGGGCTCCTCAGTACAAGAGAGACATGGAGCTCCTGGAGTAGGTCCAACCCAGGGCTACAAGATGATTAGGGGACTTGAGCATCTGTCTTGCAAGGAAAGGCTGAGGGAGTTGGGTCTGTTCAACCTCAAGAAGAGATGACTGAGAGGTGACCTTATTAATGTATATCAGTACCTGAAGGGTGGGTGTCAAAATGATGGAGCCAGGTTCTTCTTGGTGGTGCCAAGCAATAGGACAAGAGGCAACAGGCAGCAACTAATGCATAGGAAGCTCCACCTGAATAGGAGGAAGAACTTCTTTACTGCGTGGGTGACCATGCACTGGAACAGATTACCCAGGGAGTTGTGGAGTCTCCCTCACTGGAGATATTTGAGAACCATCTGGACAAAATCCTGTGCAACGTGCTCTAGGATACCCCATCTGGAGCAGGAAGGTTGGACCAGATGATGCACTGTGGTCCTGTCCAGCCTTACCCATTCTCTGATTCTGTGAATGGAACAATTTTTTTTTTTTCCCCGTAGGAGGTGAAAAGAAGGATTTTTGGCATTTATAACATTTGGTTCATGTTGTTCTGTACAATAATGGTGTTTCAAATATCACACAACTACTGAAATCCACAAAAGGACTCCTAAATGTGCTAGTGTCTGATATATATGTAAGATTATGCATCTGCTTGCACACTTGCTGATTTGGATATTAGGAAAATACTGGAATACATTTCATGAAACCAAATATGGGAAGATAAGAAAAATGTAAGGACAAGGTTTAGCAATGGCTGGATTTATTTTTTTTTACATGAGCAACAGTATATTTACCTTGAAGCCATACAAGTGTCTTTTTTATGATTAATAGAGTTATCCAGAGACATGTGGAATAATTGAGGACTGGGGGCAAGATGCAAAATAAAGTATGTGAAAGCAATGGATTAATTGGATGATTGAGTTATCTGGGAAAAATATGAAGGTTAATGTGGAAAAAAAAAAGCGAATGATTTCAGCTTTTAGATACAAGAACAGCGTGTTAGGCGGGTGGAACACTGGAAGGGTGTCATGGTTATCATGTTAATAGAGTGTAGAGCATTGGCCACATGAGAAAGTCAAGGATGAATCTTTATTTAGAAAACATCTACTATGCTTTCAGGGTTGTTGAACTCGCTCTGTACAGGAGACTTGTTTAAATGCAACCTAGTAAAATCATAAAGGAACTTTATGAAATGGAATAACATTATCTGTGTCTGCTATTTGTGAGAATTAATATCCAGAAATGAAGTAAAACAGAAAAATTACTCGTGTTTGTGAAATGAAGACCTATTTATTTTCCATGAACCACAAGAATTGTTTCCTGCGGAGTGGATTATTACACTGTTGAGCGAAAGAAAAGAGTGAAAATGAGTTATGGACCACTAGGCCTAAGACTGGATTTGCCAGACTTTGCTTACAAATGAACAGGCACATAGAAGAGACCTGGCACAAGTTTTCTCCCTGCACCATCTCACTGCCAGCCCTGGCTGCAGGCCCCTGCTGTTCGGCGGGGGGAGCAAATCAGGGTGTCCTGGGCGGTGGGTGTCCAGGGCTGGAGCGTGAGTGCCCGCACGGAGGTTGGGGAACAGCACCATCTGCAGCCCAGCGCTCGGGCTGACTGCGCTCTGCATCCACCCCTGTGGAGAGCTGTGACCGGGGGTCACTGCTGCAGGGCTACCCAGCGATTAAATTCTCCCAGAACTTGTGTGCTAGTTTATTTTTAACAGAATGAGTGAAGTTTACGGTGGGATTCGGTGCAAAACATGGATTGTGACCAGGGTGTGTATGTGGAGTTTGTTTGGTTTTTTCCTAGCAGTAAATTTTGGGTTTAGAGTAAGGAGATTAAAATACATGAGAGACTCGGGGAGGATGTCAGTGTGCGTGCCAGTCTGCATGGAGCTCTGGCTCCCTGATCTCTTGGAGTGACATCAGGTTGGCCACGAACCACAGCTCAGAGCCTTCCTGTGCCACACAGAACGTTGGGGTGGAAATTACCTGAGGTACAGTGGCCCTGCAGCATGTCAAGCAACACTCGTGCTGTACATGGGAGAGTCTAAGAAGTCTGTAGAACATAATAAGTACTCTTGAAGATGTTTAAAGAAGCAACTTGCTTGGCAGATCAGTTGCATGGGGATATTTTGACAAATCTGATATTTTGACAGTTACACGCTGTGTGGATCTTGTTACAGCCTGTTCAGAATTTTAAAGTGTTAATCATAAATCATGCTGCATGTGTTGGCTTAGTAAACTTTTATTTTTTTTACATAAATGCAACTTTTTATATGAGGTTTTTTTTATTTTTTATTCTTTTCTCATGGCATAGGTTTATTTGTTACCATGCTGTTAGAATTGCCACTGTGTTTCCTTAATTTCCAAGGTGAAAGGACTAAAATATACATATTTTCAAAACTTACAGAAAACTCTTTCCTCATGAGTAGCACTTTTAATAAAATGTTTCCTTTTAAAACAAACTTAAGTATGTTTTTAGGAAGTTAAAACATTAGGGAAACTCATCAGGATGTCAGGATCTCATGCAGTGGCCAAAGCAATTTTTCAGCTATCTGAATGCTGATGGCATTTGCCGTGGAACACTGTAAGCCCTTAACCATCTGTGTCTATTATCTTGGAGAAAATCGTTTTACTGTAGTTGAAGTGAATGGGACTCCTAAGGGATCTTTTTTCATGGACATTGAGTCAGATTCTTAAAGAATAAATTTGAAATTTATTGAGAAACTCATGGTGGCCTTGTGCCAGCTGTTGTTTGGACTTACCGGTGACCTCAGTGGTAATTAAGACCTGACCCTTTTTTCTCTCAAACACCCCCCTTACAGTTCTAACTTTTGAGCCTTTTCCCATTTTCCTTTGGAAAAGCAGTAATGCTTTACGTTTGTGCCAGGCATTTGATTAACTTTGCTTCCAGAAACGAGGAGAGCGGTACTTGAAAAGACTTTCCTGGGCAATGTGAGCTGAAAAGGCTCAGTTGTATCTCTAATATTATAATTCTTGATAACATCTGGGAATGACTCTGAATTTATAAAGACTTGACAACTGAACTTCAGTTATTCAAAATAAATGTGGTTTAGATTTAATTCTAATTTTGCTTGTTTTGGGAGTGATAAGAAAAGGTCTAATTGGGCATGTTCTTATAATGATCAATTCAGCTTATTTATAATATAGATAGGGAGACTCCTGGAGTTTTTAAGAAAAATATTTGATTACTGTAGTCTGCTTTCCTCACCTGTAAAAAATGAATAATTTTGCAAGTGTGTGAGCATTATGCCTTGTTTCGAAGTCGTGCAGCTTGCCAGGGCCACAGTGGTTGTCTTAACTCTGTCAGGGAGTTCCTGGTAGCTTCCGGTCCATGGGCGTTACTTATAGTTGTTCCTGCCCCATCTGATTATATACTGTCTCCTGCCTCTTTTACCTTGACTTTAGATTCTGCAGCACATTAATGTTTGTTTCTGCTTCTTCCTACACTATTTCAGTTCAGAATCAGTGGTCCTTGCATTTTAGTTGCCTGCCTGGAACATGCTGCACCCTAAACCAAAAGTCTATGAGATATCTACGTGTATGCTGGGTGTGCACCCACTGTATACACAAAATTGCGTATCTTATTTTCCTGCCATATTTACTTCTGAATAAGAAAAAAGCTGTGTTTTCTGTGTTTTCCTAGAATCATCATAGAATAGTTTGGATTGGAAGGGACCTGTAAAGGTCATCTAGTCCAATCCCCCCTGCGATGAGCAGGGATGTCTTCAACTAGATCAGGTTGCTCAGAACCCTATCCAATCTTACCTTGAATGTTTCCAGGGATGGGGCGTCCACTATCTCTCTGGAAAACTTCTTGCAATGTTTCAACACCCTCACTGTAAAAAAAGTCTTCCTTATATCTAGTTTAAATCTACGCTCATTTAAAACCATTGCACTTTGTCCTATTGCAACAGTCCCTAATAAAAAATAGGTATGGCAGTGTTAGATAGAGTGACATGTGCATCTGCTATGTGTCCTTGTCAAGACCAAGCTGATTTTGCTTGCAGAAGCAGAAGGGGCAGTCCTTCTCTTCTACCATATAACTATGAGTGGCCTCTGCTTTCAGTGTGTAAAACTGTAGATTTTGTTTTAGTATCAACATAACACAACTAATAATATCAAGAAAAATTGTAAGAAACAGGCTTGCTGTGGAAGATGGCTTCTTTTTTGCTGTGACTCATAGCAAAACCAGAGATCACTAGGTGCAAGTTTGGTTCACTAAGCATGGGCATCTGGGGCTGTTTGAGATATGTAAGGGTATTCAGGACAGATATCTGGGAGAGTGTGGCCAGCAGGACTTATGCAAACGTCAGCCCTTCTGGAGAAGCAGGTGGAGGCCAAGTGGCATAGCCCCTAAACATAAACCAACCCTACAGATGTGTGACCAGGAAGCTGAATCACGTCTTCCTTCTCTGTCGGTGGGAGCAAGAACCAGGCAGACTGAAGGCAGTGATGACACGTGCTGTGATGCCAGCTCCCTGAGGAGGAAACTAAGCCTGGCAGGCCAGGTGCTTTACAGCAGAAGCAGAATGGTACATAAGGGTGGAACTGATAGCAACTTGTTTGTAAAAACAGCTGGATGTGCCAGCTGAACAGTAAGATAAAGCTGTGTGAGTTATGTGGGGTGTCAGATTGCTAGCTTTTGGAGGTGGCAACCATCGTCACAGTCTTCATTTGTCAAGTGCCTCACATACTGGAGTCTGGAGGCAAGATTGTGGCTCTGTGACTGCTACAATTTTAAAAGCTGGTTTTTACTGGCAGCACAGAGATTCCCCAGGGCACTAGACTGCAAAGCTTAAGCTTGCTGGGAAAGGATAATATGAAAATATGCTCATATCAAGGAGAATGGAACTTTCCTTACCATGAATATAGTATACGTGCCAGAAGATGAAGATCAGAAGATGAATCACTTCTGAAACAGTGCCTTACATTCGTTCTGTTCCTTTTCACTGATGAAGCCATTTTGCTTCTCTTTAAGTTTTGTCAGATGCCCATCAGCCACTCACTGTCTCCCACATTTTCCTTAAAGAATTTCTTCTCATGCCTAAATTATCAAATCTGCCACACTCACATGGGCATATTGCAAAAAGTTGCTTGAGGCAACCTGTAACCTACTTTGCATGTGGACCTTGCAAAAGGTAGGGCTGACAATTCTGCGATTTTGTTGAAAAGCCACAAGAACTGTTACGAAATATCACGGCATCAGCAGATCCCCACACATCCATGCAGGGAACCCCATCTGCATCCAGTACTTGTGCTACTATCTGTTTTGAAGAAGGCTAAATATGGCAGTTAAGGAGCAATGAACTAGTTATATTTCTTGTTAGTTTCAAGATCTAAGAATTCATTATATGTGTTGAGAGACAAAAGTTGCCTAAGTTATAGAGAGAGGTGATTTTGCAAGCTTTTCCTTAAGTGGCAGTGTAGGATCTCTTGAGAAGCACAAGATGCTTCTTTTAGAAGCAATCTGCTGCTTTGAGTGAACATGCTTGCGCACATGAGTTGCCCAAATACATAGTTTTAGGTGCACATCTGCTGCTCAGAGTCATGGAAGAAATTCCTTGTTATGTTGTGCTGTACCAGGATGACTGACGTAATATGTCCTAAATAATCTTCACAGTAAGTGTCAGCCAGTGGCAGAACTAAGACAGATGTATAAGGTGTACTGCTGGTTTTCCTGTGTTGACAGCTCTATGCCAGTTTCTTCATAGCCAGTGTGAGTTCATCTCTGAAGCGTCTGTGATTTCTAGAAAGATAAGCTGGGGAAGATGGTTGTCTCTGTAGTACTTAGGAAACCTCAGAGCATAAGAAACAAACAGAAGGTCAACAGATGTGTGCTTTGAGAGACAGACTAGCAGGATAGCAAGACATCTTGCATCTAATGGAAAATAAAAGCAGACAGACCAGAAATAGTAATATTTTCTCATCCCACAATTCAGATACCTGCATATTGGGCAATTCCCCTGAGTTGTATGTTGAAAAGAGTGTAGGCATTGACTTGGTGTTGCACAGACAGTTCTTTCAGTGTCTTTCAGATATATACCCCATTCCTCTGTCCTTAACCTGATGTCCTTCCATCCCTCTGGCCACCAGCCTGTACTGTGAATCTGCTCTGACTTGGGATTCTGCTCTCCAAAGGGAAGTGGAGAGTGATATGTCCTGAGGGACTAAGCAGGCAACCCTCTCACAGGGTTTATCTTAAAAAAAACTTGCCTACTTTTGTCAGGAAGAGTCTAGCACTCAGTTTGACATAGTTCTTTGAATGTAAAATTAAAAAGTCACAATTGTTTTGGGTTAAAAATTAAAGACCCTTGTGCTTTTCCTCTTTTGAGCATTTGTCATAATCAACTTGTTTGTATCAGGGACTTTGGTGATTTACATGGCTTCCCTTTTCTTTCCTTTCACCAGAGATGTAATAGCAGAACACCTGTTTTGTTTCTTTGTTCAGCTTAACAGTACTTCAGTATTACTGGAGAAATTTTCTCTTGAAATTTTTTTTACACTAATTGTTTGCAGAATTTTTTAAAAAATTCATAACTAAAATTAAAATGATACTGTATGTACGTGAGTTTGTAAAACTAGGTATATATAAGAATATTGTGTTGTAACTTGACTGTGTATGCAGAGTCTGTATAAGTGTTTTGGAAAACATCAGTTGTAATTCCTTATGGAACAGTCTTCTAAATGACTTGTTCTGGCTAGTCTTCAGCACAAGCATAAATATGCTGTGATACTACTCTCAATTAAGATCATGGTCTTTATGAAACAGATTTTAGGTAATTTCATGTTTAAAAATTGGAGTAAGAAAACTTGAGAACACAAAAGCCTTTATGAAACTAAGCTTAGGTATGGTGACAGTTATTTATTCAACAGAAATTCCCCTGAAAGTCAGGTAAACAGAGTTCTCATATAAAGTCAAAGATCTGGGTCGATTCTTGTTGCCCTCATCATACACATAAATATGTTGGCAGTCAGTGTCCCATAGATCTCATATTGGAAGTACAGCTCATCTGTGGTATAGGTGATAATGAAGAAAATTTCTGATGTTGCATTTTATTCTCTCAAAGCTTAGTAAGCTTCGAGCCTGGTGGTTCAATGGGAACACCTGGGAGCTCACATTAAATTATAGCTGGAAAGCCCTCAATCTCTGCCCTGTCTGGCAATGTCAGAAATCTCTGCTTCTGAAAAATTAGGTCCTTTTTGTCACGTTCGAAGAGCTGCTGGATGAAATTGTTAAAAATATTTCATTTAAGCTAATGCAAAGAAACAAGAAGTTGGCCTGTGAACAGACATCTCCCAGCTTTGTTGTGCCTGTCAGAAAAGTTAGGGCTTCTGGCTGTCTCTTGTCATCGTACCTGCTCCCTCACTCATGGTTGGCCTTGCAGAGTCTGCTGGTTATCAGCCCTGCTCAACCATTTATTAGGGGACACCACAGGAGGGGATCATTTGGATTGGTGTCTGCTCACGGTAGGGTGGTGCTGAGTGTAGGAAGCATTAACCTCTGCCACTGGCATGGCAGGTGGGAAGGGCTGTGCATGTCTTTAGCTTCACTAGATCAACCTAATGTCATGTTTCTTTGGTATGGTAAATAAGGTGGCTGTGTGAGTCGGGAAAACTAAGTACTGGGAAACCTGATGTGACAATACATGTTATTAATTGGTGGATGGTATGCTTTGATTAGTAATAAGTTTAAGGCCAGAAAGTATGTTACTTTTGTCCTGACTGCAGTGAACGTGCATGCTGATGATAAGATCTATGTCGTGTGTATTTTTTACAATTCATTGGATCTAGCTATTGTCGTCTTAGTTGTCATTATTTAGGAGGTGGGTATCTGATGTAATTTAAATTGTCAGATACTGATTTTTTCACTGCTACATGCATTCATTACCTGTAACTTCATATTATTTTTCTTTTTCTTTTCATTAAAATCATATAAAGTGTGATAGAACTGTGTGAGTTCAGATGTAGCAGTAAATTTTGCCTATAAAAATTGATTTGGATTTGTAAATTTGCCATGAAAGTGAATAAATTTAGAAGGCAATGTTGAGGTATATCTGAGGTTTATCTGTATATTAAAAGATGTATGCTAATATGAGTGTGAATTCTCAGGTATAAGTGGGGATCTTGTATTTAATTTTTGCATTTTTTATGCAGGTTCGAAAGCATGTGAATGACCTATATGAAGACCTAAGAGATGGACATAACTTGATCTCACTTTTAGAAGTCCTTTCTGGAGACACCTTGGTAAGCTTTTAGATCAGCATGCAATGATTCCATATTGTTGTTTATGCATTTTCTGTTTGTTAACTCCTTGTGTGTTGACTGCTGAAGGTTTCTTTGATATTTTCTGTAGTCTGTGACCAGATACCAAAGACACAAGTTGTATTTCTCTTGGTAAAATATGCTACTGTGAATTCTGTGGGGGAATGCAATCTGTTCTCTTCATTTCTTGTGGTCAGAGAGACTTCCTTTCTTAATAGGGTAATGCACTATTTTTCTGTTCTTTCTTTTTCTTTTCAATTTTTGTTTTAACAAGTATTGGATGCTTAATATCTTTTTGCATTAAAGGGAGTAACTGACAAATAACAAGGATAAAATGTCCCTGAAATTGTCTAACACACTCCTCAGGTGTCATTTCCTTTCTTTGTGAGCATTACTTCCCTTGCTTTGTATTTGTTCTCTTCATTATGTTCTTCTTTTCATGCTCTTCTTTTCATTTGTGGTCTGTCTTGTGTTTTTGCTGTCCTGTCTCCCGTCTGTTATATTCATTAGCCAAGAGAGCGAGATTTTTTGAAGACCTTACGGTTGGTGAGTTCAACAGAAGCATGCGCAAATGAACAGCATGAGGATGTGGAGGATGAGGATAAGGGGGTAGGTGCCGACCCCCATAACTGTACTAATGTAGTGTTTGAAGTGTGGTGTCTGCTAATGCAAGTTCTTAGTTTGGTGTGCTGCAGTAGTGGGCTGTAGAAAGGACAAAAGAAACTGTGTTGGTAAAACAGGATATGTGTGTTCATGATGGAGGTATGGTAAAGACAAATTTTGATTTAGCCTTTTTGTGAACAGCTGAAATGAAAACGTCCAAGACTTTTTACTTGTTTTCTTTGATTAAACTGTAAAAAACCGTGGTGCAAATGTGTACTGGACAATGCTATCAAGATGTTATAAGCTTTTTTAATAATAGATAGGGAATTACCATAATTCTGTTAAACTAAGACTTTTTTTTTAACTTGCAAATAGTATTGTCCATATACAAGTAATTTAAACAAAGACTTGAAGGCTCTTCTTAGTGAAGTCAATAGCAAAATATCGATTTGTCTTAATTAGAAGCACCAGTCTACTGTGCCCGTGGTGTACGTGACATCATGTTGGATAATATCTTGAAATAAGAAAATTCAGATGCACAGATCTATTTGTTAGAATTTAACACATGTAATGGTTATTTTTATCAAAGCAGATAAATTAGAAGTTAAGCGACAGCTTTGGGTAGTGGCTACAGATAGTTTGCAGAGTTTATCTTTCTTGAAATAAATACCAAATTATTGTTTCACTGTATTTTGTCCATCCAGAAGGGAAATATCTACTTAAAAAGTGTAAAACACCAAGTGCTTGTTAGTCCAAGTGAGCTGTTTCATGCCTTTTTAGACCTTGCATCATTGGCATTTGCTAAAGCAACTTGCTATCATAGGGCCTGAGTGCCTCCCTGGCTCCCATGCGTTGTGTTGCAGTTGTGATTTCAGTGGAATTTGTGTGCTTTTTTCTGGAGCGTAACATAACTCAAAAGGCTGCACTTTTTTAAAAAACACATATTTCCCCTCTGAGATGCTATACCTAACTATATAGATGGGGATTTATTATACCTTCTTTGTTGTGGAAAACCAAGTTCCAGGTCTGCAGTCCTTTGTTCCCTCTGTAGAAGCTTCTTGATAACAAGGACTGCAATGCTTGATCCTGAGCTATTGGTGTGAAAAACAAGGGGCTAAATAGAAGATTATATAATGGAAATTAAAATTCTGTGTTTCAGTTTTTGCTCCTTATTCAGCTCCATTTTCCTGCTTTTATTTTGGCAAGCATCTCATACTCCACAGGGGGGAAAAAAAGGCAGTTGAAGGATTGGGCTTATCTGTGTGTTTCACAGTGATTATCTGAGGAAATACTCATATTCATGGCTGTTCTCTAGCAATTATAGTCTGCTTCAGTTTATTGCTGTGAACGTTTGTGAAAAATCTGAAATAAGGAAGAATAGAAGGATTTGGATATGATGGTGATGATATAAGTTTAACTGCTTTCCCATGCTGATCTGTGACAGCTAAGTATGAGTTTTCTGTGTGGTTCTTCTTCTTGGTAATTTCACACTAACTGCATGCAGTTTTGCCATTTTTTCCATTAACACATCGCTTGTGCTTATTTTACAGTTTTTTTCTTGATGGTTTTGACTTTGCTTTGGGAAGAGTGATTTGTTAGTTTTTATCATGCTTTAAAATATTCTACTCAAGTCAAGAGTTTAAACTTAGACTCTAAGTTTAAATATGTTGTATTATTCTGTTTGGAGGAAGATACTATCTTTATTAGATGCTTTAAATAAATATGTATAGATATCATAGTGATTATGCAGTCATACCATTAAGCCATGAAGTTGCATACAGAGGTAAGCTTTTCCATCACAGAGTTTATCAGAGCAATGTAAAGGTCCATGACATTACTTATGTTTTACTTTGCTTAGTACATTGTGAATATTTTATAATAATAAATTGCACTTTAGTTTCTGTAGGTAGTAGCCCTCTTGGCCTTAATAGTACTTTACAGGGAATGGTTATCAGTCTACATCGATCAAAGTTGCAGTTGGGAACCACTGATCTCTCTTGCTATCTACTCCGCTAAAAAACTTCAACTACAGTTAAAAAAAAAATATTCAAAGCACACTTTTCCACCAAAGGTATTGATTTCATTAAAACTGCAGTGCTTCAAATGTTCTACATGATATCTTTTAAATCAGACTGTTCTTTTGTCTGATGAGAAAATCTCACAACTATTGTTTTCCAATTTTAGCCCCGAGAAAAAGGTCGGATGCGTTTTCACAGACTCCAGAACGTCCAAATTGCACTGGACTATTTGAAAAAACGCCAGGTATGATGAAAATTTAAAAAAAAATCATAAAAATTTTGTCACCTACAGCTAATAAATAGAAAATATGTCCTACTTTGACTTTTATGCATGTTGTGTAACAGCTGCTTGTGTAGGCTTGGCTTTATGTCATACTTGAGATGGATAAGCGAGATGTGGCAAAGGTAACTTTGCACCACCCTTCTCTGAGCAATAACAACACACTCTGTGTGATATATGGTATTAAAGAGGAGAAAATTATGTGTGAGATCCTAAGAAGTTGCTTATAGTAAATTTAACTGTCTTTCATGCTGCCCAGACACTAGCTGGTATGCAGTTTTGTTCAAAGTCTAATTTATAGTGCAAAATGCAGATTCAAGGAAATTAGAATGTTGTATGGGAATTCCTTATTTTGATTTTATTTGTTTTGGGAAAATCTCAAACCTTGATCCCAATGAAAGCAAAACTGGTCCTATAGAAAGGCAGCAGAGTTAGCTGGGCTGTGGAAGATTCAGTCTTCATTTCACCTGTATCTCCTTTAAGCCAGACACTTGAAATCCACACTGCTAAGTGGTTTTCTGCTACTGCTTTTAAATTCTTTTAAATGCTTACAGCATTCTTGCTTTCTCCCTTCACAAAACAGCAATTTAAAAAATATCCAAAATATGGAAGGAAAAACTGTTCCTCCCTATCCATCCCATCCCATTCCAATGAATTGACACTGAAAATCTGCTTTTTGATTGGTTGATATAAAAAAATAATTATTTGCTACTTCAAATGTTTGAATTTATCTATGGTTAGCAAACCATAGATAGATACTTAGTTTGGTTATAAAACCAAATGTCCTTTTGTATTTTGAGTGAAATTGCAAACTTGTCTTTTGGGTCGCTGAGTATGTGTGTACTAAGAACTCAATCTCCCTTTGCTGAGTTCAAAGCAAACTTTTCCTATTAACCTAAGTGAGCCACTGAACAAATAACACTACAAAGTAAATGAGTGGCTACTTGAAATGATGGTCACACTGGTATTTTTATGCAGCAAGACCTCAGCAATTGTGCTGCACCATGCCTTATTTATGCACGGCAGACCATGTATATTAAAATGCAGGAGATATAGGATCAGATCACCCCCATGTTTATGAATGTGTGTGTTGATAGGAACCACAAGACTCCATTACACAGCTGTTGGTTGTGATCTGAGGATTTTTGTGTTTTCTTTATCCTTATGGTTTTGTGAAGATGACTGTATTCTAGAGTACAAAATGCTTGTAGGGCTTTGGCCTTCTTGGTAAATTGTCAGTGGGACTTGCAGTTGATTAGTTTCAGCCCTCTGGTAGGTGTTTCTAAACCATATTTAGGAGGTAACTTGCTCAGGTTGGCTGTATAACCTCCAAAACCAATGCTTTACTGTGATTGTAGGGCAGAGAAATCCTACATATTGATAATTTTGAAACCTGACTTGAGAAATAGACCAGAACAGACTGTGGAATACACTGTCTTTCTTGCAGATAGAGTGGTTTGCCAAATAGTTAAGATTTTGTTGCAAATCAAGAGGAGGACATGCCTTTGCTCATTCAATTGATAACAGGGTATATGTTCAAAAGCATGCGCATGTAACTTTACTAATGTCGGCATAAAATGCCTTTTAGCTGAGTCATCTTTAACTGCTAGGCTATATGGATACATAATACAAATAGAGAAATTAAATTAATTATTAAAATATGACAAAGAAAATGGAATTATTGAACTCACTCTAAGTATGAGGTTATGGGAGTGGCAATAATAGCAGCTTTTGTTTTCATCCTGTTAACCATTTCTTGTTTATAGCACTGTGATTGAGTACAGCATCAGAAGTGATAATAATTGTTGTCATTAAGCCCTTGGTTATTTAAATGTGATACTAAATTCTTAGTTTTATTAATCCAGAGCATTGTGTTTTAGTAGGCCAGTTCTCCTGCTGCTGAATTCTTCCTCTGGCCCAGGAAAGTGTGGGGTGGAAGGAAGACAGTAGTAACTTCCCAGGGCTTAGCACTGCGCTGGGACTACTATACCAGCTACAGATCATTATGTTCTTGTTATCTTTCCCTGCTTTGTCATACCTTCTCCTTTTGACAAGAACGAAGGAAAAGGGTATTTGGCGTGGGGAGAAGATCTGCTGGCCTAGTGACAGCTGAGGATCATCTCAGCTTGATGTGAGTGGGAGAGGGCAATTCCTAGCGGGCTGCTTAGAGCCAGAATGCAATTCCTTTATGCTTTTGAGAATTAAAAAAACCCCAACAGAGTAGGCTCAGGAAGTGAGTAGTGCATCCTTTACAATCATACCTGTGTAACACAGTATGTATTTGTGGCATATTTATTTCAATTTTGTCTGTATTTTCTTTCTATGATGGCAGGTGAAACTGGTTAACATCAGAAATGATGATATAACAGATGGGAATCCCAAATTAACTTTGGGGTTGATATGGACCATAATTTTGCACTTTCAGGTAAGCCTAGTTTTGCTTGACAGTATGTTTTTGGTCATATTCTTGCATACAGTTATGATGAATGCATCCACTTAGACAAGACTTCATAGATTATGTCTCTGCTTTAATATATATTTGAAGGTTTTGATGATGTATCTTATTTTATAATGTAAACTGAACCTCAAGATGTTTGTCTGCTAATTGCCTTTGTGGAGTGAGAGAAAAATAGCTTCAGTTTTGAACATCATTAAAGACAATAGTTGCTGTATTCCTTCCAGCTTTTGGACAAACGGGTCTTGTTTTATTCCATAGACTTCTTTTGATGTGTATTAAAATATATTAAAAAGTTTTAAATAATTTTTTTTCCATTCAGGATCTGAATTTCTCTGTTGATATGAGTATTTTAGCAAGCAGTGCTTTCAGCCTCTTAGAGCAGTTGGTAACACATCAGCATTTGTTTCTAGCCCCAGTGATGGTAGTGCAGGTCACACTAGGTGGCACTCTGGTTGTTGTACACTGGTGGGATTGTGTACAGTATAATGCAGCCTTACAGTGTGTGGTGTTAAATTGCTCCTCAAAATGAGGCTTTCATAATGGCCATGGCTGTCGATGATGTAATTCAGATGACAGATAATTCCCATTTAGTGACTGCAGCATTGTTAGCGATAAACTCCCTGCACTGTTGGATTTTAAAAGATCAGAAATTTACACAATCACACAGAAAAAGCATGGTTCGCTTAAGAATGTTCCACACTGGATTTATGACTGAAAAAGAATTTCTTAAAAAGAAAAACCCAGAAAGGCTGTTAGGATCTAATGTGCCTTTCTGCAGATCCTAATGAGGAGCAGAAACGTGAATAGGGACAGTGGGGCCCTGGTTTAAACAGGGTGTACAGCTTAGCCCAGCCCAGCATATGGGGTAGAGGAGAAACCACTAGCCACTCACCAGTAGCAAAGACTGAGAGCTCCCCTAATTGTGTCAGTCTTTGCTTCCACATAGTTATATGGAGAAAAAAAAGACTGGGTTTAAATATATTTAAGTATGACCTACAGAATTAGGCAGTGATTGAATGTTGCTGTATTTTAAGAAATACAGATTATTAGCAACTTCCTAATAGAAGCTATTAGTGGAATTTAAGCTTTACTTAATGTATATTTTATCTTTCTGAACCTGATTAATAGGTTTTTGCAGAATTGAAATTGTGTTTCTCTCACTAACTGAAGCGCAGGACATCTGGCACAATTTTGGGTGCTTATAAAAAGTAGTGAAAGTTAGAGCTACTACTTAGTTACAGTTGTAAAAATTAATGAAAAGGAAAAACATTTATATAAAAGAACTAGTTTAGGTGAGCTGGTGTAACAAGGATTTTCTCCTGTAAGGTATCCAGCTCCATATGAAATATGTTGAAGCATTTAGATTGTAGCTGAAACACACTTACTTCACTATATCTTGACCACAATAATTGCCAATTAAATGTCTGCAAGTACAATTCAGATCTTACAGATCTATCAGAATAGACTATTTCAGTTGGAAGGGACATACAATACCTGACCAATTTAGGGCCGATTAAAAATTAAAGCATGTTGCTAAGGGTGCTCTCCAAATGCCTCTTAAATACTGACAGGCTTGGGGCACCAACCACCTCTCTAGGAAACCTGTTCCAGTGTCTGACCACCCTCTCAGTAAAGAAATGCTTCCTGATGCCCAGTCTAAACCTCCCCTGGCACAGTTTTGAATCATTGCCACGCCTCCTGTCACTAGATAACAGGTAGAAGGGCTCAGCACGTCCCTCTCCACTCCTCAGGAAGCTATAAAGCAACGAGGTCACTCCTCAGCCTCCCTTTCTCCAAACTAGGCAAACCCAAAGTCCTCAGCCATTCCTTTTAGGACATACCTTCCAGCCCTTTCACCAGTTCTGTTGTTCTCCTCTGGACTCATTCAAAGACATTAGAATCCTTTGTAAACTGTGGGGCCCAGACTTGCACACAGTTCACAAGGTGAGGCCGCACCAATTCTGAGTGCAGTGGGATGATTGTGTTTGATGTACACCAGGAAGGGGTTTTCCCTCTTGGTGATCAGTTTTTAAACAAAATAATATCTTTAAAAAATTGTGAAAAAATAATTTCAAGAATGAGTAGTGGTTCTTGACTAAATATTAAGCTTCATTAGTAAATATGAAATAACTGAAGAACAGAATTTTAACAAAAAATATTTTCTGTCTTTTTGCTGTTAATGGCTGCAGTGCCTACACTGAATGCAGAAGGGATTTGTAAAGTGAGGTAAGGGGCACCCTCTGCACTAGTCTGTGCCTGCGTGACACTTACTGCTGTACCACTTCTTTTGAAGAGTATGGTGATCTGGTGTCAGTCATTGACACCTGTACATGGTCAATTCAGGTTCAGAATGTGAAGTTCAGAAGAATGTGCATACTTAACACCTCATGTATTTTTTTTATCTTCACTTAGATTTCAAATGAGGGAAAAATCTGAACAGAAAAGTCTAACAGCAGAGTCTTCACAAAGAGATAAAAGCTTCATGATAATAACTGTGTATTGTTAATGTAGTGTGCATGGATTAATCCTCTAGTTATCGGGAAAGTTGTGATCAGATTCAGTTTGACATTAAGACACATAAGTCCAAGTGCTTATGGGGAGCTATGTTCTTATGAATTAAGTGTCTAAATTGTCCCTATAATCTGATAATCTGAACCTTGAATAATCTGAGATTTAGTCTATACTATTTAGTCTATTTAGTATAGCCTAGAGAGTGAGTCAACTAACTAGCTACTAGAGGTTCCTTCTGTTTGACTAAACATAAACGTTTGTGTCATTGGAGATTTGTGAGACAGCCATGCAAGTATGAGAAACATGACATAGGTCTTATGGGAAACCCACTCTCATCTGGGAAGAGGCAAAGCAGGGAGGATAAACTGCTTCTTAAATTGTGGTAAACATGTTTAGCAGTGGATTTGATGCCTGGAGGGTTGGTGGAGCACTTCACATCACTTGAAGTAGATGCCTAGAGCACTTACGGAGCTATTCAGTTGTCCAGCACAGGTGCTTAGTGTGTTCTGATGTGACACGTCATATCCAGTACCATATGCAGTGGGAAGCAGGTTTCCGTAGGTCTTGTGCTGTATATGCTATCCCCATGTAGAAATCTTAGGTAGTTTTAAGTGTTACAAATGTTCTAGATGGTTAATTGACTTTCTCCTTATGTCTCTGATTCAGGTGTGGAACAATGCTGTTCAATCAGCTGATTGTACTACCAAGATCCCCAGGGCTTTTGATTTAGTTTCCTAGAGACAGGTGGCATTTGAGTGATATCTGAGGTGTGCTAGACTATCCAGGATATGCATGAGGGGTTCTCTGATGAGACACCAGACCTGTGAGAGAGCCATGCTCTTCCAGACCTGTAGCTGGGAGCCAATTGGGATATAGGAGGATATCTCAAAGAGTTTCAGAAGCCCATGTTGAGGAAACTAAATCCTGCCCCTAGTGGATAAAATGGTGTCTTCAAAACCTAGCTAGCATGTAAACATGAATATGTAGACACCTGTGCTGGGGTGTCTTAACCTGAATTACCCCTTAAATTTTTTTTAACATTTGCAAAGGTAATTAATTTCTCAGTGAGTGTAAGAAACTGTTTGCTGTGTGATGTTACTGGCTCTGTTGCACATCATTTATGTGTATTCTAATAACACTGCAATCTGGGAAGTAGTCAAGATGCCAGAGGGTTTTTTTGGCTGTTGTTTGTGGCTTATTGATTCTCTGAGTCATTGTCCTTATCTGGAGGATAATATTTCCTCAAAAAAGAAAATCCCTCTGATTATTGGAATGAATTTAGGAATGATTTAGGGGAAAGACATGATGAACAAAAATAAAAGATAATACACATTTGAGGATTATGTTTCTCTTGCATCTGAATTATGTCTAAAGATAGTTATAGCTTTGTGACTTGGTACCCATAATTAGGTAAATACAAATGTTGTTCTGAGTTACACCACTGACTTCTGCAGTTACACAAATCCAGAAATTGTACATTCTTCTGTGTCCCAAGTAATTACATAAAAGATACGGAAAAGATGGTGGTTTATTGAGTTGAGTATGTTATAAAATAATTTGTCCTGTGGATATTGAAAAACCCCAAGACATGTATGTTGCTAGGATTTAGGCAAGCTTTCAAAGTATGCATTTAATATGCTTGTAATAATATGTGGGTTAGTTTAAATTCAGTTTCATAATGTAGTAAGTGTTGTAAGTTTTTTTCCTGGCACCTGTAGAACATGCTAAATCAGATTACAGTATTTTGTATAATCATAAGCTGTAAGTATAAGTATCCTAATTAATACTCTAATGGACTCCTTCAACACCCAGTATATTTTCACTGATGACATTGGAGATGACTAACTATAAATGGAAGCAGCATTTGTCCTCAGTATGTAACACAATTTTAGTAAGATTTAATTTTGGTAAAAATTGATGATAATTTCTTTTCAAACCACTGCAAGCATTGTTTAGTTTAACAAATGTTAAATATTTAGAATAATTTTCACTTGGTTGAAAAAAGCATGCCAAACCAATGTGAAACTTTAAACTTCTAGCCACCTACAATTAGTCCTTTGTGAAGTAAGGCCTTAAAAAAATTCGGAAGCTTTGAAGTCATGACTCAATAGACTTCTTCTATTTCAGTTTCATCATCATTTGCCAGCTCGGAAACTGCTGTGAAACATGTTTTTCCCCACTCTCTCTTTCAGGCCTCCTTGGGGCACATGTAACCTCTTCACACTTCTCTTGCCAGCCAGATAATCCTTTTTTTTTTTTTGCTGCTGACTTTCCATAAACCTTTGAGAAAAATTTATTCTTGATCAGTCTGCCCCCAAACAGTCTATTCATTTGGTCCAACATCAGCAGTTAAACTTTTACCAGTGTTGAGCAACAAGGTGAGAAGGGTAGATTTGCTTACAGATGACTTGGCTGAGATAAAGAACAACTTCCCAGCCCTTTCTCAAGTTCCTGATACCCCTTTCTGCAGATAGATTTTCAGAGCCTGCGATGCAGGTAGTAGTTTTGCAGCACTCTTGCGTTGGTCATGAAGGTTGTGGCCTTCATGCAGGGTGGCCAGAGGAGGAGACAGCTCAGCTGTGGTGGCCTATTCCAGTAAATGATATGCAGATGACGGAGGAATAAACTGATGTTCTGGGACCTGTACACCTTCCTCTGCTTCAGCAGCTCTGCTGTTAAATCCTATGTTAGGCGTCACCATTCAGTGGACATGCTGCTTTCTTTCCTGAGATGGCCATGTATAGTTGAGAGATCTGGGTCTGGCCTTCACTCACTGTTCTCCTGGCAACCATTTCTGCTCGCCACAGATGGCCGGTGGCAGCTGACTAAATCTTGCCCTGCCCGAGCTGTGTGCCCTGCAGACCAAGGATTGAAGTTTACTCTGCCTTTGCTTTAAAATAACTAGAACAGTTCTAGATTTGATCTTCTCAAAGATTTAAAGGTGGAACTATGTGGCCAGTTGTCCAGTCTATAAGTCGTTGTAGGATAAAGCGCATTCCACCTGGGAGCTGCAATTACCTGTCATTAGCCATTGCGGAAGCATTCCCCACCATTCAGCATTTGGTAGAGTATACTCTCATGGTATTTTATTTCTCAACTGAACTCCTAGTTGTCTCTTTTGGAATTCTTCAACAATTTATTAAAAATACCCAAACATGCTAACCCTCAAGTAAGACAACAAGTTCTTGGAATTTCTGAGGCTCATCTGAAGCACGGCAAGGGTGAGAAGCGTTAAGAGTCCTTAATGCCATAAAACTGCCAAGGAGCAAATTCCTCTTTTTGTAAGCCATCTCACTGGATATAAAACCTCTCCTGTTGATGGTTCGGCTGAAAGCTGAAGAGCTCTTTCAGAGTTTGAGTAGTGGTTGCCAGTACAGCTCAAACAGCTCCAATTATAATTGTTTATGCTGGCAAGCCTTTTTTTTTTCCTTGTTCTCTGTCTTGTGTACTTTAATTTTCACTTTCTCTTTGGCTTATGTTTATTGCTCTGTCATTCGGCATGTGACCTTAGGGCTGTGCAACAAAATGCTTGCTGGTTATCTGGTATGCTGCTTTAGTACCATGAAATGATATGCCCCATTTATGCTAAATGCTCCATTGCTTTTGCTATGTTGCATAAACACACAAAAAAGGAGGGTAAAGGGATCTTAGATACAAGGCTACCTGAAATGTGTTCCTAGGAAGCTTTTGGTAAAAGATACCTGGCATGATTTGATTGACAAAGTGGAATAACTTCTCCTTTACAATAATTGCTAACTATTTGAGACCAATGATAAAGTATAAATTAGCAGTGTACAAAGGATGAATGGTCTCATCATTTTGCAGACTAACAAATACAGATATTCAACAACATTGCCACTATAATGGGTAATGCACCTGTCCTATGTTAAGAACATAATGCATCTCCCAGTCACAGATGTGCTTGACAAATTACAAATATCTATGGTTAAATGCAAACCCATACAAATCAGCGTGAGCTATTTCATGTCTCAGTGTTAATCTTTTGTTTGCCATGTCTTAATCTTAACCTCTTGCTTGTGATTAAGCAGTCTCTAAGGTCAAATTGCAGACAAGTGTTGGTCTAATCCTTTATTCATGTTATACTTCTTAGGGGGTTTTGTGCCAGAAAAAGTTTTTCGCTAATCTCCCCATAAAACTTTGCAGCATTGGTGGGTATAAGTTTGTATCTTTGGGGATTTTGTTTAAAAAAAAAAAAAGGAAAAAAAAGAAAGAAACAGAACAATCCGTATTTGTATTTGTAACAGCTTTGATCATCTGGATCTTTGGCTTAAACTAGTGCTGAGCTTCTATTCAGTTCTAGTCAGGTGTCTAAGACAAAGCCTTTGGTGTGGTCTTTGCTATGTTGTGATGGTTCTCATAGGCTTCAGTGGTAGTGTCTTTTGATGCTTTAGAATATCATGTGTCTATGCTCTAGCAGACAGGTTTTAGAAGAAATTTCAATTTCTCTCTTCTGAGTGTGCAGTGTAATCCTGTTACCTCTGTCTCTTTCCTTTGGATATATTGCTTTATAGAATTTCCGTTAGCTGAAAGTGGTCATTTTGTCTTTAGTTACTCACACTTTCATTTATCATCATCTTCCCTTAACATGGAAATTTATTTTGCTTAGGGTTTTTATATAAAAAAACTCACAACTGATAAAAATGTAATTTATCAGTTCTGTTGTCCCTGATCTGTTCAAGAGCACTTTGGTTTAAGTTACTTAAAAAGGTCATCATCATGGCTAGGCTTCGCGAACGAAGATTTGGGAAGGGCTCTACCCATGTAAAGTGACTATAAAGGTAAGGCAGGATTGTTGGGAGCACTGGTCCTATAACTAGTGTTTCAGAACTGATTCTTTTATTTTTGCTGTCTCATTTTTTTTTTTAAATTCTACTTCAGAATCACCCAATCTTTTTAAAAATTGAATTACCTTCTCTCAATGAAAAGTGTTCAAAATTTAAGGTGTTAATGAAAGAGGATATGCAAGATCAGGGACTTTCTAAATTACTGATTGCTTTACAAAATGCGATAGTCAGCTGTAAAATAAAAATATGTGTTTCTTCTGACCTATCTTGAATTAGGTTTGATTTGAAATTTTTTACAACAGTCAGCGTGCCGCTGAATCTACAGGACTTTGGACGTAACAGAGAGTGCTTTAGGAACATTTTCTCTTTGAAGGAAGGTGGTATAATGCTGACTGTTAAGCAGATGTAAACAATTTAAAGGAAATACATATCACATCACACTCCATTAAAGCTCAGTTAAATAGTCTAATATAGAAGCCTCGGTGCTCATGTGTATTGATTTAAATATATACTTGCTTTGAAAATTTAAATTTTGAAGTATTTTTAAGCAAGTTCTTAACCCCTGTGAAGTTTGTGGAGGGCGAACACAGGCCATGTACTTGTGGTAGGTTGTTTAGATACATTTTCAATAAGACAGCATGAGGACTTGCAGTCGGTCACTCAAATGCTGGACACTTGTCTTTAACATTTTGCATGATTTTTGCTTTACCAAGATAGTATTTTTTTAATATATTTTAATATTATTATGCTATGATCTCTTTAACCGTATCTTATTGTTATTAGACATCTTGTTGTTAAACCAGAAACTATATTGAAATGAAATTAGCCTTGGCCTGTTGCACTGCAAAGTCCTGAATAATCTTTACTGATGAAAGAGAAGAAACAGAAGTATATATTTATGTATAAAAGCCATTTGTTTGTACAAACACAGTGATGTAGTTCACAAAGTTTTTTTTTTAATGTATTTTTCTGTTAATTAAGAGTGGCCACATCAGAACCCGACTCAGGCTCATGTGGAAGTGTGCTTCAAATCAATGAGTCCTCTGGCCTTAGCTGAAAGTCACTTTTCCAAAATAATTTTTCTAAGCTATCTAGAATACAGCCTTTTCATTTTCAGTAAAGGGACCAAATATTATAAGTGCATCTGTATATTGAGCATGCTACAAATACAAATTGAGGTAATGAAAGAGTCATATCATAAATGTCTACTTTGAAAAGAAACATGTTAGCATTGTGCTTGTACATAACTGCCCATCTGTCACTGTATTCTGTAGTGTTACAGTACAAAATTTTCTAAGCATTACTGTCAAATTTTACCTCAGTGCCCTGCGAGTAGGCAACAGTGAGCAACTGTATTCTGGAAATTCTTTGGAGACACATCCTGGTTCTTTGCTGTATTATTCATTCTAGATCCTGTTAGTAAAATGTGTTAGTAAAACTTCAGTGGAACTGGCCCCTGGGGATAAAGTCTCTGGGTTTCGTTATTGCAATTCCTTTCCAAATAAGCCTGGGAAACTCAATGGTAACACCTGATAATGCCTGGCAAGTCACTTGGCAGTTCTTTCTCAGCATGAAAAATCATACACATCTGCCCTTGTTCATGTGTGCTGGTTTTAGTAGATTTTACATATCCATAACAAAAATGAAGTGGAAGCTTCATTTTTTCCAAACAAAGTATGCTGGAGATTAGACTTGCTTGCATTTTAAAAGCGTGTATTTCTACCTAGTTTTAGGCATAGGTGCTTCTTGGCTGTTACATTCAGAGCTACATAGAAATGCCTTACAGGAGCATGGGAGAAGGATAAAGCTCCATTTTTATAAACAGTAATCTTAAGGTCAGTTTTCTAGACAAATGAGCTTTTATAATTTGTTTCACCTTTATCTACCAGAAGGTTTAACTCTGTTTCGAAGTTTCAGCCCTGGTACGCAGCATCACTGCCCTGAGCAAGCTGTTGTGCTTGTATGATAGCAGTGAAGCAGCAGGTTATTTATAGCTGACAAATCAGTGAAAAATCACATCAGCTGCTGTGAAAACTCCACATACAAATAAAAATTTGACCTCCAGCAAGCTGTCAGAGCAATTTCTGATCCTTCGGTTTAATCTTCCCATTTGTGAATCATTGGATATGCGATAAAAACATATGAAGTGCAAAACAAATCTGCTACCTAAATCCCTGCTATTTACTGTGCTGCTTGCTTTTGGATTTGGAGTGTAGCTAATAGTTTCAAAGGTTGCTACATATTTTTCTACTTCATCTTGCTTAAGTTGCTAAGTGAAACGGGAAGTTAAAGGCATGTGAGAAATTTCTGTTGCTCATAAATGCTATGTCATCTCTGTGAAAAGCAATCAGCATTACAGCCCAATGCTGAAGCAGTGATGTTTATTTAAGAGGATTGGTGGCCAGAAATAAGCCACAGTGTCTAATCAGACACAGGCCCTGCCTGGGCACCGTGCCACAGAGTTTATTGCGTGTGCATTTCTCATAAGCAAAATGGCTACGTACTGAGGCGGATGGATGTGAAGTCTGGAAGAAATTACAGTGTCAACAGCAGTTCTTAACTTTCTGAGGAGGATTTAAGTGTGTGTGTATATATATATCTATATATCTATATATATATATATATCTACTGGAATGAATGAGACTGTGCGGCTGTGAGTTACAGAAAGCCAAATGGGGAATGTCTGTGGATGTGTGAGGGCTGAAAAGGAAGAACAGTGTTTAGATCCTGCCAAAGCTCCCTTAAGTCCAGATAAACATTCTCCTGGAAGAAAATATTTCAGAAGAAAAAGGAGAAAGAAATCAACCGAGGAGGGATCAAGTTCAGTGTACGTTAAAGAAAATGAAGAAAAACGACAGTATGAAGTGGAGATTTCAGCAAACAGTGAGATTCACCCGAAGGGTGCAGGATTGGCTGATTCCTTCCCCGGGACAGTGACAGTGGCTGGTAATACTCTGCCTGTGAGTACAGACCTTTCAGTTGATGTTGTTAAAGCAAAAGTTTTACTGGGTGAAGCAAAGAGTGATTCTCTTTGTGGGGAGAGCTTTCGTGGTGATAATCAGAGGCTCACCAAATATGATAAAACAGAGTCATGGTTAAAGAAACAAGACGAGGAATTCAGAGAAACACTGTACAGGGAAAAGGAAATACTCAGAGGATGGCAACAGGAGAGAATTAGTATTCCTGAAGAAGTTTAGTGGTCTTTGTTATGGAAAAGCAACTACCTTGGATTCTGCTATCCACACTTTAGGCAGACAACATGAAGAAGCTGAGTTAAACATAACTTCTTGCAGGATCACTGCAAGATGTTTCAGAAAGCAGTAAATCTGAAAAGTTGCGTCACTTTCTTTCCAAAAGCAAAAGTGATACATTACTTGAACAAAAGAGATTTTATCCTGAGGCTGTGCTTTCCCAATTGCCAAAAGAAAAGGCATTATTTAGCACTCCGCCAAACAGGAGCAAGGTAAATATTTTGGCACAGTACATTATCTTTGAAAGTTAGCTCAGAATAAGATTTTGAACAATATTTTTTCTATTACAAAAATATCTTCACTTTGCTGTGTATAAACCTTTTTACCCATGCTGTGATACTACAGGTAGTTGTAGGACAGAACGTATCACTTGACCTTTTTCAAAGGCTAATTAATAACTGTACTTTAGGAGCATTGATATATCCTTGTGCTGTTTTTCTGTCTATAGTTTTATCTGTTTCCTAATTTAGGAAAGAGATTTTCATGTTAAAATGTTGCTAGAAGGTGGAGTGCATTTTAGAGTGTTCTTATTCAGTATCTGCAGTAAAGTTTCTTACCATTTCTTGGTGGTCTTGTATCAAGGAAAGGCATATTTCTAATTCTTTTCAGTTCTGACCAGTAGGAACGGAAGAATGATAGAACTACATAGACAGCCTCAAATAGAACAAGTGAATATCAATCATGTTAATAATTCTGTACACTTCTTTTAAAAGATCTTTCCTCCCAAACTGTCTAGATGACCTATTAATATTAATTATTGAAATTCCATATTCCTCTGAGGGTAGGATTATTTTATTTTTACAATAAAAGAAACCAAAACATGATCTTAGTTGCAGAATACCTGAAGGAAAGCAAATTTTTGGTATCCATACTTACCAATTCCATCCATATATCAGGGCAACTGAAATCTGTATGTGTTGGTCAAATGCCGATAGGAGGATGTGGTCCAAAACTGAATCCCCTTTCTCAAAAGAGACACCTGAGCTTTGACTTGAGTGAACAAAGGGAAGGGGCATACGCCAAAGGTATTATTTCTGGCAAAGATCTAACTAAACTTCTGTTGCTTCTATCATTTCCTTTTGTAACAGAAATCAACAATACTTCATCCGAGTTTTTAAACATAGATAACACACCCAATTACAACACACAGTACACACTAGTACAAATAGCCTCCTAATACACATGGAGATCTTTGCCCTCCTAATCTTAGCTGGAATTCAGGAGGGGCTTAGGAATGTTCTTTGATTTGAACAAAAAGCAAATGCTGAGTAAGAGAGTATGAGGCCTTGTCTGTTCAGCCAAACATGGCTGTGTGTTCCTGAGTAATAAGAGTAATACAGTTTCTAATACTGCTGCAGTTATTACTCCAACCAAGTGTATAATTCTTGTTGCCACAGAGGAAGGAGAGGGAAAAAAGATTTCTGTTGAGCACCTACATCAACACTGATGTTGAGAAAACACTGCATAATGATATGAATATGAAAACTACTGACACATAAGGCTAAATGCCTCAGTTGCTGAAATGTCTGGTTTTCAGTTCAGTTCCTTTCTCAACTCAAGATTCTCAGTGTAAGTAATTTTAAGAGCACTGAGGTTTGACCTGTAAACAAATACAGGAAAAACTAGATTACAGACTTTAATTACTTTACAAAGTCATGATCACTTTCCTTCTAATTGCTTTTGAGAACTAACCAAACATTTTAATGTCTTATATTTCTGTTTTTTATATACTGAGTAAAGCTGTTATTTATGCAAATCCACAAAGTTCCTGTTATCAACCAGCCTGAGCTGATACACAAAGTTTGCAGTTACCAATCTCAATTTTTACTATTTTCTTTGCCATAATTACAGAGATCAGTAGCCTTCCCTCACCTTGTCAACTTAGCTATGCCTGTAATTTAGTCTTAGCTTACACAGTGCCTGAGATAATGGAAAGCATGTTGGCTTTTCAAACAGAGGCCACAGGAAACTCATTGGTACAGCCGGATAATTTGCACTATCACAGAGATATGATGTTTTACTCTCTGAAACAGCATAGTCTCCTCTACTGAAACATATTCTTTGAGTTTCTTTCTGTGGCATGGTTTCTTATTAATGTAAAAAAAAATATGATTTTGTGTTCAAATATGTGCTACTGCATGATCTCTGTTTTCCTGTTTGCAAAACAGCTTAGAGGGCTGTTCTGAAGCATTACTTCTGACTGCTCACTAATAGCTTTGAGAAAAGTTTCTTACTCTCTGCTGAGGCCTAATTTTTACAGCCCTTGTACATGATGGTGAATTCCTCAAGGAAGATGTGCTCTGGTACTGTTCTAACTCAGGCCTATAGTAGAGCAGATGGCAGTTAAGGTCAAGAAGTTGTGAATGAAGACTGAAACAGGCTTGCTACCACAGCTCCCCTTCTCAGTGATGTTTTAGCACAATGCAGGTAGAGTGCAGGTAGAGAAAATCAAGGCTGTAGTTTCAACTTCTCTACAGAGGATACTGCCACTGTGATATTTGCTATCTCGTGTTGAAACAAGCCATGGCTTTCATTCAGTATCAGCAAAAGATAGCTACCAGCTGGTGTTACCACCAGTGTTTGGTGGTTGTCAGCTTCTGTTGAAACCAATGACTTAGTGTATCATCCTATCTATCAGTATAATTGTTTTTCCAAGATAATTTGTGGAAGTTTCAGTTCTGATTTATGGATGTAAATTTTTTTTAGAAAAAAAGTCTAATATGTAAACAGAATCATTCATCTACTTCCAGTATTCAACTGTTGTCTTGACAGCAAGTTCCTCAGCTGTTTTGTTGCCATGCATCTACATAGGGTTTGATGCAGTGTTTTTCTTACCTCATCTACAAGACTAATAATAATCTGCAAGAAGAAAAAAAACCAAGGACATGTATTAGAGTCATGTTAAAGACAATATACTCGCTTTTAAGTTAAAAAACGTAGATTATTTGTGATCAGCATATTCAATGGAATACTTCTGGCTAAGTAGCCCTCTGTTTATTGTTGCAGTTGTCATTGCAAATAGTTGTAAGATAACAAGATACCTTCCAACTATGTCCACCATCATATGATCATGTCTTATTTATCCATGTAGAACAGTCAAATGAGAGAGAAATGCCAATTGGTCTTCTGGAATGTGATTTGCAAGGCAAAGGTGCAAAAGTCAGGAGTTTTGCTTTATTGGCACAATATTGTTTACTTCCTTGTAATACTCAAAAGAAACAGGTGCAATCCACTTTAAATGCTCGTGAATGAAGGAGATCTGTAATCATTGATGGAACTAAAAAACTAGGGCTGGAAAGACTCTGGACAGCTCATCTAGGTGACCTCTGTACCCAAAGGCAAGATAACTTAATGAAAACCATTCTTGACTGACACTTAGTTCTTCTGTGTCTGCCTTATTGGTGGTTTCACATATTCTCCAAGTGATTTTTCTATTGTTTATCTGTCTTTTCTATTGAAAAGTGGTTTTAGCAGAAGCTTCCATGCTTATTTTCATTAGTTTTTCCCTATTCCTAGAAGAGTTGATTTATTTTCTTTTCTGCAACAGCATTTTTCATATTTGAAGACTGTATCACATCTCCCCTTGGTTTTCCCTACTTTAGACTAAATAAACATAATTTTTCAGTGTTCCTAACAGGTCACATATTTTTAGATCTTTGTCATTCTTATTTTTCTCTTCCTATCTGCTTCAACTCATCCGGTATTTTTTGAAGAGTTTTGCTCAAAGCCGGACTCTGTATTTCTCTGTGTTCTTCAGATTTTTCTGGTTTAGGCTAGCTGACATCTGAGTACATGTATACATCATACATGTTTTTGTATATATTTTTGTGCAGTGAAGTACATTAAGTCAAGTTTAGACTTGTTTCAAAACATTTGGGATAAGATGAAATCAGAGGAAAGACATCTTACTATCTATATGAGTCTTGGTCTTCTTCTGTTTGCACTGTAAAAATTAATCAGAGAAATCCAGCACCACTGCTGATTTCTTTTGGAAAGTCTTCTCCACCTTGCTCTTTGGGCTCAAAACCGTATCACTGAAATCAATGGAAGGAAAGAGCTTGAGGCTTTTTGATGTATGGATTTTGCATACTGTGTGATGAAAAGAGAACTGACAGGCTGAGAAAAAGCATGTGCTGTAGCAGAAGTGAATGAGTTCTCCCAATGACAAGCAAGAGAGTATTTAGTGCCAATTAAGACTTTGATCCTGAAATAGAAGGGATGTACAGAGAATTACCTCTATCGCTTTCTCTTGCATAACTTTTAATTCACAAGCTTTGAGATAATTTGGAGAACTGGATCTCTAGCAAACAATTGTTAAAACTCATGCAAACTCAGTAATTTGTTCCATGCTTAATGAACAAATGTCTGCTAGTAACAGTTTACAGCGAGTAAATGATAGGCTTGCGAGATATGAAAGGTTCACGCAAACTTTGTTTGGAAGGACAAAATTTGACTAGTAGAAGATTTGATTGCCCATTAACTTATTTTCTGTTCTAGTATTCATAATTTAATAGTCCTTCTGTTTTTCTGCTATGGAAAATGATCTTAGAAATATTGATGGTAATGCGCAGTTGTGAATGAGTATCTATACTATCCTTATGGGGCTATCAAAGGAAAGATGTGCGCACTCTCTCCCCCTCTCTCTCTCTCTCTGACACCTTATTTTGTGGTGGTAGAATTTTACTTGTTAAGTAGTCTCAAGTTATTAGAGCATCTTGCAAAGTAGAGCTTATAAGCTCTTACTCTACACTTACTCTGTAGAGTAAGTGTAATAAAATATAGCCCTTTGACTCACCATTTCCCTCAGTGTATTTTTATACTTTTAAAAAATATTAATTCCCTGTTTTGAAAGTCTGAAATGTTAGCCTTGGAATCTGAAATACTTTATTTAGAGAACATAAGTGCTCAGGCTGTTTCAGGTCTCAGGCTGATGTTAGTGTTCCTTAACCTGTAGTGAAATGGGCTACCTCCATGAGTGAAGAGCAATTTCAGTTTTTAAACCCAGTCTAGTTTATTCCTTTTTCTTCAAATGGCTAACCAGGGTGGTGAATGGTGCTTGGAAGATTTTGGATCAAAAATGTGTTGATCTTCATTTAAGGAGCTAAATTAAAGTTTTAGCCATCCAAAATTTCAACAGTGAGCTTGCCTAGTGGTCATATTCAGAGTAAGAAATGTTCTCCTTGTGTTTGTGTATGTAACAACAGATACAAGTACGACCTTCAGAAGTTGCCTTGATGTTTGAAATTACTTGTTTCCAGAGGAATCTAATGTGCACTCAAACATGCTGTGCTAGCACTCTGAGCAGTCTGAAATGTACATAGCCATCCCTGGTCAATTAACCGTGAAGGAGACTGAGCATTTTAACTTAGCAGTAAGGAATGGCCATTAGCAAATTATGTTGTTAGCTTGCTCATGCTACAGTATATTAAAAAAATCTGATGATTAAGGATTATACACAGAAGACTTTCTGAAAATGACAGGGAAAAAATATAGGGTTTGGGGATTATTATTTTTTTTTTGCTAGACATCTGGCACTTCCAGATGACATCATCTCTTTCAGAAGCGTTGTCCGGATAAGCGGTAAATGGTTGACTTGGTTTATATTGTGGTCTGGTTGTTCTGTGATGAATAGAAACTAAAGCTACTGAAAAAACACTTGGTTTGCTTTCTTGCTTTGAAATACCAAACAATAAAACTAACCCACAGAAAAAAGGTCTTACACTACAGGTAAGTTCCCTGCATTTTTACAAGAAAATTTTCAGAGTGATTTTAAGGTGGTCTTTTGCCACATTGGATTGTCTGTTGCCTTCACATACACAACTCATCCCATCTGTGTATTTTGCAATTTCATGTAGTACTCTTTGCAGGATTTTGATATCTAGAAACTTACAAACAATCACAACTGCATGTGTTCTCTTCTGTGTTGTGAACAAGAAAAGGTGATTTTTTCCTTTCTTCTTTCTTAAAAACCTACAGTGTTGAAACTGGAGACAATAGGATGCAAAAAATGCTCTCAAATCTTCTGAGGCTATTTATGCGCTAGTTGAACAGTTAAAACTGTTTTGCTTTCTAGCATTGGTGCCTGTATTTTTCCCTTACCTACATATCTGAAGAACTGCATTCACAACTTGTGATTTGTGGATACTTGAATAGAAAATAATGTAAATTAATTTTTTCCTACATTAAATTTGCTTGCAATTTACTGTTTAGCTGTAAATGCTCATCATCCCTAAAAGTGTGAGAGGTGGTAAACCAGAAATTGTAGTGAGCACTATGGAAGCTCCATTGCCCTGAGATCTCCAAAGCTCTTTCTTTAGTCAACTCCTTCCTACTGCTTCCCACCACCTCGTCTTAGCCAGTGACATAGCAACATCAGTAGGCAAGCTACATCTCTTTCTTCTTGGCATTGTGTTCTGTGTGGCTCTAATGTGAGAAAACCCTGTAATTTCCAACCTAGCCTGTTGGAATTCCCCCTGTCAGAGCCCAAACAGAAGATATCTTTGTGTGCAGAGACTTTGAGGCCAGAAGACATTGTTATGACCGTTCCATCTGACCTCATGAACATAACTGTTTACACTAGAACAGGATTGCTGGAATTGGCACAGCTCAAGCTAAGGCTCTTCTGCAGCTAACTTGAGCACCCAGAGTTGTCTGTGGGCAAACCTCCCCTGAGCCCTGGCCTCAGGCTGGCTCCAGAGCCAGAGCAGACCTGTCTCTCCCTGCTGGGTGTATGCTCGTGGTGGGGCAGCCTCTTCCAGATGGACTGACAGAGGTCCTTGGTGTCCACACGCAAACCATGGTATTGTCTCAAGCCTTCTTGCCTCTGCTTAAGCACCTCTGCCTGCTTTTTGTAATGGCTAAGCTACAGTACTTTGGTCCTTATACAGTGCCCTATCGTACCTGGGTTCCTAGCGTTCTTCATGATAACACTCTATATTATCTCTTCTTTACCACTTTGGATAAGTGGTAAAAGATGGTCACTTAGAAGAAGGACAACATATTTATACAGTGGTAGTTTTCTAAGCAAACTGACTGAACTTCAGTAGGGGAAAATTTAATGTACTATAATTTAATGTACTATAAATTAGTATTTAATGTAAAATTCCCAATATTTGCTTGTTTTCCCTGACATGAAGTTGATAACCCTTAAATAGTACAGCCTGTTGATCCTTGTATATGAGCTAAATTAATGTTTTAGCCATCCAAAATTTCAACAGTAAGCTTACCTAGTGGTCATGTTCAGAGTAAGAAATGTTGATAATACTTAAATAATATGAAAACAAGCTTTCTTTATCAGACAAAATTTTTATTGATAATCTGTCGGTCTTTCAGTAATTTGTAAAATGCTTCCCAGAAAATTTTGTCCTAAAGCTTTTATTATCAGCTTTCACTCTAAATGACTGTTTTGTTATGGAATTTTAGAACAGCATATACTATAAATTAACCTTTTTTAAGAGAGGAAGTTTGTAGCTAAATGAAATGTATGAATAATATAAATATGGGTATTGTATAGGTGGGACTATATACATATAAAACACATTACATTTTATAAATAATTATGTAGCATTTATGTATAATAAGTATTATACATAAAATAGATTATATTATCTTCATAAAATAGACATAGTATTTTGCATTATGCAATAGTATTATATTGTCCCCAGGAATTAGGAGACTGAGAACTGGCTAACTGAAGAAAATTGTGAAGCTATGAATTTTGTATTTCATATTGAAGACACTAAGAGTATGTGAGCATAAAACATGAAAGTGCTAATATAGTACATCAATAATCATCATATTCATATATGAAGATAACAGACAATAAATTCTTCAGCAATTCAGAGTGATTTCCTGCAATATTTTAAATATTATTATGGGTTAGATGTAACTGTAATGTTTATATTAACTTTATTTTAGATATCTGATATCCATGTTACTGGAGAGTCAGAAGACATGTCTGCTAAAGAGAGACTGCTCCTGTGGTCGCAGCAAACAACGGAGGGTTATGCTGGAATACGTTGTGAAAATTTCACTACCTGCTGGCGTGATGGAAGATTATTTAATGCCATCATTCATAAATACAGGCAAGTACTCCATTTGTTCTCTCGGAAACTATTAATTACAGCATTTTAGTGTACATAGAGAGGGCTCTGTGGTTTATGCCTGTAACAGCTGTGGAGATGACACTGACTCTCCCTGGGTGATTTCCTGCTCTTTACCGCCAAAGGATGCCTCGTTATCCTTTGCATGCCCCTCCTTCCTCAGAGGAGTATCTCTGTGAATCCTGCGCATCTCTCGTGGGGCATCTCCAAGGTGCTAAGAAGAATGTCCCCAGAGTTCAGTCTTCTCCACAGTCCTTTTTTGTCATAATGATATTTAAGGGTAGGGTAGAGGCAGAGCTGATCACCAAAATCCACAGGTGCACTGCTAGGAAAAGCCATCAACTACTGCATGACCTGGGATATGTCTGAGATCCCTGAATTCTTCCTTGTATGACTTTACCATGTCCCTGGAATATAGAGCTTCTTCAGTGTTTATGCTTGAAGCCCAGATCTACTCTGAGATGCATCTCCTATAAAATGGCAGAGTATTCTAATGGAAAATGTGACCAGCTGGCTTGAATGTTCTCAGTCTGAGAAGGGATTTGTGCTACTGTATACTTGTGTGACTACACTCTTACAAAGTGAAGCAGGCATTGTTAGAGCCACTGCTGGCTGTGACTATGGGCTAAAGGATACAGTATGTTAACTTGAAATATAGCTGAAGATGTTTGCTGACAGGAGAGGCTTTCTAATTCTGGGTTCGAAGTGAGAACAGGTTTCTCTTGAAGAAGCTGACTTTGGTATCTAGCTCGTCAGAGGAACAAGATTTAACCATTGCTGTGCTCAGTGTTCCCTCTTGGTTGGCAACATCTCTCTCTTATTGTGTATTTTTTGGTTCCTGAACTGAATAAGAAGATTTGTGTCTTAGAGGACCACATGGGAGAGTGTTCTGGCTGCTGGCCTAATTAGTGTGTACTGACTTGTCCTTCACTACACAAAGCTTTCTGGGTTTTATCACAGCACATGTAGTTTGTACTGTATGCCCTGGAGCATATCATAAGGAAGTCTAAGAGTACACAATTTCCTTGGTATAAGGTGAAAGAGTGTCCCTAATAAAGCCAAATTTGGTGTGTTTTCATGCAGCTATAGGGAACAGAGCCTGCAGCAGACTATTCTGTTCTTGGATTTCCTCTCATGAGACCACTTGGCCAACCACAGAAAGAAGTCTAGGCAGACATAACACACATGTTGTCCTGGTAGGGATTAGGACACTGAAATAAAATGGGAGACGAGTCAAGCAGGTGCAACCTTTTCCTCACAGGCTGTGTGTAAAGGCTGTAAGCATCACGTATAGTGCTCAAAGTCCCAGAGAAGTTAGCTGTGGCAGTGCGTAACTTTGTGGTAAAATGAAGCTGCATCTGAATCAATGAGGTCTTTTTCTGACTATGCTTCTGTTCTGGGTAGCCAGTCGGGGAGGAGGTGCATGCCAGCAAGAAAGTCTCTTTTAGTAACATTGGCAAGACAAAAGGAAATAGCTGGCAAAAGACTAGACTGTTTTACTTCAGGACAGAGCAGCCAAAAGAAGGAACATAGCACAGGCAAGTATTTGTAAAAATAACCAATATGAAATATACAAAGAGATTGGAGAGAAAAAAACAAAGAGCTTAATGAGATGGAATAATGGAAAATACTTTCCAGAGCTTCTTCATATCTTACATAAAGCAATGTAGCCTTTACATACATCTTACATAGAGCAGTGTAGCCTTTACAGCTCAGCAACTAGTAGTTGTGGTACAGATCAGTTAATAAATAATGAAAAACTTGAATTCTGTCCTCCAGCTGTATGAATGTTAATGCCTTGGGGTATGACTGAGTTGCTTTGCTGGAACAGTGTTTCTGGTGTTGCTCCATGGATTTCATTCACAGTGTTTCAGTGGGGAAGGACAGGCACCTTTGACATGTGTGTGTTGCACAAAGCAAATGATTCATTGGCTGAGGAGCAGAGTCCCCATTTTATGTGCTTCTGTGCCAGTTTCCATTTAGCTTATCTTCTTCCTGTAAGCATAACTTCTCCACATAAGGGTCCCATGTCCTTTCAGGGAATGTTTATTGTGCTTATCTAACGTGTTTTTCTGTGAGAAGTTACAGGTTCTTGGATTCCATGTGCTGATTAAATCAGTGAGATTCTTCCACTGATTTTAGTGAGTTTCTGTGTTTCTTTCCTTTGCTGTTTTGTACCATTAAAACAGAGATAATAATTTCCAGCTATTGCTCACAAGATAGGAATGATCTTCCCAAACAATCATCTGATATTTTTAACTACAGTGTTTTACTCCAGAGAGCTCTTCTAAAGCTTGGTTTGTGTTCTGAGCAATACGTAGGTTAAACACTAAAAAATTCAGCACATTTCTGGCAGTGGTTCTCCATTTGCTCTGTTTGTCTGTTCGAGTAGCTTCCAGTTTGTGGATCACAGGTGGTCTCAGAAGCTAGGCTGAGCATCCTGCAGATGCTGCTGGCTGGTGTGCTCCATCAGGGTGGATGAGCAGTTGTGCCTGCTTGGGTGGGACTGCAATGCTGCCACTGTGGAACATCCCCCTGCCAGTCGTGGTGCAGTGTGGCAACCCCCCTGCACCAGGTATTCTGTGTAACTGGAGATACCTCTCCCTAGAGAAGCACTATGCACTCTGGGCTGGGAGGAGTATCTACTCTCTGTGAATGGGGGACGGGGCTCTTCGGGTGGGACATGATGACTTCCAGTCCTGGAAGGGATTTAATTGGACTCGGACCTAATTTTAAGGGTGTGACACGTTGTGCTATGACAGTAATAACCAGAAAGCTCAAACACCCAGGCATGTATCTAGAATTGCAGTTGTGCTGAGCCACAGCAAGCTGTATGTTGGATAGAGTACACACGCTTACCCATGGCAGGGCACAGCGATGGGGGCTCCCCAAGGAGGTCTGTCAGGGCAGGGCCTGGCAGCCAGGGCCTGTTCCACTGCCCCAGTTGGGAGCAGGGCAGCTGAGGGGGGCACCAGGGCTGCCCCAGCCCTCGGCATCAGGGACCTTTCTGGGGTGTGCTGAGGCTGGACTGGCATGTGTGCTGCTCTCAGGTTGGCTGCATCACTGCAGGGGCCACAGCTCAGCCACAGGCCAGAGGTAAGAGCACCAGCAGCTCTCAGAGGATAGGAGCCACACTGACTCTCAGCTGAACCTGGTTGCAGACAGGCAAACCCCATGCTCGCAGCTCTGACACCAAGGCTGAGAGGCCTTTTCTGGATGCACATCGAGAACATAAGCTACATGAGAACAACATGATCCCTACAGTCAGTTGTCCATGAGGGAGATGTCACTATCTGGTTCTAGGGGACAGGATGGGAGTGGCAGGTTATAATTACCTCCTCTCCAGGCATAAGTGATTTTTTTAAATTGCAAGTATGCACCAGATTCAAGACTTCAGGAAATTGCTGAAGCTGTGAAGGGTTGGGCCATGAGCTGGGCTGTGACTCATGCACCGGCAGGCAGGGAGCCTCTCCCTTCTGTGGAGCTGGCAGCCTGCCTGCTTTTAATGGTGGGTTAGAATGGTTTCTTTTTTTTTTTTTTTCTGTCCTGACAGAGGATCCCAGTACCTTTTGGTGCAAACCAGCTACAATTTATGATGCAGAACTGCAAGAATAGTGCATGGATATGTCATATCTCCCTGTTCCCTCCAAGAAGCACAGGAGAAGCCCCGTAAGGCCAGGGTTTCCCTGTCATGACTAACTAATACGCACTGCAGCATCTTGGCAGAGATTGGTGGGTTCAGTGGGTGATCCAGGTGCCTTCCTGTCTCCCTGTCCTTCCTGCACCCACAGCCATGCTGGCAGTGCTCCCTGTCCAGTGTCAAGCAAGGCATGTGGGCAGTGTGCAGGTGCTGTATCACATGCACTGAAGTCAGTCACCTGCTCTCCTGAGCAAGTGCAGGTTGTTTGTCTTCTGTCCTGTTGAGCAACAAGGGTTAGGTTGTCAGAGCTTTCTATTGTTGTCTTAAGAGACTGTGGAGAAAAAGACTCCAGGCCAATTTAGTGTATAAGATAAGATAAAGAGAGTCGGTCCTTAATTAGGCCTCTGGCTAGGGCAATACGCATAACGCGGGCTCGCCCAGACAGTGGTTCCAATTGATTTTATAATAAGGTCCATCCAATCCCAGATCTGCCCCCCCCCCCCTTTGCTCCGAGACACACCCCTTTGAGAATTAGATCTGGGGGCGTTTGGGACCCCTTCTTCCTCATCTTCATCTTCTTCACAGCACGTACAGTCCTTGGAACTCCTCCAAAGTTCTGGGCTTGAACACAGTCGGTGTCTGTGTGATATCTTCCGGTCCAGGCCCAGGGTGCTTTTCTACAATCCTACCTTGAAAAGAAGACTAAACACACTAACGGAATCTAGAGGGATTGATATGAAGTGGTGTAATAGGGTTGGGTATGTGTAAACATTATGCTACAGGGTAAGGGATACAATACAGCTACATTCAAATCTACATTTACTAGTTTCAGATACATCCAGGAGATTCAAAAATATGCTGTATGTCTCGTATTTTATCATTTGCCTCTTACAGCTTAATTTTTCAATGAAGACTTGTGTTATTTGCTTCAATATGTTGTGTTGGAAGAAATCTGACTTGAGGCAGTTTCAAAAGTACATGATGTTTCTTTCGTGCCATTATATCACACATAGCAAAATCTTGTCAGCTAGACTTAGAAGTTAGAGGCTGACTCTAATTAGCATGTGATGCCCAAATTTTTCTGGAGATACTGCCATATACACCCTGGGATCTTCATCTTGCAGCTCTATCATTTCATGTATTTCTAGTCACTAGGCCATGTTTTAGGTAAATGCTCTTGATTTGTGTTTTCATTTTTTTTTCCACATGCCTTTTGCCCAGGAAAAAAAACCACTTTTAGAACTCTATCCCAGTTATACCCTCTATATATAGAAACAGTTTGTGTCTATGGAGTGAAGGCTGCTCTTGTTTCAGTAGGAGTTGCATTTCAGATTGGAACTAGTGATTTAAGTTATAGATCTACATCATGCTTTGCAGATGCATTTATTTCAAAGTAAAGCAAATTCAAATAAAAAGTTATACCAAAGTAGCAAACTAGTTTTTTTGATTTCAGACTGCCCTGAACCTTTAGTACCTATGGACTACAGGAAAATTCAGTTAAAAAGTGTCTGAAAATGGAATTTAAGAAATAGCAAAAATAATAACTGTAAGATTTACAATTAAATGTTACTTTCTAAAGGAAAAAGATGAAGTATGGAGGACAGAAAAAGATTAATGTCATACTTGTATGTTTTTGTAAAAATGTGTGCACTCCTTTTTTGTTTTATTTTTGTATTTTCACAACTTTTGTAATAGAGAGGTAATTTTGCTTTAAGCATTTACAAAAGGAATTCCAGCAGGTGTAGTATGTGCTTGTATAACTAGATAATAGCATTTAATGAGTAGCCCCAGTGGTGCCAGTGTGGTGAAAAGCATCTGTTCAGGAAGCCCTGCAATCTTAGTTCTCAAATAAAGCCATGTTTTTTAAGTTCTAGTCCCAGTTGTTAGGTCTGTTCTAGTAAATGAAGTGGGTCCAGACCCTGCTTTCCAGCCTTGAGGGTAAGTCATACAGCAGGGCTGGTGCCTGCATGGCTGAACTTTCCTTATGTCCCCCATACATAGTGCAGCCCCTTGAGATCAGTCCTAGGTCAGTATTTTCCCTTGAATTGGGCTCATGTATTGCCTGGGAGACTGTGATTACAATGGGCCATGATCATGCTATGGGAAGGACAAGTAATTAAAGGTCATGGGCCCTTGATCTGCCTTTCAGCATAGACATGTCCAATTATGTCTGGACTTCTAGGTGAGTTTCAGCAACCATACAAAATTTGAAAGACTACTTAGGAGAAAAAGGGGTAAACTGTGTTTAGGTTGGGCAGCAGTCTGATAAGCAAGCAGGACTGTAGTCTTTCAGGGTTTAAGACAAGAAAACGATCGAGGTTATTTCATGTAATGCTATACCCAAGCTTGCTGAGACCACATGCAGACAGTTGTCTACAAATTTTGGCACCCCCTTACAAGAATTAAAAGTATTAGAAATGCTGCATAGAGGGAAGGTCGTGATAGAGCACAAGAAAAATGCCTTTTTACTGTATTGTTAAAGAAATTCAGGGATCTGATCCAGAGGAACCTTTGCTATTGGTAAACTTTATGCAAAACCTTAATGATGCCTATAGTTTTAAGTTGCATACAGTTTTAGAGAGTGAGCGAGGAGAAGATGGCTACTATTCCTGGACAAAAGAGGAAGAGAGGCTAACAGTGAATGTGGCATGGAAAGAGTGTAGGTACACAAAATGCTTCATGTGGGAGGAAGAGGAATAGATGCTGCAGAATGTTCCCAGAGGAAGTAGCAGTGTGGCAGCTCCATAAATGCTACATAAAGTGAGAGAGGGTCACAGAGCTTTTCTTTTGAAATATTGCTATACTCACTCCGTATGCTTTCAGAATTACTAAGTGGATATTTTTCGGAGTGTGGTATACCAGGGAGCAAGCTATGTTCCTGCCTGCTAAATAACTGTTCTGGTTTAGAACAAACTGTTTCAACCTTACCCAGGCTGATTTGCTATGTATGTAGAGTTAGTTGAAAACTAAGCTCCTGGCTGGCAGTGCATATGGCATCCCTCTGATGTTAAAACATGTTGCAACCGATCAGGTACTGACATGAATACATTCCTTAAGGGGAGGGATAGTGATGCCTCAATTTGCTGAAACACGTTTAACACCCTTGGGGAATGACTGAGAAAGAAACTAAATATTACACAGTGTCAAGCCTTAAAATGCTAAGAGATATGTTTTAAATAAAGAGATTAGGTGGGTCTGCTAGTTTTGGCTTGCTGTTTTGTGACTTGTAATTTATTGTTACCCAGCTTTAACAATAAGAAAATGTGAGTTTGGTTGTGTTGCTTTCCCTTCCCACCCACCTCATTGTTGAAGAGTGTGGTTCTTTCTGTTTTCAGTAGTTTTTGTTATGTAGAAGAAACAAACTTGGCATTAAGAATTGGCAATTTGGGGAAAAATAAACTGCATTGCAGATGCTTAAAAATACTGACAAGCAGACAAACAGACATGCTTTTAATATTACTTGCCTGGGTATATTTCTCATGGGTTTAGAAATAGCAATTTACCTCAGCTGCAGTTTAATTGGATGCACTCAGAAGAATTCTGTGATGGCACTTGGTAAAGGCACTATTAAAATAGTGCTGGAAGCGTGCCTGCAATTTTAACATCTTGTGTTGTGGTGGTGGTTAGCCTTAGTGGGTATTAGATGGAAGACTTCCAGTCAGTTGGATTGATTAATTTCAGATCCGGACTTAAAATGATCCCTGTGTATGTTATACTGGATCCTACTGCTAAGTAGCAGCTGAATAACAGTTTCCTTTTTGCAATAAGTCAGAAAAAAAAAATGTTGGGATGAAATCAAAGGTTTTCTCTTGCCTAGGCTAAATGGGAAAAAAGCGAAAAGTAAAGCTTTGGATTGAAAGGGTAGTTTTTTATTCAGGTATCATGTATTTCTTACTCTTTGATCTGCAAAGACCAAGACATCTAAGGGTGTTGGAACTCTTTATCCAAAAGGGTATGGTGTCTGAGCAGCAGTGGCATATGCTCCCGTGATAAATTGCACAGGGAGAGGTCTTGGTCTTCAGGCAATGCCTTGGCAAATTTGTGGCACATGGAGAAATGGTTGCCTCCAAGGCAGGATGGCACAAGGAGCCTTTAGGAAATTGCTTGAACTCATTGCAGTACCTCACCGTTCTTCCTTGTTGGTAACTGTATTAATCCCACTGGGAAGCCAGTGTGTCAAGCAGTTGCTGCTGTGGTCTGGAGGGAGTATTCCTAGGATGCAGAACAGAAAAATAATTTGATTGGGTTTCTTCATTGTCTTTTTGGTTTTCAAACACTCCATTATTTATGATTATTTCTGTAGATTGCACAGTGTGGATTAAGGTTAACAGCTATGAGCCTTGTTCCTATTTAAATTTTATTCTAAGTAAAAAATTGGCAAAGTTACTGCACGCTTTCTGGTTTTGTAATGACAGAAACAGCTCTTAGTACAAAGAGAATGTAAAATCTGTTTTTAAAGCTAGTGAAAGGACTGACAGATCCTTTCTAATTTCATTCATGTGTGTACTGATCTTGAAACCTACATTGCAAACTTATTGCCAAGTTATGATTAGGGTTTGTTTTGCATGGCTAAAGCTGAACTCCACATTTAACTAATAGATCTTTGATAGTACAATGTCTCAATTGTGTCTTTATCTAAATCAGTTGGTATGGCATGTTACAGGTAAAGTTTTGCAGTGGTAACAAAGGTGGGACAGGAGGCTTCAGTAGGTTTATTAAACTCAGTGCTTATCAAATCAAAGGCATGCACAATAGAAGGAATGAGCTGTGTATATTGTTAAGGGCTAAATTAATAAGTTGGGGCATCTGACAGTTTTTGTTTTCCTTATTTTTAGTGCAGTTAAAACATTCATTAATTTTTACTTGGAAGTCTTGATATAATATGTTGGGATGTCTGAAGAACAGACAGGAAATGTGTCTGTAAATAGTATGCCCTTGTTGCACCATCACTGGCAATACATTTTTCAGATTCATTAATTGTATCTGAAAATTTATGTGAAAACTTATGAAAAAATACACAAAGGAGAACTGAAGAGTTCAGATCACATGAAAATTTTTCAGCTCTTGAGCTAATAAAAAGGCATTATGGTTCATCTTTATAGTTAATCTTTATGGAAGTGTAGAGACACATAAAATCAAGTATAGTGCAGGCATTCCTGTCACACCAACACAAGACAAAACCAGAAAGAGGATACAAGTCATAATGATCATGCAAAATGCATTAATACAGTATGATATTGAGGGTGAGGACTTGTGGAGCTTGAGATAAGTATTTGCCTCATACTTGAATGAACAATATGCAACTGTATGCAGCAGCACGCTTTTTGGTTTATTTTCCTATGATGATAGTTTTCAATTAGAAAACTTCAATTTTCTCTGAATTCTGAAGTGTTGCCATGATGAGACTGCTCAGCTTCACCCACTGGTTTGATGCGTTGGAGTAATTTTTGTATCACCATCTCATGTGGTAATTGAAGATGTTACGTAACATTATGGTTGAACAGTGTGCTGGTTTAAAAGTTAACCAGCAAGGCAAAATGAACTCAATTCAAAAGAGAGATTTATAAGTCAGAATAACAATTTATTAAAATAATGCAATAAGTACAAGTATACAGACAGACAATTGGTTTTAACCCACAAAACCCAAATGTACAAACCCAGCACCCTGGGGTATGAACAAAAGTGGTGTACCTTGGCCCACCCCCCGAGTCCAAAGCAAAGGGAGAGGGGATAAAACCTGCTGGTGGGAGAGCTGCTGCAGTCTGGTCAGAAGTGGTGATTGCAGTCCAGTCGAGGGTGGTGGTCTCAGCCTGGTTGGGAGCAGCGGTGGTCTGCTGTCTTCCTCTGGGTCCCACGAGAGAGAGAGCCTCAAGGCTCTGAAACTCCCAGTTATATACTCTCCAGTTCAGGCGGGAGTGCTCAGTCCCTCCCTCAGAGTAAGGAATTCCATAAAAGGGCATGTGGATGCTCAGTCCCTCTTATCAGAGCGGGGAATTCCATATAAGGATATCAGAGGGGGGAATTCCATAAAAGGGTACAGGAACATCTTCCCACCTTGCAGGCCCCTACTGACAGCAGTTTTTGGGAAATGGCATGGAGGCTATAGAATACACAGTTTTGGGTTACACCCATCCAGGGATGAATTGGTCCCAGCCGTTCTAACCAGGACAAACAGTCATTTTAGTCTCACATTTGAAGTTACATGAAATATTTTCCCTGTCTTGCCACCCTAGGAGATATTTCTAAAAAGTCATAAAATATTTATGTAAATTACTTCAAATAGTCTGTGTCAGGTGGCCAAGACAGAAGGGTTCCGTGGAATACTTTGCACTGGTTTTCGCCACTAAACTTCCAGTCAAGTGTTGAATGATGAGCTGCCAGGTCTGACATACCATGCTTGTCCATAATTACTGTAGTAAAATTTGGTAGCCTTTCTGAATTTGTTTTGTATTAATTGAATGAGAACATCTTCAAGAAGCCCTAAACAAAACTGCAGTAATCATTGGTATAAAGTCCGTGAGATCCAGTTAAGCAATTCTGAGTTTAAAATGTACAGTATTGCTTTATTTTTCTGTGAGTGTCAGTCTCAAGATGTGTGTTCAGTGAGGAAGAACATTTCATGACAGGTTTGCAGTTATCAAAACTTCTACTTGATACCATGAGTGGATTTGGCTGTCTCTGAAAGAACTCTTAGATTCTGGATAGCTTGCTAGATAGGTTGTGCTGGATGTACTGGCCAGATTTCCACTGACTATAGTGAAATATATATAGACACTGGCATATAGACACAGAAATTTCAGTGTCTGGAAATGAAGCTGAATCTTACCACTTGTTACTTTCCTCATCCTCATATCTATATGTAATAGAGACCTTGTGGTCTTGGGGAAGTATAAAAGCTGGAGGTTCTCAAGTCTTTCTTTTTTCTTTCTTGTCTTGTCTGGGTGAATCTGTTAAAAAGAACCAAAACCATTCTTAATAAAAGTGACAGTGTATAGTTAAATATCCTGTGAATGCACAAGGCTGATTACTTATCATCAGACCTGTCCTGCGCATCACTCTTTGCAACTCCTTTTGTGGACAACTTCACTTAATAGTGTTGTAACCATAGTTTGCAAGTCTTGCTTGTCTTTTGACTGACTATTTCCTCTGAAGGACAGCTGTACCCCGTTCTTCTTCATTTAGGTGCTTCATCACATTTAGATCCATGATGTATCTTTCATGTTTAGTTTTCTAGCTTTTCTACTCAAATTTTGTTTGTGAGTGTTGAGCAAAACCATCCATCTAGCAGACCCATGAGCCCCTGGACCAGTGCCAAAGAGCTTGAGGCAAGAAAGGTCACCTGGTTCAGACATCTGGACATCTGGTTCAAAACTTACTTTTGCCAGTTGCAGACATTGGCATGGAAATTAGTGCTCACATTTGTACCGAGGTCTGAGTCTGAACGTTTCTTTCCTAAACATAAATCAAATACCAAAATTAAGCTAGAAAAACTCATCATGTGGTTGTTTTGTATACAGATCCTTCTGAGACAAATCCACAGCTTTGTAAAGAATCCAGAGCTTCTGAGGGGGGGAAGCCCAGGATGTAATGATTCAGGATGGGGTTTTTGACACCAAGAAACCTGCTACAGAACCTTATGCTGTGTGTACACATTGTGGTCCTTGATTCTGATGATAAAGGAAATCTGTTCCTCTACAATGCTACGAAGTCATACCTCCTTGCCATTTTTGAGCAGCAACTTTCCTCTTCCTCTTCTCTCTAAGTGATCAGACCATCCCTGAAAAAAGATCAGGAAAATATGGTAGGCATATGTATTAGGAAAGGGTACTTCCAACACTAAAATTAGATCTCATGGTCATGACAGTGTGCAGAGCACTGCATATGCAAACATGAGGCATCCATAGAAGTCTGTGGGTCACAAAACCAGTATGTATTAGTTGAAGTCCAGCAGTCATTCTCATTGTCTTGCTTCCTCAGTCTTTCTGAATCTTTGGCAAGCTGTTTTGAACAAGACTTTACATTAATATTTTGTGTTTTCTAATTCCCTTCTTTGCAATGTTCTGCCATTAACCAAAATCTTCAGAATAGATGATAATATATTTCTTGTGCTCTCTCCTGAAATACATGTTGAATCCTATCTGTTTCAGAAGTCTGTCTTCTCTTTTTTCAAATTTTATTTTATGGCTGTGTATTCTGGCATGGTCTTTAATTTGTTCCAGTAGTCCTCCCATCCCTGAAAAATGCATGAGTCTTTCTGGCACACATCCTTTTCATTTGTCTATGATCAATGAAACAAAGTACTTTTTAAATTTTATAAGCATTTTCTGATTGCATCAGTGGAAAAGCTAACTGGACTATAGTGACGTGATACACTTCACTGCATCTTCAGTCATATTTTCTTTGAGAGTTCTGCTGGTAACTCACAATATTGGTATTTCTGCTAAATATAAGCTAAGAATGAAATACCCTTTAATATCAGGTATTACTCAGGCAGTGTGCAGACTTTTGACTGAAAGAGAGTTGTGCAGATTAAACAGCTTAGATGGTTCATGTAAATAACTTAAGGCTTGTCAGCCTTCTGAACCCAGTAACAGTATTTTCATGTGGAATATTCCTCTGATGTGTATATATATGCTTTAGGAAAGTTAAACACTGTTGTAACTTGGGCAACTGTCATCCCAGAACAGTGAGGAGAAGGATGTGATTTCTTCATCATTGACTGGGAAAATTAAAGTTCAGTTAAACATCTTTTTCCATTTTGAGATATCAAATCCCTGTCAAATCTAATCTTTTGTTTTATTGGGCAAATATTTTAGCTGCTAGTTTGGATCTTGAACTGTTTTGCTAGGTATTAAGCTCTGGCAATGAGGAGTATCTACATGTACCTAACTTTATTTATTATGTACAACTCTTTGATTTCAAGGAGTTTTTGCAGAATAGAAAACTTGCATTTGAACCATGTAACTTGCATTTATAACCCCCTTAATTTCTTTACGCTGTTCTGCAGATATTGGTTACTTGCTTCTCTTTGTGATGTTAGGCATTTGTTTTCTTGAATTGATCATGATTTTGTCAGTTTCCCAGTTGAGGTGGTATTAATCACACCTTTCCCCTCCCCACTTTTGATACAAATTGTGTTAATTTCTAACACCTACACTAAGATCTCGAATGGCAGGCATCAGTCTTTTTATAAATGAAATGATTAAAGACTCTCAGTGTAGAAGCCAAACCCCTTGACTTAGGTGTGGCTGCAGCAGAAGCATCTTCTTTGCATGCAATGTTCCAACTCAACTAGTGTTTGGGATGTTTATGTACATGTTCTCATGGCAAGGCCCCAGCCTGCTGAAAAATATTCCACAAGATGACTCACACTATTATGACAGAAGGTAGAGTCATTGAATGTTCCTTAAAGTGCATTTAATTTAATTTGTTCTTGATTATGCATAAAACCACTTAATAGTGCTATGCAAATTGATATAAAATATATTTATAATACATGATAAATAGCTTCTACAAAATTCATGTATTTTCTCTGTAGCCTTAAAAAATAAAAATGTTTGCCATGATAGATGATGCTTTTAAATCCAATGTTTACTTCAACTAATAAAATTAAATAAATATGTTTTAGAAGGATATTCATCACAACAGCAATTTCAACAGTTAGTAGTATTGTATTTCTGTTTCGTGGACTGGTATCTCTGCAAGCTTACAGCACATAAAAATGACATTTTTTTCTATTTTAAATTGAGAAAACCCCCCCACTACTAAACAAAAGGAACAATGTGGCAATTTGATTTCCTGAGCCATGTTTTTTGGATACATTTTTCTTGAGCTAAAAAAGTTGTTTACTGAGCTCTGGGAGGAAAGCTCCTGTTCCTGTGTCTTTGCAAGGTATCCCTCTACTCTTTGCTAAGAGGAAGGGGTGACCTGCAGAGGGGTAGGCCCCAAGCTCCAAGCAGCATGCGTTTGCTGTGGCCAGTTCCAGGTGCTTTAGCATTCAAGTCATAATACTTGTCATTGCTCTTCCGTAACCCATCAGTAGGCTTGTTCTCAGTCAGCTGTGTAGCTTTCTGTCTGCTTCCAAAAAACGAAGGCAAGCACTATTAAGACAGACATGAATGCCATTCTCTGTAGTATTTTCTTCTAGACCAAGACTTTAAATAAATATAGACCAGTTAATCTAGGTCAGTATGCTATGTGCTAAGTGTATAATTAACTGAAAATAGCAGTATTCATTGCAGTTTTTCTGTGTTCTTAAGGAGAAACTGGAATAACCCTATTCTAGTAGGAGTTGCAGGGATGGGAAAGTATGTTTAAAAGATGGAGAGGCATCTCACAAAGTAGGCTTTTCTTCAGCTGGGGAGTGAAGCCACAGCACCAATGTAAAATGATGTATTATGCAAGAGCAGTAGTTTTTATTGATTTTGTTACCCATATCACAGTGAGAAAAATGTTACCTCTTCTTCATCTAAATGAAGGCTTTATTCTAAGGAGATTATTGTGTCAGTGTCTCTGCAGCTTGCAGCTTGTTTTCGGGGAATAGTCAAGGCCTTTACAACTTGTCCTTTCATGTTCTGAGAGTTGGCAATCAAACAGGCAGTATAAAGATTATTCTTGGGACATTTTTATCAAGCGTGAAACAAATTTAAAGAAGGCAGGAGGAAAAACAATAACCAAACCAACAGTGTTACACTTAGAGAAACCTGATTGTCTTTTCAAAACTGCTGTCAAAGCAATCATTATTACTCATACCATCTCTATTATTATGGCTGAAACAGGAGCGCTCAATTTTCTAACACTCTCTTTTATTTTTCATTAATTTTCTCTGCTGCTAAGAGCAATGGATGGTATTGGTTTCATTGCATTGTTTTCGTTGCACTGAAATTTATAGAAGAATAGTGTGAGCTTGATCATGGTTCTGCTAAGCATATTGGAAGTGGAAAGTCCCACTGCTTTAGAAGGATTATATTGCACTGCTAAAGTTTTATTATTAATTAAATGTTCTTTATAGGCATAATGAGTTCTGTGTTACCATCTGTCTTATAGACTTGTCTTCAAAAAAGCATGAGGAAACCAGTGATTCTAAATGGCTGAAAAGCAATAGATTTTTATTTACAGTGTCCTTGCAGTTAGTTCAAAGACAAGCTTGTATTGAGTTTCCCAAAGTTAATACTATTTTGTTATCCAGGGAATTTGGGGTGTTGCCAAATAAAATGTTATCATTAATTTTGAACAATGTGATATTTAACAGTTTTATTTCTATCTGTTGCAATTATTTAAAGCTTCTGCTAGGTACAGCCAAGAAAATAGTTTCTCTAGAAAAAAAATGAGAAAATTAAAGAACTGAATTTTTCACTAAAAGTTGAATGCCATATTTTTTTCTTTTGGTGTTTTGTGAGTCTGGTTTTCAGTAGTGTAGGATTTCAGTAGCAAAGGTTTCAGACCCTTGTGGCTCTAGTTAGCTTCAGTGGGATGAGTTTTTGCTCAGCATCTTTGTAAGTCCCTTCCTTTTTGGTGTTATGACTAACAGAATTCCCAGTGCTGAAAGAGGCAGAAAGTAACACACTCTGCACTGAGAACTGCAAGATCTAAAAGCCAAGTCCTACACAGCAAACTAAAAGGACAACAGTAGTTTTGGTCTGTTCAGCATGGAGCAGAGGAAACTGGGGAGAGACCTCCTTGCAGTCTACAACTTTCTCATTAGAGGAAGAGGAGGGGCAGGCACTGATTTCTTCTCTGTGGTGACAGTGACAGGACCCGAGGGAATGGCCTGAAGTTGTGTCAGGGGAGTTTTAGGTTGGATATTAGAAAAAAGTTCTTCAGTCAAAGAATGGTTGGGCACTGGAACAGTCTCCCCAGGGAAGTGGTCATAGCACCAAGCCTGCCAGAGTTCAAGAAACATTTGGATGATGCTCTCAGGCACATGGTGTGACTGTTGGGGATGGTCCTGTGCAGGGCCAGGAGTTGGACTTGATGATCCTTGTGGGTCCCTTCCAACTCAGCATATTCTGTGATTCTGAAGTTTTACATTAATTTAAAACATTAAAGCAATGATGCTGATACAGGATTGATACAGGATAATATTTGTGGGCCTTAAAAATGTTTACAGGTAAGATTGGCTTAAGACAAGCATTCCATTAAAAAAAATGTATTGTGGCTGGCAGTGGAGTTTAGCAGGATGAAGGTGTGAATGTGTAAGTGCAAGGAGCTAAGAGTTTTCTATAAGAGAACTGGCAGCAGTGTTTAACTGAAAGCAGGGCTTCAATGTCTGCCATTTGAAGACTTTAAAGCTCAGCAGGAATAGATTAAAGTGATGTTTTTTGTGACTAAACTTTGTTACTGTGTGGATTCTGACATGTGGTGAAAAATTTGAAGAAGAATGACTAAAAACTTGTAAAAGCAGTAGAAATTAACTCCCTTGCATAAAAGAGAAAAGTGAGTTCAACACACATCCCCCAAGTGCAGTGGAAAGGACAAGGTGTCATAATACAATGGCAGTGCACATGAATAAATATGCATAAGAAAATAGAGATGGATACAAGGGATGGATAGAAACTTTAGCTTGTAGATAGAGAAGTGACAGTGTTGTAGTTGCTTGTGTTTCTCAGTTAGCAGTGACCTCAGCCTGTTCACCTGATTTTAGTGAAATCCTTTTTAATGAAAACTCTGTTGCTGTATCCATGCATGCTCTTGGTTTGATTTACCAATGCAGCAGTGATTTCAAACTGATAAAGAGTTGTAACCAAGTGTTACTGTTCTTATTTGACAGGCCGGACCTGATAGACATGAATACCGTTGCTGTTCAAAGCAACCTTGCAAATTTAGAACATGCTTTTTTTGTAGCAGAAAAACTTGGTGTTGCCAGACTTCTGGATCCTGAAGGTAAGAGAGTTGCAGAGGGCTTTGTTGCAAAACCCCTAGCATTAAAATAAAATTCAATCTGCCTGCAGGTTGTAGCATATTTGCGAGCATTCTTACAACTATGTGATAAAGCGGTGTTCTGTCTTGCTCTTTTAGATGTCGATGTTTCCTCACCTGATGAGAAGTCAGTAATAACTTATGTGTCATCACTTTATGATGCATTTCCCAAAGTACCAGAGGGTGGTGAAGGCATCAGTGCAAATGTAAGTAAGAGAAAAATACTTGTGCTTCATAAATAAAATTCTGGATTTCAGATCCAGGATGTTAGCTGGATCTTCCATAGGACTGCTGTCACACTTTTCTTTGATATGATTTTTCTAGGTTGAGATTTTAGAGTCTTAGCTGTTTCATATCATGGACATGAAAATATCTGTGCTAAGAGTTTAACTAAAAACAATATACCTGAAGATGGAAAAAGATCGAGTCATAGTTCTTACTTTTCAGTCATGGATGTATACATTTTGCCTCTCTGATTCTTATCAATCTCAAGTTTACTAACCTAGAAAATACTGTGTTTTCAGTGGAATTATGTGGGACCAAAACTGAAGAGTGAAATCATATATTTGGAAACTTTAAGTGGTCTGTAATAAGCAAGTAAATATTGTTTCAGAATTGCAGGATTTCAAAATCTCTTTTTATATGTGTGAAGACCTCAGTCTTCAAAGCTGAAGCAGAAATGATGTCTCAGATGATTTTCATCTGTTCTGTAATCTGGGTTTTGCTTTGGCAGGATGTTGAAGTCAAATGGGTTGAATATCAGAATATGGTGAACTACCTCATGCAGTGGATCAGACACCATGTCATGATAATGTCTGACAGAACATTTCCCAACAATCCTGTGGAATTGAAGGTGAGATGTGATGGCTTAAACTTTCTGTTGGAATTACACTTTATGTTACTGACTCAAAGCAAACTTGAACAAATGATGTGCTTATTGATTTATACAATTAAAGCAACTGTAGAACAGTACTACTTCTTGACCTTTTCCAAGTAAATAAATACATTACTAACATATGAACAACCAAAAGCAAATCTTTAGTTTGACACTGATCATTTTTTGTAGAACTGTGGTAGTACAGTATAAAGGTAAGCTTGTGAAGAATATAGGAGAGGGTTTAGAGAAGAAGGTTATATTAACTATAAGTAAAAGCTGATGATTTTTTTTTATGTTTCTGTAGGCACTTTATAATCAGTATTTACAGTTTAAAGAAACAGAAATTCCACCAAAGGAGACAGATAAATCAAAAATTAAACGTCTATATAAACTGCTAGAGGTAAGTTTTAGCATGCATTGAAATGTATAGAAGTTCCCTTTCTGTGGCTTAAAATAACAAATATATATGAATTTTTAAGGTCTGGATAGAATTTGGACGCATCAAACTTTCTCAAGGCTACCATCCAAATGATATAGAAAAAGAATGGGGAAAGCTTATTATTGCCATGCTGGAAAGAGAGAAGACTCTTCGGCCTGAAGTGGAGAGGTACGCTAGTGAACGTTGGACAGGCTTGGTTAATATATTTTCTATTGTTTTAACCCATACTGAAATTTGTAAATACCTTCTTCCATGATAAATTTCCTAGAGCAAGTAATTCTACTTTTGTTCAAGGCCTGTAGTTCTTTACCTGCTTCATAGAGGCAGGTCCAGACAGAAATAACTTTTGTGGTCTCAGACGGTCAAGACGAACAGATCATCAAAGCACTTACACGCAAATATAACCACCTTCTTTGTACAATTAGTCAGAGCTGGGTTTATATCGGTTCACTGTCTCATATAAGCACCATCCTCATCCTTTACGTGAAATGTGTATTTCACTTGCTGCACAACTTTGTGGGCTAAGGTCCTGTTTAGAGATTGTTTGAGTTAGTTGTTCTCAAGAGCACACAAAACACTTAGATGTGCAAAATGCATAGTTGTCTTCCATGGTAGTAGGATGTGTGACACTGTTTTGTACATCGCTAGTAACACACTAGCATACTAGCAAATTACTGAGCATAATTAAACTCTTGATGCAGTCTGAGAACATTTCTCCTTTTTAATGGTACTTCTTAAGTTCTGTGGCGGACACAGGTGTTATCCATTCATTAATTAAGAAAAACCCTCTTTTCTTTAAGTTAAGTGCTTTTGGAGGCTTCTGTATGTGGGTAGATATAGACACCTGAGTCTGGATTCATTCTACTTAACTTTAAGCATCCAAAGGAGACACCTAAGATCTGAATCACTTTCTAGAGAATCCTGTCACTGACTTTCTGGTGACAATAGGGTGATCCTTCTCCTTGCTCCTAGGAACCTGAAAGTAGGTATGGAGAATCTGGATCATTGTATAGGAATTCCTCAGAAAGAGACAGATTTCAGCCAGAGAAGATCCCAAAGACAGTCAAAGTTAGTTAAATATGTGTCATGCTTACAAAAGCAAGAGCATGACTGAAACAGCAGATTCAGTGGGAGGTGTTGATTTCACAGCACCCTACTATGGAACAAGTTCCTATAGAGGAATATGAAGTTGTCCCCTGCAATACAGAGGTTGTCCCCTTTATGCAGAGCAGAACACTTGAAAGCAGCAGCAGAAATACAGCCTGCTAGGTCTTGTAGGTTAATCTGTCCCAAGCTGCCAAAAGCAAAGTTAGTGTCTGGCTTCACCAATAGAAATTCTGTTCATACTTGCAGAAAGCTGTATTATCTTTGTTGAGAAAATGTGTAAATGATGTTAGTTTATTTATTTTTTATTCATATGGATGGAGCACAGGTAAACAAACATGAACCTAAACTCCTTCCCGTATTTCAGGAATGGTAAACAGAGTGACAGATCGTAGAGTGATAGTCACTACCTATGGTAGTCCCTGTAAAATGAGAGAGAAAATTTCTTTAAGTGATTCTGGCTTAGTCACCAAGTTAAGATTATCAGTTGTTCTGGGCACAAGAACGTCATCCATATCTGTTGTATTGGTTATTAGTGCATCTCATTAATATGAGGTGTTGATACAGCTCCTGGGGTAAAATTTGATTGTGGCAAAAATGTGACCTCTAATACTGAAATTTGACAAGTAATAAAACTTTGCCTACAAGTCTGGTGAACACATCTGAAAGTATCAACACAGATAGACAATGTGTGGCCAGATTGGTGTATGGGATCAAACTTATTATGATGTCAGTGAGAAAAGTGCCAGACTGAGTTCTAGTTTGCAAAACTAGCAGAGTTTGGCATGCAGCAGGGGTGTGTCTGTGCCTTTGCTGTGCTCTTCTGCGTAAACAGTCACCTTGTGGGGCGGGTGTGGTTGTTCAGGAATCCTAAAAGCAGGGGGTGAAATACTGAAAAAATCACCCCTAACCCAGGTTCTGAGTTAAAATGTAAACAAAAGAGCAGTGATCAGATTTTTCTTACTTGTTTTGTGGTCAAAGCAGCAAGAAGCAATTGTCTGTGAATGAAGAAGAAGGTGAGGGCAAATTTTCAAGACAGAATAGTGAGACAGGGCAGTTAGTAAATATGCATGCTTGGACAGTGGAGTAGTGATGGTGGGTTGGATGGTGTACAGGTGTCTCAGATTATATTGTTATGAGCTGATTAACCGTGATACTCCCCCAGTTTTATTGTGCATTTCCGTTTGAAGAAAAAGGAGTCAGCCCAACCTAGAAATTATTTGTACTGAACTGCTGAGTGAGGATTTCACACTTTGCTTGTTTTTGAAACTTTTCATTGAAGAGTGAGAAACAGTGCAAAGAGTTGTTTTAGTTCTTACTTGGCTTTATAGTTATTTGGTGACACTTAAATAAAATATTTGGCATGTCTGTTTCCTAGAGACGCCCTGATGTTGCTGCCTAGTCTGTACTTGCAGAACTTTATTGCAAGGTAGAGAAGCCAAAAGCAAGGTAGCATACATAGCCCCAGGTACAATCCTTTGAAAAGCTGGCAGAATATTAGTTGCTGGGTTTTGAATGTGCGTACTCAAGCCTATTTAAAGGAGGAGTGCTAGGTGTTTGAAAAGCCAGTAGTGGAACTACATCCCTAGAAGCTGTACATTTTGTAGGAGTTTTATCTTTTCATTTTTCAGCAAATGTAAACAACCAGAAGGACCGTGCTCTGGATGTAAAAATGAATAGCAGTAGTTATAGCTATCATAGCAGCGATTCACTGTTTAGCAACAGTACTAGTACTCGAACCAGCGTTGATTCTAACGAGAATTTCCTTTCTGTTAATTGTGGTCCCACGCTGATTAAATCTTGTATAAGCTTTGGTAATGGCACCTTAGAAGGGAACAGGTAACTTGGCGTATGTATTTGTGCTTTGTGTTAGATGCTGTTGATTCATTTGTTTGTTTTTAAAGTCATACAACATGATTGGTAAATATAAATAACTTTAATACTTATTGATTTTTCTGAAAAACTTTGGCATCACCTAGGTTGGAAATGCTGCAGCAAATTGCAAACAGAATTCAGCGGGACAGCCGGAGCTGTGAGGATAAACTGATACTTGCCCGGAACGCTCTGCAGTCTGTAAGTCAGTCAGTGATTTTACTTAGTTTACTTGTCTGTATTCATGAACTTATAGCAGTAGAATGGCTACTTAAAAAAAAACTCTTAAGGATTTTTGAGTGCAACCTTAATAGCTGCTACTTTTATTTTTGTTGTACTGTTAATATAGCATTTCTTCAACAAAATACCACAAATTGCCTAGAGTAGGTTGTGTTACCTTCTCTTTTTGTCAGTAGTTAGATAAAATCCTTCACAATTGTTTTGAGATCAGAAGAAGTTTTTACAAAAAAAAAAAAACTTAGAAATTCTTACAGCTGATTTGCCTTTGGTTTAGCTGCAAGGCTTAATGACTTTCTCTTATTCATTAAGGACACCAAGCGATTAGAGTCAGGGCTCCAGTTCCAACATGAAGCAGAGGTAGCTGGCTATATTCTTGAATCTGAGAACCTTCTTCGTCAGCAAGTGGTTGATGCCCAAATTCTTATTGATGGAAAATACTATCAAGCAGACCAGCTTGTTCAAAGGTACTTTACAGTGTGTTTATGTAAACAAGTAAACGTCCCAAGTGTGGATACCCCTTACGGACAACATTTTCAGTTCTTTCTGTCGGTGAAAAAATTTATCAATCAGTCACTAGGCACCCAAATATCAGGTAGTTTGGTGGGTACATTACCCACAAATATTGAAGACAAGAGGAGCTGTTTGTACTTATTTGTGAAAATGAAGTAGTTCCTCTGAACATGTCTTAATGTTTAATGTCTACTAGATATTTGTGTGTAAAGATGTAAGCTTGTTTACTGTACCTAAAATGTGTTTAGAATTCACTAACTGTGATTTTTTTTAAATGGGGGCAAGATTTTAGGTGATAGCTATAGGTTTATTAACAGGTAATAAGTGAGGTAACATGAGGTTATATGTGGCAGTGTGTATATAGTCTTGGCACAAAGAAGCATTTAAACAGCATAATTCAGTTTTATGAAGAAGTGGCTCTAAAGTTTTTTCAGGATCCGTCCTGGGCTGGTTGAGATCAAACACATAGCTCCTTGGCAGTGAACTGCAAGTGTTTGATCTACTGCAACATGTAGTATCTTGTAAGATTTCTGGTTTGCTGATTGTTCACTGGAATCGTGTATAGTGCATGTTAGTGCCCATACCATGCTGATTTTTTTAGTCATTGCCTGATTTCTTCATCTGTTATCTGTATAGAAGTATAAGCTGACATATCCTGTCCTGATAGAAGAGCATTTTTATAAATATTTAAGTGTGACTAAAGTGTAACAGATCATGTGAATTCAAATCACTATTCGAATCAGTTCAGCATGATAAACCTTAATCATAAGCATTCATTGAAATTATTTTCATTTATTTTTTTCTTATTTTGTTTTAATAGAGTTGCAAAACTTCGTGATGAACTGATGGCCTTACGGACTGAATGTTCTTCTGTGTACAACAAGGGGCATGCATTGACCACAGAGCAGACAAAGCTTATGATATCAGGAATAACCGAAAGCTTAAACTCAGGATTTACAACAAACCTAACCCCTGAATTAAATGCTGCAATGACCCAAGGTTTAACACCTACTTTGGCTTCTTCCAGCTTGACATCTGGCCTTTCATCAGGTCTTACTTCCAGACTGACACCAACCATCACTCCTGCTTACCCTCCAGGCATCCCACCACGGTTAATCCAGAGCTATGTGACAGGAGTAGACAGTGGGACTGTGCAAACACTCAAACTGATGCAAATCAGAAAACCTCTTATGAAATCAGCTTTTGTGGATCAGAATTTAACAGAAGAAGAGGTGAACATGAAATTTGTCCAGGACCTATTGAGCTGGGTGGAAGAAATGCAGGTACCCATCTTCGTGGAAACAGTCCACTTTTAATTATTACGTTTACTTCTTATAGAACATGGCTAATTTTTTCTTCCTCTTTGTAAGGTGCAACTTGATCGAACAGAATGGGGTTCAGATTTACCAAGTGTTGAAAGCCATTTGGAAAATCACAAAAATGTCCACAAAGCTATTGAGGAATTTGAATCCAGCCTTAAAGAAGCCAAAATGAGTGAGGTACTGCACCATATTCTTTAGTTCTTTGGTTAATTTCTCACTGGGTGACCCATAAACTAATGTTGAATTTTAGAACTATGTTTGGGTTTCACAGTCTTACTTTTACTTCTGATCTCTGGATGACTTTTGATGAAATCAGGAGATCTAACATATCTAACCTTTTTGTTGTCTTTTGATCTCATATGCCAAATACAGATCCAAATGACTGCTCCTCTTAAACTCAGTTATGTGGAAAAATTGCACAAACTGGAGAGTCAGTATTCAAAGCTCTTGGTAAGTTCATCATTCCTCTTCCATGTTCAGCTTTTCAGTGTGCGTAATCTCTGAAAAGGGATGAACTTTAAATTCTGATTCTTGTAAATATTTTTCTTTTTAATAAAGAACACATCGAGAAATCAGGAAAGGCATCTAGATACTCTTCACAATTTTGTGTCTCGTGCTACTAGAGAATTGATATGGCTGAATGAAAAAGAAGAGGAAGAGGTTGCATATGACTGGAGTGAGAGAAACTCCAATATAGCAAGAAAAAAGGAATATCATGCGGTATGTATTGTTAGTATAATCTAGAGAGAATAATTAAGTCATCTTTGATAATTTAAGAAATTTCTAATACTTTTTTTTCTTTGTCTGGAAAAAGGAATTAATGAGAGAACTTGATGAAAAAGAAGAAGTTATAAAATCAGTACAAGAAATAGCTGAACAGTTGCTTCTTGAAAATCACCCAGCCAGGCTAACCATTGAAGTAAGTTAGTAAAAACAACACAGAAACAGCAAAAGTTTTGGGATTTAACAGAGCTTAATTTGGGGAGAAAAGAAGGGAAGTGCTAACTTAGAGGAAATTAAACAAGACTCTAAATAAAAGGGCCTTCTTTTCTTTCTTCTTCAGCATCTCTGTCATATCTGTATTCCAGTTTTCAAAAAATAAAACCACTTTTATAAAGTTATGGATACCTCTTGGATTGCTTAGATGAAATTCCCCTAAACTCTAAAATTAAAATTTTCAGAGTTGGTCTGTACAGATGTTTCTGGTCATGCGCGCAGCTTTTAGTGTTATTGATACAAATTGCATTAGCAGACTGAGGGCACAGAACAGTCCTTATGTGGTTTCTTTCCTGTTGGATTGAAAGAAGTTTCAGTGGGAGCTTTTCTAGTCATTTACTCTATCTGCAGGTTCCTATTATGATTTAGAGTTGGTTTCATAACTTATTTGTCAGTGAATTACGAAACCTGTTTGGATGTTAAAAATATGACCAGATGATGTGATTTACTTCAGGCTTGAATCAAGCTCTATGTAACACGTACAGAAAATTTACTGTAGCTGTTGTAGGGTCATAACAGGTTTCCAAAGGAGAATGTAAAATGTTTTTCCTTGTAGATCTTCAAGAAAAGAGTAGATACAGACAGTAGGTGGTAAACATTGAAACAGTGAATAGCTGATTTATTATATAAAAATAAAAAAATTCAGAAAGAATGGATTTTTATTGTTCTTCAGCTCAGTGAGTTCACATGTGCCTAAAGTGGAAACTTGAAGAAAACTCCTCCCTTCCTTCCTTCTCTCAATAATAAATGACTTTTTATGTAATGTGGGGATCTCTATTCCTGAAAAGTATATGCTGTTCTAATGGTTTCCTATCAGTGGAAAATACTAATATATTAAAGAGGAGTATTATGAAAACAGGCCACCGCAGTGACAATGACCGTGCAGGTTATGCTGTCTCCAGTAATGCTACGCTGGGGTATTTATTAAAAATAATAATAAAAAAATCCTTTTCTACAGAAGAACCTATGCATTAATGCATCACTTTGAAATTCCTTGAAGTCAATGGAAAAGCTGTTTTGAATTCCCTGAGAATCGGAATTGAAAATCCGAAACCTGTGGCTGATTTCCCGGGGGCGAGAGCGCCCCCTGCTGGTGAAGGCGCTTTAAATTCCTGCGCGAGTGTCACATTGTTACCTATTGCAGCGAGTCTTTTTTAGTTGTGTAGTCAGTGGTACTTTGATATCCGATTTATGTCCAGGAAAGAATGCATCTATTTTGACGGAGTAAATAGAGATACAGAACTGTAGATGAGCTTAGACTGGAGGAACCTTTAGAGTTGTACTCCGGCTCTTGCTTGGAGCAGTGTCAGGGATTTGTTTGGCCCAGTTCTGACCAGGCCAGAGGATGGTGATTTCGCAGTCCCTCTGGGCAAGTTTTCCTGTGTTTGACTACACTGTAGTGACAGGATTTTTTTTTCCTCCCATCTAATTGGAATTTTCCTTGCTGCAGCTTGCTTTTCCAGGGTGAGGAGGTCAAGTTTAGCTTCTTGTGTTTGCTATGTTGCTTTCATGTTTCCTAAAGGTATTAAAGTTTTAATTGTAATTTCCTTTTTTAAAATATATCTCTCTTCCTTAAAGGCCTATAGAGCAGCAATGCAGACCCAATGGAGCTGGATTCTCCAGCTCTGTCACTGTGTTGAACAACATTTGAGAGAAAATGCTGCATATTTTGAGGTAAGAAAGTAAATCAATAAAAATGTGAAATGTTTTAAGTTATGTCCATGGTCAAAAAGTTCCACCAGAAGTGCTAGTTGTTGTCTCACAGTAGTTGTAGAATTGACATTTGTCGTGTACGGTCGTTAGATGATGAGCTATACTCCTACAGTGTTACCATGCCGATATTTCTTCACTACAGCTATATCAGTTCACAGCAGATAAAAATCTGGCCTGAGATTTTTTCAGTGATGCAGCTGGAGGTGGAGACTCTGAGAAAGAAGCTATGTTCTCTCCCTGTTGTGCACAACAACTGTTAATACAGCTTCTGCAGATGATGTAGACGGGAGGATGGAAGAACGTATTCTAGATGGTTATTCCAGGACTTCTCAAAAGGAAATAGAATTTACAGTATTAATAATAAATGGAGCAGAGAACACCCTGACAGCAGACAGGTCTGACGAAACACCCATCTGCTTGCCTGATTATCATCCATCCACTCAGCAAATGATTCAGAACTCAGTTACTGAGTTTTTAGTTTGTTAGTTTTTTTGGCTTTTAAAAAATCTACTTTTTGAAAATATTTAAATTATAAAGAGTAATCTTTAGTATCTTCTGGGTTGGATGACTGAAGATAAAAAGGGGGTGATGTGGGGATAAGATTCCTTTGGACTGAGAAGGATGGAAGCCCAAAGTGAGGAAAGGGCCACTGGAGAAGACAAAGCAATTGTTGCTCCTACTGGTCAGGATAAGAAATGGGAATTCTGGATTTAAGCAATGAGGTTTAAGGGACAGAATGGGGTGAGGATTGTCACAGGACATTTCTCTTCCCAACTGTGCTTAACCAGGATCCTAGTTTGGGGGTGCAGATGCCCAAGCAGAACTGTCAAGTGTGGCAGCTCACTTCCCTTTCTACACAAAGTGTTTGCCCCTTTGCTCCCTGGATTTTGCAGCTAGTTTCTATACTATATTCTTTATATATGAAAGTAGTTGTGATTCCAAGGAAAGCTTGACTTCAGAAAACTTTTCCATTTCAGGAACAGTAATGAACTAAGGTTCAATAACTGCTCAATTAATTTTGCCTTTATGTAGTACCACGAATAACTGGTGTGTGCCTTCTTGAAGAGTACATTTAGACATGAGGTCATGAATCTCTCTGCATATGTGGTACAGTGGTCACTTCAAGCAACTAGAAAAGGTTATTTTTAAAAAGTCAGCACTTGAAATCAACTTTGGTATAGCTGATTGTATACTTTTTAGGTTGTTTAAAAATAACCCTGGTATTTATCTCATCCTAGTTTTTCAGTGATGCCAAAGAAGCCATGGAATATTTGAAGAATTTGAAAGATACCATATACCGAAAATACAGTTGTGATAGATCAAGCAGTGTTCATAGGCTGGAAGACCTTGTCCAGGAGTCTATGGTAAGAATTCGAGGACCCTATTAACATGAGTTACAATGAAACCAGAAATGTGTAGAATTATAGTTGGATATAAAATGTGTTAAGATTATTCATTTGAAGTGAAGGGAAAATAGTTCATTTTTCAGAAGTTATAAATAAATAGTTGTATTTATCCATTTGCAAAGACTGTTTTTCACAACTTTAAAACACAGTGTTATTTATTTCTTTATATTTACAATACCAGATGTGGGAAACCAGTGGCTACAGAAAGATACTTTGTTCTTGTAAAATGTGTTACTTTTAAGATACACAGTAGGAGTCAGGAAAAGTAAAGCTTAACAGGATCAAAAAGGCAACACTGAATTCTGGCCATCTCTTATGACGTATTCTTTTCTTAACTGTTTTAGGAAGAAAAAGAACAACTCTTGCAGTATAAGAGCACAGTGGCAGGCCTTGTGGGAAGAGCAAAGGCAATAATTCAGCTGAAGCCAAGAAACCCTGACTGTGTACTCAAAACATCCATCCCAATTAAAGCCATCTGTGACTATAGACAAATTGAGGTTAGAAACTTGAATTTCTTCAAACCAATTACAGATGTGAGAATTCAGCTAAAGTTTTGTTAATTACCATGTTCCTGGAGAAAGCTGGGCTCTAAATTTCTTCCACCCTAGTAAACAAGAGCAAATCCCTGTGTTGGAACATTGGTTTTGTTGTTCTTTTGCTTATTTGTAGACACCGTTTGCAGAAGTGCTTTGTACAATTATTTCGTAATGCTTGACTCATCAAATTATTCTGCTTTTCTGTTAATACTAGATAACTATTTACAAAGATGATGAGTGTATATTAGCAAACAACTCCCATCGTGCTAAATGGAAAGTCATTAGCCCAAGTGGTAATGAGGCCATGGTTCCATCTGTATGCTTTACAGTTCCTCCACCAAACAAAGAAGCAATAGATACAGCCAACAGGTAGGGACAAAACTGTCTATTTTCTGTTAAAATTAATTTATATGAAACTTGGGTTAAAAGAATATCTTACAGGATGGTTTTGTGTTTTGTTTTTTTCTTTTTCATGTGTTACCCTGATCTAAAGTTGGAATTTTTTCATATTTCAGGATTGAACAGCAATTTCAGAATGTTCTGGCCCTTTGGCATGAGTCACATGTAAACATGAAGAGTGTGGTATCCTGGCATTACCTGACAAATGAAATTGAAGCTGTTAGAGCTGGCAATGTTGCCTCGGTATGTGCTATGACTAGGAAGGGCTCTTAACCATTTACTTGGAAGTCATAGGATATACTTCCTGGAAATGTATAATCAGTGATTTGCAGCAATCCTCATCTTCCTTGTGGGATTAGCTAGCAGCAGTGGCCATGCTGGTTATCAGTGTGCAATGTTCTGCCCTGATCTGAGCAGTCTTTTCACAGTTACATTTGGGGAAGGAGCAGAGCGGTGATGTCAGGAAAACTGCTTGCAGCCTGGTCTCCTATTGTGAGCAGAGACCTCTTGAAAGCAATGAACAGTAACTAAATTCTGCATTTTGTGCTGCAATAGTCTACCTTTCTGCATTTATGTTGAAGATATCTGGGGAGATTAGCTTCATTAGGCTAAGGTTTATCTTCCTGAAGACAGCCATTATTTCCTCATGCTACAGCTTCTGACTAACAGTGGAACAACTGTGAAGCAACATTTAGTCTTTCAAGCTGAGGACCGAATACTCATTCCTCCATAATGCGTTTTTCATTCTTGTACATATCTGTAACTTGAAATGGGAACTGTGTGAGTGATGCATCATCTTTGACTGTGCTTTGGGTTTATAATCTGTTGCAGATAAAGACAATGCTGCCAGGTGAACATCAGCAGGTTCTAAGCAATTTGCAGTCCCGCTTTGATGATTTTTTGGAAGACAGCCAGGAGTCCAAAATCTTTACAAGCTCTGATACAGCACAGCTGGAAAGGGAAGTTAATGTTTGCAAGCAGTACTATCAAGAACTTCTTAAGTCTGCAGAAAGAGGTAAAACTTAGTTTAGTGTGCTAGAAAGATGCCCTCATGAAAGAGATTTTAATTCTTGATCCTGAGACCTGTTTTATCATATTGATATTGTTATCACATTGATATTGTTATCACCTCAATTCTTTTGAACAGAGTTGTTTTAACAATGTGCACAATTATATTGTACTGAAGCTCTAATTTTTGTATTAACTTTGTATATATTAACCTATGTACCAAATATTGTTGTGTTACTTAATATATAGAGTACTACAACAAATTTTACACCCAAGAATTTATTACGTGCCTTACAGCTCACTGTTTAGTCATGCCTTTCTTGCTTTTGAATGCTGGAAATACAGCTTGATTACTTTGTTGATTTCATAACAGAATTAAAACTTTTTTCAAACTGTTAAGGCAAGAAAAGCATCCTAGGTATTTCTCTAGCTTCACAGAATGCTTGTAGTTACTGTTCTCTTAATGTTCTTTTTAATACATTGAGAATAGAAAGCTTAAAATGTCTGTTCTGATTTACTGTTGAGTAAATCAGTAATTTAAAGAAATACAGTAGAGCAAAGCTGATTACTTTATTAGCATAGTTCACTGCACTTCAGGAGAGATGTGTTACCCTGTGCACTGGAAAGAGAGAATTTAAGGTATCTGATATCACTGGTTGAGAGAATCAGTCACTAGGTTTAGCAAAGTCTGCATAGGGGTGATGCCTATGCCTGGGACACATGGACAAAAGTTTTTCATGGGTGAGGAGATGATCTAATAACAGCAAAAATTAAGGGTTCCTAAAATTTTCCTTATCGCCAAAATTCCAATGGAAACTGATGGCATTTCAACCAGACACAGAAAGACTTCACAGAGAATCACACAGAATATGCCAAGGTGAAAGGGACCCATAAAGATCATTGAGTCCAACCCTTGTAGAACGATGACTTTATGAAGTGTTTCATGAGACAATATGTTGAAAATGACATGATGACTTTGCTTGCTAACACGTGCCTTATTTCTTTCAACAGAGGAGCAGGAAGAATCTATTTACAATCTGTACATCTCTGAAGTTAGAAATATCAGACTACGGCTAGAGACTTGTGAGGAGCGGTTAATACGGCAGATCCGAACACCAATGGAAAGGGATGATGTACATGAAAATGTGCTTAGGATTTCAGAGCAAGAGGTGAGCCTTTGAGAAAGTCTGTTTTACCTAGGAAAAGTTTTATTTGAAAATGAATATATGCAAAGATTTTGAGTGTAGCCAGGAAGGTTTACACTGCATCTTGTAAGGATGAGTCAAATATTATGCTTGGGTTTGTGAGAAAAAGAAGCTGATAAGTGGTGATTCTGTTAGTTTCCCTATTATACATTTGTTTCTTTTTATTTTTTTTATGTTGTACACATGAAACAAGCAAAGGGCATACCTGTACTGATAGTGATATGTAGAGTATATATCAGGTTGATGTAGGATGAAAGCACTGTCAGTCACCTTTCATTTTACAGAAACTGAAGAAAGAACTGGATCGACTGAAGGATGACTTGGGAGCCATCACAGATAAATGTGAAGAGTTTTTCGGTCAAGCTGCTGGTTCACCTTCAGTCCCTACCCTGCGCTCTGAGCTCAATGTTGTTATTCAAAACATGAATCAAGTTTATTCTATGTCTTCCATTTTCATAGATAAGTATGTACTAGGGTATCTTCCATCACACCTTTTAGTTCACAATTTTCTCTTCAAAATAAATTGAAGATATTAGTATGAATAATACTGATCGAGGAAAGGGGAGTTAATATTTTAACGTTTTATAAAGGGGTGCCCCATGATAGGAAAAGACTGAAGAACACAAATGTGTTGAATGTTGTTATTGATGGTTCAGTTAACAGGATATTACTGTTTTTCAGATTAAAAACTATAAATTTGGTCCTGACGAACACCCAAACAGCAGAATCATTAGTAAAACACTATGAAACTAAGTTATGTGAAGAAGAGGCAGTAATGGCTGACAAAAACCATATTGAAAACCTGATGGGCACATTAAAGGTAAGAGTTTGCTGGTGCCTTCTCATAGGCAAATCAAAAAATAAGACAAAAAGTATCTATCTTGTAACACCTGACTTGGTTATGCTATACTGTATAGTGTATAAAAAATTGGCTTGTATATTTAGTTTTAGTCTTCATTGGGATTGACATCTCAGAAAAGAATTGCTTCGGAGCATTAGGAATTGGATAGTTTGAAAGCATGTTCCCGCTGTTAGGAAATGCTGTGAAGTATTTGAACTTCCAAGCGTGGCACTTGTTAATGCTGCAGTAAGATTTTTTTCTCTTCACAAGGTAGCATATACATAAGGTAACATAAATATAGAGTTATACTTATGTTATATAAACATGACCACACTAGCATTCCTACTACTGCTATAGTATACTAATCAGGCTTTCCTAGGAAGCTGGGCATATATCTTTGAGAAATGGAAAGACTGAACTGAAGCATTTTTTGTTTGCTGTATATACCTCTTTTTAATATTGCAAAATATGAGTAATGCTTTTTTTTGTTAGAGTGATTGGCATCTGTCTAATGATTTTTTTGGAAGATGTAGTTTATGAGATAATTGTGTTAATTTGATGGCTGTGTTTTGATCTACGTGTCTTAGGGGTTGCTGTTACTAAGAATTATTTTGCATTTTATAACTATTAGTTGCTACAGACCCATTCTGGTACCATTTGAGTATTTGAGCAAGCAGAAGTAAAATATTAATTCAAACATTTTGATTCATTAATTTATACATTTTACTCATGTAAAATCCTAATTTATAAAATAGTGTCATAATTTATGAGTTATTTACAATTTTTCATTTCTCATATACTAGCAATGGAGATCTGAAGTAGATGAAAAAAGACAAACATTCCATGCCTTAGAGGATGAATTGCAGAAGGCAAAGATGATCAGTGATCAGATGTTTAAAATGCACAAGGAACGTGATCTTGACTTTGACTGGCATAAAGAAAAAGTGGACCAGTTGGCCGAGAGGTGGCAAAATGTTCATTGTCAAATTGAAAATAGGTTTGTGTAACTTTTTATTATAAATTGTTTGTGTTCTATACTGGTTTTAATATTTCTGAGGAAAAACAATCAGAAATTCATACTAAAACAGGTCTGAATAGTTTTCTGAGCTGTTTTTGAAATTTGCTAAGACGAATACCTTTTTTGTGCTGCTGACATCATTGCCTGACTTTTCCACAGGAAATGTCTATGACTATTAAGCACCAAAAGATGATCAAGATTATTTACTTACAACTTACCGATACATAGTAGAGATACATTCTCTTTCTTCTTCTTCTTCAAAAAAACCAACAGAAAAAGCCTGCAGAAGTGACCGGCAATCCTATGGAAATACCATCTGTTTCTCTGCATAATTAGTTCTGACAGGCTAAACTGATGAAGTGATTCATCAGTTATGATTGGACTCATGTTAATTTGCTTTTGATGATTCAAGTGCTAAGTCTGGAAGTCCTTAGCTTCCATTGACTTCTGTGATAATTTTGGTGCAATAACTTTTTGATGAAGTGCCTCTTTTTTTTTTTTTTTGTGTATGTGTGTGTGCACAGCCTCAATATCCAGTTGAGATGTTGCTCTAAATTCAAACCTTTACTGTCAAGTTGATATTGAAAAATGTTACTCAAATGCACAAGCCTACACAGATCTGCAGATACAGCAGAACACACCTATCTGTAGTTCTGATGGAGATGTCCATACATGACTTTCCAGAAAATACTTTTTCCTTCAGTCTCCACAGTTCTGTTTCCTATATGTAAAGGAAGCAGAACTGTAGAGACTGAAGGACAAAATATAAGCAAGTTGAGGAAGTCTGTACTATACAGTCTGAATTTATTTTCTTTAAAATGTACTTCATTTTGTCATTATAGATAACCTGAACAAGAGCATTGAAGATAATGCTGTTGATGTAAAAGTTCACAAAACAACCTGTCACATTTTTGTCCTTCTTTTCTAAGGGGTGAATATCCATTCAGATGCAATACTGAAGTTTTTCACTTGCAATTAACTAATTTAGTTGTGTCTATTTAACATTGCTGGAAAGTTAGATGGAAAATGGGAAAAAGCCAACTCACTTAAAGCTGACTGCAGAATGACTAGCTTTAAATCCTCCTCAGATTTTTCATCATTTGATAGTTTAACATAATTTAAATGATTAAACAGTGGTTTTATGAGTTACTGAAATTTCCTTATTTCCTCAGAGAGTAAACATGAACCACATGCTTTCCTCACAGGACTCCATCCTGAATAGACTATGCTGAAAAATGGCTGTTAAAGCATAGTGGCTTCTGGTGTAAATAAGACAGTGTGCTGCTGGTAGTTGCAGCACAGAGCTGTAAAGAGGCTGCTTTCTGCAAATGTTTTCTCTTCCGCTTCCTACCAGCTTAACACTGATGATCACTATACAAAAAATATGTACAAATATTGGCTGCAGTTACCATGATCCTTTCTCTTTTTCATGGTTATTAGCTTTAAAACATGCTTAAGTATGAAACCTGAGTAATACAGTTTCCTTTGCTTGCTCTTTTTGGTATCTTGAGAACAACGCTAGAGCGATTCCAAGTATTCATTCCTAGTCAAACTGTAAAAAGTTGTGTAATAAGTATGTTTATCCTGCAGTGTTGAGTGGTCATATTTATATGATCTTTTAAGTAGAATCTTAGAATATCCTGAGTTGGAAGGGAGCCACAAGGATCAAGTGTTACTCCTGGCTCTGCACAGAACAACTGCCAAAATCACACCATGATAACGTGTAACAGTATAAGGATCATGAAAGAAGAAGTCAGTATTTCTATCAGTACGAAAATGAATTTGAAAAAATACACAGAACTCTCTTTACAGGTCAAAACCATGATTTAAAAATGGCTGTACAGGATTTTGCACATTAGCAGTCTTCAGTTTTAGTGTAATTCTGTTGTTTTGTGGGAGGCACAAAGTGTATGCTACTGCTACTTAACTCCAGCACAGCACACTTCTTCTTGTCCCATAGGTCACATTTGAAATACTCTCGCTTCTTGTAACAGAATTGATTGCTGTTGCAGAGCCCTCCCTCTTCCTTGTGGTTTCCTGTGCTCATTGAGTTTCAAGCAGATGAGCACACTAATAAGGGATATATGCAGAGTTTCTTCTGTAGTAGGATCTTTCCTGGATGCCCTTTATGAGAAATGAAAAGGCTTCACGAAGCTGGGAGCCTTGGTGTTTGAGAAGTGAATTTGCTGTTTGTTGAGTTTTATTTTAGTATGTTTAAAGTGTGAGTTGTAGCAGAGTTAAGGCATTCAAACCCTTTAAAGTTGCATTTTTTGTCTTTAATAATCATCTTCTCCCCTTTTACCTATCTTCTAAAATAAAATCAGGTTGCGTGACTTAGAAGGTATTAATAAATCTCTGAAGTATTATAAAGATACTTACAATTCTTTGGACACTTGGATTCAACAAGTAGAAGATACTCAGCGAAAGATTCAAGAAATACATCCTGAAAATAGCAAAGCATTGGCTAAACAGTTGAACCAACATAAGGTATGAAAGGGATGTCCTTGTGGAAAAGCACTTCTGTAATGACCAAAGAATTATCATATCAGTTTAACCCAGTGATGTCAGTCTTTTTTATTATGAGGTGCTTGTATCCATCAGTCCTTACTGTAAAATGCCAAGTAATCATGAGATTATATGATTTTATGTTTCTAATGCAACCATGGGTATATCACTGATGACTGTCATTTTATAGACCAGATTGTTTGATCGTGCAAAGATCAAAACCTTAAAAATTCTGGACTCTCCTTATCACATAATTTTGTATTCAGTACTGCTCTTGGTATTTATGGGTGTAGAAATATTTTCATGGAAGCAGACCTAAACTTAACAACTGTCTCCTGCAAGAAGGAAATGCAACTTAAATAAGAGACAAAATAACAAATTATATGCATGAAATAGTATATTCCTGATTTTGGTTTAAGTTCACTCACCACCCGTTAAAGCTGGCAGGTTTTTTCACTTCTTTCGTACCATAAATCTGATGAAGCTCAGGCTTGAGCATAATTACTTGTACATCCATGGATAGGAGCATATTAAATGTTTGATAAACTAGATGTTAGATAAACATCTACTTATGTGAGATGATGCCAGATAAAGTAAAAATATTAATTATAATAGTAATAAAAATAACTTTTTAAGATAAAAATATAGATTCTTATTTTACAGATGCTGGTTTCTGAGATTGAAATGAAACAAAGCAAAATAGACGAATGCCAGAAGTATTCAGAGCAATACTCAGCTGCTGTGAAGGTAACAAATAACATTACACTTGTAATCCTATTGTTTTAGTGTCAGTATCTTGTGGGGTGCCAATCATTTAGTGTATTTTCTCTTTTACAGGACTATGAGTTACAGACCATGACCTACAGAGCTATGGTTGACTCCCAACAAAAATCTCCAGTGAAGCGCCGAAGAATACAAAGCTCATCAGACTTCATTATTCAAGAGGTAAATGGATTTCTTGTGACAGGAAAATGTTAGTCTTTGCTTAGAACAGTGTAAACACAAGAGTGTTTGGATTCATTGATGATTAAATAGGATAATCCAAGCAAGATTATTTTTATCTCTATAGATACGTGATATGATAAATATTCTCTTGGTCATTATGCTGTATTTAGGCAACAAGACTGTATATTGCAGTTGATGAACAAAAGTAATCCAAATAATAGAAAGCTGTATGAGAATTTGACCTCAGGAAAACTATTCACTACCTCTGGGCTGGACCTTGATCACAGTAAACAGGGTCAGTGTTCATCTTGACTAAGGTAAAACTTACCAGATCTGGATGTTTTGATAGATTCCAAGGCAAATCAGCCTCATTTGGGTGGGAAAGATAAATCTGCCTCCCTGATAACTGTAAGAGAGAAGAATAGTGACCAGCACTGCTTGCCCCTCTTATAACCTGTTATTGGAGGGGAAAGAATCAAATTTCTTCTCCTTATGGATCTCCTCATAGCTCCTTAGGATTTATTAGTGCAAGTGGACCCTGTTGATGGCATTAAACTTTGGAATCAAACTTAGGACTTTGGATTCCACAATCAGAATTTTGAGATGAGAATTGGGATAGGTTCTACATTAGTGTTTATCACTTATTTTGAGGTTAATTAGTTATTTTGAGGTTAATTTGAGTGTTTTCCTTTGTCATACCTCTCCCCCTCCTTTGTTTCTCTACAGTTCATGGATTTACGGACTCGTTATACTGCCTTGGTGACCTTGATGACTCAATACATTAAGTTTGCAGGTGACTCTTTGAAAAGACTGGAAGAGGAAGAGGTAGGTCTTTCCCTGTCAGTCAACCAAGCAAAAAGAACATCTAGGCAAACAAACAGCTATATACCTGTTGGAATGATTCACAAAACTAAAATTTGTTATGTAGTGCACATTATACAGGAACGTAGCACCGTACCATCCATACATGTTGCCAGTTCCTCCAGCTAAAAGGATCATATGATTCACTAAATTCTGATGGAGACATAGTTACATACATTCAGTTTTAATACTTTAATATATTAGGGCTTGATCTTTTGCATAAATGCAGACATTACGATGAGGACAAACTTACTGTGCATGCGCTGTTGATATCCTGTGTAGGCCTCTTAATATTCCCTAGTGTGCATTCTGGTCCACTTAACAACATGTAAGGAAGTTCTTTTAACAGGGAGGTATGATGCCCTCTTAATTAATTTCTGAAATGTCTTTGACATTTTCAGGTACTTTTTTCCATTTGTCCTTCTACCACATTGTTTCCTTGGGGTCAAACAGCATTTTATTTATACTTCGTGTTGAATCTTATTAACAAGAGTAGGTTACTGAAGTTAGACTGACAAATTATTCAAAATACATGTTTCCTGGAGAGTCAACTTTCCAAATAATTGAGAAAAAATACTTCTGAATTCTTCACTTTCTTTTGAAATCTCTTTCTGGAAGAGATTGTATATAGTCATTCTTTAAGGACCACATTATTTTAGTATAAACTTTATATATTGGATTAAATTGAAGAACACTATCATATGGGTATAAATTTTAATGTTATTGTTACAGAAAAGAACCAGAGTTCTATAATTCTGGTGCTGGCTTTGTATTTATTGGCTTTTCTTGCTATTAAATTACCTCTGAACCAACTGTAACACTAACAGCATTGCATCTTTTTGCATCAAGCGGTGGAGCAAACTGATGGAAATATATAATATTTGTTGATAAGTAACCATCATAACTGAAGATTTAATATGACTTGTAAAGTTAATGTCATCAAAGATAAAAAGTCAAACAAAGAACAAGGATCAGGAAACCTGTGAATGTCAATAGGCTTCATGTTCTTCAAGAACAAATGGAATCTCTCAAAACATTTTGAGTTTCAGTCTGCTCTGAGTCTCCAGGACTGCTTTTTTGGAAATCCAATACTCCCCATCTTCCCTCCTCATCCACTCCCTGGCAGCCTTCTAAATCTTTGGTAGCTTCTTTGAAGATAACTTAAGCAGGTTTCCAGTCTCAAAATAATATGATGGGTTTTTTTCTTTGCAATCAGGGTAACAAATCAGAAAAATAATAATCCTTTTCAAAGGAGAAATGATATTTTTTTTCTTCTGGGATCAGACTTCTGAAGTCTGTGATTGTTCCAAGATTTTGTTTCATACCAATCTTCTTTCCTAACTCTCAGTATTGGCATTAAGAATGCACAGAATAAGGAAAAAACAAGATGCTTTCTGTGATATCTCAATTTAATCCATATGCTGTCATGCTCAGAGCTTACCAGAAGAGAGTGAACTCCAGCAACCTGTGAAGTCAGCCGAAGTCTTTCAACGTTTGGATTGCAATGAAGCTGTTGAATTGAGAGAGGAAAATAAACCTAATGGATGCATGATGGATATGAAATATTTGCAAAAAGATAACTCTTCCAGTAAACCTGAACACACAGAAAATAAATTGGAAATTGACAGAAGAAAGTTAAATGTAGACAGATATGATAAAATCAAAATTGATAGAATATTAAAGCAATTTTTAAATTTCAGTGGTCAAGAAAGTAGCATTAGTGGCAACAGAGACAATAAGCTACATAGAGAGCAGGAGAGTGTAATGGGTTCTGGTAATCAAAGTAAAGAAGAAAAAAATGGCAGAAAAGATTTTTTTGTTTCAGCTCAGATCTGTGTGAGTGTGAATAATGATCCTGGTGAAATGTTAAATGAGAAAATTGTTAACGGAGAGAGATGGAAAACAGAGGGAATATCAAAGAAGTTGCCTGGAGTGGAAATTATACACAAAACCACAGGAAAAAAGCATTCAAGAAAGGTAGGGAGTGATGTTTCAACAAAGGAACAATGTGAGTTGCAATCAGAAACTAATTTTGAGCTAACAACGAAGAAAGCTGAAGTCACTCCAAAAGCTGGAAAGCATGCCCTTGGTATCAACCCTCACAAACAGCAACATTTTTCACCTCATTTTGAATGTCAGCATAAAGAACATTGCTTTACAGAAAGCAATAGCCACAATACTTTAAACTCTGAAGACAGAGAGTTTCAAGTGTGTTATGAAAAAGGTGATTCTCTCTCAGGTGCAAGGGATGCAACATCTTTAGAGAAAGTTGCATCCTCTTTCAGAGAGCTGGCAGTGCACAGTGGAAGTGAAAAAACAAAGTTAAATTTGCAATCTATGAGCAATCCAGATGTTTATTGTAATGTTGAAACAGATACTGTCAAACTGCAGAGAGAATCTCTGGATAAAAGTTATTTCCTAGTAGAAAACAAAATCCTAGAAAAATCAAATTTAAATCCAAATGAAGCCAAGAGTACAATGCAAGAAATTTCAGCTGTTTCTTCAGGAAATATTTCAGAGACTCATTATGCAGAAAAAGTCTCTGAATCTTATCCGTTAGATTTTGAAGTGTCACCAGTGCAGAATGATCGAAGTTTAGGTACAGAATTGTTAGGAAATGCTTGTGATTTAAATGCAGATTTTAGCCTCTCAGAAATTATTTCTGGAGAAGAGGATTATTTTCCATTATCAGAACATGAATTAACAAAAAAGCTTTTGAGTCAAGATGAGAAACTAAGTGTGAAGAAAATATCAGAGGGTAACATTTATGGTTTGGACAACATAAATATAAGTGGGAAGAAGCAGAGTGGAGAAGACAGGTTAGAAGAGGGTCAGAAATGTAAAAATTTATTGCTAGTTGCAGAAATGGTTGGTAGAGATGAGGGTCATAGCACAAATATACCCAGAAAAAACACTAAACTCCAGAAGACATTCTGGGAAAAAATAGGGAAAAAACCCTCATTTGAAAAAAAAGAAAAGCAAAAAAAAAGAGACAAAGATAATGAAGAGAAAAGAAGCACAACTATTATTAAGGTACCAGAGTTTTTATGCAATGCAAATGAAACAGTTAATCTAAGAATGATTCTAAATCGATCCAAATCAACATTTGAATCTCAAAATATGTCAAGTGATTTAAGGTTGATTGAATATAATTTAAACAATGAATATGCAAATTATGTATCAATTACTGTGCATTTTGAGATGCTTAATTTTCAAATTCTTAGACATTTATTTTTATATTTATTTTGTGTTACTATTTGCCATCCTTTTCTCCACCCAGCTGATGCTCAGCCATTTTGATTAGCAAAAATGAAATCTAAGAAGATATAGTTTGTGACTGTATCTGTATTTTTAGTTCTTCTTTTTCAAGCATAATACATTAGGTTTTGTGTCTATGGGAGCATAAGAAATCTGATAACAAATCAATTTAAACATTTTGTTTCCATTGGGGGCTGTTCAAAATTTTAAGGCAGAGAAATATGGAGATGAACTGAGGAAGCTGCCTTTGCATTAGCCTTTTAGGAAATGTTTCATATATCATGTGAAAAATCAAGTAAATCTGGCAAATTTTAACTAACTCGACATTTTGTTTGTTTGAAAATGTTGCTATAATTACCCTTCGTGCCCTGTTTGTATGATCATAGGAATATAGAGGTGTTCTTACCGCATGTTAGCTCATATTTGGTATCTTAACACCATAATAGTGCTAATGAGGACAAGGTATGTATAGCTTCAACCATATTATTGCTGGTGATTGCACATCTTGCTTGTAAGACTTGCCCTGGATCTGCCGATATACGGAGACTACTAGCCCAACTAGTTTTCACTAGGATTTTCCGAATTGCCATGATTATACTTCTGTGCTTACACTGCAGAGCAGCTGTGCTCTTACCAGTCCCCCGGATGCACCAGTGGAGGCATTGGGATTGTGGAGCACACTATGGATCAGAGACATGCTGGGGTTTAGATACTTCTCTTTCTAGAGCTGTTGCACTGTTTCTGTTCTTGGAGGGGAGTTCAGAACGTGTGTGTTATTTTTGCTTGCAAGCCCAAGTCCTTCTTCCAGTTTCTGCTGAACCGATCCACAAATGGTAGACCACTTTTCTTCTTGGGGATTCTTGCACACTGTGTTTGGCTTACTGTTTACTCTGCTATTTGTTTGGAGAGAAAGCCTATGTGAGCTGTTTGGCATTGCTTACTGCTAAGAGGCATCTGACTGAAATGAGAGCCTTCAGGACCTCTTTGCTTTGTGAATGTCTTTGTCAAGGGTTTCATATTTGGCTAATGGTAACTTCCTGAAGCCTTCAAGAGAAGGTGATGGTGGTGGGAACTGCTCATCCTACTTTCTGGACATATCTTATATATGAGTAAGTATTTTCCCCTCTGCTTTTCCAAGAGCCTAATATGTTTCCTATGTCGTATTACAAAAAGTACATTCCAACTTATCTTACTCTTTTACAGATTTTAAAGAACAAGGAAGCGTCAGCACATCAGGCATATTCAGATCTAAAGGCACAGCAAAGTAACACAATTGATGAGAATAAAAAGCTCATAGGAAAGGTAAAAACACTTGAGGAGATGTTGGAGAATATGAGGAAGCAAAAAATCCAAGTGGAACAGGAGCTCCCTAAAGTGAGGGAAGCTGCAGAAAAAGAGCGGAAGAAGCAGCAAAAGGACATGGAAGAAATCTGTCTTCAGAAGACCAAGGCTGAGCAAGAGGCAAAGCAGTGTCGCATAGATCTAGAGAGCATGGAGAAAGAGAAAGCAGATGCAGAGCAGGAGCTGGAGTGTGTAAGGCAGTTCATTTTTCAGGCAGAGACTCAAAGAAGTGTACTGGAGGAAAACCTCCGTGCTTTTCGAAATCAAATAGAAGAAAGTGCCTTTACCAGAAGAAACTTGGAAGAGCTTCTAAGAAGAAAGGATACTAATCTTTATGATTTAGAGAAACAAAAAAAAACCTTAATGCAGGAGCTGAAGAAAAAAACAGATGGAGAGGAGAAACTTATGAAGCTCATCAAGCAAATGGAACAAGATCTTGAATTTAAAGGGAACCTATCAGAAATAAAGCTACAAGAAAGAGCAAGAAGGAAGGTTGTTGAAGGAAGATACTCTGTAACTAGAGAAACCTCCCTGCCGACTTTCACTGCTGGACAAGGCAGTCAGTGTAGGACTGACTCTGAAATTACAAGTTTCCAGAAGAAACTAGAAGCCAAAAAAGTAGAAGAGCTTAAACAGAAGATAGATGACTTAACCCTTGCTAACAAAAAAGCTGATAAAACTATTAAAGACCTGAAATATGAACTGAATGAAGTTGAGCTTCAAAAATCATCAACAGAAGAAAAGTCTCGTTTATTAAAAGAAAAACTAGATAAAGTCAATAGTGAACTTAAATGCCTAAAAATTAAGTTGGAGGAAAAAGACCAAGTAGAGCAGGGGTATTTGCAACAATTGAAAGAACTGGACAGGCAGCTACAGAGAGCCACAGGTAAAGCTGAAGAGGTGATGCAAGAAGCTATAGATCTTAAGAAAATTAAGATGAACTATCAGGAGGAGCTGAAATCTGTTCAGCAAGAGAAGACACAACTAAAAAGAGAAGTAGAGGAATTAACCAGATCACAGACAAAAACTGAAATCACTATCAAACATTTAAATTCACAAATCACTTCTCTTCAAAAAGAGAAACTGGCAGCTGAACACAGAACACAGTCATGCAAAGGAGAAGCAAATAATCTTCAAGACCAATATAAGAAAATTAAAGAACAGTTGCTTCAAAAAACAAAACTAGAGAAAGAAAACCAGCAGGAAATTCAGATGCTTAAGAATGAATTAGCCAAAAGCAATCAGTTGTCAGAAACATTGAAACGACAGATAGAGGACCTTAATAAATGGAATACTGAAACAAAACTACTGATGAAGCAAATTCAATCTGAATCAGAGAAGATGGCTTTGGAAAAACAAAATATTCAGAGGAAAAATGAGGCATTAAAAGCCCTAGCAGATGGTTTCAAGGAACAATTGCACACAACAAATGAGCAATTGCACAAGCAAACAATAATTGAGCAAGAATTCATGTGTAAAATTAAAGGCCTAGAAGTTGATCTAGCAAAAACAAAAGACCTAGCTAGTGAATATAAACAAAAGTGTGATAAACAAAGTGCTTCCACCCTAACCATTAACCAGGAGGTTAAAAATTTAAATGCTCAAATGAATGCTCTAGCCATGGAAAAGAGAGTGAGTGAGCAGAAGATCCAACTACAACAAACTCATATACAAGACCTAAGTAGCAAATTAAAACAATTGCAGGATGAGCTCCATCAGAAGACTCTGGATGAACAGATGGCACGCAAGAAGATGATTCTGTTTCAGGAAGAATCCATTAAGTTTAAACACTCTGCAGAGGAATTTAGGAAAAAAGTTGAAAAATTACTAGAATCCCATAGCATCACAGAAAAGGACATTTCTGGCATAAAACTAGAATGTGTTGCCCTTCAGCAGGAAAAGCATATGGCTGAGGAAAACATCATGTTGTACAAAAGGCAAATGGAAGATCTGCAAGAAAGGCTTAAAAAATGTCATGAACAACTACAGCAAGAGAAGCAGGCTGAAATGGATTATCACCAGAAGTGCAGGAAACTTGAGGAAGAACTGGAAGTGCAGAAGCGCATGGTTGAGAGCTTGAAACAGAAAATGGATTTGCAGGTCAGGGAGAGTGAACACAGGTTTCTTTTGTTACAGAATGAAGTTCAGCAAAGTAATAAGCTCCAAGATTCTGGATTTAAATTGAGCTGTGAGAGAAGAGGGAATGATTTCAATTACCCGAGTGATGCTGCAGCTAAAGAATTTGAACAGCTTCCTCCACATACAAAACCAGGCTCACCTTTGTTAAGGCAGAAACAGGAGAGATCAGGTTTTAAATCTGATCAAATAGAAGAAAATACATTGTACATGAGTGCTGATGATAAAATACCGAGAGAGGTGCAGTTCCAGATGTCAACCATAAACCAATCATTAGAAGATTCAAGCTCACAGTCTTTTACAGAGTTTGTTTCACAAACGAGTACACAGTTCCACATAACTTTTGATAAAGCAAGCCAAATCTCTGGAACCTCTGAAAAGGACACATTGAGAAACAGGAACCTACACAGTTCCAGACAAACTGTTAGACATGGAGAAGACACAAAACATGAATTAGGAGTGGTAAAACTGCATCCCTTGGAGGTACACACTACATTTTGTGAGGATTTGCCTTCCTAGTCTGCTCTTTACTATAGTCTGTTTATTTTTAGTTATACTTTATCACTACTCTCTCTAATATTTCTTATGTTCCTGCCTTGGTGAAGGGAACCCCTTCATTCTTACGCAACACAAAAAGCTTTTCATTAGACCTCAGTACCAGATTCTTTAATATCTAAGAAACATTATTTTAAAAGTTTGTGTTGGAAATAGAAATTCACATACATTGTTGTATCATTATTGGTCAAAATAAGCTTTGATTAACAGTAGTAGGTTCACATAGTAGCAACAACAGTTATTGATGCTTAGTCTAGTCATATTCCTGTTATTGAATAAATATTTGAAATGGCAAATGCACTTCAAAACTCTTAACTATCTGTGTTTCTTTTCTCTCTAATGCTAGTAGCGTTCTCCTTTCTGACTTGCATTCAGGTTCTCCCTTTGATTTCTGTGGTGGTGGATTTAGGAGTGAATTATGTACAGAACAGTCTGAAGTTGTATTTCTCACTGTGTCAAAAAATTCCTATTTACAGATAGTGAAGAACAAGCACTATGACATGCATGTTGAAGTCACAACATTAAACCAAGAAAATGACAAGACGTTTGGTAATGAAGAGAGAATGTTTGAGGAATACAAAACATCTGAAGGGTTTAGGAAAGAAGACTTTGCAAAGATGAGCTCTTTCTTAGGGGAAGAGACGTTGAGAACTGTTGATGATGCTACTCAGCAGGAATATTTTACAGAGGAGTATGATGCTATTAAATTTGAAGGTCTCCGACATGATGTAACTGCCAGACAGTTGATTGAAGTTAAACTTTTAGACAGGCTGACAGCTGAGCAGCTTATTTCAGGGCAGAAAACTACTGATGAGATTCAGAAAACTCTTGAAAAATTTTTAACTAAACCTACAGCTATAGCTGGGCTGTACCTTGAATCCAGCAAAGAGATAATCTCTTTTGCTTTAGCAGCAAAGAGAAGAATCATAGGAAAAACACTGGCATTAGCATTTTTAGAGGCCCAAGCAGCTACTGGTTTCATCATTGATCCCACAACAGGTCAGAAATTCTCTGTTGATGATTCGGTTGTTAGAGGGCTTGCAGATGGTGAATTCAAGAGTAGACTGCTTGAGGCAGAGAAAGCTGTTTTGGGCTATTGCTGTTCTGGGAAAGTGCTCTCTGTGTTTCAGGCTGTGGAAGCTCGACTTCTAGAGAGACAAAAAGGTAAAAATATCCTTGAGGCTCAAATTGCAAGTGGAGGGGTAATTGATCCTGTAAGAAGTGTTCGCGTACCTCCGGAAACTGCCGTGCATCTTGGCTTGCTTAATAACACAATTTTAAAATTTTTGCATGAACCTTCTAGTAATGCAAAATGTTTTTACAATCCAAATAACAGGAAAGCTATGTACTACTGTGATTTGCTGAAAATGTGTTTGTTCAGTGTAAGCAGTAAATGCTTTCTGCTTCCAGCTGGTGAAAGGAAAATAAGCAGCCCATCAGCAGAGAAAAGTCATAAAACTTCTGTAGTAGATGTCAACACAGGAGCTGAAATGACATCATATGAGGCTTATAAAAAGAAATGTATTGATAAAGCTACGTATCTTGAGCTTTCGAAACAGGAATTTGATTGGAAGGAGTCTACGTGCTTTGACTCTGATGGGAATTCTTTTCTTTTGCTTACAGATCTTAAAACTGGTGTACAGTTTAATATTGAGGAGACCTTAAATCAAGGTAGAATTGACAGAGCATCAGTAGATAAATATAAGGAGGGCTTAATCACAGTTAATGAGTTTGGTGATATTTTAGTTAGCAGTTCACAGCCAAATAAAGATTTAAACAGTCCTATTGCAGGGTTCTGGCTTTCTGAAACCAATGAAAGAATTCCAGTCTTGAAAGCCTCACGTAAAAACTTGGTAGATAGGGTTACTGCCCTCCGATGTCTTGAAGCTCAGGTTAGTACAGGAGGTATAATTGATCCATTTACTGGGAAAAAGTACAGTGTTTCAGAAGCTTTGCAAAGGGAGTTAATTGATGATGGTTGTGCCAAGCAAATCCAGCAGTGTGAGCTGATCTTTACTGGGATCATTCATCCTGTAAGGAACACTGTTATGTCAGCTGTTGAAGCTGTGCATTTAAATGCCATAGACAAAGAAATGGGCATGCGCTGCCTGGAGTATCAGTACTTGACTGGTGGCTTGATAGATCCAAAGTCTCATTCCAGGTTAACAATGGAAGATGCAATTAAGAGTGGTATTATTGATGCTGTCACAGCTACAAAGATGAAAGGTGAAAAATTGCATGCTAAAGTTTTAACATGCCCCAAAACTAAGAAGAAGATAACCTATAAAGAAGCTTTAGAGAGAGCTGTCTTTGATTGCCACACTGGACTGCGGTTGTTAGAAGCAACTCAGCCCATGAAAACAGGAATTTCCAGTCTTTACTATAATTCATAGTGGACAAAAGATATTCGTACTCGTTTTGGGCCCTGCTTTAAAACCCATTCAAGTTAAGGAAATGATCTGTGGTGGCCTTTTTGGACAATCATAAATGTTTTCTAGCATAATAATGAATTGCTGTAAAACTAATTGTTACAAACCACTTATTAGTATAAACCACTGAAACTGGAATTAGATATTATTTATTGCAAAATTGAAATTTATAGACAGGTAGATTCATAATTTCAAAATGCAATCTATGTGTTCAGTCTTTCCCTGAAGGCCTTCTCTGACATTACTTACATACAGGAAATGTGAATGAGAAATTATACTCAAGTTGGTGAAGTTAACATTAGTGCAAAGTGGGTAGATTTAGTGAGACAAGGATCATATCCTTACATTAAAGATTGAAAGAGATTGCCCATTTTGCGAATGAACACAGTGCAGTATTTCATGTGACCTGTTACTTAATTTAATATTACAAATCAGTTTGTAGATATAATTTATTTTACAAAAGTGGCAATAAAATATACAAGGGTTAAATCTGCAGTGCAGTAAACACACATGCATAAGTACTTTTTCTCACACTGGTATTTCATTAATTTCAGTGGGCTACTTACACTATAAAGTTGTGAGTTTTTCTCTCACTCCAGGTAAATTTTTTTCTTTAGAAATGTTTTCATGCTCTAATAGGCAAATGAATTACAATTGAATATCAAATAAAAAATGTCCATTGAAATAAAAAGTCTTTATTTTTACTTGTGATACATGGAAGGGCTTAAGCATGTTTTCTCAGTATTGATAAATGTCCACCTACTAACAGATTGTACTTATATGAAAAGGAATATGTTTTTCTATGCAGAAAAAGATTAAATGTCTCAGTATTTTACTGTTATTGTTCTTGCTTCTGTAGACATAAAAGCAATGTATTCTTCCAATTGTAATTTAATAATCAATGTGCATAGATTGCAAAATATTGTTATCCTATGCTGGCTGTACATATCCACACCTGAGGGTAATGCAAAGGCAGCAATTCAAAGATACTTTATATGCAATTTTTTTAAGATTTTTATTTACTGAGTAATGGCTGATAGCTATACTTTTTCCTTTTATCAATAATTTTAATAATGATTGTATGTGTGTATGAATAAGCAGCTTTATCATAATTACAAATCATTTGAGGTATTATTTTGTTTATATCTATGTGGCATTTTTGTTCCTACATCAAAGTGTCATAGTAATGCATGTGGTGATAAATAAAAAGAAATAGTTTTATGTTTATGTGATAATAATGGCATTATGGTAGAGTTGTGTTTGTATGGATGTTAATGTTACATATTTCAACAATTTACTTTTACATTTCTTACAATTCATGGCGCTCCTCAGAAATCAATGGAAGAGGAAAAGAAGGAACATGTTGAGAAAGCTGGGGATTTATTAAAATGGGTGTCAAACCTCAGCAAGACACTCAGCAAAGAAGAAGGAGAAAAGACTGAAAAGACAGACTTGCCTAAGCAGCAGGTACACAGATGTCTTTTTAGGTTTTTACCAAAATATTCCATAAGTACTTTTTTTCCTGCAAATCTCCATCCACATTTTCCTCAAGGTGTAATTTCACATTTGGTTGTGAGTGGAGGGCTGGGTACATGAACATCAATGTTTAGGGACACAAGCATATTACTCAGGAAGAAGTTCACACTGCTTTTTACAGATCTAGTGTGTGATGTATTCTGTCACTGCAGACTATCAGTTTAGAGAAACTGGACACTGCACACCATAACTCAGCCTTTGTAGAGGGTCAGTGCATCTTGGCAAATTGGCACTTTGGGCACCGGGAAGGAGGAAGCTGCTAGGAGGGTCCTGAGAGCCAAGTTTCTATTTATTTGCTTTTGAAAAGATATTTGGATGGGTCTTCTTAAGGGATAGTAAAAACTGCAGTCCTAGGAAGTACAGCAGCTGTTGACGGAGGCTTTTATTATCAACACTAGTCCACAGGCTGCTGGAGTGGCCCATCTTGATGCCTTTGTATTTAACAGGTACATTGTCACTGTGTACAGTTGTAACTCTGACCATAAATTTCCATCTGTGAAGTTTCCTATAATTTTTAGGAGCTCCCCTCCTAGGCTTGTCCCACGAAATAGCTTAGTGACACCTAAAAAGATTTCAGTAGGTGAAGGTCTGCCTGCGTAGTGAGCAGCATAGGCACAGAGTGGCGTCTTGTCCACATACCTCAGTATAGGGCCTGATGTGTGGTCCTGCACACATGATTTTGGCCCTCTTTGCAGCCTGTTCCTGTGTTTTTATTTTGGTGACCCATGCAGGTGCTGGTTAGACCCACTGGAGTAGCGTGTGTGTCAATCAAGCTTGCTGTTGGGCAGGTCAGCAAACCTGCAGTCCTGATGGCCACCAGACCCAGCACACTGATTGTTCATAGAGAAGCAGTGCAAGCTCTGAGTTTGTGCCTATATATATAGGAGGAAGTAAGCTTGTATTGATTTGAACATACTGATTGTTAACTTGCTAGTAGTTAGGATCAGGATTTGCAAAAACATTCAGTGCTGGTTCTTTTCTGCCCTTGTTAATGACAATACTGCAAACCTTTGTCAGCGTTGAGCCAGTGCTCAATCCTTAGGGCATCTCAGCTTACCACAGCACCTGTGGGTGTCATTTCCCCTGTCCAGCCTGAGCCCTCAGAGAATAACCTGTGAGTTAGCTGCCTTGGCTTCCTCCACGACATGCTCCCTTGCTATGGAAGATGGGCGTTTGCTGAGGGTGTTTGCTTCTCTTGTGAAACAACCTGTTGAGGTAGCAGCAGCGAAAGTGGTGATTTGATAGCTGAAATACATTATGGTTGCTGTGGGGTGTAGCCATGTTCTGGGAGGAGAAGCTGGTACCAGTGGTGACAGGGTGCACACAGCAGTTGCAGCGACACTGGTTTCCTCAGTAAAGTGGAGCTCATGACCTCACTGGCTACCTCAGCCTGCTCTCATCACGTTCTTGTGTAGTGCATACAGTGCTTCTCTTGGTTCCTGTACAATCAGCACAAGTGGTGAGATTGTGGCCTGCTGATGGTGACTGCAAAGTGAGACTTTTTGGGCCCTTTAACACAATGCAGTCAAGGACAGAACTGGTTGAGTCCAGGCCCAGGTGAATGCAGGGCCCAAGCACCTTGCTGAAGTTCTCTTAGCATCTACATTGAATGTATCTCCAGCTTGCAGACTCCCCTTTGATAATTTGCCTTTATTTATCCAAAATGACTGCTTTTCTTTGAGGACACTGCAGGGAGTTTCTCAGAAAAATTAAAAGATTAAATTCCCACAAGTTCCCCTGCCACAATGAGTGCTTTAGTGGGGAGAATATTAATAAATAATTCATTTTTTCAGCCATCTGATATTGCATTTGTCTCTGATGATGAATTTCATGAAGGCTTGTGGTCTTCTGATACATTAAAAAAAAAAAGATATGTTAACTTTCATTTTGGTGAGCAACTTCTTGAACATGACCATTGTACACATACCTTTATAAAGCTGCTATAAACTGTGCCAACTATAAGTGATTTTAAATGATTGGTTAATTTTCATACAAATAACATTTTAAAATAAATTCTATTTGTTTTGCTCGATAGTCTTCTAATACAAACAGCTTACTTAACAAAAAGGCATAGCACAATGACTTATCTATATGTAAATGAAACAATTACATAATAAATAATATTGCTCTAAGGATAGCCAGTATTTAAAAAAAATCAAACTCTTACATTATTGATATTAGTTCCAGATAGAAATACTCTGTTGTTTGTTTGTTTTATTTATGTACATAGTTAAGTCTTGAACACAGTTTGCTTCTTTTTCAGATTTCCCTGCATGAAATGTCAACCAAGAAGGAACAAATAGCTGAAGCTCTGCAGACTACTCAGTCATTTTTAGCTAAGCACAGTGATAAGTATGCCATTTTTTATTTTTCAAATAATATAAATTAATTGAATCAATACATACTGTTTGGTTAAAAATAAATCCTGTCCTTGTATTACAGTTCCAGTTGCATTTCATGTGCAAGTATGTGAGTTTGGGAGTTTTTTGCCTTCCTGTTTGGTGAAGCTTGGTGCAGTTTTGTCAATTTCAAGAACTTGGCTTGTTTTATATACCTCTGGTCAGCTTAAAAATATTAGATATTTTTATTTTTATTTGGAGTGAAAATAATTTACAAATTCGCAGCAAATTAGTACTTGAACTATATGTCACAAGGTTGTTTCATCTGTGTCTGAAAAAAACCTGTTTTAGATACTAAATTGCTGAAATATCTCATGACTGCTTGCTAGTTTTGTTACCTGTCTTTGAGAATCAGTAGACGAAGGCACATGCAAAGGTTAAATGCTTCTTTTACTGAATAACTGCAAGCAGATTGTAGCTTTCTTGACCATATTTGTAATTAGGCTGTATTTTTTCCAGATTACTTGTACCAATTTCTGCCCCACTTTTTTAAGTAAAGGTAGATAGATGACTCCCAACAGGTTATGAATTACCCAAAGAGATCTCCTTCTTCCTTTCATTTTTCATAATAGAATGACAGATGAAGAAAGACATGAAATGGAAAAGCAAGTCAGATCTCTCCAGGAGAGCTACAGCTTGTTATCCAGTGAAGCTTTAAAGCAGCTGCAGGAAGTGCAGTATCTGGGTGATGAAAAGATGGAAGAAAAGGTAACAAGATAGAAACTTAGATTTCAGTCTCTCTTGAGTTTTACTGCATGGTTTTTGAACCCCACATGATCAGCAAAAGAAGAAGCTGCAACTAACAGTGTGTGGAAGGAACTTGAGATTTAGTTGACTGAAGGTGTTATGTATTTTCTGTAAAATACTGTGTGTGACCTTACCTGTGCATATGAACATTCTACTCATCAGATTTCTTTTGTGAAGAGTCTTAATAATGTGTGCCTTGCATGAAGAAAGATAAACAAATCATTCATCTCTTAACTCTTCTCTTGAAAGCCATTCTTTGACTGCTAGATAAACCTGCGTTTCTGCTGCAAAAATGACACCATAAAATAACATGATAATCTCTCCCATATATCATTCAGAAATGTCCTAGAAGAGATCTACTTTCAGTTTTTCTTAACATTTTTCTACATTTGAAAATGGGAACACATAACATGATTAGCTCTGAGGCACTACAAATACATTTGTTGATGGATATTAGTTTTAAATATGGAGTTCTCAAAAATTATCTTGCAAATGAGTGTTCTCATATACATATACAGGCAGTGTCTGTGTAATGAGTTCAGACAATGTTACGGAACTGACTTCATGCTTTTCATGCAAACTAAATGCAATATTTGGTGCTAGAGTATCTGATTCCATATTGTTGAGTGTATATACAGAAGTGCTGTATGCTGTAAACATGAATAGCATGGTTGTGTTGAATCACATACTGTTTCCAAATATTCTAACCTTTCACAAGACATTTATAGCATGAAAATTTGCCTTTCAGGTATATGTTCTATTTGCTCACTCTGCGATCATATCTTCTATTATCTTTCACTAACCCTGTGTATGTATGCAAAGCATAGGTTTTCAATTCACAGATGCATGTTGATTTTAAATCTCTTATCACATCGTGTGCTATTGAGTGACTGACATAGATCACTTGCGCATTTGAGCTGCTAACATTCACAGCATTTCTCCAGGCCTGGTAAGTACATGTTTTTCTGCTTATCATGCATTCAAAATCAAAAGAAAATTTAAAATATATAGTCCAAAAATATTGATATCTTTTTTTTTATATTCCTTTCTAGGTGAATAAAGTCATTGCTGGTGTCATTGATCAAACTACTGGAGAAGTCTTTTCAGTCTTTCAGTCTATTTTAAGAGGTTTTCTTGACTATGACACTGGAATTAGATTGCTCGAGAACCAGCTGATTTTTTCTGGAATCATTTCTCCAGAATTAGGAGTGTGTTATGATTTGGAAGAAGCTAAAGCTCATGCCTTAATTGATGAGCAGATTCTATTGCAGTTGCAGGAATTAAGTAATGCAAAAAAGCTTATTTCAGAATCATCATTATCAAATATTCCAGTTGTTTCAGTTTTAGAACAAGGTCTAATTTCAGAACCTTTGGCTATTAAAATTCTTGAGAATCAGCTTTCAAGTGGGTATTTGATTTTGCCATCTACTGGAGACAAGCTGACTTTTCAGAGTGCTTTCCAGAGAAACCTGATTTCTCCAACATTATATGCAAAACTCCTGGAAAGACAAGACACATGTAAAGATCTCATAGACCCCAACTGTGCTGAGAAAATTTCCCTTGAACAGATGATTCATAGAAGCATAATACATGAAGAAACAGGGTTAAGACTCCTACCTGTGAAACCACAAGAAAAAGGTAGAATTGTATTCAAATGTGGAAGGAGGATAACTATTTTGAGGGCAGCCCACGAAGGGCTCATTGATCGGGAAACAATGTTCAGGATGCTGGGTGCTCAGTTAATGTCTGGAGGTCTCATTGACCCTGACTCAGGGAAACGAATGACTGTGGAAGAGGCCGTGAGACAAGGGGTGATAGATCAGGACACTGCTTGCGGGATCCTCACACATCAGGTTCAGACGGGTGGAATCCTTTGTCAAAATTCAGGACAACGGTTAACTGTTGATGAAGCTGTACAATGCAACTTAATATCATCTACCAGTGCCCTGCTGGTATTGGAAGCACAGAAGGGCTTTGTGGGATTAATTTGGCCTCACACTGGTGAAATATTCCCTGTATCAACTTCTTTGCACCAAGATATGATAACAAATGAACTGGCATTCAAAATACTGAATGATAGAAAGAGAATAGCTGCACTTTACATTCCAGAAACTTGTGAAATAATCAGTCTTGACAAGGCTGCAGAATCAGGGATCATAGATAGCAATACTGTATCTGTTTTGACCAATGTTACTTTGCCAGATAAAATGCCCAATGTAGAAGAATTAAAGTCCCCTTGTAAAAATGCTGCAAAATGGTTATCAACATATGAATTTCTGCCATCTGTATTTCATGACCATGAGGAGGAACATGAAGATTGTGACACAGAAGACCCTGTATGTCATAATTTAGATCAAGCTAAGAAACTATTCATATCTTACCTGATGGTAAATAGTTATATGGATGCAAACACTGGAGGAAGACTTTTGTTATATGATGGACAACTGCAAGAAGCAATCAATATGTTGCTGGAAGGTGATGGTGCTGCATACGGTGCTGGTGTGTCAGAAATGGAGTTAAGTAACAAATATGTAAGCTTGAAAGGAATTAACCTAAAGTCAGCGGACAGTGTTCAGGGTGACCTTTCAGGTGTTGAGAATGCTTCTAAAAGCAGGAAATTAAATCAGTTTGATGATTTGGGGAATTACATATCTTCACAAGAAGATCTCCATGAGCGCGGGCCAAATGTTTGCAATGCTATTGACACTGAGCAATCAGAATATACACAGGAGATGTTGTTAACTCTCCCTGCAGAACTCAGAAATGTAGTAAGTAACGCTCAAAATTCCATGAACAGAAATGCACTCAGAGGTTTTTTGGAGGTTTCTGAGTGGACAGAACTGTGTAAGCATAACAATCAGCAGGCAAATTCAGGAAATATTGAGGGATATCTTCCAAATGACTTCAATCCAAGTCTTATTTCAGAAACAGGGAAGGAAGAGATTTGTATGGGTGACAGTCTGGGTAATGAAAACAGGAGTGATAAAAGCCTACAAAATTCCTTGAATGTGGATGATTTGTCAGATAAGAAAACCTGGAAGGAGCTGGAAAGGTGCACAGAATACAGGCCTCACATATTGCAAGCTGACAGTAGCACAATGGTATTGGATAACAGCAAGAAAGATGATTTTCAGAGAAGTCTTTGTTCATCCATCAGTGCAGACACTGTATATAGACTTCCAGAAGAATTTGTTAGTCAATGTGGTGACACACTACAGTTCGAAGACAATGGGTACAGTGAGCAACCTCTACAGGAATATGCTGATGTACCTAACAGACCATCCCTAGAGGGCTATCTTCATATACATGGAAGGCCATCATTGGAGGATTGTATTGATTTTCAGAATAAACTCTGTCTAGAAGACAGCAGAGGCATGCACCACAGGCCTTTGTTGGGTGACGATACTGTTATACATGATGGACTAGCTATGGGGGACAGTAACAGCACTGCACAAGGGCTGACAGTAGGAGAAAGTGATCTTACATTCCACAGGTTAGCGCCGTGTTACACTAGTTCTGACTCGTCAGTAGATGGGAGTGATGGCATTCCACAGCTTGAAAGTACCTGCTTGCGGCAAGAGTGTGGTGAGATAGCCTCTGAAGATGACAGCTCTCAGTTTGATGAGGATGACGATGACGCCTATGAAACACCTCAGGCTGATGATGACGACAGTGATGTCTATAATACTCCTCAAATTGATGATGATTATTCCTCTGACACTTCTCAAGGTGATGAGGGATTTGATACCTTGAAGTTGGGGGATGATGATACACCAGAGCCAGAACTGGCTGGAAGATCAGTTCCATTAGTTTTTCTGGAGGAGAGAGGTGGTCTAATAGCTCTAAGAGAAGAGACCACCTCTTTTCAAGAACTTGGAGCTAATGCTAAAGAGAATGTCCATATAAATGGGAAAGGGCAACCTGAAAGCATAAATACAGCTTCTGCAAGTGCCAAAGCCATGGGAAGAATCCCTAAGGAGGAAGGAGAAAGAAAAGGGAGTTTTGGAGAGAAGGAGCAAGAGTTACCAGTTACTGTGGAGAGTGAAGGAAGAAAGGAGGTAGGCATAAGTTCTTTACAGGAGATGTACGAAGCAGATGTACAAGACAGAAATGAGCAAGTTGAAATGAAAGCAGAAAGTGATTCCTATGAGGATGAATCTGAAGGTACACAGGAGGGAGAAGATTATGAGGAGGATTATGATAGTTATGATGACTCTGACACTGATTCTGACAGTGAAGATGAAATGGATATTTTTTATTCACATCATCAGTGTGTAGATAAAGGTGACCAGCTGTTAATTTCCTTAGGAGGTGTAGAAAGAAGCAATGAACGTAATCAGAATATTGATGATTGTTGCTATTCTTTAGGCCATAAGACAGGATATACTTCGCAATTCCAGTCTAACCATGAAAATGGAAATCTATCTTCAGGAAAATGTGAATCAATGTCACATGTTTCTGAGGAAAGATACGTTGATATTTCATGTACAAGTGAAGAAGACAGACAGCAGGAAACAGAAGATGAATATGGGACTTGTGTCAAAAGTAAACACATGTCACAAGATACTGCTGAGCCTATTCAGTTGGAAAATACCCTTGATGCTAAATGGACGTTCTCTACAAGTGAAGGAAATAATGAAACATGGCTTAAGGTTCCAGGTTCTCAGCTTCTTGATGGTATTGTGAAATCTGATGTCAGTATAACAGCCAACCTGATAACAAAGCAAACTACTGATAATGATGAAAGTACTCGGTCAAATTTGCTTCTCTCAGAGTGCTTTACTGATAACATGAATAAAGACAATGGTACCATGCCAATGTTAGATTCAAATCACGGGCAAAGACAGAAAGAAGCAGTAGTTGCAGAGGAAAAAGTATTAAATTATATGGAACAACTAAAGGAAAGTTCATCCCAAATGGACAATAAATTCCCTATAGATATGCGTTATGTGAATGATGATAATGACAGCTCACTTAGGGACCCAGTAGATCCAGTCACCAGTTGGAAGCATGGTCAAATAGGAAGAGGTTTCGAAATTCTTTCAGAAAGTAAAAATAGAGTAAATATTATGGAGGAATGTGATATCATGGGACTAAGTAAAAGTCCCATTCAGATGGAAAGCCTTGGGGAAATATTTGATGCATCAGTTATTAAAGCTGATAGAGAAACTTCTGTTGTGAGTAAAGAAAAAGTAACGGTTGATCAAGCTTTCTTTGACATTCAAGTTGCGAGATCAGATGAATTTAGGAGAGATGCTAACATTCCTCCTTCTTTAAAACAATATACAAAAGGCATAAAAGTAGGTGGCCATTCAGAACTGGATAAAACTGAATTCTCTTGTTTTGAGGACACAGAAAGAGAGAAAAAAGGTATAGATATTGAAAAGGATTTTCTGCTAAATACAGAAGAAATGCATTCAAGTGAATTTAACGCTTACTCTTTTCCCCCAATTGATACAGTGAAACCAAAGAAAATTAGCATAACTAAAGAAACAGGGAGAGTTATCTGTCAAAATACTGCCAATGTTCTTAAAGACTCTTCAGAACACAGAAGCAGCAATGACAGTGAAATTTCCCCCATAAAACCAGATGCTTTAGGAAGTATTGAGGATGCCAGAGAATCAGGGGATGGAAGTAGAGTGCTATCTTCTGGGAGACTTACCCATACCACTGATGTTTCTTCTGCAATTCTGAGTAGCATAGGAGCTGACTTGAATTATGGTGCCCAGAAAGAATATGAAATGCTGAAAAACCAAAAGGGAGAAAATTTCATGGCCAGTGAGACTTTCTCCCTTGGAAATGGTTTCAAAAACCAAATGTCCATGGAGTCATTGCAAAAGGAAACGGGACTCTGCAAAGATTTTCAAGTAAAGGAAGGTATTTCACAATCACCAGAAATATCTGACACACTAATGGAAGACTTACAGAATATATTACAAAGGAAATTGAAAATGGGACGTGCTTACTGCAAGCAGGAAGCTGAACTCCTAAGTTACTCTGATACCAAAACTTTAATGCAAAATTTACTCACAATGATTAGAAGCACCCAGCTTGTGAGTGAAAAGTCTAGTGGGTCAAATCTCAAGCAAACAAGCAGTTCTGTTAGAACTGCATTAGTGTTTACCACGCCATGTACAGAGCCCAAGGACAGTGATGCTCCTTCATTGCTTTGGCCTGATTGCAGAAGTCCTGATCTTCTTCATGATATTCTGAAGCAGGAATCCTGCAAACAAAAGATGAGTGATGTAGATAAAAGGAGGAATGAAACAGACGTGAAAGTTCCTGTTCCTAAGCCGACTATTTCTGAACTTCTGGAGATTTTTCAAATCTCACCTGGAGATGAAAGTACAAGCAAGTTAGAGGAGCTGATAATTGGTTTGCTTATGAGCTCACAGGTTGCTGGTACCACTACAGAACATGAGGATAAAGGAAAAGTAGGTGGACTTTGTACTCTTTTCTCAACAGAACAATCAGAGTTTGGATCAGAAATTGCTGAAGAGAAAACATGGGCAGATAGTGCAACTGTTGCTTGGAAAAGTGACCAGAAGCATGAGAAGACAGACAGCCCATCCAAGGGCTTTACTGAGTCTGTTTTCAAAACAAAAGAAGCAGTCCTAGAAGACGCCCACACTAGCATGGTGAGTAACAACAGCTGATATGTTCTCATTGTCCTGTATTAAAGGAATTGCATGAATCCTTCCAAATGCTGGAGAGAATAATTGAACTGGAAAAATGGTTGACAAATTAAATCATAAGTTTAAAATTAATCATAATAAACCCAAGGACTTTTATTGCTAATTTTCAATTCTGTCAGTTTGGAAAACCTCTTATTTTTAAAACTCATTTTCAGTTTGATGGAGTACAGCAGTGTTTAACGTTAATAGAGAAAATGCAAGGACATTTGGCAGTGCTTCAAGATATGAAAAGCCACCTAGATAACCAGCAGCCTGTTAGTAACAACCTGGAAATACTAAGAGATGAACTGAAACAGCTAGAGGTAAGTAAAGTGTTCTTTATGCTTGTACTTCAGTAATGGGTGCTAGGAATCGCCCTCAGATTAAACAAAGAGAGACTTAAAATGTAATTAATGTAATTCAGATTAAAATGTCTTTCTTAGTAACTTAATCCATTCTATATATATTCTCTTCATAGTCATTTGAATCAGGACTGGCTACGTTTGCAATTGTCCTAAAAAAGGACATGAAGTTAACGGAAGAATTCTTAAAGTTTTGTAACAGGGATATTCCAGAAGAGAAACTTAAAGAGCTAAAGATAAGCTATGACTATTTACATGAAGCGTTTTTGGTGGTCTGTGATACATCTTCGAAACGAACAAAACAAATACTCTATGCTGTTGACTCAGAAATGGTATGTTTTTATCAATGTATGTTTTTACCTTGGTTTTCTTCAAGGTAGTTGGGCTAAAATGAAGGAATTTGGTTTTGCTTTCTTTTGTTTCATCTTATTATAAAAATACATGTATGATTCAATTTAATATGGTAGAAAGTGTGACTAGACTCCAAGAGCACAAATAAATATACAACTTCCCTTTCCAGTCTAAGCTTGGAGTATTACACCAGCAACTTTTAAGTAAACTGCAGAGATTTTCAGACTGGATCACAGAGAACAGTAAAATAACTAATGACTTCACAATGAATACTAATGATATAGAAGAGATGAAGAAAAGCTTACAACTATTTAAAGTAAGTATTCTTTATGGCAGGTGTTGGTGCTTCTGATAAATGTTGCTCCTTACTATGAATTATTAGCTAGGTTTTGTATTCAGGCTCATTAATCTTTATCACTTAAACAGATGGCTAGAAGTAATTACTTAAGAAACAACTACTTGATAATCCAGTAATAAAATATTGTTGATTTGTATTTTCCCTTGCAGAAAACGTTCGATAAAGTTAGGATTACTGAGAAAGCTATTGGTTCTGCTTACTTTCGTTACAGTAAATCTGAAACTTTTGGAAATCTAATTTATACTACAAATATTTCAGTGATTGGAACTTTATGCATAAGATTCAGAATCTTTACCAAAATTTAATTACCTTTCAAATCAATTATATGTGAGAACACAAGTTAGGATAAAAAGTCCCTTCATTACACACTCCATAAATTCATCGTCATGAAAAACAAATCAGATCAAATTTTTAGTAAAGTTCATACACCTCTGTATGTACGAATGATAAAACTTATTTTGTTTTTATGTGCTTTAATAAAGTTCTGGTATATATGGTAATCTCATAGGGGTTCCACAGTATGTAACTACTGGCAGAATTTGCCCCATTGCTAGGAACGGGACTTCTCTTTGTGAAGTTAAGAATAAGAATGATTTCAAGTAAATATCTTGATATTTCTGGGTCTTCAGACCTAGAACATCGAAATGTTACACCTAACTTGCCATAAATCTTCCATAGTTGAATGACAGTCATTTGTGAGACATCCATGAGAGAGTAAAGAAATAACGATGTGCAAGATCACATTATTTGTTACTTGAAAACAGACTGTCCTGATAGAAACCATGCACAAATTCTAATGCCATAGCTAAATACATCAGAATGACTCTGAGTTTTGATTTACTGTGGCCAAACTGTCTACCAAAAGCATTTTGGAACAGGGGCTAAGAAAAGATGATAGGGATACTTGTGGTTTATTTGTACTGACTTTTTTCTTCATTGCTAGTAATTCCCTTCACTTCATTTACAGAACAACGCTGCAGAGTTCAGCTGTGAAAAAATGCAACTGGAGTCCACTGCATTTGATGTTCAATTTTTCATTTCTGAACATGCTGAAGATCTTTCTCCTAGTCAGAGCAAACAGCTGCTGAGGCTGTTAAATACCACCCAGAAATCTTTTCAGGAAGCACAGGAAGCAATAAGTTCTCAAGTGGAAAGTTTAGAGACTCAGTTACAGGCAGTGCAAGAGCTGGGTGCTCAGAAGGTTTGCTTTTCTGTGTAAATGTGCACTAAGTGTTTCTGTCTATGGATGAGGAATTTGAATACCAGCATGCAGTATTGAGTGTATTCCTATCTTTTCCCTTTTTACTACAGATACATTCATAGTTCTACGAAGTTGGTATTGATCAAGTTTGGTGGATTATCATTTTTGCCTTTCTTGGTATAGTCACAGAAACAGCATATTAGATTATGAACAGACACAGGTCTGCTCTTTGTAGAAATGAGAGAAATTTACTTGTGATTTCTCACAAGTGTTGTTTCTTTAGCAGCTATATCAGTAGTTGATCAGAGCTATATTAATCACTGAATTTACTATCACACCATTGCTTATCACTTCTGTCTTGATTTTTTTTTCCTTTAATTGGCCAGGTTGTCTGCTTATATTTATAGTAGTGTGCTTATCTTTATAGTTAAAGAACCAGATTTGTTAAAATCCTGGCTACCATGGCTTGTTTTGACCGAGACAGGTTAGAGGGACAAACACATGAGTAAATCAGCCAAGATATTTGCAGTTCTAGGCATGGGCACTGGGAAAGCTCTGAGTCAAGTTGCGACAGTTACGTCTTCCGCTGGCATGGATGCAGTTGGCAAGTGTAAGCAGCCTTTGTAGAGTAAAAGGAGGCTGATAAGATACTGCAGCATAACTGCATATCCTCTTACAGAAACACTCTTAAGACTCAGAATCACTGCCTCAGCCCCCATTTTATGCATAATGAAAAGTGCCTTAGCATTCTGTAGACTTTGTATTATTTTACCATTCTAAGAACATTTGTTTCCACCATATTTTGTGAAAGAAGCATAAAATTGAGTATAGGAAAGGCACAGATAAGATTTCTAGGATTTTGTAACAATAATGAGCTTGCATGTTTTGTTCTACTGTACTGCTTAAAAAGTCCACAGTTTCTATTCAGGTAGCATATTTTGCATACCAACAAGAGCTAACTCGCATTCACAACTAACCTCTGTTTTGATGTCCTTTTTTCAGAATTAATAGTGTTTATCACAGGTTTCAAGTGGTTAAGAAACTGGATTTTCACTCTTGTCATTTGGAGATTTCATCCTTCACATATGTGCATGGCCAGACTACTATTGGGCAATTCCATCAAACATGGTCTCTTTTACTTACAACATATCTGAGGTTTATCCATAACTTCTGTATGTTCATCTTGCTCTTTGTACCACTGCTATCATGTTTACAGCATACTTTTAAAATGATTGCTTTGCAATATTGATGTTCAAAGATATTCTAATACTTATTAGTGTGTCTATTGATTCCTGAAGTGAGGACTTTTTGTTTTATTGTTCAATTGTACTTGGCTCTAATGTAGGATGTGGCTGAACGGCAGCAGGAATGCAAAGAGAAACTGCAGGAAATCTGTGATTTGCTTACACAGACTGAAAATCGACTCATTGGACAGCGAGAGTCTCTTGTTATTGGAGACAGCAAGGCTGAACTGGAACAATACCAGACCAAACAGGAGGTAGGCACAATTCTAGTCAGAGAAGTTAAAGAAGACTGAGTGCAGAGGAGAGTGACTAGACTCTTTTGTTGAGTAACAAGACTTGTCATGTGAGACGAGAATAAAACAGATTTGTTTGACCTACAGAAAGTAAAGGCTTAGTGGCTTGCATTTAAACTGCTGCCCGTGACTACACTCCAGTATGTGCCAGTGGGAGAACAGAAACTTCCAAATGAGGACACACCAGAATAAGGAGTATGTGCTGCACATTTCAAGAAGCACTCTTGAAGCAGGCATGAATTTTGTTAATATATTAGTTTAAGATTGTTCCTGTCAAATGTGATAAAATCACAAGTTTTATTATGCTAAAATAATTCAATCAGCTTTTTAACTGGTATCAGGGTGTGTTTATTCCTGTTTAAAGTATTTTGAAAAATTTTGCTGCAAGGCTTTCTCTTGCCTGAGGCTTTCCATTGCCTCACTCTTGTTTTGGTTTGAATTCTGGTTTTTAATAGTGTTTCTTGGAATCTCTCTGATGTCCTCATGTAACAAAGCCCTTTCAGTTTGCTTGCTTTCCTTGCTCTTCAGCTGTTACCAGTCATCTATAAGCTTTGACTATGTCCTGGCTGATGTTGAGTTTGTGATAGTTAAAGAACTGAAGGACTTGGTGTTATTCTTCCTCCTTCTCCTAGTAGTAGTTTGCGATGCTGTAGAACTCCAAGTCAGGTTTAGTAATCTATAAAGGCAGAAATTTCCTTGTTCGTCTTGCCTTGCTTTATTTATCCGTGAAGTGATACATTTAATTTGTCAAAGTTTTCTTATAGTTAGTGGAAAGATACATACCCCTTTGGTATCTCTTACCTATCTTAAGAATTTGTGACCTAAATGCGGTATCCATGACAGTGAAGAACTGATGCAGCATATGGTGCCTTTTTTTTCCCCGATCATCTGTGACTGCCTAGCAGACGAGTTGTTATTTTCTGTCTGGTTTCTTATAGTTGCCATTGAAAAAGTGTGTCTTAAGAGGGAATAGGTGTTAAAAAAAGTCTTTTATATGTCAAGTCAGCTTTCCTCCTCAGTGAGCTGTTTGAAAGGGAGCACAGAGATCTTGGTCAGAGGAGCATCTTGTCTTGATATGGCGTCCCCAGGAAAATCTTTCTAATGTGCTTGCTGAAGTGTTAAAATGAGCTGCAGTTTTAGGTGCCTAACTCTATTCCATAATTGCTGCAAAATCTTTAGTCTAGAATGCAAATCAAATATTCTGTCTTGCAGCTCCAAGATTGTTTCAGTAACTGGGTGAATGTACTCAACAGCATAATTGTTATAATTAAAGCTCCTCTCAGATAACTGGGAGGCAGTCTAGGAAAACTGCTTTGGATAAACTGAAACTAAGTATCTGTCCTCTATGAAATTCAATGGATGCAAACATTCTTCTGAGACTGAAATATTATGATTGATTAAAACTAAAATAAAAGTATTCTTATGCCATTCCTGGCCTGAACAAAACAAAAAAGTATGGGAAAACTTCCAACTAGGAAAGACAACTACATTTTTCTAACTTTTATTCAATTGCTTTATTTTTAGCAGCTTTCTGTTAGCATAGTAATGGAACGAATTTGTCAGGAGACTCACTAACTGCAATGTAGCAGATTTACTTTATCTCTTGATTTCTACAGCATAAGACATATGTTTTTCTCCATCATGGAAATGCAATATTTTAGCTTCTAAAGAAAGTAAAGAAAGTGGCCTGAGTCTGAATAGCAGTGTAAGCCAACAGACTTGGAATTTAAAAAAAAAAAAAAGACAGATTGAACCGCAAGAACATTGTCAGATGTTGATGTCTTTAAATTTAATAATTCTATCTGCAGTTTAGTAATGTATCATATACTTTCCCAAGTTAGAAAGGACCAGTGTGATGCTTACCCCAGAAAAGGGAGAGTTCCAATAAAGTTAATTGGACGGATCTGGTGAATAATTTACTTACTTCTATGTGCTTTCTTTTTTCTCAAAGGAGATACAAAAAGACATGAGACGAAGTGCCCAGACACTGGCAGAGATTGTGAAAAATACTGAAACCTTCTTGAAAGAGAATGGAGAAAAGTTGTCACAAGAAGACAAGACTATTCTGGAACAGAAACTGAATGAAGCTAAGACAAAGTGTTTGCTCCTTAGCCAGAAGGCAGAAGAGTCCAAAAAAGAACTTGATAAAGCTATGACAACAGCAATTAAGCAGGAAACAGAAAAGGTTTTTAGGCAACCACTTCATACCTTTATTCAAACTTTTTACCTGTCTTATGGGACTAGTCTTGCAATTTACCCTTGTGTGGTGGGTTTATCCTATCTGGATGCCATGTGCTCACCAAAGCCATTCCGTCACTTTCCTCCTCAGCTGGATAGGGGAGAGAAAATGTAATGAAAGGCTTGTGGGTTGAGATAAGGGCAGGGAGAGATCACTCACCGATTACTGTCATGGGCAAAACAGGCTTGACTTGGGGAAATTAATTTATTACCAATCAAATCAGAGTGGGATAATGCAAATTAAACTAAATCTTAAAAATACCTTCCCTCCACCCTCCCTTATTCCTAAGTTCAGCTCCAGAATTCTCTCCCTTATTCCCACCACTGGTGCAGGGGGATGGGGAATGTGAGTTAAGTCAGTTCATCACACATTGTCTCTGCCACTCCTTCCTCCTCAGGGGAAGGACTCCTCACACTTTTCCCATGCTCCACTGTGGGGTCCGTACCATGGGAGACAGTCCTTCATGAACTTCTGCAAGATGAGTCCTTCCCACAGGCTGCAGTTCTTCAAGAACTGCTCCAACATAGGTACCTTTCATGGGCTGCAGTCCTTCAGGAACAGACTGCTCCAGTGTGGGTTCCCCATGGGGTCACAAGTCCTGCCAGGAACCTGCTCCAGCATGGGCTTCCCATGGGGTCACAGCCTCCTTCGGGCATCCACCTCCTCCAACATGGGGTTCTCCATGGGCTGCAGGTGGATCTCTGCTCCACTGCAGACCTCCATAGGCTGTAGAGGGACAGCCAGCCCCACCATGGTCTTCATGATGGGCTGCAGGGGAATCTCTGCTCCAGCTCCTGGAACACCTTCTCCCTCTCCTTCTTCACTGATCTTAGTGTCTGCAGAGTTGTTCCTCTCACATATTCTCACCCCTCTCTTCAGGCTGCAGTTTTTCACGCACCCTTCTTAACTGTGTTATCCCAGAGTTGTTACCACCATCACTGGTGGGCTCAGCGTTGGCAAGTGATGGGTCCATCTTGTATCTGGCTGGCATTGGCTCTGGGAAGATTCTGGCAGCTTCTCACAGAAGCCATCTCTGCAGCCCTCCTGATACCAAAACCTGGCCGCTCAAACCCAACACATATTGATAAACTGTAGGGAGATTAAAATCATATTTCAATTGGATAACTAATGAACTGCTAGTTTATTTTCTTATTAAAAAACCAGCAACTTCTATGTCAATCAGAAATTCTTTTTAATGTTAATGTATTTTAAATAGTCTGTTTGCATATGATATTTTGTGATGCTTAAAGAAGCTGTCTAAACTGAAACTGTAAAATTTTAATGTAGGTTGCAGCCATAGAACAGCTGGAAGAAAGCAAAAACACAATAGAAAATCTTTTGGATTGGTTATCAAATGTGGATAAGGAAGCGGAGCATGGCCGGAAATTTAAGAAAGTTATAGAACAGAATGGAACACACTTTGAAGAAGGAGATGTGAAAGTTTTGGAAGGAGAGGAGGATGATGTTAATGGTAATCTGCTGGAAATGCAGCCAGACATTGAAACTCAGGTGGATGGACTAGTAAAAAGCACAGATGATAATCTGAACCAGCAGTATCAGAAAGTCAAGGTACTGTTTTTACTGGATGTGTTCAATATTTAAGTGCCAAGAATATTAGTTCTTATTCAACATAAGTGAATTCAATCTCATCCGTTCTGTCATGGGCTTTGGAACAGACACTAGGAAGATTGTGATACATAGTGGTAGGAATTTCAGTAGTTAGAATGTGTTGCACATTTGTTAGTCTTTTTGCTGTTACTATAGTTGTTTCCTGCAGCTAAATGTAAAGAATCTTTGTGGTAAGTCTATTATTATTTTGTATTTTGAGAAATTAATGCAGGTAAATAAAATGCAAAAAGTAGCAATGTGAACTCATACCCTTTATGTGACTTTTCCAAAAATCTTTGTGATAGCCAAATTATGCATCCCCCTGGAATCCCCTGTAAACCCTGATTGCCAATGGCTGCAAATGGTAGTTTACTGAAATTACTATCGTCATTCCTCATAACTTTAACACATGGGCAAAGCAGTATTTGAAGGCTTCAGAAGGGTGAGTTACATAAAATCACAGTGCGCCATTTTAAAAATAGATTTTCCAGGTAAGGTGATTGGAAGCATTTAAAATAATAAGAGCTCAGTTTTGTGGTGTTTGCTGACTTACAGTTGAGAAACCCAGAACATTTAGATGTGGGTTGATGGACATCTTAATGAAAATTATTATGCTTATAGCTGATACTATTTGGGTTTCCTTTCATATTAAAGAAAAACCCCAACCAAAACCCCCAAAAGCAACCTAAGAAAATAAGATACTTTGGTTTTGTGTACATGATGTTTTTACTTCCACTTTTTTGACAGTTCTTTTTTGCACCTAGTGCCTACTGAAAAATTGCCCACTGTACTCATGAAAAAAAAAACCAGTCTATTTTCATCGCTATTTTACATGAGAATGGAAGACCTTCAAGAAGAACTTTTTTAAAGAATATATTTGAATCATGGTTTTTATTTGGCATACTGTTCTAGTTCCTGTGGCTTAACTTTTTTTATGGGATTGAAAAATTTACATGCATAGATTCTGTCTTGATTTTGCATGTCAAAAGGACTTGCTTTGTGACTAACTATATTGATAAGAATCACTGCTCTTGATTTTGAAAAACAAAATTTCAAACCCCAGGTAATAATGTTTGTTCACTCAGGGTAAGGAGAAAGTACCTGTATTATGTTTGATGCTTTCACTCATTTTGGTCTGCTTGTCTGTAATGGTAGCTACAATATAAGTAACAGGAAATGGACAGTTTTGATTTGAAAAGTTACCTACCTTTGAATGCTGTATTTGTTAAATCCCTTTTTGAGACAGAGAAATAGGAAAATTTATATTACACTGAGCACACTACCATAAATGCTAAGTAATAAGCAAATAATTTCTATTAGGGAAAAAGGTTAAAGGGATTGATAAAGTCTAGTTTTGCTCTACAATGCTCTTTTAGAAGTATAGGGGAAAACGTTTGTGTTATATATACATCCAGGTATTGCTGTGTTGCAGTGATTATTTGAAGACATCCATTTAGTCATGGCTTGTGTATCTGGCAAAAATTACATTGAATGTTGTGTAAAATTTTGAAACTGCATGGAATTATGATGACCAGGAGTCACTTAAATTACTGAAAAAAATGGGCTTTTAATAAATAATATGAAAATTAGAAAAGCCTTTTATCATTTTGATAGACTTTGTTTTGCGTATCCTTTTCTAAGGAACCATCTGAGAAGGTGCTAGTCATAGTTTATTCTTCTTTTTCTTGTAGGCTCAACATGAGAAAATTATTTCACAGCAGCAAGCTATCATAGTAGCAACTCAGTCTGCTCAAGCACTGCTGGAGAAACAAGGGCACTACCTTTCCCCTGAAGAAAAAGACAAGATGCAAAGGAACATGAAAGAGCTGAAGGCTCAGTATGAGACTGCTTTAGCCGAATCAGAACGGAAAATGAAATTGACTCATTCTCTAAGAGAAGAACTGGAGAAATTTGATGCGGACTATAGTGAATTTGAAACCTGGCTGCAGCAGGCAGAACAAGAACTTGACAATTTGGAGGCAGGGGCTTCTGACTTCAGTGGTATTATGGTCAAACTGAAAAGGCAGAAGAGTTTTTCAGAAGATGTTATATCTCACAAAGGTGATTTACGGTATATTACAATTTCTGGACAAAGAGTTTTAGATGCTGCAAGGTCATGTAGCAAAAGAGATGGTGTGAAGGTTGACAAAGATGGTATCGATACTTCAGCAACATACACTGAAGTGCAAAATAAACTGGATAGTGCTTCAGATCGCTTCAAATCCCTCTATACTAAAGTAAGTTTTATTTATACTGAATAGGAAAGACTACTGTAATTGATTTAGCAATTTGTATAGAAAGGAGTTAGCTGATGAAACAAACACTGTGGGAAGTTGTAAATTCTTTTTTTCCTCAAAGTTAGATAACAGAACAAGATGCTTTTCTAGAAGATCTGCTTTAGTCAGGTGCTGGACTATTTAATGTCTGAATGGATGAAATTTTCTACTTCATGTTATAAGGGACGAATGAAACCATATTTCTTCATTGTTCTTTCCAGGCTTTAACAAACTCTGAATTCGTGGCTGTACAGGATGTCTGAGTAACATTTTGGAGTGGAAAGAAATTATAATACTTTTAGATGGATAACATTTCTTTATGTTACTTGCAATATATCCTACAACTGCTTATTTACTTGGTTTCCTATTAATAAAATGAGTGCAGAAAGAGAGGAACTGTGCCAAGGTTAACATGCAAAATTTCAAATTGGTTTGTATCCTGAAGTAGTTTGTCCCAGTGTGACCTTTGTTGTCTATGCTAGGCATGCAGGAACATAGTCATTTGAAGATAGAAATTCTTTTCTGCTCTGCCAAGTAAACATTTTATCCTTAACGATCTGAGATTAGTCTCTAACTAATGAGTAATTAGCAGTGCAAAATCCTCCATATACCTTAAAGAGGGAAGATAATCTATCTCTCTGTGCCAGGTTCATGTATGGAATCTGTCTGGTAGAATTAGACAAACATCACCAACTGGTCTCGCATGCCAAATTTCCAGCTGTTTTCAAAAAACCAACACATTGTTGTTCAATATTGAAAATATTCCAGAATTTTGAACTTTTGGGATAATTATTAATTGAACCATTTAAGAGAGAGTTGCTGTCAGTATCCTTTGACCATGCCATTTCATAATTTTCTAAGATCATAAGTTCAAATTCCTTAGTAGAACTTCAGTGTCCACTGGTACTGTATTGGTCTGCAACAGTGGCCACCTTTGTCTGGAAATTTTCATCTCTAAGGTTTTTTTGGTCAGAAGTATAAATTCTGTAAAGACATGGATTTGATTGCTTGATCACAAAAACAGTGTAAAACTTGTTTTCTCGGTATGTGAAGGTAGCTCTTCATTTACAAAAGCTCGTTTTCATTTTTCCATTCAACTTGTATGAACAGGGAAGCTAAAGCTTGTATTGACGTTAGATTTTCTCCAGCTGGTTTATTGGATAAGTCTTGAGTATGAATTTAAATATTTCATTGCAAAATTTTCAGAGCGCTTATTTTTATGCACATAAAAACACTACACTAGCAGCTTGATTTTTGGTCTCATAATTGTCAATTTGCCAAATTCTATCCTTTCCATGTATAGATTTAGTAGAGTTATAGTAGACATACTTTAAATATTTGACAGTAATTATCCAGAGCAAAGTAGACTTTTCAAGTCTTGAAGGACAGAATTCTAAAAAGTGAGATCTTCCACAATTAGTGAGATCTTCCAAGTGTTAAATGAGTTTGTAGTAACCTTTTTGCCTTTGGTAAAAGCTTCTTGCTTTTAATAAATACTTATATTGCTTTTCCTTTTATATATATGCATTTGCACATATGTGAGACATGATTTTATAGTATGTGTTGAAGGAATCTCAAAGTCAGTTCTGGGTTAACTGGTTATGTAAATGAACATGTTCTATGTCTGCCCACCAGATGGAGACCGAGTACCATATGTAAACATTAAAGTACAGTGCCTGGGAGGTTCAGACTATAAATATTTAATGTAACAGTTTGTAAATATTATGACTTGATACAATCCTATTTTGCTTGTGAAACCATCTCCAGAAAGTCTGAAGGAGTTCTACTGACATTTTTACATGATAATTCACTGTAGACATTTTGGGGCATGCTGATGTATAGGACTAATAGGATCTTGTTCAGATGAGATTTTTAAGTGACTCAAAACAAAGCATATGTACAATACCAAGCCATATCACTTTAGATTCACTATGCAGGTAAAGTATTTGTGAAAGCAATACTCCACTGTCTGAATTTTAGTGAACATACATATCTCTCCTGATTTTTTTTTTAATTTGTGGTTTCCACTGGCTACATTATTGATGTCAGAGTGCTGATAAAGAATCTTCACATTGGTGAATCAAAAAGTATTCCTGAAGCTGTTCTAATTCTAGTGCTATGGGTTAGATTCCGGTTTCCCACCTGTATTGGTAAATTGATCCTAAATCACCTTTCAGGAGCACAAAGTGGGAAGACCTGCATAACCTGTCCAGCTGTCATGTCTTAGTTCAGAAATCAGGTAGACAGTGGGATGATGGCAGGAAAAAACCATTCAGTATTTCAGGAAGGAAGGAATGTATGACTTTGGTATGAAATGCAGCGCACAGTTTAATGCCTGGGTATTTGCTTGTTTGTTTTCTACTCTTTTAGTGTAGCATCCTTGGAAATAACCTTAAAGACCTGGTGGATAAATACCAGCATTATGAAGATGCCTCATCTGGACTTTTGTCAGGTCTCCAGGCCTCTGAAATAGCTGTGAACAAACAACTATCAGAGCCAATTGCAGTGGATCCCAAAAATCTCCAAAGACAACTTGAAGAAACCAAGGTGAAAAGCTTTAAAAAGAAAAAGTACTTTTGTCCTAAAAGGAACTGCTTCTTGTCTGAAAAACAGGATGATCTACTATAATCCAAGTGGCTGCAGGCCAAATTCTTGCCTGCATGCGGGCATGCAACTTTTCTGGTTCTGAAATTTGGCAGTCCAGAGTGATACCTGAGAAGCACTGAAAAGAAAAAGGAGTACCAAGATGGTATTAGCAGTGGTGAAAACAAGATGTGTTTCATATCACTTAGCAAAATCTGGAAAGTTTTTGAATAAGATAGGATTTAGTGATTACAGTTGGCTATTGGAGTAGGGCTTGGGATAGAGTTCCGTATGGAGAAGTCCATTTGATTGTTGTCTGTGACTCTTGATTTTTTCTGTTCACATTTGTGTGTTACTTCATTATGAAAGGGATCATACCAGATAAGCAGTGTGATGTGAGTAGTCTATTTGCCTGCTTCAGTTGCATCCAGTGTTATATACCCTACTGAGAGTGAAAAAAACATAATTTGCACTGCACAGAAAAACAGGATTTTTTATTTTTCCCCACTGAGCATGTAACTCATGACTTTATGTAAATCCTAGTAGAGGCAAAAAAAAGTTAGTGATAGAGCTTGTGAACATAAAATTGCAGTTAGCTGCATGAAGTGTAGGTTTAGAGAAAGTTTTAGGAACTCAAGTGTAAGGTCATTTATATGAAGTTTCATACACTCTGGCATCATTGAACTGATTCATATTTTCATAAACACATTCCATCACCTATAATATAAATAAACTGAAGATTATTTGTTTTTCAGTGAGCAAGGCTATTAGACTGGCATTTCCTCACTGTTTTGTCTGTGTTCTGTGGAGTATCAGTGCAGGCTGGATATGTTTACTATTGACAAATCATAGTCAATGGCTTTTGGAAAGCACATGCTTTAACCATTTCCCTTACATCAGCCTGAGCAGTAGTTACCTTTACCTATGGTATCTTTCAAATCCACATTTGCAATTGCCCAACACTTTGGTGCATGACATCAAAAGGAGACAAATCACAGCCATGTTTAAGACAGCAAAGTTAAAAGTGTAAGTTTTGGACTCCTAACAATGGAACAATTTAGGCACATTTGTGCTTCCAAATGCTAGAAGAGAAGAATAACACCAATCACAATTTGAAGCTTCATTTAAACTTCTTGTTCCTTATGCCAAAGTGAATCCTATCCTCTATAATGCAAATTTTCATGGAAGTAATACAAAAAGAGTGAATACTGGGGTTCTTTTTATGAAATGTCTAAATGGATTAGTTTCCACACAAAAGAGCACTCAATGAATATGAGCTGGGAAGAAGGGAGAGGGTACAACTTGTCAAAAGATTCAAAGGAAGAGAAAAAACAGGAGGCTGAAGAAAGAAAGCCAATTAATGAAAACAAAACAAAGAGTATTTTGAAGAAGTCAGGTGTTGCAAGTTAAAGCTGTCCCTTGTAGCCAACACATGCAGCTGATAACCCAGCTAGATACAGACCTTGGCAGCATGATGAGGTCTAATCCTTTTATGGGGATTAACTGTTCTTCACAATATTCTTCAGAGCCTCTGGCATCAGCTTGCTTGCCTTCTGCCAGCATACAAAGTTTTCTGGTACATTTTTTTTTCTTCCTTTCTTTCTTTTTCTTTTATGTTTTTTTCCACACAAGTACTAGTGTAAGGGAAGTTCCTCTTCAGGTCTCTCTGAGATTCATTGTGTCAGTTTGGTCAGCAAGATGTACTGTGATCTGGTTGTGCTCTGGAGGCCATTGTTGAATGCACTGACATGTCTTCTTTGTCCTGGCAGGGCACGTAGCGTTTACCTTTTGCTTCATATATTCATTGAGTTAGTGTGTATCAAAAATAAATGAGAAGTATCTTCATTTTAGACTTGTATAACGTGCAAGTGAATAAAAACAAAGGTACATCATACAAAGGTGCACCTAGCACAGAGGTCTAAAATAATTTAAAGATTATTTACAGTAAAGTACTTTGATGTAGTGGAGAGACAAAGCCACTTTTAGAAGTTGATTCATCCTTACTGTCTTTGACTCTGGAGTGAATCATGGCTGTGCTAGTATCTAAACATGTGTTCCTTGGTTAGATGGACAAACGCAGGAAAAATTGAGTGACACTGACTCCAGGAGGTTCCTGTCTGTTAAGGCAATCATCTTGTTTCAAGCTGTTCCTGTTTACACTATGATGTCAGCCTGATCCTTTGTCAATACCACTGGTGGTGAATGTGTAACTGCTGCTGCTGACTGTATGTTTTTCCCCCGAATTGTTGTCGGATGCTGAGTTGAAAAATATGTTTATTATATAGAGTCTGTACAAGTGGTCTTTAGAAACAATTAATCAAAAGACACATTTTGAAGTTACATGCAAGAAATCAGTTGTCAGACAAGCATTCTAAAACAGAAGACAAAAAAGATGGTGAATGAACTAAACAAGGGCCAGAAGGTCAACAGCAGTCATAGCCACCCATCAGGATTTTTCTTAGGGAGAGGTCAGAAACTGAATTAGTTTATTCCCAGCACTAAGTTTAGGTTGTATGATGTATCATACCTTGCAAATGTAACTATCAACTGTACTGAAAAACATAACTGATAATAGTGGAATTTTACAGGTTCTTCAGGGACAAGTGTCTAACCACCAAATTGCTGTAGAAAAACTGAAAAAAGCTGCTGAAGTGTTATTGGATACAAGGGGAGAGTTGACACCAGACAAAGATGAGATTCAGAAAACTCTGGGTAAAATATTTGCTTTTCTTAATACCTCTTTTTATCACTTGTATCTGCATGCAGGTTGTGGAAGAGACAAAATACAGAGCTTCCACATTCTTGTGTCACTGTTCAAGTCCATGTTTTGTTGAGTCATAAGCCATTACAACACAGCAACTTCATTGTTGGTCTCTCTCCTACATAGATCCATATGCTTTTCACTTAAAAGCTGTCATTTCATTTTTTTTTTTTTTTTTTTTTTTCAGAAATAGGGATTGCCAAACAGAGATAGTGATTTGCTGAGGATCATAAATTCTTCAGTGGGAAGGAGCATGTTCAGGTTCAAGAAACATTACTTTAACTACCTATTTCCAAGCAGTTATTTGAAGTTTAGTGAGCTGAGGAATTATTTCCTTCTGACTTTAAGAAACTAACTGTGACGAGGTTGACCTTGGCTGGCTGCTCTTTCACTTCCCTTGCCCAAGCGGATGGGGGTAGAAAATAAGATGGAAAAGCTCATGAATTGAGATAAAGACACTTAACAATTACTGTCGTGGGCAAAACAGACTTGACCTGGTGAAAATTAACTTTCATTTATTGCCAAATAAAGCAGGTTTTGAAAGTGAGAAACAAAGACAAATTACAGCAATGCTATCCTCCACCTCGCTCTTTTTTCCAGGCTCACTGTCACTCCTTCCTTCCCAACTACTCATATCCTTCCTGCCAAACAGTGCAGTGTGGATGGAAAATGGGTGACTGTGGTCAGTCCGCAGCAGCTACTCTCTGCTGCTGCTTCCTCCTCATGTGTTTCCCCTTCTCCAGTACGGGACCTCACCACAGGCTGAAATCTTTTGGGATAATAGGATGCAATTTCTTCAGGAAATAACCACCTTCTCTAGCATGAGGTCGTCTACATGCTGCACTGTGGTTATCTGCTCCAGCATGCTCCTCCACAGTTTTCAGGGAAATCTCCACTCCAGCAGCTGGAACACCTCTTATCCCTCTTTCTTGTCTGACCTTGATGTCTGCAGAGCTGGTTTTCACACTTTCTTTTCCCTCATTTCTCAGTCCCATGCAGTGTTTTCCCCTTTCTTAAATACATTTTCAAGGCGCACCACCAGCTTGGCTGAAGAGATCAGCTGTGCCTTCAGTGGGTCAGCTGTAGTTGGCTGAAATCATCTGTGTCTTTCATGGGGCAGCCCTTGGCCTCTTCTCATACAGGCCAAAAAACTTGTTACTAACAAAAGCTTACCACCACCAAAACGTTAACACCTACACTCAATACTTTTTCCCCATCAGCTGTGAGAAGTAGCACAGCATGACATTCACCACTGTCTAAAGTTTGAAGACTCTCTCTGTGTATCACACAACTATCTCTTACTGGAATCCCAAAAGTAACTTGCACAACAACAAAATAAAACAACTGTAGGCTTGCCTCTTTGGAGCTGGTGATGAAACTCCATAGGAGATACATGGAGCTTGTAACTTTCAGAGTTATCTCGAAAGTGTTGAATGTCTAATGAAGAAACATCTGGAAGAACTTCTCAGCTCTCACAATAACACAGGAGACATAATTGTAGAAGAGCTGTCTTAATAACCTGCTATTTTATTTCTTGATAACAGTCTACAGCTGTCTTACGCTAGAGCTTCATTGGAACCAGTTTCTAAAGCCGGGCACTACAGCTGTAAGCTGCTCCCTCATTTCCCTTGTCGTGTGTTTCTTTGCTCTGTTTGAGGTTTTTGATCTTTGATTCTGCGTTATTAGTGACTGAAGCTGATATTTTTTTCTTCTTTCTGATGTAGCAATTTTTGACTCAACTGGTAAGAACTGGTAAAATGAGTTAAAAGCTTAGTTTGACTGGAGGAAAATATTGAAATTATTTTCTCCTTATCAGATGATATTGTGGAGAGGTATGACAATTTATCCAAATCTGTGAATGAAAGGAATGAGAAGCTTCAAGTAACTCTGACACGATCCCTAAGTGTGCAAGATGGTTTGGATGAAATGCTGGATTGGATGGAAGGAGTTGAAAAGAGCCTTAAGGAACAAGAACAAGTGCCTTTGAATTCTGCTGCTATTCAGGATAATATTAGTAAAAGCATTGTAAGTAGCATTCTTTGAAAGAAGAAACATATGTTTCATAATGCAGATTTCAAGAAAGAATTAAAATCTTAGTTTGTCACCTTTAATGGATTCAAAATACTTACTAAAGAGGACTGCTGTGTGAAGTAAAACTGCACATAAGGATTTTTGTAGCTGAAATAGATCTACACTGCTGGTCTAGCTGTACTGATCTGATGCTTTATACGGTGGACCAGGTTTACTTCTTAAAATTTAGTTATAAGGAGTGCAAAGCAGTTCTTGTTTGTTTCAGATGCTGGAACAAGACATTGCGGGTCGCCAAAGCAGTATAAACACTATGAATGAAAAAGTGAAGAAGTTCACGGAAACAGCAGATCCATCCACTGCATCCACACTGCAAGCTAAAATGAGTGAACTTGCAGGACGGTTTTCTGAAGCAAGTAACAAGCATAGAGAGAAGCTTCTGAAAATGGAGGAGTTGAAGACTAAAGTGGAGTTATTTGAAGGTCTGTCAGAAAAACTTCAGTCATTTCTAGATGAGAAGAACCAGGCCCTCGGTGAGACAGAGGCACCAAGAAAGGATGTTAGTGAAGTGTCTCAATATATGCAGGTATTGGTAGCATTCAATTTGTATATATTGTGTATTTTTAGTCTAACTCCTCTAAGCAATTGAACAATAAATAAGGCATGCTTTTTTCCCAGCTTTGGTTGGTTAGCTAAAATCAAGAGTTTAATTTTCAACTAGTGATTGTTAAGTCTAGTATGAAGAATGTAATCCTATTTTGCAGGAAGCTAGTGTAGAATTGGCACAACACAAGAAGGATCTGGAAGTTTTGAAGCAGCTTCTTGAAGAACTTTCATTCCATGCTCTTCCTGGAGATAAAGCATTGGTATCAGAAAAAGTAAATGCTTTATCTAAGAAATTCAAAGAGGTAGAGGAGACTATAAAGGAAAAGTAAGTTGAATAATCAAAGTGTTTCCGCTTTGGCTAATAACACAGTGTGAATGTTGTGATGACTGCTATCCTTTTGTGTGCAATCTCAAGAGACTGCAGTTAACCAAAGTAAGTGAGGGGTTTTTATTTAAAGAGAAAGATTCTATTTGAAAATGCCTCTGTAGTTAGTCTATCTGTCTCAAGAGCACTAATATGGACTGTAAAGACAAGTAACTTCTCAAATTTTGTGGCATTCGCAGGAGTCCTGGCAGTTTTAAGAAAACCCTTCTCCCCTTCTCTGATAAAACAGAAATTGCTACTTATGCATATTGCTTTAGAATACCATTTGGCATCAAGCTGCAAAGGAAAACTGGAGAAATTATAGAAGATTCCATATAAGTTACCTTTACAGCAAGACTAGATTTTGTACATTCTGCTTGTATCCCTAACATTAGCTTTTGTGACACTTTGAATTTAGGAATAGTAATATCGGATTGATAATACCAGTTGGTTTAATTATCAGATGGAATACTATCATTGCTTTAATTGTTTTTAATTGTCTAGAGAAGAGGATGTATCATCTTGTCAGAAACAAATGGATACTTTTGAGCTCCTTGTAGAATCATTAAAGAAATGGATAAAAGAGACCACAGAACGAATTCCAGCAGCACAACCCTCCCTGAATACAGAGGAGTTAAAGAAACCTTTGGAAGATACATTGGTAAGCTATTGTAGAGGAACAGCGAAATCTGGCTGAAAGAACTAAAGCATCTATTACAAACATTAAAGTACAGATTTAAGGTGTAAGCAGTCATAGTAATTGGGATTAGGGAACTTGCAGTCTGCATTTACATTCACATTTCCTTTGCATGTTTGCAGGGGATTCCCAAGTAGCAGAGTTGTTCCTTTCTTTACAATAAATCTTTTAAGTCTGAAATCAGTTTTGTAATGATCAAGTTACTATCTGTCTTAACCAGAATTTAAAAGATGAATGGACATTAAAAGCACCTGAACTGCAGAAAATGAATAGCAGAGGAACTTTGCTGTGTAACCTAATTACTGCTGTGACTTCTCCTGCAAAACTGAGAGCAGTTGCCAAGTCAGGTATGCATTTGTATAACCAGGTAAGCCTTATATTTCAGGAATTTTTAAAACCTTTAAGACAAAAATTAAAATATTTCACCCTTGGATTAGCATTCTGAATGTTATGGCTTGTGAGAAGTCATTTAGCTATGTCTCTTCTGACCTTTGTTTGCTGTGATTCCCATTCAAACTGTCTAATTACTGTAGTAATTCAACACACATTCTAATTGTTTTACTCTGCCAAAATTGTGTAAAAGTGCTCTGATGTTAATGATTAACAGGTCCTAAAGCTGTTACTTTGGTATGTAATTCTCAGTGAACAAAATAACAGTATCACAGTTGCCTTCACCTCACCCCAGAAAGCTTCTGATACTGAGAAGTTGACTTACTCTGATCAGTGTTCAGTGCTTCACTATCTTCAAGTCTGCAAGCAGGAGAAATACAAACCTTGCTTTTGCAAACACTGACGTATCTGCACAGAGATACCTCTTTAATGGCCAGAAGGCTATTCTGTGATACCGGGCAAACACAGAAGGGTTTGCAGAGTCGTGGAATTTTTGTTAGAAGAATAATGAGGACGTGGTTTACCTAAAAAGTGAGCCTAGGCAAACCTACTCATCCCAATATAATAGTATAATTGATGCTAGTCGGTGTTTTAGTTGAAACAACAGCACAGAAGGGTAGCAACTTCATATCCCAGCATGATTTTCCTGGGCCAAAATGTGTTTTCAGTCTGGACTTTCAGCTGAATTCTTTTTTACTGGTAATCAGAATTTAAAGGCAGCAAATCTATTTCCACGATTTTCTGTACTCCAGTGTTAAATGTTAATCTGTTTTACAGAAATGAGTTATCCTTCTAAGTCTCATTCCAGCCACAGTTCAAGGATGTGGTACCTTGGGTGTTTTAATGACCATAAGCACATTTTCAGTCAATTCTTGAATTGACTAGGTCTGGAAATAAATTCAAGTGTATTGACCTTCACTGGTCATCTGCAAAGCACTGGGAGGATGGAGACTGCCGAAGGATACCTAGTGGGAAAAAGTAGAACACTTCCTTTCTCACATCTCTTTGTAGTAGCCTCCTGTGATTTCATTTTTTTTGAACTTTTAATAAAAATCTTTCAAGGAACATTTTGGAACCTTATTTGGGCTCCTTCCTCTGCCTCTTTCTCTACTTCTATGCATCCAGATAGAAAAACAGTTAAATAACTATCATGTAAGAGCAGCTGTAATCCTCCAGGCTAGAGCATTTGCCCTCCTAGACAAGAGCTTTACTGTGTTTCACTTTAGCACAGTTACAAATACTGAAGTTGAGCTAATGAAGATTTACAAGACTCTGGCAGGGGCTTGTGACTTCTCTTATTGGTTTGTTTTCTCTTGCCATCCTCCAGCTGCCACTAATGTGGTCCTCACTGTCCAGCTGGTACTGTAGGGTGGATGCATAGCCTTTTCCAAGGAAACCATTAATCTTTCTCTGTTAATCGCTCAGCTGGGAATACATATATGCAGGAGAGCGGGAAGTGATCCTCTTTGCAGTTCTTTGCGCATGGTTACGTGCCCCAGCTCTGTGGTCTGACAGTGTTTTAGAAAGCTCATGTAGCTCTGGTTCCAGAGGCTCTGAAATTATATTTAATTAGTTGGGGTGCCTGGATGAGTGGCCGCCTCCAAGTGACAGTAAGGACTTCAGGTCTAACAGTAAGGACTCCACTTCGCAATCCTTGTCGTGGAGCACGTGCTGAAGTCTTGCTTATGACAATATAGGGAGGGATTAATCCAATTGGTATCAAGAACTTTTTGTGCAAAGGTACAGTGGTAAACCATAGAGTCATTTAAGTTGGAAAAGACCCTTAAAATTATCAAATCCAACCATTAACCCAGCACTGCCAAGACCAGCACTAAACCATGTCCCCTGGTGCCATGTCTACATGTCCTTTAAATACCTCCAGAGGTAATGTCTCAACCACTTCCCTGGTGGATAAAGGTGCCCTAAGTACATATGTACATATGCACGCGCAATGCATATGCTGTGTGTATGTGGTACCACTTATGGTACTAGCTGGCTGAAGCTTTATTCTTTATTCTTAATGTTGTAATAATAGCTATGTATCTTGCTGAGGGGTGGTCTTCCTGGGTGGGAATAAGCATGAGACTTCATCTCTCTTGATCCACAGGTGGCACAATATTAAATGGTGAAGCAGGAGCTCCAGGAACTCAGGATTTCCTGAAAAATAAAGGTCAGTAAAAATTTCAGCATGCGATAAAGAAATGTACTTGCCAATTGCTGATAAATATGGAAGTATTTTTTTAATGTTGTACATAAATCTGCTTGTTCACATCACCATCACATAAGAAAATTATATTGACTAGGGAACGATACTAAAATTAATTATAACAATACCTATCTCATTATTTTCTTTGAAGACAGACTAAATCTGGCTGTGTTTCATGATTCAAGATATACTTTTATAAATGTATACAGGGATAGCTATTTTGATATAACACATGGCTTTTGAGAAAAGCCTAATACGTGTCTATGGGGTTTAAAATTTTAACACCCGCTAGCACTCACAACACGCATATACACAAGTATATGTATACAAAGACACCCATTTTATATACGTTTGTATCGCTGTGACAAAGGAACTTACATAAGACCTTTATATACCTGAACTGTAGCCCAGAATGTTCAACTTTTTGTCAGGGAATTGTTGCTTAAAATACTAAAAAAATAATGAAAGGTGTTTGTGTAACTGTATGTAGAAAGGTGTTTGTGTAACTGTATACATTGAAAAACTGATTTTGTGAAATGAGAAGTCCTTGCAAATAGGAACTTACATTAGCTCATTCAGATGTAGTGTTGCCACATTTAGAGTGAATTGGAAATCACTCTGACATGTTCAGCAACTTCTTATTTGGGGGACTATTAGCTATTGTAACTGGTACTGTTTAGAAGTCCAGGTGATATTGTTTGAAGGGCTTGTAACTTCTAACATAGTTTTTGTGCACCTTTCCTTTTACAGAACTGACAACTGTTCAACAAGCTATGTCTGATGTAAATCACAGTTATGAAGATTTGGGAGTTTTATTGAATGAAAAGATTTCAGAACTAGAAAGTATGCTTTCAAAAATGCAAAGTATTCAGGAAGAATCAACCTCAATGATGCATTGGTTGCAAAAAATGGACAAAACTGCATCCGATTGGGAAGCTGCTCCAACTGATAGTGAAGCGGTTAAAGCCCAAGTTGAGCAACATAAGGTACTTTGTGCCTTGAAAAATATACTCTTTTTTATTGGTTATTGGGCAGATGCTATGACATAACTGATATCTCAGCCTAGCTTAATGTTGCTGAGAGTATTTAGATGATCCTAGTAACCATGTCAGTCAGGCTTAGAGCAAATTTGGCAAACTGTGTCAGTGGAGAAAGGAGCACTGTGTCAGAGAGAACCAGTTTTGCAGGTCAGAAAATAGTAATTTTGGTGGACAGTTAAAATAGGTGAGGCTCTATTGATTATGCAATTAACTTTTTTGGTCTCCTTAGAGGTTTAAATAAATATAAATATACTAGATTACTTGTAATATCTGAAGGGCTGTATCTGTCCAAAAGCTGTTTCTGCAGCTGCTGATTCACTGACACTCTACAGACCTCCTGGTCTCTGCAGCTGCAGCAGCTTATGTCTCTTCCAAGGCAGTGTTTCTCTTCAGCAGCCTTGTCATGCTTGTTAAGTTATATAGCTGCACAACAGTCTCCTCCCCACTTTTTAGCTGATTTGAGAAAACCACTGAATCAGCAGTAGGCTTCTGTCCTGTTTCAGCATTGGAGACATATGCTTCCCTAGCAATGAAGGACAATGTTTACATATGTAAAGGTTCATCTATAAAAAGAAATGTAATGCATAGGGGAAATTAATTCCTTGCTTGTGATTGTGTTTAAACAGAGAACAGAATTTGATTTAACTGAGTTTCTTTTATGTTTGGCGGGTCATCCTTAAAAATTAACCTGAACAGCTACCAACTTTCCTCAGAGTTGGATAACATTCAATCCTAAAATTCAGACTAAGTGTGGAATAAAACTAGCTCTTTATTTTTTAACAGAGAATATGCAAAGCCAACATGAGCATCTTACTCCTGGTGTAGTAATGGAAGAATATTCACAAATAGCTGGAAAACTGAATGAGTGCTTAGGCAAGAGTCATCTGATACATTTGGACCTTTTACTAGAAGTTCTAAATGAAGTACAGTTTGTTCAGCGTTTATTTTAGTGGGTTTTGGATAATTAAAAAGCAGCTCTCCGGGGCAAGCTTTGTTACTTAAGAACATTTGTATAAGAGCCCTTTGCCAGTTGTATGAGAACCGTTCACTTCTATCTGCAAGAACATCATGAATTAGGATTTGCTGAGGCATCTCAGTCTCCTGTTAGGCCTCACTTTAAGCTATGGTTCTCTTTAAACTATGGTTTTAGGAGATCTACAAGAAACAGTCTGTCTGTGATAGCAGAATTTCTACGGAGGTAATGAGGCCACACCACACTCCTCTCTATGTGGGTGCTATCGGGGTTATTTCTGCTGTGAACTGTGCTTTGCAGTAGTCAGTTTGCCTTCTGTACACCAGCAGATTCCAAATATATTCCAAATTCCAGATTCCAAATTAAGCAAGAATTATTAATGTAGTTTAAATCTTTCAGGTTCTCTCTTCCAAAAAATTTGACCAGCAACATATACCATTATAAAGTGTTTTGAGATTCATAACAGAAAGGTAGTATTTAATTGCTAGATATTTACTGTTTATTTTTATGCTTGGCCTCTCAGTATTAAGGACTTCAAACTTTACCATTCTTCTTTAGTCTCTTATTTATTTATTTTATCACTTAAATTTGCAGCTTTTTGAAACTGAATTAAAGCAAAGTGCTAATAAAGTGCAGGAACTAAAGGACAAAGTAACAGAGCTGCTGGAGAAGAACTCTGACTCTCCCGAGGCACCTAAGTGGAGACAAACATTGGATAAAATAGGTACTTCAGTAAAGCTGTATCATAGCTCGGTGATTTGGAAATTGTTTTATTATGAACTTTTTAATCTATTACCAATCACTAGTATTTTTAGTATCTTGCTCCCTCCTACCCCTTAAATTCTGTGGAAATAACTCCTTTAACAGGAGTATAGATCTGGAGTAATGACAGTGAAGTCCACAGGCTTTGCATTTGTATCAGTGTAGTTGAGAGAGGCTATAGCTTGACTCCCTGCTTTAGAGGGCTTTATCTTTTATCTGCAGTTAAAACTTGACTGACCAGTTACTGCTCAAGATACATATTTTATTCTTCTTACACAATACAACAGATTAAGTTGATTCTAATTTCATGTAAAGAACAGTTAGAGTTGTTGGTAATGCTCTTTTACATGGTTTTTTTCCCCATGAACTAGTGGCTTTTGTCATTTGGTAGGTTTGGTAGCCTTTTGCTGTTTTCTAAAACTGATTCTATACATTTTGCCAAAAAAAAGGAGGAAATGACCATGTTTGGACAATAGATTTTGGGATATTGCAGTGCATAGTTGTCATAAGCTTTTAAAGATTCTTTTTAGGTTTGCCATATTTTAAATAAATTATAGGTCAGTCTTGTTCCATAGTGATAGGCATTTTTATAGCTACACCAACAGTAACTTCTAAGCTGAGGATTTTTCCAGTCTGTCCTAAGTGAAACTCTGAAAAGTTTAAGTAGCAGGTAAGGTCTCCAAGAGATCTTTTATAGTGTTGAAAGGGAATTAATACAGAATGAGCAGAGGTCAAAGACTGTGAAGCAGCAAAAAGGAACTGAAAAAAACAAGGATGAAGATCAGGGACAGGGAGAATTAGCAAAATACCAGAGCTGACTGAGCAAGCACTGACAATTTCACAGAGGGGAAGGGGAAAGTTGCAAGACTGTAAGACTCAATGGCTCCTCTGGAAGCCACTTGCCACAAGTGGAAAAGACCAAATGTTGGCATAGATGTGAACCTAAGCTCACACAGTACTTTTGAAATAGCTATGTGCAGAAGTATTCTCATTGCCTGTCATTAGGTACCTTGTTTAGATGTCTAAATGAGACACGTGATCTCCACAGGCTTTGAAAGCAGATGTTTGAAAGAGTTTGAAAGAGTTAGGCTTTTTCAGAGAGCTGTTCAGAGTTGAAGCCTAAATTAGGGTTTCTGCTAACCCTTATAAAGGTATGAGGTTTTTTTACTGAATAAGCAGGAAGATTTGTCTCTCTAGATCAGGCACCTGAGTTATAACTGAGTACAGCCCTCTGGCTTTAATGTCATTTGAGACCAAAGCCTAAATTTGGGGATATTTCATTTAGTAATATGCTAGCCGTTTTATTACATGTTGTATATTCATTGGTCTAAAAATTCCACAAGTGTCTGACCTTCATCCAAATGTTATGGGTCTGACTGTTAAAGATGTATTTGCTGAGTCACTGCAATAAGGCATCTGGAGTTAATCAGCAAGAAGCCTTATGAGAGAGCTCTCTTTATGTTTCAAATATAGTCTGCTGTCTGACAACCCATCTGCTAGAATATGCATGCAATACATTAACATTATCATTGTTAGATTCCAAATGGAAAGAGCTCAATCAAGTTACATCTGAGAGACAACAAAAACTGGAGGAGTCATCAAATTACCTGATGCAGTTCCAGACAGCAGAAGCCCAGCTAAAGCACTGGCTTGTAGAAAAAGAGCTGATGGTCAGTGTGCTAGGACCACTATCAATTGATCCTAATATGCTGAACACACAAAAACAACAGGTTCAGGTGAGTAGTGCCAACATACATTATTGATTTCCATTTCTTCTGCTATTTTCTATTAGCAAAGTACTGTTTTGCATCTAGAGTAGATCGTGGTTAGTATGAGCCATTAGATCTGTTTATCAGCTTGAGTCATAGTTGACTACAGTAATTACAAGAAAAAATTATCATAGGAGTGAAGAGAGATCAGTACAGCTAAAGGAAAAAATGTTGAGAAGATACTGATCCTCTGATAGATTTTTTTTTATTTTGACCATAGTGTGTTTTTTTTGGAGTGGAATGAAAATATCCCTTTGAATTTTATTAATTTGACATCTTATGGTCATTCTTTATTACAGTCGAGGCTTAGAACTAGCTTTTTGAGATTTTGTTCAATTGACTGTGCCAATAGCTAACAAAAATACAAAGGCAAGTGAAATGCATTACTGTGGAGAGATATGAGGCCAAGGGTGTAAAAGACAGAAGAAAGTATAATGAAAAAGTGGAGCAGTTTGCTGACAACGATACAGCAAACTGCAGACAAAAGAAATAAAAGTGAAATCAGATGAGGTTGCACAATGTAGAAATTTTAATTTCAAACATTTCTATTGCTGCCAGGTAATCTAAACTGATGAGAAAAACCATATTTTTTGCAAAAAAATTATTAAAGCTGTAGTATAATTATTGATTAAAATGAAGTGCTTAAAACATGAACTATGTTCTAACATTATGTGAAAATTACTCAATATTGGTTTGTAAGTGCTTCAAAAATCTAGACTGATGGCATAAAACCGTAATGTATCACTTAACAGTCCTTAAAAGTTCAACCTAATTGACTTAAAAAGAAAGGATTTGGAATGTTCTGTAAAGTAAAAACATTATATTTGTCCCTTCTTCTGCAAGCACTGTGACTTACTGTCAAAAAAAAAACCAGAAACCAGTGATATAAACTTTAAAGGTCTCACAGTACACATTCAGTAATTTTGTGAATTATCCATGTATTTTCTGTGCTTTAATAATACATTGCAGTATTATGTCAGAATACACCTTGTTTGAAGTTCTATCTTAAGACAAATACCAAAACTGTCTAGGAAAGAAGACACTGCTTGAAACTAAACAGCACTTACTTTACTTGGTGTGGTTACTTAATTACTGTGATATTAACAGAATTCATTGTTTAGTTGTGTCTCCCGGTTGAATTTTCTGGTTCTTTGATGTAAATGCTTGAAAACAACACAGTTCATGTGTAGAAGGTGCATTTATTTCACTGGCTTTTAAACTCAGAGATTGATTAGAGAGCTTAGCTGCAACAAATTCTACATGATTTTTGTCAGAAGCACTTTTCTTCTTTTTCTCATGTGGTAAATGCTTTTTAAAATTCTCTTTCTTTCTAGATTCTGCTCAAAGAGTTTGACACCAGAAAGCCACAATATGAGCAGTTAACTATGGCTGGTGAAGGGATTCTGAAGAGACCTGGTGAACATCCACCTTCACATGAAGTTGTAAAAGAGCAACTGGCAGCTGTGGCACAGAAATGGGACAGTCTAACTGGCCAGCTGAGGAAGAGATGTGACCGAATTGACCAAGCCATTGTGAAAAGCACGGAGTATCAAAATCTACTCAGAAGTCTATCTGATAAGCTAAGTGCCTTGGATAATAAGCTAAGCAGCAGCCTGGCTGTGAGTACACAACCTGATGCTGTGAAACAACAACTGGAAATTGCTAGAGAAATGAAGGAGGAAATAGAACAGGAAATGAAGAATATAAATGCCGCGCAAACCTTTTGTGAAGAGCTGTCAACATTAGTTGGGGAAGAGTATTTGAAAGCAGAACTTACAAGACAGTTAGATGGCATATTAAAATCGTTTAAGGATATTGAGCAAAAATCAGGTTAGTATTTACTTAAAGAAAAATAGTAATTAAGGCATAAAGTTAAACATGACTTTATGATAGAGATATTGAGTTAACTGAGCCTGATGCCAGCTCTCTATCTAGTCCATTCCCCAAGCAGTTGTACATTAGAATTTGGGAGAGTCCTCATACCACGAAAAAGTAAGAACACTATTTGGGATCTCTACTGAAAAGTTTTGGAGAGAATTTGAAGTACAGTAGCAGGGCTGCTTTTCTCATCTCTTTCTTCCTTCCTTATCTTCACTGAATTAGAATACCAAAAGAGGATGCTGTTCATTGAGCTATCTAACTTCATTGGGGCAGATGTAAGCCAAAATCATAATTTTTAGGCAAGAACCCCTTAGTGTCTTGGAGAAACACAGTGGCAATTGTATAAAACTGCCTGTGACAGAAGGGGGCTTGTAGTCTGAAGCCTTCCCTTACGCTGTGAACACAGAACTGAGTAAGTAATACACTGCAAGCAATATCATGCTTTGTTGTCCCTAGCGGCCTCAGTTTTAGCTTTTTAATTTCCTCTGGTCACAAGGAACTTTGAAGGATCTTCCTAAGAACACATATTGCCTGCAGGCCATGAGTTAGACACTACTAGGTTAGACCACTTAATATTCCCTGTGCTCACACTTCATAATACCATAAAACACGATTGTGTGGTTTTACCCCCAAAATCTGCCTGAAGAGGATTCATGTACACACAGATTGGCTAAGCTTACCTTGTTTGATTCATGTTCTAATGCCTTCACTGCTCTGCTGTATTATAGGCATGAGTCTGTCCCTTGCAAAAAGCTTCGTTGACTTGGTTGTCTGCCAGTCAAACACCACATATTAAGGACCAGCTTTCCTTACATCAATGATTATGTAATAGAATCAATATTAGTTTGGTTTTTTCCACTGAATACTAGCAGATCTGACAAAATTTATCTCTGTAATGTCTTCTCTTTTGTAGATAACCATGTTCAGCAGCTTCAGTCAGCATACACCACTTCTCATCAGTTCCAGCAAATGTCTAAGGACTTTCAGACCTGGCTAAGCAAAAAGAAAGAAGAGCTGAACCAGGCTCATCCTGTGTCAGCCAAACTTGATGTCTTGCAATCACTAATTGAAGAGCAGAAAGAATTTAAGAAGACAATGACTGATCAGATTAGTTCATATGAAAGAATTGTTGCAGAAGGAGAAAGTATTTTACAGAAGACTCAAGGAGCTGACAAAGCAGCATTACAATCCCAAATTGCTACACTCAGAAATAACTGGGATGAAATGAATAAACAGGTAAAAGAAAGAGAAGATAAATTAACAGATTGTCTGGAGAAAGCCCTCAAATACAAGGAGCATGTAGAAAATCTGCAGCCGTGGATAGAGAAGTGCCAAAGCAACCTGTGTGAATTAAAAGTTGGCATAAACCCCATTGAAATAGAGAATTCTATTGCTCAGGTGAGGGCATGGCAGAAGGACCTGGATAAACACCATGGGATGGTGGAGCTATTAAATAATTCTGCTGAAAGTTTGCTCAGGGCAAGTCAAACAGATAAAGAAATTGTTCAAGAAGAAACAAAGGTGCTGAATCAGAATGTGAATGTGGTTACAGAACAGTTACATAAGAAGAGAGAGTGCTTGGAAAATATGGCACAAAGACTGAAAGAGTTTCAGGAATCATCCAGGGAAACTGAAAAACAGCTTAAAAGTGCCAAAGAGCATCTGGAAGTTCATGACTCACTTGGACCTCAGTCATTCAGCAACAAACACCTGACAATGATGCAGGCCCAGCAGAAAGCCTTGCAGGCTTTAAAGCCTCATGTCGATCTAGCAAAAAAGCTTGCCCAAGACCTGGTAGTAGAAGCTTCTGATTCAGCAGGTGTTTCTGACCTTTTGCTCCAAGCTGAATCTTTGGAGCAAGAATACACTGCAGTGAACAAGCAGGTTGAAGATAGGTGCTCATTCTTAGAGACAAAACTTCAGGGAATCGGCCATTTCCAAAACAGCATCCGAGAGATGTTCTCTCAGTTTGCAGAGTTTGATGATGAACTTGATAGCATGGCTCCAGTGGGGAGAGATCTCAAGGTATTGCAATCACAGAGAGAGGACTTAAAATATTTCATGAAAAAGTTGGAGGATCTTATAATGAATAATGAAAATGCTAATAAAAATTGTAAAATGATGCTAGCCACAGAAGCTGAAGCTTCTCCTGATCTTGTTGGTATAAAGAGAGACTTGGAAGCTTTAAATAAACAATGCAACAAGCTACTAGACAGAGCAAAAGCCAGGGAAGATCAAATAGAGGATACTATTTGCCGTGTTGAGGAGTTTTATAGTAAACTAAAAGAATTTTCCAATCTGCTTGGGAGAGCCGAAGAACATGAAGAGTCACAAGGACCTGTTGGAATGGAAACAGAGACAATTAATCAGCAGCTGAATACATTCAAGGTAGGAAGATTGCTTTCTTACTACTATAAAGTATTTTACCACAATACAACTTTATTAAACATCATAGGGAAAGAGATTGGTTACATGCAGACCTTGGAGGACTCTTGTTTAACAGCAGTCTGTTCTACCTGTATGCTTTTTATCTGTTTTAAATGGGTATCTTCTCATGGGTCCTGAAAAGCTTTCCTTTGCTACAGCTTGGCAGATACTGCAAACTTTGCATCCCAGCTCCTAGTTCCTGCACCCCAGTTCCTTCTTCACCTCTCTTCATTATCTTGTTACCCTCTGTAATCCATCTGCCTTTTCTGTTTTTGGGAAACTGTGTATTGTCTCTATTTGATGTATTACACAACTTTTTTCTTCACAGTGGTGTGAATTTTAGACCCCAGTGTTCACATACTAGCCCACATTCACTTTGCTCATCTGAGTAGTTTAGGGGTTTTTTTTTCACATGGGTATAGGCTTCAGCATATGTAGATTTAAGATGTTACTTTTTGCCATTTTGTCTTCTGATATGCTGGCCAGTTTTACCTCACTGAGTCCCACCCTTACCTAGAAACATCCTAGTAAAAAGACAACAGGCAAAATGAGCCCCCTGTTATACTGGGAGTTTGCTGTAGCATCCTTATCCAAAATGTGCTGTGTGTATAAAAGCTTCTGTGTGTAGCTTTTATAATATGCCAGTAAGCAATCCTTGTCCAGCTCAAAAAAATACATTACAGTGATAATGAGTGTTAACTGAGCTTTGGTGCTGAAATGAAGTACAGATATTTGCTTGGTTTAGGTTCTAATAAATGAATTTCCAGTGCTCATTAGAAAGATTTATAAATCGTATAGATGTAAGCAGTGTTTGAAGAAGATCGTAAATTTCCTAATGGCTATATGGTAGCACCGAATATTCTGTGCTGCTTTGGTGTCATTCCAGTCTAATATTGATTCAAATGTTTGGATGACTTGTAAATTAATTGACACTTAATGATAAAACCAAACCTTCATAACAGGATTCGATAAGCTATGCTGTTAAAAATTTGGTGACCTTGGAAAACAGTCATAGACTCATAGAATCAACTGGGTTGGAAAAGACCTCTGAGATCATCACGTCCAACCCTTGATCCAATACCGCTGTGGCACTAAGTGCCACATCCAGTCTCATCTTAAAAACCTCCAGGGACGGTGAATCCACCACCTCCCTGGGCAGCCCATTTCAATATCTAATTACTCTCTCTGTAAAAAATTTTTTCCTGATATCCAGCCTAAACCTCCCCTGGCAGAGCTTAAGACCATGCCCTCTTGTCCTACTGCTGGTTGCCTGGGAGAAGACACCAACCCCCACCCGGCTACAACCTCCTTTCGAGGAGTTGTAAAGAGTGATGAGGTCTTCCCTGAGCCTCCTCTTCTCCAGGCTGAACAACCTCAGCTCCCTCAGCCACTCCTCATAGCACTTGTGTTCAAGTCCCTTCACCAGCCTTGTTGCTCTTCCCTGGACTTGCTCCAGCACCTCAATATCCTTCCTGAACTGAAGGGCCCAGAGCTAGACACAGTACTCCAGGTGTGGCCTCACCAGTGCTGAGTACAGGGGAAAAATCACCTCCCTGGTCCTGCTGGCCACACTGTTCCTGATCCAGGTCAGGATACCATTGGCCTTCTTGGCCACCTGGGCACACTACTGACTCATGTTCAGCTTCCTGTCAATCCAAACTCCCAGGTCCCTTTCTGCCTGGCTGCTCTCCAGCCACTCTGTGCCCAGCCTGTAGTGCTGCATGGGGTTGTTGTGGCCAAAGTGCAGGACCTGGCACTTGGTCTTGTTGAACCTCATCCCATTGGAATCAGAGCAACACTCCCCCCCAACTTGGTGTCATCTGCAAATTTGGTAATGGTGGACTCAATCCCCTCATCCAGGTCATCAATAAAGATATTAAACAGAACTGGACCCAACACTGATCCCTGGGGGACACCACTAGTGACTGGCTGCCAACTGGATGCAGCACCGTTCACCACCACTCTCTGGGCCCTGACTCTCTGTCAGTCCTTAACCCAGCAGAGAGTGCCCCTGTCCAAGCCGTGGGCTGCCAGCTTTTTCAGGAGTATGCTATGGGAGTCTTTGCTGAAGTCCAGATAGACCACATCCACAGCCTTCCCCTCATCCACCTGGCAGGTCACCTGGTCATAAAAGGAGATTAGGTTGGTCAGGCAGGACCTGCCCTTCCTAAATCCATGCTGGCTGGGTCTGATCCCTTGTCCATCCTGTAGATGTTGTGTGATTGCACTTAGGATGATCTGCTCCATAGCCTTGCCAGGCACTGAGGTCAGGCTGACAGGCCTGTAGTTTCCCAGGTCCTCCTTGCATCCCTTTTTGTGGACTGGCATGACATTTGCCAACTTCCAATCATCTGGGACCTCCCCAGTGAGCCAGGACTGTTGGTAAATGATGGAGAGCAGCTTGGCGAGCTCTTCTGCCAGCTCCCTCATCACCCTTGGGTGGATCCCATCTGGTCCCACAGACTTGTGGGGATCCAAGTGGCTCAGCAAGTCACTGTTTCCTCCTGGATTACAGGGGGAATATTCAGCTTCCTGTCTCTGTCTACCAGCTCTGGAGGCCAGTTGTTCTGAGGACAACCTGTCTTACTGTTGAAAACTGAGGCAAAGAAGGTGTTAAGTACCTCAGCCTTTTCCTCATCCATCATGTCCAACAAAGAAGGAAGGTTTTCCTTGCCCCTCCTTTTGCTACTGATGTATTTGTAGAAGCACTTCTTATTATCCCTAGCAGAAGTGGCTAGATTGAGTTCAAAGTGTGCCTTTGTCTCTCTAATTTTCTTTCTACATGACCTAACTATATTCCTAAACTCTTCATGAGTAGCCAGTCCTTTTTTCCATAGTCAGTAAGCTCTCTTTTTTCCCCTAATTTCCTTCAAAATCTCCTTGTTCAGCCAGGCTGGATGTCTTCTCTGCCAGCTTGCCTTTTGGCAGACTGGGACAACCTGCTCCTGTGCATTCAAGACTTGCTTCTTGAAGCATGTCCATCCCTCCTGGACCCCTTTGTTTTCAAGGGCTGTTTCCAAGGTATCCTCTGAACCAGTCTTCTTAGTAGGCCAAAATCTGCCCTCCAAAAGTCCAGAGTATAAGTTTTATTGATGGCCCTCTTTGTGTCCTTGAGTATTAAAAACTCTATTATTTCATGGTCACTGTGCCCCAGACAGCCTCCAACCACCACATCTCCCTCTCTGTTTGTGAAGAGCAGGTCTAGTGAGGCCCCACCCCTGGTAGGCTCATTTATCAGCTGGAGCAGGAAATTATCCTCTATACGCTCTAGTAATCTCCTAGACTGCCTCTTCTCTGCTGTGTTGAGTTCCCAGCAGACATCCGGCAGGTTAAAGTTGTCCACAAGGAGAAGGGCTGGCAATTTTGAGACATCTGCCAGCTGCTTGCAGAATAATTCATCACCCTCATCCATCCTGATTTGGCAGTCTATAACAGACTCCCACCAGGATGTCAGCCTTGTTGGCCTTCCCCCTGATTCTGGTCCACAGGCACTCAGCCTTATCGTTACTGACTTCAAGTTCTACAGAGTCAAGAGACTTTCTAACATACAGAGCCACCCCTCCACCTCTCCTACCTTGCCTATCCCTTCTGAAGAGCTTGTAGCCACCCATGGCAGCACTCCAGTCATGCAAGTCATCCCACCACATTTCCGTGATGGTGACTACATCACAGCTTTCCTGCTGCACAGTGGCTTCCAGCTCCTCTTGTTTGTTACCCATACTGTGTACATTGGTGTACATGCACTTCAGCTGGGCTGCTGATAGCACTTCTAACTCTGGCTTTCCACTCTTAGGTTCATCTCTGGAAAGCCTTATTTCAACCCCTTCCCCCTTCAAACCTAGTTTAAAGCCATCCTGATCAGCGCTGACAACTTATGGGCTAGAGTCCTGTTGCCCTTGTTAGATAGATGAAGCCCATCTGACTCTAGCAGGCTCCCATGGTCGAAAGAACCAAAATTCTGCTGGTGGCACCAATCCTTTAGCCACTTATTGATGAGTTTTCCTACTCCTCTCCTCATTCGTCCCTGCTACTGCAGGAACTGAGGGTGAACACCACCTGTGCTCCTGTCCCATTAACTAATAACTAATCAACCCAGTGCCTTGAAGTCCCTTTTAATTAGCCTGGTACCTCTTTCATTAATGTCATCACTGCCAGCCTGGACCAGCAGCAGAGGGCCAGATTAGTTCAGGGCGTCTCCTACTAATATCCCTCACCCAGGCCCCAGGAAGGCAGCAGGCTTCCCTGCGGGATGGGTCCAGTCCGCATATAGGGCCTTCAGTTCCCCACAAAAGGGAGTCACTTACTACAACTACCCTTCTTTTTTCCCTTATAGCTGTGGTTGTATCCGTCCGGTAGATGGGGTGCAACCTGCAGACCCTCTAGACCGACCCTCTTCTTGACTGCCCTCTGCCTGACTCTCTGGGTCCAGGGCCTCAGACCTGTTCTTTAGGGGCACCTGGGGAGATGATGGGGATTCCTTTACCTCTCCAATTGGGGACCTGTTTCCATTCCCCCCATCTATTTGGTTTGCTCCATCTGCCTGATGGTAGGAGGGGCAGGGCTTCAGTCTCCTGCTGGACTTTCTTTGGGGTCAAAAGGGTGCGACTCCACCAGTCTATTTCCCTTTCACTCTCCCTAATACTTCTTAGCCTCTCCACTTCTTCCTTGAGCTCTGCCGCTAAGCACAGCAAATCATTCACCTGCTTGCATCCTACGCAGGCATCTCTCACATTGTCCTCTGGTACTAACACCAGGCTTAGACACTCTGTGCAGCCAGTCATTACATGCCTGGCCCAACAGAGGGTGCATTTTGCTTATTTAAGAAAGGAAAACTAAACCAGAAAACTTTCATCTGGGAATTTTGAATGGAAGTTACTGTGAGTTTTGATGATCTTTTGGAATGCATAAATAGAGATGAAAATGTTGAACAAATAGTTACATAGTAAATCCTTCCATTAGACTGGGAGGATTAAAATTGTATGCCAGTCTGTCTCAAATTCAAAAAGAAACAAATGGCTTTTCTTTGTATATGGTTTGTAAAACACTTTGGATATTGGAAAATAACAACAGCTCCTGCTGTGATTGCTCTTACCTACACTGACTGTACAGGATTTCAGTTGTAGCCAGATTGAGATTTTACCACATTTCTTACATTTTCAGACTTTAGGTTCGGCTTCAGGTCTTTGTTAATATATGGTTCTTTGTCTACAAAGAACAATGCTTCTAGGAGCTTGCAGCCTGATGAACAGATGGTAGAAGAACCCAGTTCCCTGTGTGTTATCTCAGTGATGTAGTTTGTTAGGGCATTGAAAACGACATAGCAATTGTACAGGTTGGGAGTAAGGGTCTTCTCTGGTCTGTGCAGACTTGTGGGGAGACAGTGTCCCCACAACACAAGAGCTTGTATGGTAAGAAGACCAAAAAACCTGAGGAGACAAAGAAGAACAGTAATAGCAACATGCTTATATCCAGAAGTCTGCTCTGGGATTGTATTTATGTTAGATATTTATAAGCTTAGAGATCTGTTTTGCTTGAAGCAACTGTTTTAGGCCATGCTTTTGCTTATGAGTAAAAACACAGTGCCATTAAACAGGAGGTAGAGGAAGATGGAAAGATGAAGGGGTTGTTTAAATAAATGAAGAGCAAATGCAGAAATAAAGCAGCAGAGTGAGGAGCCTTTGAAGAAAGGAAATAGGGAGACCAGAATGGGAAATTTTATTAGATGAGGATATAGTTAGTGAAGGGAGAATGATAGCAGGAGGATAAGGATCAACTTTCCTAATACTTGATGTCAGTGCTACTGGGACATATCAGAATTACAGTACGTAATCTACCTGTTCATACTCTTTACCCTTCTACCTGAGGCAGCAAACTGTAGGGAGACTGGCTCCCACAAATCCTGCTCCACTTGTGGTGTATTTACTCATGTTTGTGCATGTACGCAAACACACACAACCTGAAAATGTGATTGTGGCCACAAAAACACAGTCTGGCTCCTTATGGCTTTAGCTTCTGTGGTCAACTACAATCAACTTCTATTCCTCAAGAGTAAAGGATAAGAGTTGTTCTTTGGTATAGGTGTATTCGCATGAAATCTTCACTTTCTTCAGGGAAGGATCTCGTGCAATAGGCCAGAGGTGGTTTATGTGGTTTGACCAATTTTCATGTACAAAGAGTACACGATGTCAAAATGCATATTAAAAACAACTGGCCTTGAATTGTATATGTATATCTAAAATACATATGCATATACTTGTTTTATTTATATTTCTTCTTTGTAATCTACTTATTCCAGTCAGTATAGAGTCTTACTGTCAGTGTTAAACAATGTTTATTTACAATGCAGATACAAAATTTGCTTTCTGTAAATGAAAATCTCCAGAGTAGTTAATTTGAAAGTAGAACCATGTCTCTTATTTCACTTCAGGAAGAGTATAATCAAATGAAGAATTTGTCTCAATATAAACCACACAAAATTAATTGCTAATTCACTCAGGTTTGTAAGACATTTTTTTCCCAAAGTCTGTACCACAATGTGTAGATTAGTCCTGAAAGGAAATTTCAGTAAATTAGGTTTGTTGAGGTACACTGAGTCCGCCACCATTCTTCAAAAGCAAAACAAAAAAGAATTGTGCAAATGGACTGAACCGAACACTCTGGGTTTCAGTAAGCTGCACAGTGCTAAGATTTTTGCAGTGGAAGCAGCATTTGCAGCTAGTTTCTTTCTGAAATAGAGAAAGAACCCAAAGCTGAATCTTTCTTGAAACCTTTGCCCAATTCTTTGTACTGCCATTAAAAGGCATTCTTCTTAGTAAAACCAACATGGCACTGTTACAGCTTTCATCAGTATATAGTTCATTTGATTTTTGCTTTTATTTTTTGAACAAAAGTAGATATAGTAATTAGAGGTTGCTGTCTACTTGGGCTTTGTGGGAATTTTTAGCTAGCCTGAGTATTCCTGCCAATGAGCTTGAACTAAGATTTTAATTGGCTTATGTTATAGAATCACAGAATCATTTAGGTTGGAAAAGACCTTTAAGAACATCAAGCCCAACCATTAACTCAGCACTGCCAAGTCCACCACTAAACCATGTCCCTAAATGCCACATCTATATGTCTTTTCTTAGTTTTGTGTGTCTGTCCTCTGATTTTTGTTTTGAAGGCAAATAATATTGAAAGAATAATCAGAGGTTTCTTATTGAGCTAAATGTTGCATAACCCATGCACTGGTTTACAAATGCTGGAATAAGATACTAAAACCTTCCTTTGTTGAAAAGCAAAAGGTAATATAAGCAACTATTTACATTTTTTTTTGAAATATTGTCTATGACAGTGACTGATCTGTCATATGAAATTTTTCAGTATAAACAGTGAAAAATGGTAAACTATTTTTTATCTGTTAATAAAATTTACTGTTGAACAAATACAAACTAATTTCAGTTATATACTTCCCCTACAAAATGGTGCAGCACTTTCTCAATTCAGTAAGGATCTGTTTGTGGGTGTTTTGGGTGAGAATAGCTATGATGACAGGACCTCTAAATGCTTTTCTCATCTTTGCCATTATAGTATCTTCTCAGGTAGAGAATCCAGAGGTGAATATCTGTTTGGCATAATTTCAATGTTATATGGCTGCTCACCAGAGAGGAGGAAGAGAATTTGTCTTGCATGACCTTAGTGTTTTGATATGTAGCTGACTGTTTATCAAGCAAATCAATAAACATGAAGTGTGGTGTGTTTGTATTTCTTGCATACAGTGTATCCTGCTTGCTGCTTAATGTGGAAAGCTCCAGCTGATTGTAGTGAATGCACTGTGCTGTTTTAGCACTAAGTGCCATATGCTGTCCTTAAACTGAGGTCTGAATTGTCCCTGTAACTGATAGCTGCACTCACACAAGCACCTCAGGTCATTAGGGGTATGGTTTCTACTGGAGCAGAGCTGCTGGATCATGGCAGCTCCTTCTGTAGTGTTGGTGAGTTACCTGTGAGTCTCCCAACCCTTCATCTCCATGACTATGAGCTAGAAGTGTAGGTGCAAAGTGTTGAACTGTATTTAAAAGACATAAATGTCCAAAACTTGAATCTTTGTCCTGATAGGCTGGTTTTGGCCTGCAATAAATCCCATTTAAAAACAAAATAAAGAAGGGGAAAAAAAGTCTTGCAGATATAGATAGGTTTTTTCCAATACTTTAATGTTTCTTTTGGTGGGAGCTGGGTTGTTCAGGTGGTGGCTGCCCTCTCAGCCAATGCCACCCTAAGCTGTTGCCTAAGAGTCAGGAACCAGACTGAAGAGAGTCAAAACTGGACTGAGCGTCTCACTTTGCATGTCCGATGGAGCAATGTGCAACTATTCCAACGCCTAATCTAAACATGGGACGACTCTGGTTTTTTTTATTATTATTAATAATACACAGGTAAAATTCCAGCGTAACTTTGGTCTGGAGGCGTCCATTGAAATGACGGCTTTATCGGGCGGGATGATGGGGTGCGGGCGGCGGTCAAAGCGGTGCTTCCTCCCCAGAGTTTCTCCCGGGAAAGCAGCCGTGCCGGCCGCTCCCCCAGCGCTCAGGAGCGGGCTGGGGCGGGAGTGATGTCAGCGCCGGGCGGGCGGCGATGCTCCCTCCGCCTGCCCCTGCCTGCCCCCTGCGCGGCACCGAGCGAGAGGCGAGGGCGGGCGGCTGAGGAGATAAGGAGGCGGCGGGGAGGGACGGAGGGAGGGGAGTCCCGGGGGGAGCCCCCCGAGCGGTGCTCCGGGAGCGGGCGGGCCGGTAGCAGATGTTGCCGGGGGAGCAGAGCGGGGCGTTCCCGGCGGCGCGGAGCGGGACGAGCCGGGGCGCTGGGCGGCCGCGCCGGGCGGGACGCGCCAGCGCTCCGCGACGGGGGTTTCCCTCCCTCGCCTACTTCTTCGCAGCTGCGCTTCAGAAATGAGGAGGAGGGAGTGAGGGCAGCCCGCTAGCTGCAGCTTGTAGTCGGGACCTGCCGAATGTAAACCTGCCGTGCCTTCGGGGGACGCGCCGCGCTTGCTCTGCTCTGCAGCTGCCTTAAAGAGCTCTCCAGGATGGGAGAATCGGTCTGAAACATTCGTTTTCCGACGGTCTGCTCAGAGGACGCATTGGCTTGGCTGCTAGAAAGTGATGTTTTCTTCTGGGACTTGTGGAGGCACTACAGACAAGCCTGGTACAGGAGGAGGATAAGCTGCCTTTCAGATCAAGGTTATTTATAGCTACTGCCAAAAAAGTAAAGGACTGGTTTATTATTCTTACTGTTCTGGATTTAACTTATTTTCCCCCCCCGCACCCCAAGATTTTCTCCGTGCCTTGGTCAGAGCTATATATAGGCCACTGTGGATTCTGTCTTTACAAGTTGCCGCACCGTGTTTTATTTATAAAGGAGATGGGACCCTGCAAACCAGTTAAATGGATTACAGTTAAGCAGTCATCTACAGAAGATAATGTACTGCCTTCTGTAATGCCTGTTCATTTGGAAGGCTTATTTGGGAGATTTTAGATACAGATGCTGACCTGGAAAAATAAATGAAGACTTCCACTGAATGTTTAAAGTATTTGGCTACTGCTGGTTTTTGCTATAATTTGTTTTTCTGTGACATTGGAAAGTTTCTGTTATTTTCTAACTGAAGCACTTTATATTTTGGGGTGTGTGGAACCTCACATCCAGGTAAAGTCACATTTAAACGGATGCACTGATTATGAATGACCTCAGCCGCCTCTTATCTTATGATGTATATTTTGTGTTTATGCATCTTATGCTAAGGGCAAGTTTACTATTTCTTCAGATTGCTATTGTTTTTTTAATGTTTCATCTGAATCCATGAAAATAGAGGTATAGTGGTGTACTTGTGTGAATACTTTGGAGATGGGGAAGCCACTTAGCAGGCCAGACTGTCTACGCCAGAATCCTCCATGTGTTGGCAAAGGGGAAGAAGATGAAGATCTAAATATTGAGGACTGCTACGTTCCCCAGAGGTCTATCTATGACACTGTGCGGCTGAATGAACAGATTGATTCGGGCTCCAAGGGCAGCCTCTCTTCAAGGCATTTCACAGACCGGACTTTACCATACAGTCACAGAACACTGGACATCAGCACTTTGTGCTCCAATGGTGCCCTTACTTCTTCCAGTGTTTTTGAGCTCCGAAGCCGTGAAGGTAACAAGTTAGATGAAAAAATGATCTTTGATGCTCTTAAACTGAACAGTGATATAATTCGGACAACTGGATTACCCAAAGTGAAGTCTCACACAGAAAAGAAGGAGCACAGACGATCGTGGAGAATGCTTGTTCCACCCAACTTTTCAGATTACACTAATAAAAGTGAAAGCTCCTTTAACGAAACTGCTGATGTGTCAGAAGCAGCTAGACTGGACAAATGTAAATGGGGTACGAATTCTCTTACTTCGGAAGAGGATGATTCTGGTTTATGCAGCCCTCCAACAGAAAAAGAAGATAAACAAGATACACTCTTAGCAGGGGATCAAACTCAAATACCGAGTCTATCTTCTGCAGAAGATATCCATGCAGTAGGTCAGTTCAGACCACATATCCCAGCAATTTGCAGAGAGCAGCAAACCCCACTGCATGCAAGCACAAATGTCGCTGTCAAAGAAAGCTGCAGATTGGCTTTGCATGACATTTTACCCTCTGGAAAAGTAAAACAAAGCAATGCACAGACATGTGAGAGTGATCAGGAAGAGACTGGGGGGAAATACTCTCACTTACAAGGTTTCAAAGAGAAACCTCTGTCACATGAAGATCCTCTTCAAAGTGATGGAAGAGGTATTAGCCTTGGCAAAAATGAAATGGAAAATGCATATGAAGTTCATGAAAAAACTAAAATGCAAGTCACAACAGTAGAGGAGGATTGTGTGGATGAGGCACCTCCTCATGTAGATGTTTATTACATGAATGCTGCTGTAAACACTAGTGACTTGGATTTTGCAAAATATGAAATTTTATCTGAAACAGAGGAATTCAGTGTAGCACATACAGGATCAAATGAAATGGCATTTTCTGTACAACATCTTGAATTAGCTAGTACCGTAAACTGCCCAAAAGCTTTTCCAGGGGGAAATGGCAATATCTGGACTACTGGCATCCAAGATACCTTGGATAGAGTCTGCAATGGCCTCTTGTCCAATAAGGTAATAAAAAAAAAATCCACAAATTTGTGAAATAGTTGTAATATAACCTTACAGATATTTGTTTAAAACTTTGTTTTGTTGTTATTGCAAAAATGTAACTTTATTATTATTAATTAGGCAGATGCAGTAATCAGTGTCATTTGCATAGCACACGTGGGGTGTCCGAAATAGGTGGGATGGTCAGTATGGAAAATGAACTGAGGGCAAATTCTGAGAGGGGTGCTTACTCCAGCTGTTTTGAGCAGGGTTATTTGTTGTCCAGCTGGTGCTTGTTACTCCTGACTGGAGTGCCTCCTCCATGCTCCGTGATGGTGCTCGGTGTCTGTACAGAGTGTGGCTACAGGCAACGCCATTCAAGGGCAGCTACAGCCTTTGTGTTCAGCTTGAGCAGCCTTACTCATCAAGGTATAAGCAACAGTATCAGATGGTTGTGGTTTCCAAAGCAGGCAGATTAAAGGTTCACCGCCTCTTCTGAGAGCTGCCTTTTGCATTTGCGTGCCAGAAAGCAGATCTGACTCTACAGTAGTATTTTACAAGCACTGAATCTTGCAGTGCTTTGAGAGTGGTGGATGAGGTAAGAGAGTAAGTGAAACTTTGTAATAAGGAAAGGGTGTTTGTAGGGTCTGTAATCTTTTCTTCCCACTCTGGTTGAAATCTGAGATACTTCAAGCTTTGTTGCTAAATTGTTCTGGTAAACTTTGGCCTCAGCAATAATTGTAATTTATTTTAAGCTTCTCTCCACAAAGAATGTGTGCGTTTTTAAAGGGCAGATTATGGAGATCAGTCCTCTCTGTGGTAGGATGTTTCTCTCAAAAGATGAGGCTTTATGGCATATAAAAGAAGAATTTGTTATTTATTCTGTATGGAAATATTATTCTGCCTCCTCCCTAGTCTACAGTCGAGAAAAACACGATCGTTTTCCTTTTTCTAGGAGCAGCCAACTCATTCCATACTCTCAATTTTCATGTAACCACAGTCTTATTAGAAGTTTTTTTTTGGGGGGGGTGGTTGTTGTTTTGTTGGGGTTTGTTTGTTTGGGAGGGATGTTGTGGGGTTTTTTTCTTTTTTTTTAGGACAAAACTGTTAGGGGTCCTTAATTGTTTTACCCCTCATGTTTAGTGTATTTGCTGTAGCCTCTAGATTGACTTGTCAAGCTGATGGAAGTGTGCTCAGCCACCTGAGGTCTGCAACTTCAAAAGCAGTCACTTGCCACACTGTGTTTGGTGCAAAAGAGGAGAGTCGCTGGTAATTTCAGAGTGATCCCTGCTTTTCAGGATGCTAAGAAAGGTTGCTTTGAATGCACTAAGTGTACACTAAAACTGTTAATGAATGCTGCTATAGAAATTGAAGGATTTAGGGTCAAAAGTTGAGCATTCTTTAGCATTGTTTATTCATTGGTTATTTTTCAGTGGCCTGTGTAATTAATTCAGGGGCTTCAGGCCATTTTCTGATCTCATTGACGCTTGTGTCAGTGCAGCTTAATGCTGGTGAATACAAATGGAGATTTACACTGCTGTTGCTAATTATAATAATCTGGCTCTAAAAAAGCTTAAATACCTGCAAGAGTAAAATAAAGCAAACAGAAAACTGCTCAAACTGCTGTTGGGCATGGTCAAAGCCCTGGCAATTTGCAAGAGTATCGTTTGAATGAAAGCCCATTTTCCTGGGGTGTCTGCTGGGATACTGTTTCAACGGCATCTGTAGTGCCTCCTCCTCACTTGTTACCATTATAATCTCCTAAACCCGACCTTAAAATATCTCTTCCTTCACTGGTTCTTTGACTTAAACTTTGGCTTCTGTCTTACTTTGGAAAAAATGCCCAGTTGTCTCTCTTGGTCGGTGCCATTTTTTTACCCCTCAAAACTTCCCCTGCCCGTCTTTTTCTCTGTCCCTTTCCCTTCTATCTAAAATTACTCATGGGAAGTGTATGCCATTTTCCCCTCTATGGTGTATTTCATTTGCTCTGTTTAGTTTAAGTCTATTCTGTTTAGATTTATTAATATTTTTAGGAAGGTCCTCATGAGGAATGGCTTCCTTTCTTCTAGACAATGATTTTAAAATTGTTTTTATTGCATACTGTCATGTAAACACTAGGTGCATTTTATGTCAGAAGATATCATGTTTCATGTCTGTCTTGGATTTCATCTGCAGGTATTCCAGAAAGAAGAAATTGAACCCTTGCAAGTAAAACAACAGGAGGTAAATTGGTTGGGCCAAGGCCTTATTCAGAGTGCTGCTAAAAGTACCAACACAGAAAACCTTGAACATGACCTTGAAGATGTCAACACCCGGTGGAAGACTCTTAATAAGAAGGTTATTATTTTGTATACTATTCTGCTTGTGTTGTGTTCTGCCATTTGATTCTTTGCTTGCTGACGTCTTTTAAAATACAGGAAATTAAATATTCATGAAGGATATGAATTATATTTACTTTACACAATCACTGTGTTCATAATTCTAAGGATAAGGTATCACTAGTAGCCAGAGGTATTGCTGTCATTTATAAGGTTTTGTCAAACTTTCTATAGGTCTGTCCCGGATTTTTATTCAGGAAAGACTCACAGAATCACAGAATGGTTGAGGTTGGAAGGGACCTCTGGAGATCATCTAGTCCAGCTTTCAGTCTTTGTTCATGTTTTTTGACTCTGTTGTGTATGCTCAGGTGCACTGTGGTACCTGCACAGTGCACAGAGCAGTGATACAGCCCAGCATTGTGTGGCTGGTGGCTTGTTTATAGCACCCTAAGGATTTTATTGCTTGAGACATCAGAAGGTACCACTGCTTTGGAAAACTGGCTGTAGATGTTTTTCTGTGCTTTTCAGGAGTTTTCTTCTAGCAGTAGCTGCTGTTGGAAAATGGGAACGGTGGGAAGTAGAAATGGTGCTCATCTTGCTCTGCTCTCTCTTCCTCAAGGAGTGATGCAGCAGAACCACAGATGCCTGTGGTTCACCTATTTGCCTTCTCCTTTCCTTTTTTTTTCTTCCCATTGATGGCATTATTATTCCTTATTAAGAGTTGCTACTTTGGATTCCTGGCTCTCTATTTCTATAAGGAAAATAAAGACCATCTGAAACACAAACATCCTGTCAGTATACTTCATAATACTGTAGCTGTATAAAACAGGACTATCTTGTAAGGAATTACTAGAGCAGGCTGACTTACTGGGAGATAACCTCTTCTTTTCATTGTATGTGTGCAGACTCAGGAGATTAATGCTAAATTGTGACATAGTGTTGTTATGAACAGTTACAGAAATGACAGTATTTGTTAGTGATATTGACAGATGTTCTACAGATTTTGGCTAATTATTTCATAGCAATAAAAAGAATAGGTGAGATCCTCTACTTTTTTTTAGGTTGCCCAGCGTGCTGCACAATTGCAGGAAGCCCTCCTCCACTGTGGGAGATTTCAGGATGCCCTTGAATCTCTGCTTAGCTGGCTCATTGATACAGAAGATCTTGTGGCTAATCAGAAACCGCCATCTGCTGAATTCAAAGTTGTGAAGGCCCAAATACAAGAACAGAAAGTAAGTGAAATGGTTTCAGAATATCTCTCCTTCCACTGGATCAATGAGAATAAATTCCCAGTATTTGACAAAGCATAATATTTGTTCAAGTACACTGGAGTGTGCTGAGGTTTTTAAAGGAGCCATCTGTTCAAAATTCAAGACTTTGTCCAGTGCTGGAGAAGTGCTCATCTTCTGGGACATAAGCTGTGCAATGTGAGGTCTGGTTAGAATTATTAGCATTATCTGGAAAGGATTGTTAGAGGTCCATTGGAAAAAGAGCGAGCGTAAAATCCAGCATTTGGCCATTTGAAAAGTAGGAAATAAAAACTAGTAAATTTTCATTGTAATACTTCCACGATGATGTTGCAGATTACGGACTTAAATACTTAGCTCTTGATCCTGATGTGATCGTTGTTGGTAATTAGTTGAAACACGTTTGGGAAATGGCCTCTGCTAATGTATAAGCACTATCATTGTCATCAATTTTGGCAATTTTTAATAATGGTTATAGAAAAAAGAATGCTAATGTAGCTGATAAAATATACAGTTCATGCAGTTGGATTGTGTGGTCCACTGCCACCCACAGATTTAATATAAAGTTATGGTCAGTACAGGTTGTCATGTTGGGATATCTGCAGATGCAAAATGTTAGTGTTACCAAAGATAAGTACAGAATGGAGGAAGGGAGAATTGTAGACAGCGGTCTGTGTTATTCTTCACGAAGGAGTCAATTTACCATACTAGATCAGTGAACTCAATTGTACCTCAAACAAGTGATGAGTCAATTATACAATAGTTTTTATATCTATTTTCCTCTCTCTATATATGTCAGAATTACCTTTGTGATGCCAAATCTAGAAGGGCATGCAGCTTTCTCATAAATGTTCCTATAAAATGTAACAGATATTCTAAATAGCTTGTTTCCCTCAATGGTATTAAGTAGAACTTTTTCCTCTATATATTCCTTCTTCGGGCTGCCACAGATCTGTAGCCCAGAGAAATCAGGGATGTTGTTTGGGCTTTGTGAAACTGCTGTTCTTAGGAAAACTATTGAGAAACTAAAATGAGCCTGTGTTGGGGAGGGGAAGAGGTTGATGTGTGTGGCATGTGTCTGTCTCTTTGATTAGCAATGTTCATGCTTTTATCACAATATAGGCATTGTGTTTGGGGTTTTTGGTTTTTTTTTGGTGTTTTTTTTTGTTTTGGTTTTGGTTTTGGGTTTGGGTTTTTTTTTGTTGTTGTTGTTTGGTTTTTTGGTTTGGTTTTTTTTGTTTTTTTTTTGGGTTTTTTTGTTTGTTTTTTTTTTTTTTTTTTTGTTTTTTTGTTTTTGGTTTTTGTCTTTAACAGATTTTCAGGAAGTCTACTGTTTTTACATTTGCATTATTGCAATGTTTCTTAATAACCTAGTGCTTGATTGCTTTCTCTGCAGCTTCTCCAGAGGTTGCTGGATGACCGCAAACCTACTGTTGAGGCAATCAAGCGTGAAGGGGAGAAAATTGCAGAGTCAGCGGAGCCTGCTGATAGAGTGAAAATCTTGAAACAGTTGAGTTTCCTGGATAGTCGGTGGGATGCGTTGCTCAGTAAAGCTGAAACAAGGTATTTGAAATTCTTTTATGGATAAGAAAAATGTAGAAATAGCATAGATGTTTAAAGCAGCGTGTGGAACTCTATAGTGTGAGTTCTCTATAGAGTGAAGTAGTATCATTCTCGTTATTGCATTATATGATAGTGTCTTGATGTTGATATAATGAGGGAAAAGGGGAGAGAAGTGACTTGAACAGACCAAAAGCTTGTAAAAAAGGTTTAGTCTAAGATGCAACAATCTGCTAGAATTAACTAGATATGTATCTTCTGAATATTTTGTCTCTGTTAATTAATTAGAATGCAAGTTTCTTGATGCAGTAACCTGTTCTGCAGTAGAATTAAGTGCAAATTTTACACTTAACAAATAATAATGATATACCCTTGGAACTTCAGAATCCTGACTTGCTGCTACAAAGAGGGGACACTCAATTTTTCCCTTTTTCTGTTTAATGTCATCTACATAATTAGTTTCTGCAACTTACAGATCCTCATAATGTCATATGCAAGGTGCTGGGGTTCCTTTAGTTTTCAAGAAGAAAAAGGACCATTAAAGTATATAGATATATTCTAGCAACACAGAAAACACTGTGTCTTAAAAGACATTGCAGACCAATTCGAGTTCCTATTAAAAAAAGAAAACAAAAACGATACACATAGTATCTGTGTATACAAAGACTTTCATTTATGAGTTGTTGTCAATATATAAAATACCTGTAAAATTATGAACTGTAAAGTGTCTTTGAAGAAGTCTGTGTTAAAAAGGTTACTAAACATGTTTTCTGGGTGGGGATTTGATAAGGACAGCCTTGTTCAGGGTAGAGAGAAGAAGAGTGTGCATGAGAAGTAGCCTGAAAAAGACATATAATTGAGAATAAGAAAAAGTTTGGAAAGTTGAAGAAAATGAATTAAAGTGAACAGTGAAGCTTTACAGTGAAGAACAAATTGTTGTGTTGGTGCTTAGAGAAGCACTGAACTCATTTCTGTTTCCTATTCCTTCTGGTAGCCTCTCTTTAGTTGAACCTGTTTTGTTACCTTGTACTAATAATATGATTATTTAATTAGTCAAGCACTAATAGATCATTATTTCCTTCTTTCTTTTTTTTTTAAAGAAGGAATCTGACTCATTAGCTGGGGTAATTGTTAATGTCATGTTTAATTTAATAGTATCCTCCCAGTCTGGTTATATTTAATTACAAATGAAATTGCAACTTTTTCAAAGCCATCTATTACATTGTCTCCATTTTTCTTTGGCTGGTCTCTGGAAATGAAGAGGGAATTTCAGGATGATTTTGAAGACTACATAGAATACTTCACAGAGTGTTCCATGTCTAAGTCTGTCAAGTCTACCTTGTTTATAAGCCTTGGAAAGCACATATAAACATAGCTTTTTTCTGGAATAAGATCCTCATTTGAAAGACAATATTGTGATGTTTTTCATGTAGGACAGATCTCTCCTATAAGTCTGCTTGAATGACATTTGTTCAGCAGTAATTGTAGAGAAGACTTTTCTCTAATCAAGAGTCTCCTTTGAAATGTAATAATATGAACCAGAAGTGTTTTAGATACTGCTTTTCTATTTTGGAGGTCAAGTCTCTGTGTTTCACTAACTTCATTGAGAGCTTTTATCCAGAACAAGAGATGCAAAAGTAGAGCCAAATAGTTCTGTTCACGTCATTGAACAAATGTTTAAAGATATTTTACAATGCTGAGGAAGCATGACAGTATGTTCTGGTTCAGTAAAGGCTTTGCCTAGCTTTAAAACATGCATAGTAGTAAAGAGAATGTAACTTTATGCTTTAAGACAGCTAGAAACTTGAGAACTATCCTAATTGAGTATTAAACAATGTTTTGCTGAATGGAATGCTAGATTATTTGTAGCAAAACCTGTATTAATAAAGTTATATTATTTTTATTAGCAAAACCGGTATATTGGCTAAAAAAGTTGCAGATGCCTTTGGAGGTGTGTGTTTTTGTTTGTTTCTTTTTTGTTTTTTTTTAATTTTATTTTATTTTTAATTTACCTTGCTTTTCATTGAGTATCATGGATATATTTCTGTTTTATTTGGTGACTGGTTCCTACAATGAGACCGAATTATTTCTGGTTTTTTGCAAAGGATTCAAGGGACTTTTTTTTTTTTTAACTGTTTCAAACTTACTTCATCACAAAAAATAACCATTCCCTTGGCATGTTGATAGGAACCGTCAGTTGGAAGGCATCTCGGTGGTAGCGCAGCAGTTCCATGAAGCTCTGGAACCACTGGTGGAGTGGCTGAGCACCACAGAGAAGAGGCTTGCAAATGCAGAACCCATTGGAACACAGGCCTCCAAACTGCAGCAGCAAATTGCTCAGCATAAAGTAAGATACAAACCACTCAGTTGCTTTTGTCATTTTTTTCAATGCTTCTGTAAAGCACAACTGTCAAAACTGTTGCGGAATACCTGTGTTTTACCATACTGGATTTTGTTTGGTTTGGTTTTTTTCCCTGTAATTTCAGTTTTATATATTTACGTTGGCAATATGTCCTTTTTCATTCAGTTTTTATTGAGTTCCACTTACATTTCTTTTATGTTTCTCTGATTTTGTTTTCCATTATTCTTCATTATTTAAAATAAAATATAGGCCCTAGAAGATGATGTCCTAGCTCACAATAAGAGTTTACATCAGGCCATTAGCGCTGGTCAGTCTCTAAAGACTATGAGCTCCAGGGAAGATAAAGATATGGTGCAGGAAAAGCTAGATTCTTCTCAGGCACGATTCATTGAAATTCAAGAGAAGAGCAACAGCAGGTCTGAACTTCTCCAGCAAGCTTACAGCAATGCTCAGATTTTTGGGGAGGACGAAGTTGAATTGATGAACTGGCTGAATGAAATCCATGATAAACTGAACAGATTGTCAGTCCAAGATTGCAGCACAGAATTGCTTGAGAAACAGCACACTGAACTACTGGTATTTTGATTTCTGTTCATTTATTATTTAATTAATTTTTAAATTTTATTTATATTCTCATACTTCATTTATTTTCATTAATCTATTTGGTTTAAAATGTCAATATCCTTATTCCAAAAAAGAATATTTTGTTATGTCTCTGCTAACACAAATGACCTTTTGTCTTAGGATCTTCAGGAAGAGATTCTTCTTAGAAAACAAAATGTTGATTTGGCTATACAAAACGGCTTAGAGCTTCTCAAGCAAACAACAGGTGAGAACTTACATAAAACTATGATTTGTCATACTTTTTTTCCCTTGTACTTGCAGGTGCTTAAGAGAAAAATAAAGTGAAACTTGTAAATATTGTTCATATTTGCTGGTTAAAGCAATTACAGTTGTTTATTTTAATAAAGGTTTGAGGTCAAGCTAGGTCATGTTTTGGGGCCAATTTTACTACTAATGTAAGTGAGCAAAAGTCCTTTCTTGCCTGTAGAGAATTTTGTCATTGAATCCTTTATTATTTTTAGTGGAAAATTATTCTAGTGAACCTGCATTCCATTCCTAATAGCAAGCTATGGGTATTACTCATAATGGAAGGCTGTTTGGCAGTGGATGCAGTCAATTCCCTGCAGGCATCCACAGATGAACGAGATATTAAACTACCTTTTAGTGCAAGAGGGAAGCTTCGTCCACTGGAGCTAATACTGTGGGAAAAGTTGCATTCCAGTTCTATACAATGTGTCAGTTTGTAGATCAACATCTGTCCAGATTTTCCCATACTTCTAAAGTTCTTAACCCTTTGAAATATACATATGTTTGGGGGGCTGGTGTTATCCTTTTCTGTTTCAAACTTAGACATTATGCATATTCTATAATGACATCTGAAAATAGGCTAATAAATTTCAATACATTATTTTTTCTTTTAGCCTTTTGATCTGTACTTCAAATGGACAGTAAGGAGGGTGTATGGTGATGTCAAATATTACTGAAATTGAAAGTCTAGTTGATTTTTTTTTTGTTCTTCACATTTTCAATACCCCTTCTAAAAGGTTTTTTGGCTTTTATAAGAAGTATTGTGAATTTAAGGGGGAATTTTTTTAACGAGCATTTGTTTTAAATATTGGATCTAACTCCTTACTTTCTAATAGTTTAGTAAAGCAGAAAAAAGACAGAAGGACACATCCTGAACTGAGCTAAACTTTGTAGCTCTGTGGACTTCAGTGATGGTAGGGCAATTTAAAAGAGTTGAGGATCAACCTTGTGTTGTTTGGTTATTTTATAAGTTAAATACTGAGGGGTTTGTAATATGTGGGGTTTGGGATTTGGTGCCTTTTTTTGTTTTCTTTTTTTTTTTTTAATATTTGTGATCGTGGGAAATAACATCCCTCTCATATTTTAGGTGATGAAGTGGTCATCGTTCAAGATAAACTGGAAGGCATTAAAGCGAGATACAAAGACATTATGAAATTGAGTTCTGATGTATCCAAGACTTTGGAGCAGGCTCTGCAGCTTGCAGGTCAACTGCACTCAACTCATGAGCAACTCTGCAAATGGCTTGATGAAGTAGAGGTGGAGTTACTCTCCTATGAAACTCAAATACCCAAGGGTGAAGAATTAAGCCAAGTACAAGAAAGACAAAAAGTAGGTTTTAGAATCTGTGCAATATTTATTGCTCTGTGGTTCAGCAAGGTTATGTGTTAACTTATATTTGACATGAAGTTGTTTTTTGAATAACTGATTCTGGTATCAGATCATCTGACTAAACGCTGCAGTAGTTAAGAATCATGCTCCCTTGCCAGAGTCATCTGCTGTAATCACTTATGAAATTGGGCTGAGGTTTACTTTTAGCACAAGAGAAGCACAACATTTCTGTTTTTTTCAAGGAGCTGCCTAATACTGGGAAAACTTTGTTTGATAGCTTATGAATTATTTTGGTTCTTTAGCTGTGGCATGGATAAAATTCTGTAAAGTATAACAAAGTCAGCATTTTATTACTGATTTTGTTAAACTAAATTTTTTGAAAAAGAAAAAAATGTAGTATAAGCTGCGTAGTATGAAAAATGTTGAGGAGGGGAAGCTTAAAAAAATCCATTATTTTTCTTTTTATATATATAAGAAATGAAACCACAATGGGGAGGGTTCTATACAGGTAAAGACTCATTCCTTTGTGTAAATATGTGCTTGGAATTTGATCCAGTCATTGTTCACTTAAGAAATCACTTGAATTCATTGTATTTTGCTATAATGCATGCTGATTTCACTTGCTGGTGATTTACTTCATTATGGAGTTGCAGTTGGTAACCATCCATTAGTTTTACTTTCTTTGGTTGCTTCATGAAGTACTAACAACTCTTACAAAATTACAAGGCATTTCATACAGTCTTACTGACTGGACAAATACATTTAGGATAGATTCTGTTGAAAATTCTCATTAAGAATCACCCACCTTTCTGTCAAACAACTTACAGTATCAAAAAGCTAATACAGCTCAGCTAAAAATAAGTATGGTAATTTATCCCTTTGGTTTGTGTGGAAAACATTTCAGTTCTTGACTCATAGTTGATAGAATGGAAACACATGCAAACTGTGTATATTCCGTTCATATACTGCCATGTTGAAATGGTTTAATTGTTTTAAATGGCCTTTTTCAGGAGCTGAAAAAAGAAGCAAAGAACAACAAAGGCTTACTGGACACTCTGAATGAAGTTGGCAGTGCCTTCCTGGAACTGGTGCCGTGGAGGGCCAGAGAGGGGCTTGACAAGATGATAACAGAGGACAACGAACGTTACAGATTAGTGAGTGACACGATCTCTCAGAAGGTGGATGAGATTGATGCTGCCATCCTGAGATCCCAGCAGGTACTGAAAACTGTTCTTTGGGCTGTAACAGTCTCTGGCCATGTGTACCTGAATGAAAGATGTCCTCTAATAATGTTGCTAAAACTTGTTATGCTTGAGCAGCAAAAGGCCCATTTGAATGAAGTGGGACTCCATTGTTAAGATACGAATACCAGAACTCTGTCAATCTGTACGCTGTTGTAGTTGTCTGCCTCTTTGTTGGTGCAAACATCAGTATTTTAGCTAAAATTGCTCTAACTGTCTTGTGGCTTCTTAAGTGGGAGTTTGTTTAATTAAGAACTGAATGGCCCACATCTTTTGTAAATCATGTTGTGTTAAGTAAAATATGGTCTAGATCCTGAGCCAACTTTACTGGATGCAATACTGATATCTCTAGGCTTGCCACACCTTTTAGCATCAGCTGATTGTCTAGCTCCTCTGCACTTTACACAGTTAAAAGCTGGATTATCTTATTCAAGCTGTAGTGGAGGATTTATATAACAATTGCTTTTATTCCTATCTACAGTGCTTTTCTTCTTGGGGCTCAAAAACTGAGTTATTTAATATGTGGAGGTTTCTGTACATGCACAGAGGCTCTCACTTTGGGAACTGAGCTCTAATTTCATCACTAAATAGTCTCATATTTAAGCCTGCTTATAAATGTATCATTTTCCAGTGTCTGTCTACAGTTCAGGCATAAAAATATTGGTGGAGATTTCTATTTCTGCTAATAGTTCCCATAAACAGTTGTAGCAGGACATGGAGAAAGCATGTGTGATAATCTCAAAGTTTGCCGAAAGCTGACTAAAAGACACTGGCAGTAATTCAGATTTTCTTCTAACTGAGGTTAAAAATAACTTCTTGTTTCTTTTTAAGGGGTTTGCTATGAATATTATCTTGTCTCACTAACCAAATCCTCAAAAATGAAGGGTGATTTTTTTTTTTTTTTTTTTAAGCGAGTGATAAGGGTGAGATAGGAGAGTATATTTTGGCTCTCCTTCAGATTTTTTGAATTCCATGAGTATGTAGCATCCTCTAGCACAAGTTCAGCAGTTTCAGGTCCAGGCATGAAAAGCCCAGAGCTGCCATTCCACTAGCAAGTGTTGCAAGGGCACATTGCACCCTCATCCTGCATACCCCTGACTTCTGCTTCAGCCAACTCACATCGCCACAATACACTCCTATACACTGTATCCTATAATAAGTATCAGGTGGCTTAGCACGCTTCCTGTGAAGGATAAGCTACTTTCCATTTAGATCATGCAAAGTAAAAAGCATTTTTGGACAAGCTAGTGTTTTTGTGAACTTGATCTGTGCAACTTGTTCAAGTGCCTATACTATTAAGAAGTTTTGGGTGGAGGACAAAGCTGCTCAGAGCATGAGGGTTTAATAGGAGTAGTGTGGGGTTTGTGCTAGATGTTACTGGCCCAAGGTGAGAAATGTGGTAAGCTATACGGATGGTTAATAGTGCTTCATGTTGTGAATGGAAGCTGGAAGGCTTAATAGAACTAATGCAATATCCTGGGTTTTAACTACCTGACCAAAATGCTCACAAATGGATAGATTTATCTTAGACAGAAATTTAGCTACCTGACTTAATCTTCATTTCTCAATACTGAAAGCATTGGTTGGGATCCCCTAGTGAAGGAGTGCTATGTAGAAACACAAGGTCATATTCTACTTTTGGCTTACTTGTTCTTCACTCTAAAGCAGCCGTAGAGAGTGCTTTAGAAAGCATTCATGGAGCAAATCACAGCATCATCACATTCAGAAGTCAATCATTCCTCATTGGAAGAAAAAGTACCGCAATGAACTATGCTTGGTTAAACTGGATGGGATTAAGTAAATCATTTCATAGTGACTAAAGGGCTTATAAGTAACTGTCATGCATAATGGGAAGAAAACATTTCAAATTTTGGATTCAGAGAGTACCAATTTTATGCTTTTTATTCCTTAATGTTGTTTTTAAGCATTACAAATTACCCTTAGAAAATTGAGTTTAGAGTTCTGTGTCTTCTTGGTTCTATTTAACCTAGAAGTTTCACTGTCATGCCTTGATTTTGTTATTTTCATTAAATATTTTCCAATATTACTTACGTATCCATGAATATTGTGTACCAGGTAGTCACACTGCAGTTAGTTTGTACATCTAACACAATTGAAATTACCTTCTGCATTTATATCATAAATAGATGGGCTTCTGAAGAGCTTGGTTATGTACTCCAGTTTCTAAAACCAGGCTGTAACTACCACTGGTGCATGTGCTTCATGCTGATGTTTATAGTACTGATTGTTTCAGAACATACATATATTAGGAAGTCACAATATTTAGGACAAAACTTACTTTCTCTTACTTTAAATGACAAGTGACATATAGTGAAAAAGAATGTTGTGCTCTTTCATGTAACAAATGGATTATAAAGGCTGAAAAAGATTGACTCATAAAGAATGAAATCTCAGAACCACTTCTTTTGTTTTTGTGGAACTCATATTTAACTACTAAGACAAGTCTGATTTAGTGACTAAAGTGAACTCCAGCTATGTTAAGGAGTAGGGGTGTCATAGTCTACAGCCATAAGACCAGCATATTTCAAGACAAGTGCAACTGAGAGTGTTCAGAAAGAGACTTCTGAGGGAAGTGTGGGTATCAATAAGCGCAAGTAGCAGCTTCTGACCTAAAATATCCTGATAGACTTTTACAATAACTCAGGGCCATATTAATGTCAGCTAATTTCAGTGGGGGTCAGAGTTTTAACTAGTTCAAAAAATAAATTCTTAGGAGTTTCTACATTGTGCATCTGATACATCCATGTAATATTTCTCTATGGCTTAGGCTCAAAGCTGCCCTGGTTGAGCTGCAACATGTCTATGCTAAGATGCATGCCTATAAACTTGATCTGAAGAGAGAATGCATGATTTATTTTTTTTTAATGTGGTCTTAGATTTCAGAAGACTTAGATACCCACACGCTCCTCTTCATGTTCTTCTTTACCAATTAGTAAGAAACAGGTCCTTTAAGTCCTCTGATTACGTTAGTGCTTTGAGGTAATTTCTGAAACATTTAAATGTTGAGTAATTGTAGTCAGAAATTAATCATTTAGGAAAGGACGGGCTGCACCTAAATGCTCACAAAAAATTTTTACATTTAATCTGAGCTCTAGTTTTGGATGAAGTCCTGCCTTCTCTGAATGCAGTGAGGTTTTTGCCCTGACTTAGTTGAACTGGGATTGTTTTGCCTTGATCATTTAATACCAAAGCAGCTCTTCAGATTAATAGGGTAACATCAAATATCTGTGTCTCAGGATAATTGCAACACTAGCAATAATAATAAAAAGAGAGATGGAAAAGACATTTGAAAGTAGAATAAAATGAAAATAAACAGTCTAGTTAAAATTCTGAGATTATAACCCATTTTTATTTTCTTATGACTGCTGGAGGGCTGTAGGCTTTGGAAAAAAGTATTTTCTTCTGTTGCTTTGTCATTCTTATGAATTAAACTGCTTGTATTACAATCCCTCAGAACCATTTTGGGCATTGTATTTCATTATATAAAAACCTCACATGTAAAGTGAGCCACTATCTCTCTAACAATTCAAAAGTATACTCTCTAGTCTTCTTTAAAATTTTTGAAACAGTTATTCTAATTTCATGTCTATGCAACTGCTGAACTAATTCATGTCTCCCTCATTTAGTTTGATCAAGCAGCTGATGCTGAATTTGCCTGGATTGCAGAAACAGAAAAGAAACTGATGTCTCTGGGTGATATTAGACTTGAGCAAGACCAGACCATGGCTCAGCTGCAAGTTCAAAAGGTAAAAGAAATGCGTTTCCAACTGTCATGTTAATTATTGGCCGGCACACTCTCCATCTAGAAAATGTACTGGCATGATTTAATTTTCAGTGCATCATAATTAATGAACTTCAAAACCCAATTTTTGCTCCATATACTTTTTTTTTTATTCTAACCATTTTTTCTTGTGTTTCAAGGCTTTTACCATGGAGATTTTAAGGCACAAAGATACCATAGATGAACTTGTTAAATCTGGGGATAAGATTATGAAAACATGCACTGAAGAAGAGAAACAGATGATGAAGGTAAAATTCCTTAAATTACAGCTACAGTGGTAGATATGCAGACAATATATAAGTAGAAGTATTCCTGTAGTGTCTTGTTTGAAATACTAATGAGAAAGCATTAATTACAATCACTTCTAGTCAGAGGATTGTAGTACTAGAGAAAATGCTGCTGTGTATCCCTCTCCTTCCTTCAGGGTGTTCAAAGAGCAAACCCTGTGTACTTGCTTCATTGCCTGACACTAATTTGTAGCCCCATTTATCATCTTAGACATCTGTGGTAAATAGTATTTTAGCCTATAGATGATTGAGTGAAGAGGTATTAGTCATCTGGGATGGTGTGTGGAATCTGGCTGTTTATCTTCTGAGTTCTTTTGGGTCAGCGATGCTCTGGGTGTGTGCATTTCTGTGCTGGATTCAATGGCTGTACACCTCGGTGTGAATCTTTACTTTCATTTCTGCTGATTTCCGTATAGGCCTCGCTTGCCAAGATTATTCTATCCTGTTGACTGTCACAGCCCATGAAAGGCATTCTTATGCCTTTGTTTATTACACACACACACACAGAGCCTAATGTTGGGGCTGCAAACATGTACAGATGGATTTTTTGTGTTGGCTGTTGGCTTTAAGAAGGATTAGTTGTGTGGTTGGGATTTTTTTGCTAAATTACGGTGAGGCTGGATATGTTGTGTAAATTTAGTCCTTCCGATGACCACCCTCCTTGAACAGCAATGCTTCAGTAATTGTTCTCTGCTGCAAGAACTCTGAATAAATTTGATTTGCTCCTAAGTGAATTTAAAATAGATGAGAAGTTCTATCTATGAAACTGTAGTCATAAGGGAGAGCAGTTTTGTGGGAGTCTCTATTAAATAGTTTTATTTGTCAAAAATACTGTATATCTGTGTGTTAGACTAGATTTTGTCCTCTGGATAGCATCTCTTTATTTAATTTATGTGCAAGACATAACAAAGGAAAGAATGGCTTGTTCTGCCAAAAAAAATTCTTTACTTCACATTCAAAGGCTTGCTTATATGTCTAGTTTTATCAAGGCTAGGATTTATATGCATTGTCATATATAATATTTCATAAACTTGATAATGTGGGCAGTCTTCCACAGGAAAAATGTATGGCTAGTTGATACTTTCTCTTATTATCACATGCCCAAATACAGTAGATTTGTAATGTTTAAACCTTATAGTTCTATCACTATTATCTATGTTATTAATGTTAATACATTCTCATTAAGTAATATATGCTAACCTGGAAAATAATGTTTTATGGTTGCTTTTGTAAGTTTGTGAACTACAAGCAAAACAGTATAAACTATTCTCTTGCCAGATTAAAAAAAGAGCCCCAAACCCAACAGCCCAATGGATTTTGTGTATTGTTCATGCTGCTTTGATTCAGAAATGCTGTGGAAAACTTAATTTCTGCCAAGTGTTGCAGAAGATAAGCATCTGCAGTAAGGAAGTGGGGCTAAGATCTGCAGTCAGATCATTTGCAGCTTAACTGGAAGCCCTATGAGTAAAGTATTATTTGTAAATACCAGTATCATTAAATATGTTCTAAATACTTTGCAAGTACTCTGCCAAATTCTGATCTGCCACATTATTGATTCTGTCCACTTTAAACACCGATACTGTAAAAACGTTATCAAAACTAGAATTTGGTTCACTGTGAATTGGTGCTATAATCATCAAAGACTGTTTAGAAATGAAGGTAGTAGACACATGGAAAAACATACATTGGGGTTTTTTATTAATATTACTTTACAGAAAAAAATGGAAAGCCTCTTACAGAAATATGATGCAGTCTGTCAAATGAACTCAGAGAGAAACCTTCAGCTGGAACGGGCTCAGTCCCTGGTTAACCAGTTCTGGGAGACTTATGAAGAACTTTGGCCATGGTTAACTGAAACAGAAATGATCATCTCTCAGCTTCCTGCACCAGCCCTTGAATATGAAACTTTAAAGCAACAACAAGAAGAACACAGGGTAAGCATTTTGCCATTTTGCCAGTTTTGAAAAATGAAGTGTCAAAATCCAGGAAGTATTTTGCTAAAACTGTGGAGTACTCTGCAAAATGCTTAAAATCCAAACAGCTATTATTCTGTTGAAAAAACCCTATTATTTAAAATAATAATAAAAAATTAATATATTTTCGATTGTTCCTCTACTGTTTACCAAACTGTGCATGCAAACGAGAGTCTCTGGAGAAGGAAGCATAAAAAAAGGCTAAAGGAGAAAAAAATTACCATTGTACTGAGAGAACTGAGCACGTAAAAGTTATTAGTTAAGTAGTATATTTAAAAGTACACATTAATGTCAGTATTGGAACAAACCAAACCCATAAACAAAAAGAACAGGCATGGGTTGTTGGAGCAAGAAACAAAGAGGAGGTACAGTCTGTATACAGATATGCGCATGTGTTGATCTTATGCACATATAAAAAATTTAGCTTTTGTTTGTTTGTAACATTACTAAACAAACTAACTAAGTAACAAACTAAACTTACCTGAGTCAGGAAGATGGACAATTAGAGAGCCAAAAATTGCTTGCTTGGATCCAGCCAAATAATTTCTCATGTCAAGAATGTTTGTTATGTACTAATTAAAACAAATAATTGTTTACCATAACATCACAAAATAGAGGCAACAATGTTGTAGACTGGCCACTGTATGGGCTCTCTTATGTGGATATATAATCAGCTGGAATAAAAATTAGTATATCTCAACAGTGACTACTACTATCACATGGAATCAGATGTATCCCACTGAGGTTAAAATCCTGCATGTTTTGGCAGATGCAAAACCTGTATGGCCCCTGGAGATACCTGTCTCTCCCTGCTAGCATAGTTTTTTTTTTTTATTATTTTAGCTGCCTCAATTAAGTGACTCAAGTTAGATAGGATGAACGCTGGCTTCAGAGTCTTGTTTATTCTGAGACCAGCTAATGAAATGTGCCACTCTTATGTACTGGTAAACACTGGGTTCACTCATTGTCTTCCTATTATGTCCAGAATGAACAAACAAGTTCTGTTAAGACTAGCTATATAACATGAGCTTTACAAGCTATCTTGATTAGTCACCATGAACCATATCATGCTTGCTTTACTTACAGGATTGTTCCTCATCTACTTTAATCATGCTGCTTCCATGAGAGGCCTTTCAAATGAGCTTCTATTTTTGCATTTTCCCTGGGCTATGCCATTAGCTGAGATTTGTTTGTTAACTAGAAGATTAATGTTAGGCCCTCTTAACACGTAATCTGCTCCTAAACACTTGTTTACTGGAATTGTTTACCCAATAGTAGATCATGGAGAAGACCAAATCATTCATTGTTCTGTTAAAAAGAAGAAGAAGGGAAAAAGGTTGTTTTCAGTGTGAATTGACAACATTTCTGTTTTAATGTATTTACTGATGACTATCTTTGTTCCAAGTTGTGAAATTCATAGACTTGATTCTGTACAAGTAACATGCAGTCAGTATGGTTTGAAATGAACTGTGGGCAGAGTATTAGCATAAGGTTTGGACCCAGAAATGTCGACTCCTGTGGTCTTGTGTCAAATCATCTCTGTGCTCAAAAGTAAAACACATGAAATTATTTTCTAAAAACTTCAAAACTATTCTTAGTTTCTCCTTTTCCTCTTCTCTGCTAATCAACATTATTTTTCTTGTGGCAAGGTGTACAAATAGAGTTACATTCAAAGTAAGTAGTTAGAATCAAGGGGGGGTTATATTTTCATTGCTGTTTGGACTGTGAGGAGTCGTGGTCATTGTCTTTTCAGTCTTCTCAACCTCTGCTCTTCTGGGGAGGAGCAAGGAAGCAAGCCAGTATCAGGATTTCTTTTTAAGGGAAGGACCGTAGTTGAAGAGAATTTATTTACACTGAGACTGATATAGGCCCTTTTCTGTGTCTTCATTAATTTAAACAAACTCTCAGCTGGGAGGAACAGCGCATGTGCCTCTCATGTCCCTGCACAGTGGCTATAGGATAGAACACATGAAGTTCATGGCATTAAGAGGGACAGTGCCTCGCAAGACAGTGGATTTTTCTGAAAAGGGAGGTAAAATATGAGAAAGTAAATAAAATGAGGGAAGGATGGGGCTACTCCCACAAAAAAACCCCTTTCTCTTTTGTCAGTTCTATGGGCGCAAGGAAGAAAATCTGAAATCCTTAGACAAGTTGGAAGACACATTATGACATTTCACTTCCACAAGCCTCTACTCAATCTTTGGCACAGTTTTGACTTCAGGGGTGGATGATGAGAGGCAGTAGACAGATGAGATCAAATTTAATTCACTTACTAATTACTTGTTGAACATTGTGTCGGTAGAATAATAGCGCTGTTATGAAGACAGAGGGGTCTTGTGGCCAGAGACTGCTAAACTAGGTTGATAAGTCTCTACTGATCACCCTTCCATGTCCTTTTGTCCTTTCACTTATTTCTTTGACTCTCCCTTGTGCTGGTTTCCTCTTCTTAAATCAAGGATAATTTGAATTAATTTTCTTGCAATGCCAGTACCTCTTTCTGTGATGTTCCTCAATGAAAGGCTTTGCAGCAAGTGACCAGTATCAACATGAAAAGTATACGTGTGGTGGTGTTACGCCCATGTCTGGAATATTGTTGCCATTTCTGTTATTATAGGTACTAAATATGATGGGGACTGTCTGTTGTTAGCATATGCATAGTTAGCATCTTATATTTTACCTGTAATCATATGTCCTACCAGAATGCTGCACAGCATTTCCAGTGTGTCTCTAATTCTGATGTTTTATGCCTGGATAGCTCTCTGGAATGAGAATGATCACTGGCAAAGCAGTCATTAACTTTATTTCTGCTTTATATTGGGATGAAGGGTATTTGTTTAGAATTTCTTGCCAGCTGGATGTGTTGGAAGTGTGGACAGTTGTAATGTGGTGGCACAAGCGTAAGAAACTGATAAGTTGTTTCATTTGTTATAGCAACTGCGTGAGCTGATCGCTGAGCACAAGCCTCATATAGATAAGATGAACAAAACCGGGCCTCAGTTGCTGGAGCTGAGCCCAGGAGAAGGTTTTTCTATCCAAGAGAAATATGTGGCAGCTGACATCCTTTACAGTAAAATCAAGGAAGATGTCAAAAAGCGAGCACTGGCACTGGATGAAGCCATTTCTCAGTGTACCCAGGTATCAATTTAAGTTTAAAATATAATTGGGTTCATTCAATGGAAAAATACACATTGTCATTTTATATGTATATATCAAGACTAAACTGCTGCTTCACCTGGATTTTTCAACCTAATGGCCTGCAAATGTTCATATCACAGCTAATGGCATTGATTTTTCTATTTCTTGAGAGGCTATAATTTTATATATTGGTCAGTATTATGACTTTGTAGCAATTGAAAAATGTTATTGCTGCTTAATTTTGAAGTAAAAAATCAAGAAGTCTAAAAATGTGGGATTTTATTTTCGCTTTTGTGTTCTCTTACTGGTCTGTTAGTAGCTGATGCTTAACTTTTAAATGAATGTCACTTTTGATCAGTTAATTTGAGTATCGTTATTTCTAGAAATTGGCAGCTGAAGTTAGCAGAGAGTTACCAGTGGAACTAGAGGATAGTTTAGCAGTGTTAATAGCATATGCTCTTCACTGCAGACCCAAAAGAACTTAATGTAACATATACTGAAACTGTTACAGAAAAGTATTACGAGCAACACAAAACATCATCAGCATAAAATTCCGGTCAAGTCCACAAATGCAGCATCTTCATTTCATAGCTTCACCAGCCTATGAAATGAACCTAAATAGAGGATTGTCAGGTGTTGCATTCTAGCAGGTGTTAAATATTGGGTTAATTGCCATTAAACCCACACTGAACTTCTTTTACTCAACCCCAAATTTCAGAAAAGAACTTGGTAAAACTTTGTACATAAACCCATACAAAAACCTGAATAAAAATACTTTGTTTTATACTGGTGTTTTTATAGGAAATTCCCCTTTTTTCTCTGTTCACTGGAAATTAAGTGCTATATTCTTTTAAGATCTTAAATACTAAATAAAGAAATACACCTCAAAGTGCTTATCAAGTCTACATTCTAAATAATTTTTGTCAGGTCGTTATACTTACTGTCATATTCCTAGCCCCTGGAGACTGAGTTTAAGAATGTGAGGCAAAAACAAGTGACATCGGATGTCATCCTCCTTTTGAACTGGTTATATGTATATAACATATGTATATATACACATATATGTATATATATAAAATGTATATACATTTTAAACAACCCTTATTCATACCTCTGAAAGATGCCTGACTATTTAGATCCTGTGTTTTTCTATGTCAGAAATGCTTGGTCCTCCCCATATTTGGAGCTGCCTATTTGAAAATCAAGATATTTACTTAGTATTCGAGTCCCTGTTTTGTATGTGATAGACATCAACATATTGTACTGGCTAAGTGCAGAATGCAAGAATTAGAAATGCATTCTTTGGTAACACCTAAAATATAATCAGATGTTGAGAAAATACTTAATTATTTATACAGTACTTTATGGTTCGTTTCATATACCTAAATGTATATGTAGATGGCAAAGCAAAACATTGTAATGTCCACAGAATGTAATTATATATAATCTTCTTTTTTTATTAAGATACATAAATATATATTATCACAGCTCTGTACTATGATGTCTATGTCAATGTTTGTCTAGACATTCCTTGAAAAATAATTATTTAACTCTTCAGGTTTTAAATTATATTAAATTGCATTATGTATCAACGGAAGGGCATAACATATTGAGCTAGAATGAGAGGGTGTCATTACTTGCATTTTCTTCCTTTTAAGTTCTAAAACACTGTCTCATTCATTGAGCTTGAGTACAAGGAGGGCCACTGAATGCACTGACAACTTAAAAATGTAATATATGTTCTAAAATTAGACCTGAATATTGCCAATTTAATTTCGGTTTTTATAATTTTTGTAAGGTTTTGTTGCCACAATCAGTTTTTCAGAAGTCTTGAATGTGGGAAGGCTACTTATCTTTCATAACACATTTTGCTGGCTTGTATGACATTCACACTTCTAACAAAAACACTGAGTGCCATAACATTAGTCACAGAGTCTGATTTGAAGTGGGTTGTGTGGTGGGAAAAAGTAATTACATTTATATTGCCTATGTTCCTTTGAATAGCAGGGATGTAGCTATTTGTTCACATAAGATAATCTTGTTTTGCTGTGCTCTTTCTAGCACCTTTCCCAAGTGTTGTCAGGAGTGCTTTTTGTAGATCCTGTAGGGTCATTAAATGCACCCACGATTTATGGATTTCTTTAATTCAAAAAGGGGCATGGTTGTGAGAGATTTTAGGAATCTCTGTGAATCCAAAAGCATATTAGTAAAGGCTAACTTTGGACCTCTGCCAAAGGATGAACCATATTAAGACAGCTGTAGTTCAGTTTCTGAGCACCTACCTGGGCTCAGTCAAACATGGATGAATATGCTATATACACTATTGTGTGCTTTTAGTTTCAGAAGGTAACATACCTTTACTGCATGAGCAAACACCACCTGTCCACTAAGAAATGTCTTTTTGAATGTCCTCACATATCAAGCCCTAATCGGTGGTATGTTGGTTGTAACAGGAAAATGTATGTATTTAATTGTAAGGTAAATATCTTTCTAAATGATGAAATCAGAAAGCCATTTCTCCCTAAAATAAGCTACCACCACTTTATGAATTACACAGTGCAAGTAGATTCTGCTGTACTTCAGAGGAAGCGTCTCAGGACTGAACACAGACTTAACAGTAAAATTCTTAAATTTGACAAGAGGTACCATTTTGCAAGGTTATTTTTGCAATTTAGATATTAAAAGAGCCAGGAGGGGGGCATTGCAAGTTGCACATATATATGTTGGATAGAGATGATAATTTTAAAGTATCTTTTTCCAAGAGAATTTCAGATGCCATTTTTCATGTTTGGGTTTTTTTTTTTTTCTAACTTCTCTGCCACTTCTTTCTGTCCTTTACCCCCCTCCCAGTTTCATGACAAGATAGATCCAACTCTTGAGAGTCTGAAACGCATAGCTGAACGTCTGAGGCAGCCACCTTCAATCTCGGCAGAGGTTGAGAAGATTAAAGAGCAAATCAGTGAAAATAAGAATGTATCTGTGGATCTGGAAAAACTTCAGCCAGTGTATGAGACGCTTAAACAGAGAGGGGAGGAAATGATTGCTCGCTCAGAAGGCACTGATAAGGATATATCTGCTAAAGGTAGTAGACTGAGGAAACTTTCATGTAGTGGAAATGCAGTAAGCTGCAGCATATAAAATTCTTCAGTTCTGATGACCACTAATCTGGGGAATGTGTTCTTCTGGAGAAGCTGCTAAAGATTTATAAAAGCAAAGCATTCATTTAAAATAATTAATTGTGGATATGACCTTTGTTTTATTTTTGAAGGCCATAGTGTTTGTTTCCACTTAACATTATAAGGAGTCCTATAAAGAAACCATTTTAGAGTCTAAATTTTAAAATGTACACATATGTTTCTGCTGTAGAACTGGAGAGATTTATGACCAAGAATTGTTTGCCAAGGTAGTAATCTAGTTCCTTTGTTGTTTAGCTGTTCAAGATAAACTGGACCAAATGGTCCTAGTTTGGGAAGACATCCAGACTTTGGCTGAGGAAAGGGAGGCCAAACTGTTGGATGTAATGGAACTAGCTGAAAAGTTTTGGTGTGATCATATGGCTCTTGTAGCTACTATTAAAGATACTCAGGACTTTATTCGAGAACTGGAGGGACCTGGAGTTGACCCATCTGTAGTCAAGCAACAGCAAGAAGCTGCAGAGGTCAGTAGAAAGTAATTTGTTTATTTGAAATACTTTATTTATGGTATGCAGATGAAAAACAGAATTACTATGAAATACCACAGGAGAATATATTATTTGTTAGAGACTAAGAGGGATAATTGTGTAGAAATTTACAATAATGGTATTTCAAGAGTCTACAGTAAATAACATGTATCAGTGCTTAATTGCAATGAGCATGCAACATGTGCTTGCTATTATATTTCCTTATTTGTTTATAAACATATATATAATAACCATGTCACCAAGACTCTTAAAAGTTACACATACTTTAGATTCCTTGAGTACTATGTAACATCTAAATGAAAGGTGTACAAATGTATTATGCTCTATGAATTATCCTCTAAGCCTGTAATTATTTATGCTGATAGTTAAAGATTTAAAGGTTGAATGATAACCTCTGACAAAGAAGACACTCTGATTAAAGAAATCTAATTTAAAACTTCCTGTTTATTTTTTCCACCCCATGCAAAATGATATCATAAGCCATTGTTACAATTTAGACTGATGTCAGCTGATTTCACTCTGATACTGCAAAGGGATGCTTGTATTTTAAGCATCCAACTGTAAGTCCAAGTGACCTGAAAGAAAACAAAGGTGGAATCATGCTGTGTTTTATCTTGAAGGCAAGTTGTACATAGATTATTAAATTTAGTAATAGCAGTGTTGGATTTTTTTTCTCTTTGTAGGCTGCTAAAGAAGAAATTGATGGACTACAAGAAGAACTAGAAACAGTTGTGAGCCTTGGCTCTGAACTTAGAGCTGCTTGTGGAGAGCCTGACAAACCTATTGTAAACAAGAGTATAGATGAGGTATGGGAAATGCATATGCTTAGGTCTGTTACATGAGATGCTTGTTCAGCTGAAATTGGTATATTCCCCATGCCCCCAACGAATTTTGAAAATAAAAATTTTGTGGCAAAAGTGAGACATCCCTGAAGCTCTTATGGTAAAGTAAGGTTTGCCTTTTGAGTAAATGCATCTTAGATTAGATTGGAATGTACGGACTGTTTTATTTCATTGATTTTTAGTAAAAGACAGACATTGATTTTTTGTAAAAGATTTTTTTTTTAAATACTCGCTGATTAATATGGTAGATGACTACTTCTTGCTAGAATAAATTTTGGATATATCTGGTTTATGCCCAGCGAGATATCTTAACCGAGACAGTCTTGTTTGGATGACTACAAAGTACTTTTAATTTTTCTAGTGTTCTGCAATGTGTTATTCTTTTAAGCTACTTTTATTATAATGGTGCAATTCCAAATGATTTAGTAGTATTTCCTCTCTTAACTATAATTTCTATGTTAATAAAAATATTCAATCAATATTGAAGGTTAGAGTTTTTGTAATCCAGAACCTCTACTGAATTCTGAAAGAAACTAGATATGCAGTGATAGGGAGAACAAGAGCGTTAATATGGAATGAATACAAACTATTCATGCTTAGTTAATTAGTGTTATTGATCAGTGAAGAATTAGTAAATGCTTATTATACAGTGGTAAAATTCTTTTGTCTGCTGGAGTAAATTGCACTTACTTGCAGCTGAATTCTGCCTGGGATGCCCTAAACAAAACATGGAAAGAACGGGTAGATAAGCTTGCTGAAGCTATGCAGGCAGCTGTTCAATACCAAGATGGACTGCAGGTAAGATGATGTGATATACCTAACCCAGTCTTGAGTCAATGGTATTTAATGTGGTTGTAGTAAAAAATGTCATGTGATTAAGTAGGTGACAAGTAATGTATCACTCTGGTTGTAGTGACTATTTTCTTCAGGAGGCAGGTATTTTTCCTCAAGATTGGTTGGGGTTATTTTGTTGGGGGGGTTTTGCGTTAAAAAATAAATCTGTTGGGTTGTTTTCTTCATGTGTGTTTTCTTCATGTCCCTATATTGCACTGTGTTTAGATTAAAAGTTAATGTCTCCTTGTTTGTTGATAAGAGCAGAGGGTTTTTGATAGCACACGTTCATAGTAATCCTGCTCACATTTTCTTGTGATAGTGCTTCACATGCTGGGTGAGTTGAAGTTGTGACACATCTTCATGATCTGAAAGGAACAGATTACAAGTCCATATACTAGCTTCCTGCTATTTTTTTTTGAGTGGAGGATGGTTAAAGGACTTGAATTTTATTCCACCTCTTTTGTAGGTCAACTAGTCAAGTTTGTATATTTTAAGCAAAAAATATTATTAACATAATGTTGTTGGACCATTATACTCAGTATAATTTATCCTATCACAACACTTTAGAAGATGAGTCCCTTTTTAAACATGTAGGTAAATTTTCCAGCAGTTTTTCTGTTTTTGTAAGATGTCTTGTACATTGTACTTCCTACAACTGATGAAGTTTAAAAAAAATTACAAGGGGGGTTGGACTAGATGACCTTTAAAGGTCTTCCAGCCCAAATTATTCTTTGATTCTATGTCTTTTCTCTTTATGAGCTGTTGGAGTTTTTTTGTTGGTTTTTTTTTGCTTGGTAAAATTACTGTCTTCTTTGGTTCATTGAAATCGTTAAATTTCACATGACACTGAGGGCGGTTACTTCTGTATTTGGTGCAGATCAAGCAGCAGAACACTACTTAAAATAATGCAACATGCTTGTTTTGCAGTGCATCCTCACTTAGTATTTTTCTCCAAGTTCTCCCATGTTCATACTGTGCAGAGATTGACTAAACAATTAGGAAAATAGCCATTGGTTTAAGTGCTATTTCCTTTGACCGTACATTGTACATCCTACAAGCTTGGTACTTTGCAAGAACTGAATTTAAGTGCTGTCTTGCACTCATTTCAATAGACAATATGAAAAGTATTGTGGATGGATTGTTAACTGCAGCTGCCTCATCCTGTTGAGTGTGTTGGGGGTACTTCTCCTTTTCTCAGGGAGCTGTGTAGCAGTGGGCAAGTTCAACAAGTTGTCCTAAGCCTTTCTTCATAATGATATCTCTACTCATAATAGGCAGGAGGAAAAGGGCCTAGCAGAGGTGGTTTTTATCCTGTGCAATTATGCAGATTGATGCAGCTGTTCTTAATCTATGTGAAATATTCTTGGGGTTCTGCATTGTATCAGGAGCAAAAGAAATAGCCATAAAGCATCAGAACTGGGGAGATGTCACTTATTTTTTTAAATTATAACTGCATTATCCTACAGAGATTCATTTTAGCTCAGTTATGGTCCTTCAACACCTAATATATACTGAATGTGTAGTTCCATGTTTCTTACACAAATAACATTCTTCAAAAAAAGTTTGCTTGTAATCCTCATTTAAGGCATGTTATCTACCACCTTCCCTTTTCACTCCAAACAACTGTAGAACAGAGTTATCTTGTATTTATCTTTTAGGGTATTCACAAAAATTGCAGATTTTACAAAAGAAGTAGAGTGCAACTCAGCAGGAATAATTCTGGGAGAATGTTGCTGCTAATAGAAGCAGTAGCTTGTACATTCGGTCTTGCAGCTTGTACATTCCTATAATTGTTACGTGGATACTTGACATTTGTTCTATTGTATTGCAAAATAAATGTTTTTTCTGAGAAAGTTATTTTCTTTTAAAGAGCACAGCAATACCTTCTCTGGAATGAAAAAAAAGTTCTGATATTTTACTTAATACAACTTTCAAACATGACAGTATTTCTTTGCTCACACTTGAATTTCCTTCTGTGATTTTCAGGCACTATTTGACTGGGTAGACATTGCTGGCAGCAAGTTAGCATCTATGTCCCCAGTTGGAACAGATCTGGAGACAGTGAAGCAGCAAACTGAGGAACTTAAGGTATGAACTAGTGATTTATTTCTTTTATATTTACATCTGTCTGCATTTATCTGTGTTGTTTAGTATTTTTCGAGGGTCAAAAGCAATTTTCATTTTCAATTTCTGGTAAAAAAGAATCTCTATGAAAATTTCCGAACATTTCATTGTAAACTTTTCGTTTTAAAATGTACTTAATTTTAAAATCTATTCCAAATTTCGGTGAAACTACCATTTTATTTTTTAATACAATCTGATAGCCCAGAAATACTTTCGGCATCATTCATTCTCTTTCAAAAGCTATAAGGTTATTATGTACAGGGTTCTTTTGCTATGACCTTTATGTTTTCTGGTTTCTAACGAGAACAGATTCTTTGAGGCTCTAAGCAAATGCCTCCAAAGCTTTGCTTCTACCATTATAGGCTTTATCTAAATGCTCACACAGGTCATGACATTCCCAGTACATGAGTAAGGTGAAAATAAAATTTTCAGGCTAACTTAGAAACCTATCTGCATGGGTCTGGATATGTGACTGAATATGCCTCTTGACATTGGTAGGCTGTTATGCTATACTTAAAAAGCAGGAATGTATAATGATCAGAGAATGTTCTTGGATTTGTTGCTCATTTGTAAATTTTGTTGGCTGTGGGTAGGTTGTTTTATCTATTTTATGGTGTAACTAACTTCAAACGAATCATAACCTTACATAGTTCAGAAAAACATACGTGTGCAGGTTTTATTCAGACTGCTGCACAAGTTATGTGTACAAGAGGGTGTTCTACTAAAGGAAAATTGCTTTCAGTTCTTTTGAAGAATAATTCCATTTGAAGTTTAAAGCATTATCCCATTACAACCACAAGAGCTAGAACATAGAATTATAGAATTACTTGTGATACATTTATTTGTATTCTTTTTCTGTTTACCATAGCAATTTAAGACAGAAGCTTATCAGCAACAGATAGAAATGGAAAGACTAAACCATCAGGCAGAACTATTGCTGAAGAAGGTAACGCAGGAGAGTGACAAGCACACGGTTCAAGACCCTCTCTCAGAGCTCAAAATATTGTGGGACAGTCTAGAAGAAAAAATTATAAGTAGACAGGTAAATATGCTTGGAGGTGGGGACTTTATTCATGACTCAGATTTCTGCAAAAAGATCTTTGTTATGTATAATGTTTATATTAATTTACACATTCCTTTTAGTTTGGAAATTACAGAACTATATGTAATAGAATTTGAATTTTACGGTTCATTGAGGAGTTTTTTTTTTTTAAAAAACCCTTTTTAAATTCTGTATCAGCAGTGCCCATTGAATCATTATTATTTTGTTTGGTAGCAGTTGAAAACATGTTTATATGGGCAAAAGTAATATTAGCTGCTGAACTGAGCACTTGAAAAAAACCCCAACAACTTAATATTTAACTATTTTGGTGTTCTTTCCATATATTATCAAACTGAGAGATTTTGAAGTGTACTATTTTTTCTAAACTGAATCGTACCATGACAAAGAAAAGATTTTAAAAAGATCATGCACCGAATTGCATTTATATTGAAATTATGTTTTAGTGATGAAAAACTACTGACATACCTGATGAGAGAACCTTCAAACTTAACTCTTCCCTAGTTGCATGGCTTCTTCCAATGTCAGGAATTTAAGTCTGGAATGTAAAGCTTTACAGTGGAATTGCCAACTCAGCTTTAATTGTAAAGCAGTTGCTTGTGCTGGATAACTGTTTCTCCCTGGTTTTTATGCATGGACTCTGCTCTGGATTATGGTGACTAATGGTAATATAAGACAATTCAATAGCACTGTGAAACTATTTTATGGTAAATTTTATTTTTACTGTAGCACAAGCTGGAAGGTGCCTTGTTAGCCTTGGGGCAGTTCCAGCATGCCCTGGATGAGTTACTGACATGGCTGACACATACAGAAGACCTGCTGAATGAACAGAAACCCGTGGGTGGAGACCCCAAGGCTATTGAAATTGAACTTGCCAAACATCATGTATGTAATTATAATGAATATTAACTGAAATGTTCTTTTGATATTTATCTTAGGGATGAGTCTTGTAAAACTTGATAATTCTCTACATAAATTTCCAAGATGTGGATTATAGCTGAAATGCAGGCTTGGAATAAATAGTGTCTTTCCTCTTACTCCTCCACATTCCTTCCTTTCTTGCATATGTTATGCAAGTGGCATAGGTTTTAGCCATAAAAGAGCTGCTCACCCCAGTCTCCACCTCTAATCACCTTCATTTGACCTAGGGAACTCAAAAGTTACTCGATCTGCTACTCTTCATGAAGCAATAAACTCCTTGATTATTTTTGTTTAAGCCAGGTTTCACAAACTGCACAACTGTTGCAGATCTCTGGTTCTTTCTTCCTTCTCAGAACGTAGTGATTTGGTGTTCTGAATTCGGCAAAATTGTATGTCAGTTGGGTCCAGCCAACACGGAGAATGCTTCTATGAAAATCTCTAAACCCCTCATCTTTTTCTCTTTGTTACTTACAATGTAGGGTTAACTTTTTAGTTTTTTGGTTTAGTATTTTTACTCATCACTGTGACTTTGGAGCCCATGGAAGAATGCTTCCACTGTGCCTTTGTTTTGAAGAGTATCTCCCAGGAGCGAGAGATCTTCCCTACCTCTTTGTGTGACACCACAGTTCATGATGGTGTATTCTTTCTAGGTTTGAAGATCTTGATCTAACCTCATATATCCTCTCCTTTTAAATCTGCCATTTAATTTTTAGCCTGCATATGATGTGAAAAGTATTCAGAGTTCATTTTGGGTTTTGAAAGAATTGATTGAAATTGACAGTAAACAGATAATTAAGGTATTTTCATTGTCTGTGTTAATGCAGCTATGCAGCTTCTGAAGGCTTATGTGTGGTTAGTTGGAATTTGAGCAGAGCACAATATCTACATGGCCTATGTGACTACTGTTACAAACAGGCCCTTTCAAAACAAAGTAAATAGAATTACAAAATCAGGTTCTGCTCCATGAACCTTTTATATTCTTACCTAATGGAAGTGTTTTACTAGTGAAGAAGCATCCAGACATCATTTATGTCTGTGCTGAAGGATTTCAGCAAACACATGAATGAATCTACTTCCTTTTCATAATACAGAGTTTATAGGTTAGAAAGTTCACACAGTAGTGCATCCTGTGGTAGCCTGGAAAAACATCCATCCCTTGAATAACTTCGGAAAGAATAGGCCTTGTTCTTAGTGAGTCTCAGCAGGAAGGAAGGGATAAAGATGCATCTGCTTCTGTGAATATCCCTTTTTTCACCATTAGGAAAATAAAATAATAATAATCTTCTAGTGCTTAGCTTAAAAGAATTAAAGTAAATGTGATGGGTATTCTGCATTCAAGGGCTACTTGTGACTTGCTGTTTCGTTATGTGCTCTATATAGTTTATTTTACAACTCCTTTGTATTTAGCTTTATATTTTTTCCATATGCTAGCATTTGAGGTAAGTTTGAGTCAGACCCAATAGAAGTCAGTAGTCATGAATTTTAGTTTCTTAGATAGGGTTTACCATTCCCTTCCCAAACATTTTTCTTATTTATTTTTCTGTTTCTGTTCTTTTTTGTTCTATATTAAAGCCTTCTTTTCCTCCCCTGTCCTTTTGAAAACAGGATTTGTTTCCCAAATGTCCTTTTTGCCTTGTGTGGTTTTACTATGGTTGGTGATAAAGGGTTCTTAAGCAGATGGAAAAGGACGTGTGGTGTTAGTACTACAACCATTCCCCAGATTTTAGCACAGCTCAAGTGTCCTGGTACCCTGACTCATGTGAAATGAGCCATGAAATGCATAGAAAGATATTGTGGCAGTCAGGTTGTTGTAGAGCACAGTGGGCACATAGTATTCAAAGAAAAATCATATTAAAGAAAAGCATGTCATAAATTAAGAAAAGTGAAGAAATAACTCTTCCCTAGGGCTACTAGGAACCTTTGATAATTTCAGAAATATGTATGTTCGGAGGGAATATATTACTTTTTCCAAGATACAAAAATAAACTTTGGCATTTTGGCAGGATGGTCTGTTAGGGCTTTTGATTGAAGAGGCCTTAGTTATTAGCTTTAATTGCTAATACCTGTGCTGATATTAAACTGTTGTCACTGGACTGCAACTAGTTCAGTCACTGTGATTGCCTTCATTCAGTGATTTACCAACATGGCCGGTCATACATGCTGTGTTACAATTGTAGGTGCTACAAAATGATGTTTTAGCTCATCAGTCTACCGTGGAAGCTGTTAAAAAAGCAGGAAATGACCTGATTGAGTCAAGTGCTGTTGAAGAAGCAAGTAACTTACGGAGCAAGTTGGAACTCCTGAATCAGCGCTGGCAAAACTTGTTGGAAAAAACAGAACAAAGGAAACAGCAGCTGGACAGTGCCTTGATCCAGGTGAACGGGAAATGATCAAATATAGAAATAACTCAGAAAAAGTGTCTTTTTACATGAAATACATAGATACATGTATTAGAAGTTCACCTAAATCAAAACCATAATGCAGACACCCCTGAATTTGGGAGAAAGTTTGAATGCAGCTGTATCTTCTGCAGCTGGCCTCTGTCTCTTCTATTACTGAAACAAGACTTCAGCTTTTGGTCTACATGTTTTTAAAGGGATAAATTTCTGTATTGGTATATTATTCAGGGAAAACATTGGTCTCACAGTAGGTCATTTAGCTTGCTTTCAGGACTTCCATGTTTTTTGGTTTTATCCTTCAGATTGAATTGAGCTAGTTTATATTTTGGTTTGCTTTTTTCTTTTTTTTTTTCTTCCCCTTTCATTTCATTTGATCATTACAAATATCTGATTAAATCTGTTGCCAGTCTACTTATGCACCTAAGCTGGTATTAGAATGGAGAACATTGTAAGTAAGGTCTAAAATGATATGGTGTAATTTAGGCGCAAGGTTTCCATGGTGAAGTTGAAGATCTGCAGCAATGGCTGACAGATACTGAACGTCAGCTGTTGGCATCAAAACCTGTTGGAGGCTTACCAGAAACAGCAAGAGAGCAGCTTAATGCACATATGGTAAGTATCAGTATTAGAATGCTTTGCAATTTGTGTTTCAGAACTAACCATCTTTCAAGAGTGTTTTTGGTAAATATGGAGCACGTTCTATGTATCATCATGTCTGTACAGTATCTTATAAAAATTTAATAACCTTCAAAACAGCACTTGTTTCCAGTGCAGTTTAGTAGTCTATTGGGACATATGCCCAAAGCTGAACCATTAATAGTGCTGAGACAAATAACATAGCTTTTGTATCCTTATTCTTGGAAAGAAAAACAGAAGATGTTTGCAGATTTTTCAGTGATTCCTTTTCTTTTCTCTTCTGACCCCATAAGTAAATTAATGCTTTTTCTAAGATTTGAAGATGAACCTAAAAGCAGCCCACATTTATTGAACCTTAAGAGACTTGATCCTTTATTCCTTACCTAACCAAAGCTGACATCATTAGCATAGAAGTAAGAAGGGCTACTGGCTCATAGAGCCTGTGCTTTAACTAGAAATGTCAAACTGACCAGGATGCTTTAATTATTCCCTTTCTTTCTCTTTAAGAAACATAGAGCCGTAGAGCTCCCATAGAACCGTAGAGCTTAAAAAAAGACACTTAAACTTGATCTCTTAACTCAGAGGAAGGTGGTTCATAGTGCTCCATTTATGTAAAATCATGCTATGCCATTAGACCAGGATATAAACTTCTGGTGATCTAAACTTCTGAACTCCTGGCTCAGATGTAACAGTGGTATTTACTGAACTGTCCTTGAACTCGAATATGCCTGACACAGTTTCCATTAGAATGCTGCATTGTCAAAGCATTAAAAATAAGATTTTATTTTGGAATGATGCTAAAGGTCATTGCTCACCAACATGGAGCACATTTTTTTCCTTCCTCTTTTTCCGCCAAAATTTACCAGTAACTATAATTGAGAAAGAAACTTAATTTACAGTTTTAAAATCAGTTGTAAAAGGAAGCTAGATCAAAACACAGATATAATCCTGTGGTTTTGAACCCCCCAATCCTTCTCTTTTTGTCTTAAAGGAAAAAAAAAGGGAAGAAAAGAGCTTTTTTTTTTTTATCCCCTGTGAGGGTGGGATATAATTACAATTCCCTGAAAGTCAGCGGAGCTCTTTGCTTTTTTCATCCTGGACTTAGTCAGATCAGGACCCAAAATTTTTCCATTGAAAACTTCAGGATTTTGTTTACTACATTCTTTTGCTATGCAGATGTTCTATACCTACAATGCTTACAGGTTGATTAGTTAAAAGACCTTTAAACTGAATGTAGTATTATAGTTGGACCAAGTCTGGCTGTCCCCAGTAATGTGTATTCTAGATGTACGATCATTCCCTAGCTGTACATGAACACTTTAACAGATGTCACTATACTCGTGGCCATCATATAACTTCAGGCATTGACTGTTATCAACCTTTAAAATAAAGAACTTGATTTTCCTTTAGTTAAACCTTATGTGCATATATGTGCTAGTTCTCTCTCTCTCTTTTATTTTTTTGTGGCTGAAATGTTGAGGCCAGGGTCATGTTGACTACTAGTCATCATAAGTTCCAAATTCAAACTTGGTCCTAAGTGATACAAACCATTTCCGACGTGAAACTGAAGGAGGAAGTTCTGCACGAAATTTTGATTTGTTTCTCTTTGGAAATAAAGTTATGAACCATCTTCTTGTGTATGAGGCCTGTTTCTACAGATATGAATAAAAGATCCCTCAACCATAATTAGCTCACAAATGGAATTGAGATTGGGCTGCATTTCCAGCTAAGGCAACTCCAGGAAAACAAAAGATATGAAGAGACATTACGGGGCACCAGTAGGAAAGGGGCTTAAAAAGAGGCCTTTTTATCTGTCCCAATGCTGCTCAAAACATCCCTCTCCTTTTCTTAAGACAATCATTGTTCTCAGTTTCTTCCTGAAAATAACTTTAATTGCTTCTGCCCTTTGGAGAGTGTGACTGCACTGCAAAATTAACCACTGTAATGGGCCGTTGTGTCAGGCTGAGCCCAGCCCCTGTGTTTGGAACCATGCCTGCCTTGCCTTGTCTCACCTGTGCTGTGCTTCTTGTGTTTACTTCTGAGGGGTTATTGTGCTGCAGGAGAGTAAGATGTTCTGGGGAGTTATGGAAACCAGAAATATTCTAGGGAGGTTGGGAGTGTAGGAGGAACTAGGTGACACCACTTTTCACAGTCCTCAGAAAGAAAGCGAAGAAGCTTTCTGTCCTGTCAAAATCTTAAGCTCATGATTAAACCTGCTTCCTGTTTTGCCCTCCTATTTGATCAGGTAGAAGCCCTGTGTACATTATCTCTTAATGCAAAGAAAGTGTTTGGTTTGGGCTTTTCTCCTGGGAATCAGAGGAAAAAGTAATTTTCCTCTTATTTGCAATCCATTTATTCCTCATCTCCTGGAAGACATTTGTCATTTGGGAGTCTGCAGCAACTTTGTACATTTTGTTTTGTCTATTAGAAATACTGAGTGTGCCCATTTGAGTGAGAGTGAGGCATGAGAGGTCCCAGACTCTTGCCAGCTTACTTTTAACATGGTTAAAAAAGCATCGTTAGTAAAATAGTGAATAGGTAAAACGTGTGTTACCGTTATTATTCCAGCTTGTTTTCTATGTCTGAAATGTCTTCAGTGCTCATGCCTAACAAGTGAAGGAAGATACAGCCAAAACAGACAATGTACAGTAGAACAGCCCTCCCAAGTTGTCCCACCCACTTTTGAAGGGAGTATTTTGGAGGTCTGGGCTTTCAGCACACTATGTAATACTGACACTTCTTGTATTTTGGCTACAGATGGACTTTAAACCAACCAAGCTGTAGCAACTCTTGTGTAATAAGTGCATAGTACTTTCTTTGCCAAGCGTTGGATCTCAGAGAAGACATTGACAGACAATACAAGTTCTCATTTCCTGAAGAACTGGGTCCTTTCTTTGCTCATTTGGGGTTTTATGAAGTACATATGTTTCCTTTATTAGTCTTAATCATACCCACTAAATGTGGGGGGAGGAATAAATGGTATAGTGGCATTTAGAAAGAGTATTGGATTTCTACCTTACTTGTTTTTTGGTGTTTTCTTTATTCAGGAACTTTGTGCTGCCTTTGAAGCCAAAGAGGAGACATATAAGTGTCTAATGCAGAAAGGCCAGCAAATGCTTGCAAGATGCCCAGAGACTGCTGAAACAAACGTTGAGCAGGACATAAATAACTTAAAAGAAAAATGGGAATCTGTGCAAACAAAGCTCAGTGAAAGAAAAGTATGTGTTTTTACATAAAAATGGAAGTGTAAATCTTGTGTTTAAGGGTATTAATGATCAGTGCTTTTATGCATGCATACTTACTTGATCTTTTATATTTAAAACCAATTGTAGAAACAGGCAGAATGTTTAGAAAGTACTGAGAAAAATGAGTTTCAAGAAGTTAATTACCCATACTTGGAAGGGGGAGGATGGGTGGGAATGGCTGAAGTATGTTCCATAGAAATACATTAACTGATACTGTTAATGCTCATTTAGTAGGACTAGGGTTTTTCCGGTTTTTATTGCAATAATTGTAGACACGAGAGACTCAATAACTGTTCAAGTTTATCTCCTTCTCAGTACAGAATTTCTGCATTAATTTTTCTAGTTTTTATCCATTTTTTCTTAAAATTCCCAACTCTCGGCCTTTTGCCACTTACTTCAAGTGACTACCTTCTGCTCTAACAGAACAATAGCATGATTTCACTGATATGCAACACACATATGACAACACCAAAATGACAATTGTGCTTTAATAAAAAGAAGTGGTTTAGGAAAACTTATTCTTTGTTTAGTGCAAGTTTGATGACCTCCTTGAGGCTCTTTCAAGTGCACTGCCACCTTAGATTTCTGAGATTTTACTGGTTTTGTGTTGAAATTGATAAATCCATATGTCCCATTAGGATTAAGTAGTAGAAGATATGTTCTAATGTGAAAAAAATTATTTTGATACTAGGTACTGTATTTTCTATTCATCTGTCATAGATAATTTTGTTGTTACTCTTCTATACATCTCATTGAATATGCTCAAATGTAGGCTGTTATTTTAAAACTCAGAAACTTTAAGTTGGAAAAGTGTTTTAAAATGCTCAACTAAAATGGTTTACTGCAAAGTGCTGAACTAAAATGGCTTCCTTGGCCGAAGCCCCTGCAAAGTATCAACTGCTATTAAAGTATGACCTATCTTTACAGACCAAACTGGAAGAAGCCCTCAGTTTAGCAACAGAGTTCCACAACTCACTTCAAGATTTCATCAACTGGCTTACTCAGGCTGAGCAAACTCTAACTGCAGCTTCTCGGCCAAGTCTTATCTTGGACACTGTCTTATTTCAAATTGATGAACACAAGGTATGTAAAGAAACAGATGTGTAATGTTTTTCTCCCACTCTGTGGAGATACTGTAACAATGTCCAAATGAACCCTATAATGCTGGCACTCAGAGAAACATTTCATTTGTTTTAAAATTGCATTTTATAGTCTTTCTCACTATATCATTTTTTATCAGACTGGGTTTTTTCAGTGTTTACCCAGCAACACAGTATTGAGTAATTTTCTCCCTTTTTTCCCAAGGTTTTTGCCACAGAAGTGAACTCTCATCGAGATCAAATCATAGAACTGGACAAAACTGGAACACATTTGAAATATTTCAGCCAGAAACAGGACGTTGTCCTTATTAAGAATCTGCTTATTAGTGTACAGAGCCGATGGGAAAAAGTAGTTCAACGCTTAGTTGAAAGGGGAAGAGCTTTGGATGATGCAAGGAAAAGAGCCAAACAGGTAATGGGACAACAGCTGTTTTACAGCTCTTTGAACTTAGCTGTAATTGCGTCCAGATTCTTGACAAATATGGTGCTTTAAAGCACTTACAAAGCAAGCCTGGGTTTAGTGTAACCGACAGTGTTGAGTTAGTGGAGCAATTTCTGTTATTCAATCATAGAGCACTTCATTTGGGAGGTGAAAGCGTCATTTTCAACCCGAGCAGTGACTTCTGTCTGCAGTACAGGACAGTCTGAAAGAAGAAAGTAACAGCATGGATTCCAGATGTGTATTAGTGCCATCTGTCCTCAGAAAGAAGTTTCACAATCAACCTCATATATTTTAAAGAATGTGATGACCCCTTTTCACTAATCTGTGGGAATATTCCTTAGTATTTTTGTCTTGGATCTATGTCATGCCCTGATTAATAGTCATCACTTATCACTCAATCTCTTATGTTAGTTACTAGACCAATATCTTCTGTGTAGTAATATATCTCCATTTATTTCCTTATAAACCTGGAGAGGTGTTTTGTTTTTTTTACACAACTTTCTTCACTGGGAAGCATTCGTGTTTCTTTCCTTTGATACATGTTTCCCTCACCGAGAAAGATAAATGAGAAGATGCAAAATGTGTGAGAGAAATGTAATCTGTTTAAATGACAATAGGAAGTTCTAGCTTCTTTTTATTCAGGTGAACATGATCATTCAAGATTTGGTGATGTTCACAGCCAAACCACGTTCCCATTTTCACCACTACCACCACTCAGCTCATAGAGCAAGAAGTTCTCTGAGCAATAAATTAGCCCATAAGCCAATCACGTTACTTGTTTTCGAGCCATTTCTCTTGTGCATTCCCACATCCAGCAGTTCTGCAATGAGATGGATTTCATCTCAATATCCATTTACAAAGCTGAATACAGTGTTAGTAAGATGACAACTTTCTATGTGGAGTGTTGAAAGAGTACTGAAGGCTACCAGTGTCAAGGCCTAATCAACAGCCCTGAACAACAGGGTCCAGGAGCCTTGAGAAGTTTCTGAACTAGTTTCTTGTGCTTTCATGTGTAGGCAGCCCAAGCAAGAAGAATTTTCCAAAGAGAGAGAAACAACCAGCTTAGAAAAATCAAAACCCAAAGGGATGCCACTTCGCGAAAGCTCGTTGAATCTTTAGTTTTTCCCTGCTTCCTTCCCCAAAGTGCTCTTTTTGTCAAAACAGGAAGGAAGATCAAAAATCTGTTCCTTGCCCGTCAAGATAGCATTTGATATAATGAGAGCATTCAGAGGTGTTACAGGGAAAATCTTGGGCAGTCATCCAGACAGAAGTTTTCTCCAGTGATTTACTGCTATCATCCTATATAAGCAATAGCTAATCCCCATTCTTTCTGTATTTACTATCCATTACTAAAAATGTAGAAATCTAAATGGCCAACACATCAACAGATGTTACCAATGTCTCTGACAGATGCATACTACGTGTGCACATCCTGTACATTAAAGGTTGCTAATTCACTTAGGAGAAGGGAAGCTAAATACAGTGGGCGCGTGGTTTAACTGGTTCTGTTTAAGAGACCAGGGAGAAAAAGCACATCAAATCTTGTCAAAGTCTGCCAGTCTTGGTTGGAGTTTAATGTTTTTGAACTGTTTTATGAACCAGTGAATTTTAAAATCCATGCAAATCTCACTTTTCTTTAGTTCCATGAAGCCTGGCACAAACTTATGGAATGGCTGGAAGAGTCGGAGAAATCTCTGGACTCAGATCTTGAAATTGCAAATGACCCTGATAAAATAAAAACGCAGCTCGCACAGCATAAGGTGAGTCATGAAATGCAAAGTGCCAAGTGAAATGTAGGTAAGTCTATCGGCCTTGTGCTGATCAATCAGCAAAGAAAGTAGATTTGTGGCCTCACTGCAATGGAGTGTTTATTCACATCAAATTAAATGGTGTTTTAAGAGGGGCCGAGTGAAAAAAAACCAAACACTTTTCATAGTACCTGATATGTGGGGGAATGGTTAACAGTGAAGAGGAAAGACAATAATACAGGATCATGGAAACTTTGAAAAGCACATTTATACCATTTCGGAATAGGAATCTCTGAAGGGGCTTTCTTTCAGTATTTATACCAAAAATTTACCATCCACTTATTTGGGTTGAGATTTTCCTTTTAATACTGCAGGATGAATTCAAAACTGAAAAATAATCTTGTATTTTGGTTGGCAGTTGCTTTTTATGTCAAGTGGAAATGATAATGAAATCCCCTAGAAAGTACAGTAACACTATTAAGAGTACAGGCAGTTTCTCTTCATGAGATTCCAAATTCTGAAACCAGTTTTCACAAACCCTGCTGTCGTAGGTGAAAATGTAAAAATCTCCCTCATTCACCTGGCTTTTCAAACATGTAATGATAATGTAAAAGCTCGATAATTTTAGCAGACACAGAGCAGAAGGAAAGGCTAAAGTAGTCTTTACTTCATTTTTACTTCTCTAAAATGTCTAGAATAATATATTATTGAGAACCAAGTGGGTGCATGATAGAATCCTCAGAGATATGATTGTGCCTTAAGATTTCTCATGGAGCAGTTTCATCAGAGACAGAGTATTGAAAGACTGTTCATTTTTCTACGTTCTGGCACATATTTACTTTTTATGTCAGTTTTATGGTTCTCTATTTACTCCTATGTTTTCATTCTGCACAATATCCCCAAGTGTTTACATATCTAACTTTTTATTTTTGCTGTAGCTTCTGGTGATTGCTTTTTCCTCCAACAAGTTTTGTCATGTATATTAATGATTTGTTACTGCATCAGTCTGTGAGAAAGCTGACTGTTGGTCAAGCAAAAGTGGTTTACCTGTGTTTGCTGTTAAAACTTTTAGATAAAACCTACATTGACATTCTGTTATGCTGACTCTGCAATTTCAGTTTGTTTTGGGATTGCTGCTGTTGCCAGAATTTGAAGTTGGTGATGGGAACTGGCAAGGGGGAATCTTGCTGTCAGGACAGTCTTTCTTGTCTCCTCTGACTCTTAATCTTGTAATCCTTTCACTCCTCTTTTTCATTATGTATTCATCTATATATATATTTACCTAACGAGTATTGTCAACACTTTGTGACTTTGCTTTGAGGTCCTTTCAGGACTTTCTTCTGCCTGTATTCTTCTCCCCTCTTCAGAAATGTTAAACTTGGTAAACTTGATATTTACCTTATACCTACAGGTTTTATGAACCCAAGCTTCTTCCTCACATGGATTGGCAGACTCATCCTTTCTGTCATTGATATAGCTTCTTTCATATAAAATGCCTGCAGAGCATTTCTGCTTGAGTTGCTTGAATCTCGTTAAGGAATGGGATGAAATGTGCTACAGGGACATAAGGATTGAAACTGGTGATCTGGAGGAAAAAAGATGAATGTGTGTGACAGAGGGAGTTCTGTGAACTTTGTGACTTCAAACTTCAAACACCACCCCCTCAAGAAATCAACTCAATTGTTTTTTAATGAGTTGTCAAAACTCCCAGCACTGCAATGTCCTTCCTTGTATTTTGAGTCTTTTCCTTCCACTCCCACATATACCCCGTGTCTGTCTTTGTCTTTTCTGTCCAGCCTTGAAGGTTTCCTTGCTCCATTTAGTTAAGGATTTTGCTGTCCGAATTGAATGCGTGCTGTAAGCAATAATTTGGACTCGCTTTTTGCCAGCTGTTACTGCCAAAAAAAAAAAGTCCCTGAAAAAGAAAAGCCAAGATAATATGTTTTCTCTCTCACTCATATCTAGTGTGTTGCCAGGGACTTTTGGGGGTTATTCATGGTCTGTTTATCAGAATTTTTTTTTTCATTTTTAGGAGTCAGGAATGGAAAAAGCAATATTAGGTCACCCAATCTATTCCTGTGCTAATGCTGAGTGTTCCTTACAGTAAATTTCTATGAACCTGGCTAATTTTATCTGCATGTGCCCATCTTCCTTAGAAGGAAGGTAGCTAGATGAGCATAATCTCAGTAATTAACTTACTTGTCTGCTCCTGGCAGCTTAAACTAAAATCTACTTTCAGTTACACGTCTGTGAAATCAAATGAAAGTAGATATGATGTAGTCTCTCAAGGAATGAACTGCATGACTGCAACCCTTTGCTCACCTTTAAATCTGTTTTTCCTGTATGATCCTTCTCTGGCAACAATTTAATTGTATTTCCTGGTGCAAATCTAGTAACACTGTGCACGTAGTGTTAAGTAGTTAACAAACCCCATCAAATAAAAGAAGCATAGACGTATTGTTTATATTGAAGGAACTTTTATAAAAAGCTGATTGAGTATCTTATTTATTTTTACTGTAGTGCTAACTTGACAATTATATTTTTTCTTAAAGTTTGTTTCCTTTTTTATATGAGGAAAACAAAAGGACAGTGAGGAAATACTAAATTACAAAGCAGATGTTGCTTTTTTTTGGTAACAAAAAAAAAAGAAAAAAAGAATACTTGATTCTATATATAAGAGTTTCCTTAAAGCACACTTGCGATTTATGATTTTTTAAACTGATTTCCTGCTAGTGGTTCATGAAGGTGTGAAATAAAATATTTCAAGCATTTCTGCAATTTCAAAGCTGCTGCGTTGGGCTGGTGTTGTCTTTTGGAAGTGTTCCTTTACTCTGTCAGTTGGTTAATTCCTCTGTGGTATCAGATGAACTGTGTTTCTGTGTGCTCTTCTGTGCCTGTGGAAATCTTCGAGAGGGTCTGTGCAGAAGGACCTGTGAGAGCTGGCAGGCAGATGCAACTGCTGTGTCACTGTCATTGTTCAAAGTCCCTGGGCACAGAAACCTGCTGGTGATCTTGATTTCTAGTACAAACTGAGTTACGGGGCTGTCACCTGACTTCTTGTGCCTGGATCTACACTTGTGGCATACAGTTGTTCCCAATTACAGTATGTTTCAGTCTTAAGAGAGTTAAAGGCTTATGGTTGGAGGTTTCCCAGCTTGCCCACATTGAGCTAAACCAGAATAACATCTGTAGCTCTTGGAGAGCTCTACAAGTGGCTTGAAATCCTAGTTTGTAAGAATGTAATGTGAAGAATGCTCAGTTAATGGCTCCCAAAGTAGCAGTTCTTTCACTACCAGGCACCCCTTGCTGAAATTTGGGAATATTATGGTAGGACAGGAATCATTGCCCTCACTGAAGGAGAGATTTTGTGGAAGTTATTCCAGTAGGCATAGAGCTACAGTCTCAGAGAAGGACAAAAAACAGGGGTCTGCCATTGTCAAGCCCCACATAATTTCAGGTGCACTATGGCACTAGCATAGAAATTTTGCAGTAAGTTTAAAATATTCTTGCAGCAACATTTACAATTAACATTGCAAATAGTATGTCAAAAATTAATTAACAATGACCTGTAAGCAGTTAATGATATATGTTTTTTTTCTTCCATATGTGTAGGAATTCCAGAAATCTCTTGGTGCCAAACATTCTGTGTATGATACCACAAATAGGACTGGACGTTCCTTGAAAGAGAAAACCACCTTGGCTGATGACAATTTGAAACTTGACAATATGCTGAGTGAACTAAGGGATAAGTGGGATACAATTTGTGGAAAGTCAGTGGAAAGGTAAATGAAAACTCTCTAATTATTAATCAAATAAGAGAAATGCTTAGGAAAATTCTTTTGGCTTCTGTTTTGGCTTTTCTTGAGTAAAAGTAAAACCAGAGTGGCTAACTTGTTTGATAATTAGTAGTGTCAAAGCAGTAAAATACTGTAAATGCATGCTTTCCTGTATGCATGGTATGGAAGAAGGGTAGGGGGAGGGAGGGGAAGGAAGAGTCCTTTAAAAAAGGGAAACTGATTGAAGTTCTCTGGAGGTGCTGGTTGACAGCTGGCTGAATGTGAGCCTGCAGCGTATCCATATGGCCAAGTGGGCCAATGGCATCCTGGCTTGTATCCGCACTAGTGTGGCAAGCAGAACCAGGGCAGTGATCGTTGCCCTGTACTCATGTTGCAGCCTGCCCCAGAAGGGGAGGGTAACCCAGGTTCTTATTAATAAATCCCTTGGGGTGGATTAGAGTGAAATGACATGGAATAATCCGTGTTTGTAAACATACATATGTAGGGTTTATTTTAGAACAATTTTGTTTCAAAGGTAAACAGGTATGTTGCTCTTTTGGGTGTTATCATCTATAGCAATATAGCAACATTAAAGCATAGCAGTATAGCACTATTAAAGAACAGCAATGTTAAAGCACCTATAGCAATAAAGCATAGCAATATAGCGCTATTAAAGCATAACAATATTAAAGCATAAGAATAACACTTAAGGAAATGCATTAGGGAGAGAAAGGGAAAGAAAGGATAAGGGTGGAAAGACATATATAGTCACCGCCCACAGGATCCAGCGATGAAACTTGATAGTTGCAGCTTCCATGTCTGTTGGTTGAAGTGGTGGTCTTGGTCCGTTGGGGCTGGGGGAACCCCCCCCCGCCAAAACTCAAAGATGTTATGAGTTATTATACACTTCTAGCTCAGGTGAGAATGCCTTGTACCTCCCTGGGGCAGGGAGTTTTACAATGGATAGTATCATGGGACATGTCACTGATTCTCTGACATCTTCTAAGAGATTGGCAGCTGCCTATTGTGTCAGCATCATTCAGGATCCGTCATGGTCCGATATTTGACATGCATAGCCCAAGCTAGATGTGCAGAGTTATGTAAAGGGAAGACATTGGCATGATAAGAGGGATTCTCCCACTTTGCAGGATTTGCCTCTTCTTAGCCTCTTCCGTTATCTGGAGATCCAGTTTGTAGCTTCAAGTATTCATCTGCACCTAGGATGGCTGGACAATGGCACCCCCTTACCTGATTTGAAGGCCCTTTGGCAGTATTCAGGGAAGGGTGGGCTTTGCTGGGTGAGCAGCTGTTTCTTTTCAGTTTGCAAAAGTCTTTTGGTGATCTTAGAATGTGTAAGTCATTAAATGTTTCAGTCTCTGACAACTTGGCACTGGTGAGGCCACACCTTGAGTGCTGTGTCCAGTTCTGAACCCCTCACAACAAAGAACTTGAGATGCTGGAGTGTGTCCAGAGAAGGGCAATGGAGCTGGTGAAGGGTCTGGAGCACAAGTCTGATGAGGAGTGATGAGGAGCTGGGGGTGTTTAGCCTGGAAAAAGGAGGCTCAGGAGGGACCTTATTGCTCTCTAGATGAAAGGAGTTTGTAGTCAGATGGGGATCAGTCTCTTTTCCCAGGTAACAAATGACAGGATGAGAGGAAACTGTCTCAAATTGTACCAAGTGAGGTTTAGATTGGATATTACAAAAAATTTCTTCACTGAAAGGGTTGTAAAGCATTGAAGCAGTCTGCCCAGGGAAGTGGCTTAGTCACCATCCCTGGAAGTGTTCAGAAGATGTGTGGATGTGGCACTTTGGGGTCATGGTTTATGGTGAACGTAGTGGTGCTGGGTTAACAGTTGGACTCGATCTTGCTGGTCTTTTCTAACTGTCATGATTCTATGATTCTGTTATTTTATGCTGAAAATGTTTTCTTGAAGTGTATAAATTATTATTTTGCATGCGTGTTCTGGGTTTTTTTTTCCCTCCCAGACAAAATAAACTGGAGGAAGCTCTGTTATTTTCGGGACAGTTTACTGATGCTCTGCAAGCTCTCATTGACTGGTTATACAAAATTGAACCTCAACTAGCAGAAGATCAGCCAGTACATGGAGACATTGATTTAGTGATGAACCTGATTGACAATCACAAGGTAATTCCAAAAATACTTGTTTAATGACTGTACTGCTCATAAGTGTAACATTTTAATGCTGTCTTTATCTTTGACTATTCTGTAATTTTTAGAAATATGGAATAGTTTTGTAACACAAACATGTAATCAACAGTAGAAAATGCTATAAAACATACATGAAAGAGGACAGCTCCTAGTGACTCATTGACACCAGTTAGGATTGAGATAGTCCATTTAATGGTGCTATCATGTGTATTTATGAATATCATGTCATAAATCACAAGTATGAGTTTATAAATGTGTGTCTATGAGCAAGAGATGGCAAAAATTGTTTTACTGGAAAACTCTGGGGCAGACATCTCTTTTTTTAGTCCATCTGTTAACCAAATGTCCAGTGCACTTGTCATGAGTGCAGCAGCCTTTCAGACCTGTGGGGCTGCTGTATATTTATCAAGCAAAGTAGTTGCAATGCTGAAGTTATGCACAGATTTCAACTAGACCATGAGCCAGGAAGCTTGCATCAGAAAGCTGCAGTATTTTGTTACTAAAATGATTTAGGAGATGAGAGCAAGTAGGAGATGTTGGAGTTTGCCTTTGAATCCCAGTTTTGCTGTTCAGTATGTCAGAAGAAACGACTGTTGAAGTTACTTGTATTGCAAAGGCAACACATAGGCAGAGCTCTGGAGCCTGGGAAGATCATGAGGTAAAGGTCCTTCTGTTCATCCACCACTGACTTTCAGTATCTCCTCCCCACTGAGGAGAAGATTTCGTCCCTCATGAAAAAGTGTTTGGAAGCATAGGTTGTCTATAAAAATTAGGCTGCAATTGCTTCTGAAATCCCACTGTGTATCACAAGTAAGTTGTAGTCAGTGGCATGGTATACTGTAATTGCCGTATCTTCTTTTAAGAGCTTCCTTTATGTAACTGGAGCTTGTTCCATCTACTAATGTGAATGTTTCTTCTCCTTTGATTTCTTCTCATAACCAGTAGTTTTTTGTTATTTTTTGCATAAGTATGCCTTAATGAGTTAAACATTTCAAATATATTTGATGGTGCCTAGGTTTTCCAGAAGGAGCTCGGAAAAAGAACAAGTAGTGTCCAGGCTCTGAAACGCTCTGCGAGGGAGCTGATAGAAGGCAGTCGTGATGACTCTTCCTGGGTCAAAGTTCAAATGCAGGAGCTAAGCACTCGCTGGGAGACAGTTTGTGCCCTGTCAGTATCCAAGCAAACACGACTGGAACAGGCTCTTCGGCAGGTAAGGAATACTACTGTCACTACATGTACTCTGTGAGAACTAGTGAAAATATCTTGCAGTCTAGTTACCAAAAATTTAATTTCATTTTCACTTAATGTCATTCGCTTTCATTTCATTTGAAAATACTAATTTCTTGCTTATGCATTGCTTACCTTGTCTCCATCCCTTTACCACGGCACATAAATAGTGCCTCTTAGCATTTATTATTAATGTTATTATTAGTCTCTACCACAAATGCAAAACAAATGTTTCAAAGACCTTACCATCTAAGGAAATCACTGAAGTTGCAGTCAAGCATGAAGGATGATTAAGAACTATGCCCCATTCACAAGAAGCTGGAGATTGCAATTGTATTTATGCTTTTTGTGCCTTATTGGAAAGAAGTAAATTTCTGTATTGAAAACTTGTTTACATTGGCACAATTACAATGCACGGTGAAGTACATTGCAGAAAAGATAGTTGTGCTGAGTGCACTTGAGTTAGAACAGTCTATGTATGTCAATACTGTCTGGTGCCAATCCCAAACAAGTAGATCTATCTATATTGTTTCCAAACCTGAGATAATATGGATGTACAGCTCTCTGAAGATATACTAGCTTGGACTGATGCTAGGATGGGGCTCCTCCAATAGTAGTGTATCCACTGTGTACAAAATTCCTGCTCTGCTTTTCCCAGGGTTTGTCCAGCTCTCCAGTCTCTCAGCAGACACAATCCTAAGCTACCTCAAACTCTTAATTGTGTCTGAATATGGCTGTGCCCAAAGGTGAATCTTTCTTGTTTCTCCAGACATAAAAGGGTCACGCTCCCACAGGCTGTCAATTCATTTTGCTTAACTGGTGATTTAGGCTGTGCAGAAAATACAGTTCTCATCTTTCCAGCTGGTCCCTGAAAGCAAAGCACCTCCCGTGTAATTTGTCAGTGTAAAGGCATGACATTCACAACTGAGCTGCAAATACACTATAAATCAGATGGCTAAAAGCATGAACAGGCTTTTAGGCTTCCTATAATTTTTTGAGAAGCATGAGCTATTTTTACAGTTATGAAAATGTAGTACTGTATATCATTGACTTTTTAATGGAAAGATAATGTGCCAGTACTGCTGTGTGATTAATGATTCTAAATGTGGGCTCAGTCTCCTTGTATAAGGTGCAGTGTGTCTGTCAGATCCCCTCATGAGTGACCATGACTTTTTGTATTTTAACAGGCAGAAGAATTCCACTCTGTTGTTCATGTCCTTTTGGAGTGGCTGGCAGAGGCAGAGCAGGCTCTTCGTTTCCATGGCATCCTTCCAGATGATGAAGAGGCCTTGCGTACACTGATAGAGCAGCACAGGGTAAGGAAGAAAATGAAGAGGATCCTCTTCATTCTAACTGGTCTGACAGAGGGTAAAATAGAAGAAAGGAGGCAGTCTGTCCCATGTAGTTATATCCAGCATCCAGTGTTGGTTTTTGAAACTCTCTATAAAAGAGAAGCTAGAAATTTAATGTAGTTGATAGTTTGATGTCCATAGTGGTTTTGGGCTCTTGTTTGAGTCATCTTGGCTTACTGAGGAAATAATGGGCCTTTAGAAAGTTGCTGTAAACATTTAAAGACAGATTCAAACCCCTCTGTGCAATATATGATGCCTGCAATTACAACCCAGATGGCTACAGTAGCAAAAGTATATCTATCATCTTAGCACCACTGATCAAAATGGCATATGCTTTTCTTTCGAGGTCATTTGTAAATGTCGGCAGAATGATGTTATCATCCATTAACCTTTTGTCATGGTGAAACAGCGTGCTGTCATACTTCATAAGCATTAGGTACTGAAATACTGCAGTGGCATAGGTACTGCAGAAAGTAGATTGTGGGCCATCAAACTAACTTTGCAGTAATGAAATGGGAAAATGCCTAACTAAAGAGCATAGAGGTCATATTTTCACTCTCCAAACAGGAGGCTACAAACATGCACATGTAAGCCCATGCAAAACTTGTAAGTATAGTGCGCACAGTGTAACAGAACAAATTGTAAGGCATGTATTTGTTCATCATTGCTCTGAAGAAAGTTAGAGCAAAACTTGCAAAATGGAGAGTGGAAAAGCATCCTGTTTAAATTGAGTTTGGTAATGCTATTATGCAGAGGAGTGCATGCAAGATACAACTATTTAACAGTTCCTAACTAGGGAGTTTTCAATGTACTTAGTATGCAATGTTTTGGAAAAGTTGTCAGTTTTAATTTAGGGCCCTGGAAACTGGGTACTATTCATTAGCTGGGGAATGTATGTATGTATGCATCAAATGTATGACTAATGTTGGCAGTAGCAACCTAATCTCTCTGATGCACTGAAATTTGTCTTTAGCTGCTTTTCCTTCACGTGTGCTTCACCAGTTCCCTTTTAATTGATTTTTTGATCTTCTGAATACAGAGAAAAGAATGGAGTGAAATCTTAGATCCACTGAAATAATTAGAAAAAAAATCTTAAATTTCTTCTTCTGCACTGTAGATGGATTAACAAAATAGTTCTGTACTAAAGTTCCAAATTAAGCTGCCAAAGCTGAAGCATAACTTGGAACATCAAAGCAAAGCAAAGTTTGTCTCTGAGAAACCCTGTCCAGCTGGGAAGGATGATTGCTAGCACAACACAACCAGCCTCAGTGTTAGATGTGGCCATACTGTATTCAAACTTTTTAGTAGGCTTTGTAAGAGGTTCTCCCAAACACATTTTCTTCTTAAAAGCTAAAGAATAGAAATACATAAATTGTTAAACTAAGAAAGATTATGGCACTACTGCTTTACCACTCAGTCTTCCTTGAATAAGTGATCTCTCCTTTTAAGTTTATAACATTAGCTTTCAAGAAGAAAAAACAGAAAATCAGGGAAGAAGGAATATGTATTCCTTTTACACCATATACCATTATGTATTATAATGCTGCAATATTAATATAAAAATGCATTATTGAAATTATTTACATAAATATGAAATATATATTCCTTTTGTCACTGTGGTTCTTGTAAAATAGTTTTGCTGCATTTGTGTTCAGTTGTGTGTTGAAAGGTTTCTTCTGGACAATATTTTATCCAAATGGTCCATCTTTGCCTATTTCTGATTTTATTTTCTTGAATAATGCACATGATTTAGTGAATTCTGCTATCTCAGCCAGACATTTCTGTCACTCATCCCCCTCTCTGGGGGCTGAGATCTATAGTGGATTAATACACTACACTGCTGAATGAGAAGCATCCCATCTCTTCCCTTGACAATGTGTCTGTATCACTGAATTGCCACAGAGCTCAACACAATTGAGTTCATCCCTTACTGAGTTCATCCCTTACTGAGGGAAAGCTTAATACACTGTATGTAATGCATCATAGATTTAATTTTTGAGATATTCAAGTATAGCTGGGCAGGGGAAACAATGTAGTTGCTCATTCTCCTCCTGGCCTTGGCTTATTTTGGTAATCTCATTACAACCCACTTCAACTTTTCCAAAACTATGTTGAACTGAAATATTCTAAGGACTCACACATTTTTATGTTATGATTGGGTCTTAAACTCTGACAATAAGTTAAGCTTAAATCAAAATCAGTTAACAACAAATCCCTTTAAATATGAAGCCTACATATTCCAGCCTTCTAGAACAAAGTTGAAGAGATTGTCTTTCACACTTTTATTTCATAATAATTTCATACTTTGTAAAGGCACAGGATAATGTCATTATGACCTGTTGAAGAATCTATTTTTGCAATGTTTTGGTGATTTTGAATTTTCTAGGATCTTACTTCACTCAAAAAAATTCAACTAGACACTGAGAGATGTCGGGAGTTCCAGTTAAGGGTTCTCACTAAGAGAACATTTAGGCAGAATAGTAAAACCGTCGTAGTAAAAATAACTAACTGGAAAAAAAAAGGAAAAAAAATAGAAAGCAATGCAAGCTATAGAAAGGATGGGAAAAGTCCTCCTTCAGTTTTTTTCCTGTTGGTTCCCCCCTGCACCCATTTGTGGTCCTGCCATCATAGGAATAACAATGGCTATGAACTTGGATGCCTAAAACTGTAAACATCCTTTTGCTTTTACCAGATTTTTCCCACATGGCAGCGCCTCTGAAAACAGATGGTTAATTAGCTGTCTCTGTTCTTACTGTGTCTCTCCCCCTCAGCTGCTGAGTTTTCACATTTGTGTTAGTTTAGTATAGCTGCTCCTGAGCTCCTCTGTCATCTTGTCTGAGTGTGTAATTATAGTTGGACATTTCCAGCCTCTGCCAGGAGGTTGATAGTTTATTATGAAGAATTTCTGTAACTGACAAACCAAGTCATTGAAATGTTGCTGGTAGTGATTCTAACCATCATATAGTTTGTTTACAGCACTTCTAAATGCTGTGATTTTCCTTTGTTTTTTTTTAATAAGGGTATGTGTCTTCCAGGTATTTAGAGAGTGGGAGGCTTTTAAGGAGTAGCAAGCTGGGATAAAGGTTTTAGAGCTGTGTTTAGTACTTTATGTGGAATAGGCTTTTTAAACATTTTAAGCTTTTCTCATGCAAATTAAACTTGCCTTTTGCAAGTTGAATGTTTTTGAGCAATCAAGAGGCTCATTGACCGTCCAGATTATGCACTCAGATTTCTCTTGCAAATTTTTTCAGCATCTAATTGAAATTATTACCTCTGCTTTAGGAATTTATGAAGAAATTGGAAGAGAAAAAGGCAGAACTGAATAAAGCAACAGGTATGGGAGAAGCTATTCTGGCTATCTGCCACCCAGACTCCATCACCACCATTAAGCACTGGATAACAATCATCAGAGCCAGGTTTGAAGAGGTCAGTATATGTCAAACCATCTTCATTGCAGCAGTCCATCTTTGGTTGGAACATAGCTGACAACTAATATGGTAGTTACACTGGGAGGAAAAGATCCAGCTGTTGAGAACTAAACATTTAAAATACCTATGAGGATAGATGTTAATACCATGTTTCCCTAGGTTTTATTTCAAAACTTGCAGGGCTTTAAGAACTAAAGCAGATGGCCAAGCTTCCTTGTTTGTATGTATTAAAGGAAATACTGTCTGACACTTCCCAAGTGAGGAAAGCCAACAGTTTCTAATTGTAAACTTAGAAGTTACAAAGGACAGAAAATACAGGGCAAATGTGAAGGATTTTCTGATTGCATCAGAGAGGATTTCTGTCCAACATATTCTTAATCTAGAGATTTTCAAATTATTGAAGTGGCTACAGGTAGGTTGCAGAGTGCGTACCACCCTCAACTGTTAAGGTGGTATTTTCTGTTTTATATTAAGTTTAAAGAAAAACAAAATACTGGTGTTAGTGAAGTATGGCTTTAAGAGTGCCCAGGAGGAAGATGGAAGCCAAATCCTGTGTGATTCAGAAACTTACACATATTGTCTGTTAAAATTCTTAATATGCTGCCTGAAAGTGCTAGTTACTGTGTTTAGCAGCACCTAATCCTGAATATCTGTGAAAAAAGTGTGTTGAACTAGGAGTTCTAGTTACCTAGCTACCTTTAGTGATCAGCCACTACATTTAACACCTTTGATATTCAAACATCAATAGGCCTAAGAGGTAGCTCTGGGTTTACAGTCAATAGAGCAATTTTAAATACATTGTGAAGAATTTCAGATGTGCACCTACTCACACATTGGTTCCTTTATCAAGGTTGTAGCATGGGCTAAACAACATCAACAGAGACTGGCAGGAGCCCTGGCTGGACTTATTGCTAACCAGGAATTGCTGGAAGCCTTGCTGTCCTGGTTGCAGTGGGCAGAGACTACACTAACTGAAAAAGATAAAGAGGTTATCCCCCAGGAAATTGAGGAAGTTAAAGCACTTATAGCTGAACATCAGGTAAGGAATGCTAAGTGTCACTTACACGGTGTTCACATCTCAGCTAGGATTCTTAATCAGGTGTGAATTTCCTTAACTATTTTTTCTCATAATTGAATTCCTTTTCAGATACTCGGTCATGTGTTTTGTATATGTATGATGTGCTTGTAGTTTATTCAATACAGAGATAAAAAAACAACCAATCAAAAATTTAGTATCCCATTGTTCTAAAAGCAAACCTACAATTCCCCAGGAAGAAGGATAATAATAAGAATAAAAGAAAACCCACATGAAATATATTATAGTGCTGCCACCTTAGAACTAGTGTTGCAGTGTGGCTTCACTGATTGGGTTTCAAAAACTTGTCTATGAAGTACCAGAGGGACCTGCTGGTGCAGTGAATGCTCACAGACATACCCCAGCTTACACACCAGAGCTGTGTCACTTCTATGAGCTGCAGTCTGAACAGCAAGTACTCAGAGGCAAAATATTGTTGTATAGCACCTCACCATACACATTTAATAAAGAGTTTGACAGGCTTGTTTTTGGATTTAGGCTTCCTTTAACAGCCAGGGCGTAGTGGTTTTAAAAGCTTATACTGCCTATTTTTCTTGTCTACAAAACCTTTAACTGTGTCTATTTTGTGAGTTTGGCATTATAAGTGTCTTTTTGTGCCTTTCTTTATAACTTTGTTGTTTAGCTTTTTTATATGATTTTCATTCCTGTGGTTACTTTTGTGTATTGTTAATTAATATCACCTCTATCTGATTGTAGACATTCATGGAGGAAATGACCAGAAAACAACCTGATGTGGATAAAGTTACAAAGACCCATAAAAGAAAAGCACTTGAACCCACGCCAGTACAATCTCATATTCCTGTCCTTGATAAGGGGAGAGCAGGCAGTAAGTAATGATGTATTTTGGGGTGGGTCACACATACTGTTGCTTTATCTATAAAGTTTACAGATTGCTAATAATCTAATAGGTTTCATTAGCTTCTAGTGAAACAGGGTGAAATTCTCTTGGCTGATTTTCCAATTATCTCTCATTTTTCATTGTGAGGAAATTTCTCATGGCAGACGTGTATTTTTAAATTTTGTTCTAATCTTCATCAATACCTATTTTCAAAGTGTGCAGCCTTTCATGTGCTATTAAACTTCCAAGAGCAAGTACATGTTGAGTCTTTGCAAACCTACTGTTATCTGAAAGTGCAAACAACTTCACATAAAGATTTAGTGCCAAAATTGTGCTCTTTCTGTCTATGGAATTATATGAATCCAATAAGTGTATTTAGTGAAGTTGAATGGAAAGTGAATCAAGTGAGGAAACTGGTTTTTTTATTTTTAGATATACTTACCCATTGTATTTTATACTTACCCATACATGGAACCTGCTTCTAAAATCAGATTGTTTACTTTGCAACTCTGAGAGATTTACAAAGATTTAATTTAACCCATGCAGTGGAGCCACTACTAGCTGCTTCTGGCAAGACAAAAGCAACTGTAATCACCATTTGGTTGTTCCCCAAAAATGGTAAAAAAAAAAATAAAAAAAAGAAAAAAAAGAAAAAAATCCCAATACATATTGGGATATGATCTCCTTATTTGGGACAGGAAGGAGTAATTTTAGGAGGGTCAAGTAGCCTTCATGTGAATGTTTGTTTTGTTTGAACTGTGTGAGACTTATGCATTTTATCATGTGTTAACAGGGAAGCGTTCCCCAACACCAGGCATGTATCCATCAGCAACCCAGGCACAAATCGAAACCAAGAATCCACGGGTAAACCTTTTAGTCAGCAAATGGCAGCAGGTTTGGCTTCTGGCCTTGGAAAGGAGAAGAAAACTTAATGATGCTTTGGACAGACTTGAAGAGGTCAGAAAAGGACTGTACAGAATATACATATATTTTGCGTAATATTTTTACCCTGGGTTAAATTGTCAATACTGTAAACAACTTCCATATTTGTTGTGTTATATTGTATGACACAGCTAACTGAAAACACTGTGATACATGTGCTGTAGTGTACTTTAAAGGCTGTCATCATTTTAAATGAGGAGAGTTAAGAGATTTAAAATGTTTATGTAGGTCCTCAAAGAACTAGTTATTCAACAAAACGCAGATGGTTTCTATCTCATTGATGTTTTAGACTGATGGATTTCAGCTGAATAAAAATTCTTTCTGTTTTTTATTAAGCTGAGAGAATTTGCCAACTTTGATTTTGATATTTGGAGGAAAAAATACATGCGATGGATGAACCATAAGAAGTCTCGCGTGATGGACTTCTTTAGGAGGATTGATAAAGATCAGGATGGAAAGATTACAAGGCAGGAATTTATCGATGGAATTCTTTCTTCAAGTAAGTTTTAAAATTATGTTGAATTTGGAACAAACACCTCATGAAGTCTTATTGTCTATATAGTGGACGCTAAAAGGTTTATTGTGTTAGAAGGTCACAGATTTCCCTTTTGAATTTATTAATTATTATTACTTTATAATTATTTTACTTGAAAATATTTCTAGATTCTAGAAACTCTTTCTAGTTCTTTTACATTGGGAATCAGGTTACAGATGACAGATTTATATTATTGTCTAGCTAGCAGTTTGCTGGTTTACTGGACTTGGATTGTTATTCCTACAGTACAGTAGCTACTTCAACAATTACTTTTCATTGATTAGTCATAATAGTAAAATGTACCATAGTAGTAAAATGAACCTACAGGTGATTTTCAAAATCAGATCATATGATCATATGATTTTTATCAAAGAACTAACATGGGATTATTTCAATTTTAGAAGGAAACCGTGTAATTTTTGAAACCAGTTTTTCCATAAACCATGACAATATTCATATACCTATATAATAAGGGTCAAAATGCCAAGCAATCAAACTAGGAAGGGACTTTTCCTAGCTTTCCTGATGGATTGGTATGCATTAGTTATGCACAGCTGGTGGTAACATAAGTCTTCCACATCATGTCTGTATGTGATCATGTTTCCTTTTAGCAACAGACTCATAACAGATAAGGTCCTACTTCTTAAAATAATCCTTTATCTTCGTATCATGGACACTTTTGCTTTGAACAGTAAAGACTGGGAATTGGGCTGCTTTTAGCATCTCACAGTTAGTCAGTAGGAGGATATTGTAATTTTCACCCAACTTTAGGAAATGCAATTACATGGACATTGTTGTTTTGCATGAAGTGACTGAAACTCATAGAAAAAAAGCCCCTATCACCGAGAAGTTAAATAGCTTACCCATTTAACTCAGTTGGTATCAATTTGTTATGACTGCTAAACCCTCGTGATATAATCACTGTTCATCACCTTGAAATTTCCTTTCACCATTTCATTGAGAATCTGTGTGAGGGTTAATATTCTGCTGCAGTGAACTTCATCTAAAGAAGGATTTCACGAAACACCATGCATGGATCTGCATTGGGAAGGCCTTGCATTCCAGATTTAATTAGCAGTGAAATGCTTGCTTCACCTGTCCTCACTAATAATTTGTCTTGTTAATTTGTGGTATTTTATGCACTTTGAAGGTCAAAATGTTAAAAAAACCCCAACATATATCTTACAGTTTAATCTGTGCCTCATTTCTGTGTCTGTCTTCAAGCCACACTATGATACTCATTTTAATCTAGTACCTGGGTAATGCTGGAGATCCAGATTTTTTTTTTTTTTCAGAAAGATTCCTTCACTCTTTTGAATGGAATTGTTTTTTTTGATAGACATTATCTGTCACCAAATGCCTAATAACCTTTTAATATTTGTAATAAAGCCTTTCGTTGAAAAAGGTTTGAAAAGCCAAAAAATTTAGCTTTTGTTGTTGTCTTTGTCTTGCAGAGTTCCCAACAAGCCGACTTGAAATGAGTGCTGTTGCAGACATTTTTGATAGAGATGGTGATGGATATATTGACTATTATGAATTTGTAGCAGCTCTTCATCCAAATAAAGATGCATACAAGCCTCTCACAGACGCTGACAAAATTGAAGATGAGGTACATTCTCTGCTTTCTTAGGTTGCATTCTGTTCTACTGGGGTCACATTCTTTAATAATTCATTTTACTTTCACTCCTATATAATTTGAAGTTTACTAGGTACACAAGTCTTTAGAAATGTGATATTTACAGTAAAGTAATTATCCAGTTGTGGTTTTTTGCAGGTTACAAGGCAGGTAGCGAAATGTAAATGTGCAAAACGGTTTCAAGTGGAACAGATTGGGGATAATAAGTACAGGGTAAGTCTTTTAAGGACCTCAGTTCTTTCAACTTTCTTCATATGACATGGTTTATGCAAGGAATTAAGCTATATTGATTTATAGGAATCTTTTATGGCAATTATATCTTTTATTTAAGATTATATACATTTTATGTTTTTTCTTATTAGAACACATAGACTAAAAATATGGAAAAATGCTGCTGCTTGTATTTATTTTTGCTGAAACTACTGAAACTGTTTTTAATTATAAGGAATTTTTAAAAGCTAACTGCATGTGTATAACACACACATATAAATACATACAAACAGTGTCTCCTTAGAAGCCAGTCTTTTCGCCTGGATACCCAAAGTGTTTAAACTGTAGCTGATTTTCTATTAATTTAATGAAAACAGTGACTGTTGTTTTCTTGTGGTATTGTGTTGTACTTCAAAAATGTTTTACCAAACTGTATTCAATCACTTTTACCCTCTCTTGTCATTTTATTGGAACACACATACTTCTGAAGGTTAGGCAAAGTGTTAGATATCTGCAGAACAATTTTAGTAAAGAAAAATAAATATCACATAGTGGAAAAAGATCTGCTACCCCTGGATCCAATAACCAGAACAATTTCAAGTGGAATATGCGATATTCAGCTAAGAGAGATTAATAGATACTTGTAGATTATTTTAAAAGACCACAGAAACAGCAATGGGAAGGAAACAGAGGCCTTGAATATTTTCCATATTCAGTCTCTGGATGGCTAACTACCTGCTCATCCCTCAAGTAGATACTTTATTTAGAGTGTCTAATGTGTTAGTTTGCATGTGTTCTAGAGTCATGTAGCGAATTTCCTGTAAACTAATCGTGTCTTTCTTCTATTTTTCATTTCTTATCAGTTCTTCCTGGGAAATCAGGTATAAACCAGTAGAATGTGTTATGAAGTTTCTTTTTTTTTTCCTTTTTTTTTTCTTTTTTTTTTCTAACGCATAGTGATTTAAGCTTGCATTGGTCAGTCTACTTGCCATCCATTCATCTTCAGCTAATTCATTGCTGGTCAGCTGTGGTATTTCTTTAAATGCTGTGGAGCGTTCCTTGTCTCAGGATCCCTCCTCTACAATCCCTCACCTGCTTTCTTTGGCAATTTTTCTCATTAAGGAGATTACTTTTAAAGGAACCAGATAATGGTCAGCAGCAATTCCCACAGCAAAAAATCTTGAGCATTTAAACTGTAATTATAGAGATAACTATTAACTAATCAGTTTTCAGCTTTATAGTGGAATCCTTCAAAATTCTGTAATATCTTTTTTAGGTTATTAGATTAAAGGCTAATTGTGGTAAACAGATCCCAGCATCATATCACTTATTAATTGCAAATTACATAAAAATACTTTCATCTTTGCAAAAAAAAAGGTAGAATCAAGCAGACTGGTTAAGAACCTGACTGATTTGTGGTATTTTGTGTAGTAACACAGTGAATCATTAAATACATATTTTGGAAATAGGCAAAATAAAATTACTGTTCTAGTTTAGACTACTCCCTCTCCCAAAGTGTTTTCAAAGAGCTATGGCAAGTCTGTAATGTACTGGAGCTGTATTTAAGTCCTTGCTTATTCCTGTGGTACGTACTGATACACAGCCTCCGAAAGTGCTAAATCATATTTGCCTGGTAAGAATGGAAATACCTTATGCAAACTAGATACCATTAGTATCTTATGCTTTTAAAAAGACAATAATATGTGTAATACATTCTGGATATGTTAGTGTTAAAAGCATTAGCCATTTTAAATCTAAAGATTTTGCAAATGTGGGTGCACTCTTATTTACTTGCAAAGGCTGTTGAAGTATAGAAGAAAGCACAGAGCAGTGGATAATCTTACCACATGCCTCAAGCAATATATCTAAACAATAATTGAAAATGTTTTTCACATATAGAACAAGTCTCTTTTTTAAAAGACTCTTTGAAATTATGTTAATCCTCTTATCTGCCATCTGTACTCTCAGATCTGGGAAACATACAGCATTTCTTGAGAGCATCTCTTACTGGTGCAGAACAGTACTATGGTAAAAAGCACCCACAAGAAGTTAGCTGAGGCTTCTCTAGTGACAATGACGTTATATGGCTATTGTCAAGAACAGGACTTTTTGTAGCTTAAACTCCCCTACGCTTTTAGCTCTGATTATTTGAAATAATGTTAAATACTGTTTAAGGAAATTTGGTATCCTTGCTATTTTAAGAAGGAAATTAACTGAGTTACCATTAGAAGAAATGCCATGTGTTATTTTCCAGGAGCCCCACTGTCTGAATTAACAGCAGCTAGGTGGGCAGTTTCCAAAGGACATTGCATTTGACCCTTGATATAGTTACCTGATGGAGTCTAACTGAATAATTAAGCTGGGATGGGAAGAAAAATAAAGAAAAGAAAAAAGATACTAATCTTCAGAATCTGGAAAAAATTCTCAGTAGGAACAAGCCAATAAAAATAAACAGCATCAATTTGGATGCCATTTTTTAAAAACTTTGATCTCCGTATATAAAATGGTTGTTTGTTTGGCATATATTGAATACATTATTAAAAAGCCTTTACAAATAATGATCACATGAATGTTCTTACTTATCAAAAATACAATTTATTATTGAATTAAGCAGCAAACTTTGCTTTTGTTTGGTTCCTAAAAGTAATAGTCCTTTAAACTTATTCTCTCTTTTTGGCTTAAGTAGTACCAAACAACTAAAGTCATCTAACAAGTAGGGAGCACGTTTGTGTGGTTTGCATTTAAAGCATTTCAGTCCCCTCACTGGAGCAAGTAGGTACAGTTGAATTATGGCCAGCCTTCTCCAAGGGTCAGAGATTGTTCTAAAGAGGTGCATTCCACTCCTGTTGGTTTTAGTGAGTGCTCTGCATGTTTGCGTGAGAGTACACTGCACTTGACCTGATGATCTGGTATAAAAATATTTTAGTAAATAAAAAATACTGAATTCTGGTTAGTTTTCTTGAGATTGTGAGGTCAACATTTTGGTCATGTTTTCTTTGATCCAATTTTTGAATGGAGGTACTGTGTACAGGCTTTGTTACACAGGTTTCAAGAGCAAAATATTCATTAGGCCTGCTCATCAGCCCAAAGGAAGAATGGACTCATACCAGAACTTAATATGAAACAGGTTATTGTGCATCTCTGAATTGTGAGGAACCTTGATGTGTAGACAGAGGAGTGACAAACAGTTTATAACAAAGGACGATAATGATAGCTATCAATCATTCATTGCTTCTTTAATGTTCCTTTCCTCATATGCACCTTACTATAGGTGAGCAGTGTCAGTGCTATATCTGAATATATTCCTACAAATTAATCAATTCATAGAACTGTGCAATACTCATAACACATTGAATTTCCAGCCCACATACTGATTGTTTAAAATGATGCTGCCTTTCTTTCAGCTGACATCATTAAAAATCAAGACTGTTGCAGAAGAGAGTATGCTTAAGATTTTATCAGTGAAATAATGCAAATAGGTCTTCATTAATTTGCACAAAACCAGACTGTAACCATTTAAATAATGTATTACTAATTTTGCTTCCTTTATGACCTCAAACATTTGAGAATCAAGCATAAAATTTAACTTGAGATTCTTTTTTAACATTCCGCCATCTTCTTTGGATTAGTGCAGTGCCATCTGATTTGAAATCTTAACAGCTTTAATAATCTGCATAAATAAATTGATTTTTTAGCATTTACTAATAATTAAATATCAAAATAAACTTTTTTAAGTGTCTGATTTTTAACCTGTCACTGCTGAACTGCATCTGAATGACTGAGAACCTCAGACTATTGTTTGATTCTTATTGCAGTTTGGTGACTCTCAACAACTGCGCCTTGTTCGTATCCTAAGAAGTACAGTCATGGTTCGTGTTGGAGGGGGCTGGATGGCACTCGATGAGTTCTTAGTGAAAAATGATCCTTGTCGGGGTATGTAATGAAACTGTTAAAATGGACATGCTGATTATTATTTGAATGCAGTCACCATTCATTGTCTCAAGATGGAGATTGACTTGTATAAAATGCCAGTTCTTGTAAACATCATCTCACTAAATGTCACGTTTTTGTAAACTTTAAATCCCATGATTGAGATCCTCTTTGGTTCCACTAATGTATGTCTGGAATAACTGTGGTGTCTTCTGCACAGTTCCTTCAGTGTTAAAGTGGTCTAATTAAGAATTGAACTTAGCCCAGATAGAGTTTATGGCATGTAAGATGCTTGTATGATTTGGCAGAAGTAGGACACAGAAATTTACAATAAAACCTTCTTAGCAAGAGAGAAGTTTTAAGGCAATAAATCAAAATAAGGCAATTTAATTGATGAGTAACACCACCACCACCACCTTAAGAAACTTCTCTGGCCAGTAGCTGCGCCTAGTCTTTCAGTCTTTACCTTTGTAACCCTTTCTTTTCATTGGCATCCTCCCCAGAACCACTTTGCAGAGCCCTGAGCCTTATACAAAGCAAGTGGAAAATGTTCTGGTCTGGAGGACACTGTGCTCCAGAGAAGCAGGGAGCGCTCTATCACTGTGCACTCCAGAACATTGTATCAGGTGCATTATATTCTCAGTACACAGCAGTGGAAAGCTCACTTCTGTAGTGGGAAGGTAGGCTGTCTGGCACTGGTTCTTGGAGGAACAGCTGGAGATAGGAAAGAATCCATTTGTGAACGAAGTAGAAGAGACACAAGTCAAATAGCAGCCAGAGTAGTAAAATTGCGGAAAGTAATGTTCACTATTTTCAGAGTGACCTGATGTTCTGTAGCTAGGTAATACCATCCTATTAACTTGCAGTATTAAATTTACTTCATTTTTACTTCCTAGGAGTTCTGTAGAATGTAGTAATAATCAATATTGTAATAGTGTGAGAACAGCACAGAAGGGTTCAGGAATGGCAAATGAGCTAGTGAAGGCAGTGACATAGCTGTTCTGTAGACCTTTCTCCAGTGTCAGCCATCTCATATAGCTTCTACTTTGGAAGGTTTCTGTTACAGACCTTGAGAGAGGGGAGAACTTGTATTTGTAGCAGTTGTCATGCTAAGTCAAGGGTGTTAAATCCAAAAAGAAGCTACCATAAACCCCCTATTAAATGCAAAATGAACAGAACCCTTGTAAGGGCTGGCAGTGTGCCACTAAGGCCTAAAAACCTTTGTCTACAGGCTTGAAAGGTACCCACAAAACTTCCTATCATATTGAAACCCATAACATCATAGTATCATGAAAGCACTGTCATAACTTTACAATGACATATCCGACTTTTTAGAAGGGTTAAAAATAGTCCTTTTGCTTTCCAGTTTATTGCATATATTGTTTATTAAATGTAAGAATAATATTACATTTATTGGTGTTACCATAAGTCTACCTGAAATTTAGCATCTGATTTTGCACTATGGAAAAGTCATTTATGCCTGCAGAGCCATCCTTACTTTATAGCTTTCTATTCCTGTTCCTCAAAAGTACAGGATAGTAAAAAATGAAGTGTACCTCAAAAGATCTGACTTCATTGAAAGGTTAACTTGGTTAGTTCTGTTGTATCCCAAACGTTTTTCTCAGGCCTATTGACAGGGTAGACTGTTGCAATTTGTTCTTGGCTTGACGCTGAGAGATATAATACTTAATAACTGTCTAATTAATTTATTGGAATTCCTTATTACTATCCTCAGTATTGTCTATAGTACTTTGTTCCTTTTTCTTGGAAATAAGTGAGCAGAGCAGTGGGTCTAAAGAAACACCAAGCTCTATAAAATCATCCAGATGGTGGATGTTGTACATTGGTACCTAATCCTAGTCTGGTGGAAGTCAGTGATGCAGATTAGTCATGAATGCCAATGGTGCAGGTTCAGACTTTTCCTTGACCTCTTCACCTAGCAAATCTTAATTTCCACCGAGTGCTCCTCATGTATTCAGATAAATCACATTTTAAAGAACTGTTGTCATAAGCAGCTTTAAAAGTATTGCACCTATTTATATAAATTCACTTTAGCTTATATTGCTTCTTTATGTCAGCAGATAAATACTGTTGTTACAGAAGTATATTTGGGACTGTAGTTGTTTGTCCAAGCACTATTTCCTTTTGGCATAGGAAACCTTTGAGAGCTCTCCTCAGAGTACTTAGAGACAGCTTTTGCTCAAGTCCTGTCTTTTGCCCTGGTGCTCCAAGTCTCTTGCATATGCAGCTGCTGTACTTGATTTCTTCTCCTGCTAACGATTTTCTTTAATGTGACCCATGTCCTGTGTCATTTTTTCTAGTTCATCATCACGGGAGTAAAATGTTACGTTCGGAATCAAACTCTTCAATTACCACTCAGCCTACTATAGGTTGGCAAATCCCTCTCTTTGTCTCCTTCTCCTCTTCTTCTCTCTCTTCATTTCCTTCCCATTTTTTTAAGATATATACATATATATATATACTTTTAACAATGTGCTTCACTCATCATATTTAGCTTAACATGTTCCTACATGGGCTAGTGCTTTGCAAGCTGATTTTTTGACACGCTTGAAGAGTGTTTCAAAAACAATTGTCATTCACATTGATACAGTTAAATGCTAACATGTCTTGCATCTATTCATGCGGAACATCCTCTCATATGTGTGTTTGTATGTGTGTGTGAGTGCTTAGCCACCAATTACCTCATCATAGTTTGGGTTTTATGTTCATCATTGCATGTTGCCAAACTACATAACTTCATAGTTTTGAATAAATATATTTGCTGCTTTCCTGTAAGTTGTACTTAGCTATTTCTCCTGGAACATCCAAGCAAGTATTATTTATTATAAATAGCTGTAGAGATAGCAAAACTGCTCATCAGGTTGTGTCTATGTATTAATAGTTGGTTGATTAACAAAGATTTAGCACGTTGAGCATTCCATTATCACGCTGACTTCCTTTGACAGTGGTTCATTCCTGCTGGCATAAAGTGTTAGAATAAGCGAGTTCTGCACATAACTCTTCTGTGTCCAAAATAAATGCATTACACAATAATGCATTTTATTTATTGTTAAAATGTGTTGGAGTTGGCATGGCAAAAATGACCATAAACAGGCTTGTGACAATTTTCATATCTGATTAAATGGAACACCTTTCTCTGCAGCTAAAGGGAGGACAAATGTGGAGCTGCGTGAAAAATTCATTTTGGCAGATGGTGCCAGTCAGAGCATGGCAGCTTTCCGACCAAGGGGCCGTAGATCACGACCCTCTTCGAGAGGTGCTTCTCCCAACAGATCTACTTCTCTGTCAAGTCAAGCTGGCCAGGCAGCTGCCACACAGGCAGTTGCTACAAGTACACCGAAGGTAAGGAGAGGCGTACAAAACTGCAGTGGTTAACAAATGGGGTATAGATAAAATTTTTGGGTTTTTTCCTTGCTCCAGTAATATCGTTGCTTTCCCTAGCTCATAGGGAAGAAGTATCTCCATTTTATTTCATAGTCCGGGGAGGATCTGAGAAGTCTTTTCAATATATTTCCTCTACTCTTTGTTTGCAATATGGGAATAGAAGAAGTCTACATTTAAGGTGCCACATGAGCTAACTGGCAGTTTGGGAATTGCTCTGAAAGAGCAACGAACCTCTCAGTTTTGTTTAAAAAATAAGCTCTGCCATCTCTTTGGTTGAGAACATTTGTCATTAACTCCTTCTGCTTAGTTTTTATTTCTACCATGAGATTTGATCTCCCTATGAAAGCCTGGGTATCCTTCTCCATGACATTGTTTTCCATCTACTTCATATTTTGATTTACCATTGTTTCATACAGACACCCCATCATTTAATACGCAACTATGGTAAACCATGGTTGACAAACAGCAAAACATCAACTCCTTCTAAGCCATCAGAATCCTCAGACTATCAAGGGTCATCTGCAGAGGTACAGTAAGGACAGAGATTCTAGTCTAATGACCTTCCTTCACTAAAACTGTCCCTTCACTAACATCCACTACAGTTTCAGTGCTTCAGAGCTGCAACATCCTGTGCATATTAATGCGTTGCCTTTATTTTAGACCTTTGTCAAATTATTTCTTCCCTTTTTTTCCCCCAAATCTTTTTTTTAAAGTACTTTAAGAAAAAAAGGCATTTTAATATAATTTACGTTTCCTTCCTAAAATTGTTTACTTTGGGTTCATTAAGTACTATAATATTCCTGAACTGCAGGAACGAGATTAATAAATCATGATCTCTAATGCAAAACCACTAATAAAGAAATACCCAATCACTTTGAAGAAGGTGGCAAAAAAGACTGACTTTGATATATAAATGCTTCCAACAACAGAAAGTTTTGTTTGGGGGGATAGTGACCAATCGTTGCTCTAATAAGATTGCTATTTGATGACTTAACAGGAAACCAGCATGACTTACGTAGAAATTGCTAGTATAGCAGTTAGGATTGTGCTGGCAATTAGGCTGTGTGACCAAAATTTGAAGGGACTTGGAGCCAAAGTGTCTCCTCTAATGTCATTACAGTCAGTGAAAAGATTGCAGCTGTATCATTGTGTCATTTGTGGGAATTACTCTTGCCCTGAGTTAGGGTGGAGGGCTCAGTGAGGGGAAAGCTTTTGCTACCACCACTCTGTTGTATCTGCTTTTCACAAATCTGCACTTTGATGCCTGTGGCTATTCCTGTGACACCTTCTGGTGTGAAGTTTACATAACCTCAGCATGGCTTTGCTCAAAGATGCACAATGAACTTCTCACTCCCTCCTTCTGTGTGTTACTTGTGCACTGCAGGTGTGTCTGTGTTTACAGCACTTCAAGCACATGGGGTTGTTGCTTAGAATGATTACCAGCACAGAGTTTAGTCAGTTGTCAGTTTCTAATATATTCATGTATTTTCTTTCATCTCTGAGCTGGTAACTGCATTGAAAGATTAATTGATGGTACTTTAAAGGGTTTATAGACATGGAAAGGTGTTGTTTTCATTGGATTACAATGACAGGAAAGCAGTTGGCCTGATTTCAAATGGGGGCACTGTATTTCTTATCTGCTCTTACAACTGCCAGTAGTTTCAGTCAGTTTCTTTTATGTAAACCACCGTGGTTTAAGATTATAAATGGAATGGTCAGGGTGGGGTAAGTTGCAGTGGATTTCTGAGGCATTCTGCAGCATTTTCTGCCCAAGAGAGACGTTATTTATTTTATAAGTTTATATTTTTTTACGCATTTGGGCTTAGGGCAAAACTAAAGAACAGGCTTGTTTTCCTTTTCGCACCAGTGATTCTACCCCAATGCCTTGCCCGGAGTGCAGCAGCTCTAGTGGAGGTAATAGAAAGTGTTCCCTTTTCTCCTTATCCTCCCAAGCAGTGTCTTTATAACAGAGAGATACTCAAGGTGTGTCTAGCTGAATGTCAAGCATTGTACTTGGCTTTAAAGAAAGTTTAACATTGTGACCACTGTTGAAGCCAGCAGATTGTTCCCTAGCATCTCAGTGTTCTTTTGTTCGGTTGTGCCAGACACGGTCTGAGCTGGCAGCTGCCAGGAAGGCTCCTGCCAGGCCTCTGCTTGGTTCTTAGCTCAAGGCAGCTCCCAACACACTCCTAGATCTTGGTTTTCAGTACCTAATTCTACCTACTATGGTATGGGGATCAAAGGCACAGAACACACTTCATGGTTTGGTTTTATATTTTGGATATTTACTTAGTATTTTTGTGCTAATTACTGTGAATACTGTAGTTTTTCTCCAATTTGCATACACTTTATTTAGTGTGTTATATGCATTTTGAGATATGAGGATTTAATTCTTGTGGTTTTGAAAGAAATTTTTTTATTTGGGGCAGATTGTAAACCAAGACTCATTTTATTTCAGAAAAAAGAAAGCAGGCAGGGTAAGACTGTAGAGTGGAGAAATTGCAGACAATATAAGACACATAATGACAACTGAAACTTTTTTAATTAGTCCTATGCTCTTTTTTCTGGTTGTGTTTTTTTGGGAGTTGATTTTTTTGTTTGTTTTGGGTTTTTTTCTTAGCAGAAGGTTTTTGAAATTTGGTAGCCTTGTTTCAAATTTAAAAATAATTTGAAGGCAAAACAAATGTATTCATCACCTATAACCACAGTCTGAATGGTGGAAAGTCAAGCTATGCAGACATAAAACCTCAAGATGTACCATCAACTAATCTTATGTGCCTGACTAATTATAAGAAGGTAGCTTTTTTCTTTCTTTATATGCATTGTGATACAAACAAAATTTTAAACAAACTTTTAAAATTTTTTTTTTGGACTTTTACATTTGGCTACTTCAAATACAAACTGCTGAAGGAACATTCAAAACTTCACATCATGAAAAATGTCCATAGTGGCTCAAACCAGTATTTCAGATTCACAGTGAATGTTAAGATGATCATATTCTAAGCTATGTAGCACCTATGACCAGTCCTTATCTTCAGCTGAAAGCAACATTTGTTTATTGTGTTTTGCTTTGCATAGGGAACACCAATTCAAGGAAGTAAGCTTAGACTGCCAGGATATCTATCAGGGAAGGGTTTCCAATCTGGAGAAGACAGTGGCATCCTGTCAACAGCAGCTACCAGAGTCAGAGCTCAGTTTGCAGGTGAGTGTCTTGACTTTGATCTAGCACTTGCTTTGTTTTCCACCTGAATACTTAGGGTCACATAAGGGTTCCATGGAGATGTCAGAAGAGTGGGAAGGAGTGAAAGTCCTACTGTCTGCCCATTGCTGAGGGTGCACATAATCAGGGTAATGGTCCTCCGTTCACATGGTTGCACAGCAGCTATGTTCAGCTCTGGATGTGCAAATTTGTAACTGCAATCTTCTTGACAATGGTATCTCCAATGTGTCTGCCTGAGGAACTGGGGACGAAGCATTTACTTAAAAAGAAAGAGTCCAGTTCTTTGCAATATTCAAGTTATGCTCAACTGTGATGGAGCATTTCTTTTGAAAGAACTACAGGGAGCAGCTGTAGGTGACCTTATTAATGGAATAGCCCATAGAGATTTTTAAATCAGTATACGAAAATAGAAAGCACTGAAGCTGTGCTCTTCCAGGATCCTCAGAGCAGCTCTGTACAAGAGAGAAGGATGAATGATTAGAACAGAAAATAGCTCTACGGGCTTTTCCCCTGAAGCAACAACTCAGCCTCGGGCATATTGATCACCATAACTGGTCTACTCTGGCCTCTAACCGGGAGGCCTGGAGACAGTCCATTTATAACGCTGCTGATGCTTTTGAGAAAGCACGCAGGATCACTCTTGAGGAGAAAAGACAACGCAGAAAGAATCGAGCCTTGCAGAATATACCATCTAAGGAGTCTTTCTGCTGTGTCTTTTGCAACCGGACTTGCCTTTCTCGTATTGGCCTTTTTAGCCACCAACGCGCTTGCAAGAATCGTGGGTAGAGCCCTTCCCAAATCTTCGTTCGCGAAGCCTAGCCATGACTTACATGAGGTTCTGCAAAGCATACTCAGCAGTAGTGGGAAATCCTGATCAAAGAGTACATGTCTTTTAAATTACAGGTGATTTTAAAAAATGAGCCACCTAATATTTCAGTTTTAATATGGTGTTCTTCACACATGCAAGGAACCAGATTTGTGAAGATCAAAAATACTTAATAAGTAATTGGAAAATTCTGAAAAACCACATTAATGATTTTCTGTTTAAGATTCTTTGTTGTGGTTTTTTCTTCATGGCGCGTTGTCTGGGCAGGTTTTTACTTTAGCAGGCTTGCTGAGGGCTCATTTACTCAGTCCTTTGTTTGGGAGAATGTATACTCTGCCCTTGTTTAGTTGCAGCTTTCAACTGTATGAGTTTGATTTTTTTAAAAAAGAGGGGTACACATTTAAAATTTGGGATGTTAATTTGCATTTCCAAGGTGCATATACTGAGAAATCATGATAGAATGAAGAGGCCAGATACTAATTTTTTTTCAATTCATAGCTGAGAAAATGGCAGGGGAAAGAAAGGCTCTGACTCTTGCATGAAGGTACAATGCATGTCTAGTAAGTCATGAAAACCAGGATAACACAGTTTTAATGAGATGTGCTAGTGACAAATCAACTATGTGTCAGTGTTTGATCTTGAATTTCCTTCTGTTTAGTGTGACATACAGCATCATTTAACTTGCCTGGCAGAGGTCTAAAGTTTAGTTTGTGCAATAAGGAATTTTTGGGTTTGCTAAAGACCTAGGAAAGACCTGCACACCTTTTCCAACCTTATCTTTAATATTCATGGTTAGCTTCTCTCTTTCCAGACACCAGAAGAACTCCAAGCAGACCTGGTAGCCGAGCAGGAAGCAAGGCTGGCAGCAGGTCAAGTAGCCGCCGAGGCAGTGACGCATCTGACTTTGACATTTCAGAAATCCAGTCTGTGTGCTCAGATATGTCAGAGACTGTTCCTGCTACAAGCAGACCGACACCCCGAGCAGGTTCTCGGCCAGGATCAGCCAAACCTTCTAAAATTCCAACGCCCCAGAGAAGGCCACTGGCCAGCAAATCGGACAAGTCCTTGAAGAGATAATATGATTGGCTCCACAAAAGTCTTTTCCTTTTGCATTAAATATTTAAGTTCATAAGATGTAAAATATTATGTAGAAATTATTGTGAAATATCGCAAGAGGTGGATTTTTAATTCTGCAGATGGCCTTATTTGTGTATTTGTCTTCTTATTTTATGTGTATAATTTTTGTCAGATTTGTTTTTGGTTTTGCCATATCCTGTGAGAAGGGGGAAGAGTTCTAATGTAAACTAACAGTTGTACACAGTAACATGTAGAAAGTACACTAAAAATAATTGCCGAATGTACAGTGTACTGAATGTACAGTAAGTCTTTGCAACCTCAATAAAATAGGCCTATCACTATGTCATTAGTTAACAGTAAAGGATACCTCATGATTTTTCTTTAAAAAAGAAAAAGAGAATACTAAAAGCCAAAAGACACAATTACACGTTTTGAGCTAACTAAGCAAACACTAAAGGATGTACATCAAAACTACTACGTAATACAAACCCACATTCACAGTACCCTTATTTATACAGCATTTCTCAGAGAACTCACAGAGTTAATTAAGCACTCGCCAATAATATGATACTCCAATACCTTGCAGCATTTCTGTGCCATTGCTTTCAATGAGGCCAGACACATTCTGGATATATTCTGTAAGAATATCAATATAAAGTGCATTCATGTAAATGTGAGGTTTTCTTTTGCTTGAGTGGATGGTAGCACTGTAACATTGAACTCATTTTGTATCAAAGCAATTTTGCTTGCAGAAAGCTCTGAAATAAACATGTCCCTTAACTTTATTTCTATTGTACTTCTTATTTCACAGGAAGGTAATTTTCTATGTTATATTTTAGGGCATATACCATTTCAGGAAACCAATAATTACCATAGGAACACGGCTTGAATGTTATTTCCCATTATCAGCAATCAGATTTTGGTTAGCTACTGTGTTTGTTTAATAAAACACTAAATTGCACATATTGATCACATGAAATTACATGTAGTTATTGTGTGTCAACAATTTTTTTTCTCCATAGTAAACTTCTGTCATTTATATACCATGTCTGAAAGGCATAAAGAGTAATTCACTTGCTCTATCAGTCAATGAAACATTTTAGCCATTCAAGGATTCTTTGACAGGACTAATAGTTCAATTTCATTGGAAAAAAGATGGAGTTTCAAATGGGAGTGCTGTAGCATGGCTGGATAGATGCTGTGGTAAGTAGTGACAGAATCCCTAGAAATATGATAATATGAGAAAACTCTGGTAGAATTTGGCCAACATGCAGACCAAATAGTCTAAACCTGACTGGTCATATATCAGAAAAAGATGTACATTTAGCAGAGGAATTTTAGGGAGGACTGGTTTATGGTTGGTCCTGCAACATGCTGACAAAGAAACAGAAGCTCAGTTGATCACATGCAGGTATTGGTGATAGCTGCATTTGCTGCTAATGCTTACTGGCAGTATTACTCAGATGATATTTTCTGAGTTGTCACAAGACCTTACTGCAGACTCACAAGTTGACTCACACGATCAGTTTATAAGAAACAGATAAACAAAATAATACTTGAAAGATAATTGAATCAATCAAAATCCATTTGTGTCAGGGTTTTCTCCAACACAGAGTTGTACAAGGGTTTGTGGAAAATTATCACTAACCGGTCCTGCTGCGTCTTGGGAATCGGCACATGTGTTTAGTGATTACTAACATGTTGGTCTCTGCTGTGGTGCTTTATCTTTCCATTGTTCACTTCTGTTGCTGCTATTCATCCAGTGATTGCCTTCCTAGAACACTGAAATAGATCAGGATGACTTCAGTACTTTTTGGAACGCCCAACACCCTTGAATAGTTGTCTACATTTAGAGGTGGTCACTGAAGCATCTCTTCTTGTAAGCAGGAGAAAGGAAAAGGATTAAGGCACTTGCATGGAGAGCGGCCGTAGGAAGAGGTGGTGCTCACTGTGACATTCTTGGTGCATTTTGTAACCATAAGACTGATGGTGGAGGGCATAGGGATGACAAATCTAACTTCTTTGCCAAGAATATGTACATAGTTCAGTTCCTTGTATCATAAATGTACAGAGCAGCTCACTCCACACACTGCCACACTTCAGGTAGTGTTGGCATGTACCTGAAGCACCTTGTATATTGTGGTCTTAGCTTAAATATATTTATAATGCTTCATTAATTATGCAACTTTATGGAATTTTTTTTTACTGCTACATTGTAACTTTACAAAAATATTAGAGCTGTGACCAGCCACTGAGAAATCCAATGCCAGCTAAAAGAACCTAAGGATGAGGTAGATTACTGTGGCTTGTTGGTGATTGCAAAACAGGAGAGGATGGAACTGGAAAAGTAGGGAAGTTCGTTTATTGTATGGAGAGAATCATCCAGTATTGGAAAATCAATTAATAGTAAATTAAATAGGATTAGGAAATCTGTTGAAAGCCTAAATCTGTCTCCAGATGTTATACCTTACCTAATTAACTTCTTCCAAAAATTATTTAGCTACTTTAGTTTGATACTAAGAACTCCCAAAACTAAGAGACTTTCAAAAATTCTGTTCCCTGTGTTACAAAGATTATACTTTACAAAAGTCTGAAAATAAACATTGGATGCTCTGTACATCTGTGACCCAAGGATGAATTAGCAGAATTTCATGAAAAAGGCATATTGTGCACTTACCAATAAGTGATAGGCAGCTCAGTTTTAGTGAACTATTTTTGTAAAGAAAGAAGTGGTATTCGATTTCCATCTTCTTATATTTAAAAAGCCTTTCTTTTTTGGTACTAGCATAAATGGGAGAGGGAGGATTAGTCCCACAGCCACATCCCCACTTTGTTCAGTGGCATAAGTTTCCACATAACCTCGTCATCAGAGATGCATTTTCTCCCTTTTATTACCTTCCTTTTAACAACAGAAGTTGATCATAAATTCACCCAACCTGTTGGATGACCATAAGTAGAAGACAACTTAGTGTGGCCTAGACTCTGTGTATACTCTGATTCTCCAGCACAGTGAAGAAGAGGTGATGGGGAGAGAAGCAGGGTTGGAAAGCCTATGGCTATGAGAATGATATTGTTAGGTGAATAATGTATATTTAGCACCTGGAAAAGCTGGCTCAGTTCTAGGCTCCTGTACTTTTTCAGTCATATTCAGCTTTCTGCCTTTCTGTTTTACTGCCTTTGAACTGGGGAAGTATCCACAGAATTTTCTGAAATCTGCAGATGATTCACTATTAGAAGAGCTAGTGATGCTTCCTGGCCTAGGCATCCTCAGCTTTGTTTACAGTTTATTGTTAGCCTCTTACTTACGGGCTAATGTAATAGATGACAGCAATCCAGGCTTTGCCTCCAGCACATCTCTTCACAAAAGCATACGGATGAGGTTATATGCAATCTTAATTTAAAAATTAAAGCATTTCTTAAAAATAAACTCTGATGCAAGCAGCTATGCCATACCATAGTCAGCAGCAGAATTTGAACTTGTAGCTGCTGATGTCTGCCGTAGGACCAACAGGACTATCAGCACCAAGAGAGGGGCTGTAGCATAAGATATGTTTCTATGTGGCAAGAAGACACAATGCTGAGCACTTGCTGTTAACATTTTGTAAATAACCACAGGGATGGAAAATCAGCATTGCCTCATTTGGTGCATCTCAGAACAGCTGCCCTAACTGCTTCCAGGTGTTTCCAGTTCTTAGGTTGTGTGGTATCACCCGAGCTCATCCTAGACGAGAGGTATTTAGCTACATGTTTGCTCTGACTGTGGTCTATAGAAGGGAGTGGTGACGTTTGGAGGTTTATATCCTCGTGTGAGTGGAATTTTATAGAACAAAGAAAATGTGCTTCCCTAATAGTTCTCTCTACTGAATTTGAATAACCTGTTTGCAGACATGGAGGTGGGAGAGATGGTTGGCTTGGTTGGTTGCTTGCTTTTTTTTCAGTAGTGTTGGTGGGTTAAATGCAGGTAGGTTACTCATCTCTGTATAAAAAAGAATTTCTATTTCTTAAAAAGGGGAACATTGCAGAGGAAAAGGGAGCTTTTCAGAAATAGTGGATGAGGCAGCAGCTTAAATTCTACATAACTTGCATGAGAACGGTGCTAGTGGCTGATAGTATTGAGGTATTTTTAAGTCCTTCTGTTAAGACTTGTTCAGGCTGTTGCAAATTAAGTGGTATCTGACCTGAAGCTAAAGGAGGCTTGGGGGTTGTTTTTTCATGGTTAAGTAGTTCTTCTGAACTGAAATTTTTCAAATAGTCTGAATTGCAGCTTGGGGTGCTCCAACTGTGCTTTTGTACTGGAAGGCTGAAGGAAAGCATGATAAAGGTGAATTGTGTAACTTAGCTGGAATTCTGGCTGAGTAAGTATGAGAGTGTTAATAGATGTGTTCTTAAAACTTGGATGATTGAGTATGAGTAAGAACCCAAACCCATAAATCAGGCCCTGTCAGCATCTGCAATAATTTTTATTCCTCTGGGAGGAGGAGACTGAGTGGTGATAGTTCTGTTCTGACAGGGAAAGCTGATGTGGAGCTTTTTGTGGGGGTCATGATGATCTTTACAACATTTTGAAAAATATCCAACACCATTAATTTTTTTTCCTCTTTTTGAGGCTTGATTCTATGACTCTTCCAAGTCACAGAATCATAGAATAATTTAAGTTGGAAAAGACCTCTAGGATCTTTCTCGTCTTTACTCAGAATAATGGGGACCTAATGATCTATGGAAGAGTTTTTAGTGTCTGGGCTATTTTTAAAGGCGCGGAGTTCATATGATAAAGAAATATCTCTATATTTAAAAGCCAATGATCAAAGTATAGGACAGGACACAAGTCAGTTCAAACTGAGGATGAGAAAAACAAGCTTATACATACCAAAAATATTGGGAAACTCAACGTTTGCTGATCAGAAGAGGGGATGTGACTTTCAGCAACACTGATTTGAAGCTTTATAGACCAAAACAATGAAAGAAGGTAAAGGGAGTAGGCAGGCTTCACCTAAGGCTGAAGTAGCTAAGCTGCTGTCTGGAGTTCTCTTGTCTTATGTGAGCATGAGAGGATTAAAAAGTGTCTAATATATAATGGATGCTTTTTATTAAAAGGTATTGGTAAACTCATGGAAACTGCTGATGAGTTTAGACTTGGAAAACTGATAGAAGCAGTCGTAAATGAGACATTAGTAGAAACCTGAATAAATATACAGTGGAAGGGTTGGCTTAGCTTTTGGAGAGAAGTCATGCCTTGGAAGCTGCCTGGAAGTCCTTGCAAAAATCAATTAGTGTGGACAAGGGTTGAGATTGACTATATGGCTTTGCCAAAAAAACCCCAAAAAGTTCTCTAAGAAGTAAGCACTTATGGGATCAGAAGAAAGGTCTTACTTGAGGGTAAATAGCATGTTGAAAGCTAGGGAAGACAGCATAGGTGAAGGTGGTCAGTTTTAACAGAGCAAAGAATTCTGTGGTGGAGCCCTTGACAGGTTTTAACACAAAGCTGCAAATGCTGGCTCAGAAGTTCCTGAAGTGCACAGTGTTGGAAGGGTGCTCTGGAAAAAAGCATCACTGTGTTTCTGTGATTCATCATGCCTCCTGGGAGGTGTGCATTGCTTTCCACTGATGCTGGGGATCCCACAGTGACTAGCTCAGCCCTGGCCAACTAACCTTTAAATGGCTAATTTAAGTAGAATGAATCCCACCCCAAATTAATGAGTTTATTTGTAGCTAAGAGTAACATGGAATGGGATTTTCATGAGTGGTTTGGAAGTTCTGCTGCTAGCTTTTATGACTTACACACCCTTTTGTTGCATTAAATGTATTTTAGGGATGTGCAAAGCATGGGCCATCATATAATTTGGCACCATTTCTAGTCCCATTCAGGGAATGCAAACCATGTAAGATGGGTGGAGAATCCAGTCATGTTATCGCTCTGATACTTCTGGAGATTTTGAGCATTCCTGGGTTCCTTTGGCAGCAAACACAGGTACAAGCAGTGTGTTTCTGCGTTGCTCCCTGTCACATCTACCTCTGTAAGGCAGCTGCAAATCGTGTTTCCTTTGAGGGCTCAAATAATTCATCCTCCGGGGATCCAGTGGCACCAGTGGAAGGGAACGCATCTTTCATGGGACACTGACAGACTATGCACATCCTCAAGACCTAAACCATTAAAAAAACTGAAGTCCTTGAAAATAATACCATGTTGCCATGTTTCTCCTCTTTTCAAGTGTCATATGGATCAGAGGAAGATAACAGAAAGGGTTTTTTCCAAAAGACATGACCTATTCATTGCTGTGGTGTGGTTGCTCTGGTTGGTTTTTTTGTTGTTGGGGGGTTGTTTTTTGGTTGTTTTGTTTTTTCCTATTTGCATTCTAAATAAGCACAATTGGGTGTGACCATGCATTAGTAGCCCTTTCTGGAATGAAGAAAAATAAAAATAATTAAGTAACTATTTCTTTGAATAGCTACCCATTCAGTCACCAATTAATCCAGAGCACAGTTTGATATATTTGAACTGAAGGGTAAAACATAAATATTCATTTTAGAACAAATGTAATATCTTCTGTAAAAATACAATGAGATGTAGTAAACAAACAACAAATAAGCTACGTAAGCCTAAGGAAGACAAGACACTAGCAGTGAAGGCTGTTTCCATGCATTGTTATTGTTTTTTCCTTGCAGAGTATATTTGCAAATACTTGATACAGTTGTTCTGAACTGTACGCCATCTCTGCAGCATTTCCTATTAAAATGAGCAAACTGAATTTTCCAGCCTACGTGTGTGGCTCTGTAACAAAAGGCGAAGTGATGCTTCCTGTGGCCAGATGGTAAGGAGAGTGTGCAACCCCCAGCTCCTGAACTTGGGCTGAACCTCTTGGTTATGGTCCCTGTGCAGGCACAGCTGCCTCCTCACCCGAGAGACCTGGCAGTGACTGTCGGGAGGTGATGCCTCATTAATTCTGCTGATGCTTGGGAAGAGCGTGAGCCTGACCACAGCATTTTCAGACACTGGAAAACCTTCTTTTAGTCCATCGAAATGGTCACCTCACCAACACAGACTTCTGCATAGGATTTCTTTCTTATACACATACTGTGTTAACCTGAGAGATGAACCAATGGTTCATCTTTAATAATCTTTTATCTTATTAAAGATCTTATTAAAAGATCTTTAATAATCTTTTATCTCCACGCAATTCAGGGCATTCATTTCTCTCTTTTCTTGATTTTCCTGCCCCTCTACGCCCTCTGGCTTATCAGGACTTATTAAATCTTTTTAGATTTTTGAGGAGGATTTTATTCTTAATGATACAAAAGAATTTTAATATAGCTCTTACTAACAGAAAAGCTCTTCTTAGTTACCAGTGGAAACTTCAGCCCTTGAATGAGCACTTAATACTTGATAGCTTTAAAGATTTCCACGTGAGAAAGCTCCTTTGTCCTCTGAGGTCCCACTCTGTTTCCAATAATACATGCATGGCTCTCCAAAAATGTTGCAGTGATCTCATCCAATAAAATAACCCTGGTCAGTACCAGCCCAAATTCTCAGTTAGGAAGTAGGCGGCTAGAGGGGCATTAGGCTGCCACAACCAACCTCTTCCCCCCATTGTAGGAGAGATGCCTTAAACTGGGGAAAACTGACCTCCTGGTGGCAGAAAGTAACAAAATATGTCTGTGGTCTGTCTATGGGCAGGGCTGGCATGGGGGGCAGGCAGCTGCTTGGTGGCGTGGTTCCATGAGAACAAGGCTTCTGTTACAGCTGTGATAAAGAGGGTTTATTTCCCCCTGCTAGCCCATGCTTTTGTGAAACACTAATAGAAGTAGACCATTACTCAGGAATTTCCTAAATAGCAAAATGTAAATTAAAAAGGGGTATTACCAGCTGGAGTTGAGTTTTTCAATCAAAATGGCAGAGATTAAGGAAGTTCTTCCTTGTCTTAGACATATGGCCTACTGGGCCTAGGAATGTCTTTTCATGGAGTCTTTATATATTATTAGTCAGTCTCTGGCCCTGAATGCTCTGTTATTGAACTCTAGGGTATAAGATGTGGTCTCCAATACTACATAAATAAAAGCAAATATTTTCATCTCAAATGATGCTGAGGGAGTTTGAACTCAGGCACAGTGATCTCATTTGACTGTTAAAAAAAAGAAAATAAAAACTCTGAAAAAATATTTAATTGTGCAATATTATGTAGGCTGTGATTGTTTAAAGTGTGGAAAACATTCAGAAGCACCTGTTGGATGGGTAATATTTTAGGCAGCTGTGTTAACATCAAGTGATGATTTGGAGAGTTCAGTTTTGCAGGTTGGTGGTGTTTTGTTTTTTTTTTTTAATTAACTGCCTCAGCTTATCAAACTGAAATCATTTGGATGTATACATGGTTTGGAAGGTACAGTTGGAGATAAAACCAGCTGGATTAAAATCCGTGAGGAGAAGACATCAGAGTTGTGATATTAACTTGCAAGAAAACATTTTGTCATAAATTGTGCTGTGTAAACTCACATCTGTAGTCTCAGACTGGAGCACCAGCTGTGTCTATTGCTGGCAAGATCTAGCTAATAATGCATGTCAGAAAAAATTATAGTATAATTTAATCATGCCTCTTAGAATAGCAGAAATAAGGCTGAAATCCATGTGCCTGTAGACAAAAGGTTTTGTCCCATTTCCAATCCTATCTGAGGATGCTCTATCAGAGTGATAAAATGTCATTGCAGAGAAAAAGCAAATTAAAGCACAGTTACTAATTAAAGTGTGAAGTAAGTGTGCAATTCAAGCAGGAATAGCCAAGAGATATGTCAATTAAAGTGTGAGCAACAAGTACTGCAGCACAAAGCTGTTTTCCTGGCTCTGATAGGGGTGGGGGGCTAGTTTAGGACTGACTTGATCAAGCCTGGAGAAAGATGGCTAAAAATCAAGTTCCATTTAATTTTATTTTTTTTTTTAAGTCAGTGTTTAGTTGTGTTTTCTGTCCAGGTTACTCTTCAGTTAGTATTTCAGGAGGGGAGACTGGCCAAAAAAACCCAAGGAGTCTCAGATTTAATGTATCTTGCAAGAGCTATTCTGTGGCAGGGCTCTGTTCTGGCAGTATAGCAGGAGGTGAACAGTGCTTCTTCAAGCTGATAAAACATTGGGAGGGTCTTTACTTGGAGGGGTGCTGCAAAATGGTGTAAAGAAGCAAGGTAGAGTATCAGACTGGATGATATTGGGGCATTTCTTAGGCTGGTATTTTTTGACACAGTTTTGTAAGAAGCCAGTATAAAGCTCTTGTGTCGGTGACCATTCTGTAGTTAAAAAAAAAAAAAAGTCAAGTTACTGGAAATATGAAAAATACCATATGGGATAGTTTCCTGGCTAGTCTTGGTTTGCCTCAGAAATGCTTTGGTGATGCTATGCTTCCAATCAACACTAGTATAACAAAACATGTTCTGTTTCCAGCACTTCTGATGGTGACTCTCCTCTCAAATCTCTAACTCTTTGTTGTCTGGTTTGGTTAAGTGGTTATGGCAGTCTGCCAGCACTTTTCCTCTGTCACTAAAGCTGTATTGACAGTGATGACAAGCCAAGCTGGCAGAATAGTGATGGCATTTCTTGCTCACAGGGGGTTGGTTTTTTGTTCCTGGATTTCATGGTTCTGGGTGGAAAAATTATGTGAGACTATTTGGTACTTCTGTTGAACATATGGTGAATGAAACCAAGAAGTAACAAGCAATGTAAGAATGCAAAAGTCAATATATAGGAGTACTTTGAAAAATCCCAGGTAGGTGCAAGTCTAACTTTAATAGTTTGCCTTAGGGTGTATTTTCCTGTTCATAAATATCTCTTCCTAGCATATAGTTCACCTGGAGAGTGGAATCCAGAATGTACTGAAACACTTCTTTCTTGTCTTTTTTCCTTTTCTTTTTTTTTCCTAAGGCCAACAGACGGTTGATTTAGAATGGGGTAAGTATTCTGTGTACTTCCAAACTTTCTCTTATGTTAGAGATATCATGTTATCTGAGTTTTGTTCCAAAGAGGTGTTTAAAATTAAAAAGCAGATGAGATGGGAGAGCAGAAAAACACCTCTTGGTGAAATTAGAACTACTCTGAACAACATGGTCCAAAGAGCAAATGCTCAAATACATCTTGTTTCTAAAGGTGGCATGTACCAAAGCCATCTCCAGGGCAGAAGTGTGCAGCCCTCTTAGGGAGGGTCCTAAATACAAACATATGGTGTCTGTGTCACTGCTGGTTCCTCGTTCTGGTAACTGTAACCTCTTTAGAGCGCTACTCTGCTCTTACCATTTTACATCTAAAGAGTGGAAAGAACGGAAGCAGGAATATGCTACCTTTGCAGATAGGAAACAGAGAAGCAGATTAAGCAATTAGGTTGGGAATATTCAGGAAATTTACTGGCAAATCAGGAAACTGGTTTGGCACACAATAGTCTTCATCAAGTCCTCAAACTGAGAAGAATATCCCTCTCTTTCAAGCACATCATTATTTAATTATGTCTGTTTAGAAAACTAAATTTAACTCCTTGTCAGAAAATACATCCTAATTTCTCTGGAAATTTAAATTACGATTAATTTCAAAAATAGCTAAATGTCAGTGTTTACTCATAGGGTATTATCTGCTGGAGAAGGCATTGGATGTGTTAGTTACAAATGTCCAAGTCAAAAGTTTCACTACACTTTGCCCATCAAGTGTTTCTGTTAGGGAACACAGGCTCATGGGAAACACAAACACGAATAAGAATTTATCTTTCAGTTTTGGGCTCTGGAATGTTTCTGTTTTAACAGTGTTCTAATAAAACCAAAACATTGAATCTTTCCCAGCAAAGTTATAAATAGAAAGTAGGCATCCTACTTCTTCTACAGAAAAATCAACTGCAAAAGGAGATTGTTCACAAAATGAAAAAACAATTTAAATGCTGATGTTTTACTTGTATTTGAGTTGCTGCACTTCTATAATAAGCAGCTGCTATTTCTCCTTCATTTTCCTGTGTAATTGATTTATCCTCGTGACTGAGAATGGCATGATGCAGCACAAACAAGACAAATGGCCTTTCTACACAGTGACCCCTCTGTGCCTCTGATGGGTGAGCTGATGGTGATCCTCAAGTCTAGGTGGCCTCAGCAGCTTTGGGACTGCGCAAACCATGAAACCAGAATCCATTAGGGGGATAGGTCAAAACGTAATTCTGCTTCTGTTACAGAATTAGAGAACAATTTTGGATGAAAAAGTTCTCTAAGATAATTGATTCAAACTATTAACTCAGCATTTCCAAGTCCACCTCCAAACAACATCCCGAAATGCCACATCTACATGTCTTTTAAATACCTCCACTTGCCTGGACAGCCTGGTCCAATGTTTGAAAAACCTTTCTGTGAACAAATTTTTCCTAATATTGAATCTAAACCTCTCCTAGTTCAATCCACATTATGTTTATTTGGGTCTGCAACTTGTTTTGTAGATTTTATAAAGCTGGGAGGAGTGGCTGATACTCCAGAGGGTTCTGCTGACATTCAGGAGGGTCTTGACAAGCTGGAGAAACAGTGGGCAGGAACCATGATGTTCACCAAAGGGAAGTACAAAGCCCTGCACCTAGGAAGAAATAACCCCAAGCACCAGGATATTCTGGGCCCTAACCAGCTGGGAAGCAGCTTTGCAGGAAGAACTCTGGGGCTCCTGGTTGATACAAGGTTGATTGTGAGCCAGCAGTGTGTCCTTGTGGCAAAGGTGGCCAACAGTCTCTTGGGCTGCACTAGCAAAAGCATTGTCGGCAGGTTGAGGGAGGGGATCCTTGTGCTCAGCCCTGGTGAGGGCACATCTGGGGTGCTGTGTCCACTTCTGGGCTTCCCAGTACAAGACATGGAGGTACTAGAGGGAGCCCAGCAAATTACCACAGGGATGAAGGGACTGAAGTATTTTTTGTAAAATGAGAGAGAGATGTTTATCTGATTGGGGCAGAGTGGAGGCGGGCTCTTCTGAGTGGTATCCTGTGCAAGCTGGACTACAGGAAGAATACTTGGAGGCTTTTTGCTGTGAAGATGTTGAATGCTGGAACAGGTTGCCTAGGCAAGCTGTAGAGTTGGCATTCTTGGGAGATGTTAAAAACCTGATTGAACGTAGTCCTGAGTGGTATGTTGTAGCTGGCCATCCTCTGACTGGGAGGGCTGGGCTAAATGATCCCCAGACGTCACTTCCAGCCTCAGCAATTCACTGATTCTGTGACTTATAACCTCATCTTTAGAACATACAAAATCTCATTCTTAGTAATATTTGATATTTATAGTACTACTGAATTGAGGAGCATCAGCCATGGCCATGGTTCCCAGGGAGCTGTTAATACAGGTAGACAAGACAGGACCATGAAAGAGAAGGGCAAAGAAACATAGGGATTTTCTTAAGGCAAGCTGCAAGCCTCATTCCTTGCACAGTGCTCTATTCACAAGTACTTTCCTCCCCATCCCCCTGCCCAAAACCACTCTGGATTTTGTTTTGAAGTCTGCATGGATAAAGAATGAGATATGAATGCATAGATCTCTCTTATTATAAATATACTAATATAGATTATATTTCTGAACCAAGTTTGCCCTCTATTCAGCACTTGGGGGAAACAGAGGTACATTCATTCTGTGAGAACCTCTTCAAAGATCTATTCACAGCCACTCATGGGAAGTGCTACGTTGTTGGGCATGTGTGAGAGAAAAAGCACTTTAATTGAATACATGAGTATCTAACTGACTGCCAGATTGTGACTGGCCTTTTTGCAAGCCCAAAGTTGCACATGGTCCACTGGGAGCAAGAAACTGCTGTAGGAATACCCCATTCTCTTACTTTGTGAGCTGCCCAGTAGATCAGAGGCCGTAGAATGAAGATAAATCCTTGCCTGTTCTGTCAAGGTGGCCATGGGAACTGAAAACGAGACTCCTTGCAATACAGGTCGTTCATTTGGCTAAAGCACCTTTTAAATGTGGCTACTACCTATGTACAGAGCCGTGAGCTATAGTACTTAAATGGAGTTGAATGCTTTCAGATTTGTGCAGGAAAGAAAAGTTCCTAGAGTGCTGGGAGTTAAGACTAGTGTGATGCCCAAAACTATTGTGAAGGTGAAAGGACAGTTTATGCAGTGTTCTTTTGGCTGTCTCTACGGGTATCAGCAAACCCTTTGTCTCTGTTCAAATTTTGTTTGAACTGGACAAGTCTGCTCAATAGCATAATTTGGCCTCAGATTCCCTCCAGTGCTGGGGGATGTTATTCTGCTCTACAACATGTGCACACAACTCTTGTTGCATAGATGTGGAAGAAGTCATAGGTCGTGTTATTTTTAAATGTGGACTCCAGTTTCTGTCTGTACCTCTGCTTGTTTGTTGTATATGCTTCATTTTCTGTCCTTCCATTATTAAAAGCTAATCTACTTATGCTTTCCTAGAAAAATACCCTGATGGGTACTAATAATACAACGCATCCGTAAAGAAGGTGAAACGGTGGGAAAAGGCAGCAGGGATGCACTTAATGCTGTTGATTAAAAATAAGCAAATCTGCTTCAGGAGATTTGATAAATGTTGATTTTGCCTGTAGAGAGCAAAAGATAAAAAGCAGTTCCCCTCCTCTTTTTCTGCAAAATGAAAGGAACTGATGTAATTGTTCTAAATTCAGTACAATGAAGTGCTATAGGAACAGTGCCAGCAGTGTATTTCCTGCCAGTGTCTGCTTCTCCAATCAGTTTAATTATGAGCAATTGTTTGGGTTGTGCTGTGAAGAAATATTAGAGAATGGAAAAAAGAACATACTTCAGGTCATTATTTTGCAACTGATTCATGGTTTGGCAGAAACCATTAACTAGATTTTATGCTTTACAACATTGTAATAGTATCAGCATGGATCAACCTTGCCATATAAGCACATACAGCACAAATCCACCGTTTATTTTGACAAGGTTCTAGTTGAAGCATTTGAAAAATGCTGAAATAACATCAGCTATTGGCTAGAATTTTTGGTTAATCGAGTGCCTGCTCTTATCCAAGGGATCTAAACAGGCTACGAAAAACTGGCTATTGTTAATGTCTTCTATGTTTATCTGTCATGTCGAATTTTTATAACCATTTTTCTTGTGCTTGACACACATCTCATGTCTTGCTGCTATGTGCAGAAGCATTTTGTAATCCTAGATCAGTTCTTTTGGAGGGGCAGGCTGAGGGTAGATGGTTCTTCCCCCAGCTTGCAGGATTGCTCTCCTTTCAACTGTTTTTCTTGGAATGCTGAAGACTTAATTAAGCTAACAGGATTGCTCTGGAAGTGAATCCTGATTAAAGTGTACTTCGGCTTGTGTGGAATGGTTTCAACACAGACTAGAGAGGGTGATTACTGGGGCAGTGCCTCTGTGCTGAATAGTCCTTGTGCAGAGATCTTGCAAGACAAAACCCAAAACGCCTCTTAGTGCTGCTTGGCAGCCGAGTCAGCTGCCAGAACAGGAGCCAGCTGGGCATGGCACTCAGCTATGGAGGGGATGAGGTTTTCACATTACTGAGGCTGAGGTAGCCATTCTTGGTGTCATCCCTCTGCAAGTAGAGAATTTTAGATTTCAGACATTGTCAGATAGTATTTTTCACCAAACTAGAAAAAAATCCCTTGGAGTACAGAAAATAAAGAATTCTTAACACTTGTGGCAAGTGTTAGTTTCAGGGATTCATTCCTAGATCTGATAAGACATGCTGCAGAACAGCATGCTTCCTCCAGGCATGTCATATAAACTAGCCTGATCTGGATCCTGTTCTAACAGAAAGCAAAAGATGCACTTGTTTTTTATTTGCTAATGGAAAATGTTCATTTTTTCCCCCCATTCTAGTGTGAGTTGTGTACACTCCTTTGTTTTCTGGTACCAGAACAAATCTTGGATAATTAACACATCTCTCCTTGCACCAAGTAATATGGGATTAAAGTAAATAAATTGGGTAAATGCCGCAGGTGGCATTTTGCATCTCTGGCAGGTTCTGCAATCTTAACGTTGAGCATGTTTCTTAGATGTAGCTTAAGCCTGCAAAGTTCGAGGGGTACAAGAGTCCAGCTGTTTGTAAAAACGTGGGGATCCAGCTGCAAATCATCCACAACTTGGGCTGCTCCAATTCTGCTGCTAAAATGTGAGCAATGACAATTTCTAGCCATGAAGTTCTGAATTTCAGCAGAGTTCAGAAATAATAGTTAGAGAAACTAAAGTCTTGTGTTTGGATCCTATGTTTAGTACTTTTGTATATATCTGCTTAGCCTAAAGATCATTTAAAATGGAAGAGATTATGTTTTGCCTGGCAGGGTGCTGCACCTCAGTTAACTAAACGTGGCTGGGAAAACCATTTTCCATTAGGAAGCAGTGTTTCCTGTGAATACAAATCCTTCCCTTGTAGAGATGTCACAGAAGGAATGGTAATCTTGGTTGCTCCAGGAAACAGAGACTGGGCAAATGAAACTGATGTTTAGAAAAGTAGGATCAAAAGCATAATTGGAGATAAGGAGATAAGCCCATGTGATGCATTGTAAATATTACCAGCAAAGAGCAGAGATTAAAATCACTCTATTCTAGGTCAATTTAATAGAATAAACCCATGAAAAATTATTTTATTCTAGCCACTGACATATCTAATACATAAGGGCAGAGGTGGGTCTCATAAAGAAATTTCCATTACCACTGATGTTTTTAAGAACTGTATGTTGCCTAAAAATAAAATTAGTTATGTTGCCAGATTTATAACTTGTATTTTTCCAGTTATATTCTTAGAGATATCCAGAAAAAGTGTTGTTGGTATGAGAGCTGGTTTGTCTCACAAGCATTCTTCTTCATTTGCAACCTGCTATCTAGCTAAATATGTGAAAAATGTGAAGACGGAGTGTTTTATGGGATCACTAACACTGTATTTCTGATTAGTACTTTCCTTCACAAGTGTATATTTAATTACTTATTCTTTATTTTTTACTTTTATCTATTTTTTTAAGTCTATGCCTTCTGCCTGTATCAACTTGCCTTGTTCTGGTGTGGTTGCTGTGGGGAAAAAAGATCCAGCACTACAAAAATCAATTGTTATAGCTTTCAGGTGCTAAGTGCAGATGCAAGTCCTCTAACTGGTCCTCAATAAAAAATAGTTGTGGTTGTCTTCTGTTATCTATTTGTCCTGCTGGGTATGCTGTAGTTGTCCCGTGCGGTTTCCAACAGCCTTCCTGTCAGAAGAATCTTCTAAGCACAATTTCACCGGCCACGTAGAAAGGCCTGAGAAATCTGCATTCCTGACAGATTTACCACTTTTCTCTTGGCATTCAAAGGACTGAGATAAAATTACCAAAACTGAGGGATGCTGCAGTCATCCCAAACCCAACTGATTGTGAAGGGTCACCACCACTGGCTGAAGGGACTGCTATATCCCCTCTGCTGGAATCAGATCATGGTATGGTTGGACTGAGGATCTGAAACAAATCTACTCTTGGAGTTAAAAAGAAAAACTATAGGGGAAAGTGGACAGTGAAGCTGATGTCTCAAACCCTCTCATGAGGCTGAAGGTCAGGAGCTGTAAAGAAGCCCAGTCCAGTAAAGGAGGCTAGGTTGACAGAAGCATCCATAGATGGTAAAGAAAGGAAGCAATTAGGCCAGCTGCTCCCGTGGTATTCTGGTGACTTTTCCAAGAACAACGAAGAATTTGGATGACAGATTAAGTGCAATGCTGCTCTGTGCAAAACCACTGAATGCTCCTGGGAAGCAGGGCTTATGCTGCCCTATCATCTAGGATTTGGGTAAAAATGTGAAATTACAGGCTGTGGAATGGCTTGACAGTTCATCCTAAGGTGTTGCTGGCATCCTTGATTATTTAGACACCTCTTTCTTCATGGGTGGCTTCAATTTTTTGCTATTGATACACTTACTATCTTTGAAGGAGCTTGTTAGCACAGGTACCACCAGCAGCTGTCAGTATCTCTCTTGTCCTAGAAGTGGATCATCTATGTTTGTGTTTTGCCTGCATAAGATAACATCCACACACCGGGCTGTGGCCCAGTGGTTCCCAAGCACTGATGCCCATCCCCAGGGAGCATGGCTGAAAGCCTGCTGTGATGTGCCCCAAACCCTTTCCTGAGGGTCTGATTGGTGCACAGACAGCACCAATCCCCCTGTCCTCAACTGCTACCTGCAGGGACAGGGTTGTTCCAGTAATGCACTTTTAGCACTGGGGGGCATACTGGGAGCACTGTCAGATGGGAGTGGAACACCCCACACGTGCTGCTGGAGGAGTCTGCTCCAGCCCCGTGCTGACTGTGCTGAGCCCTTCCATCTCCACAAGCCATTTTGATGTCTATGCAATATGTTCCTTTTTCCTCTTCCTTCTACGTACACTGTCTAGGGGTTTCATTCTCCTGAGCAGTCCCTCATTTCCTTGGATGAAATTTATTCCCAGAGGAGACTCTGCTAAATGCTGACCACAGAAAATTTAGTCTCCAGCCTGTTCAACACAGATGCCTTTCTCTCTGTGGAGTAAGCATTCCAAATTAAATTTGAAGGAAAAAAGTTTTCCTTTTTTTCTTTGCTTACTCAGTTTTGTTTTCTTTTGTTAATTTTGTTGCTCAAGAGATTCTGTAGGTTTAGCTAAGAATTTAAAACCTTACTCTTTGTGTCAGCCTCTGACAAGATGATTGGGTGATTGCAAGTCTCCTGGGTTAGGTGCAAGACCTGGATGGGTTCCCTACTGCAGTTGGTCTCTGCAGTTTCTTGTGTGAACTTCACATTATGTAACTGAGCCAGTTTCTAAAGTTAGAGTGTGAGGGTATGCAACAATTTAAAACCAGGAATCTAACCCACTCCCTGAGTGATCTGGTACAAACCAATTCGTAGTGTTTATGTTAATGGTGTGACTAATGCAGGTATCATGCTTCTCCCTCCCACAAGCATCTTTCCTCAGTGTCCACTAACCCACCTGTTTGCTAATTCTAAACTCTAACTCAGGCTCCTCATGAATCTCCACTCAGAAATGTGACCAAGATCAAAAAGACCATAAATGGGGACAAGAGCAGAAAAAAAGTAGCAGAGATCAAGAAGAAAAGAGACACATGGTGAATGAGAAAACAGAGCAGCTTAATGGCTTTGGTACAAAGCCTACAAAAATTTGACTTACAGGTGGAATAAGTTCAAGAGACCTGCCTTTTTGACAAGGACAAATGAAGATACTTTAGGATGTGAAATGTAGGTAATTTTCCAAGTGTTGCAAAATTAGATGCAAGTAATATCTTGTGTAGTCTACATATTGTGAGCAAGAGCAGGGTATTGTTGTGCAGATTTTGCACAGTCTTGCATTGCCAGAAAGAAGGACATTTTGGAGATGGGTCAGGAGAAGGAGACAAACCAAGAAAGGGAAAAACCTTAAAAGCTTTTATTATAGAGCTGGGCTGGTTGAGACAAATGTGCAGTCCTGGGGGGATGATGATGCCAGATTGTATGAATCAGATTCTTCCCTGAGAAAAAGTTGGTAGGCAATTATAAGCCAACTTAAAAAGTGCAATTAAATGCTAAATTTCATATCAAACGGGGAAAAAAACCCAAACCAACAAACCTGCAGAGGAGGAAGTTTTGCAGATCTCTGTACTCAAGAAAGGTAACTAAAGACTTTTTGCAGATCCTGCCACAGAGTCCACTAGATACTTAAAACAATTAGTTAAACAACTTTAATTTAATTATAGCAAGTTTAATTATAGCAAATAATTAAACATCAGTCTTAAATCATGTATTATACTATTTTCTTTTCTGTGATTGTTATGGTGATGGTTGTTTCATACTCTTAACTTTCTCCTCACAAATTTAGGAAACTATTACCATTTTAAAGCAGCGTATGTGTCCCAGCCCGGGCCGCGGCGGTGAGAGCGCCGCATGCTAACCACTAGACCACCAGGGGTTCCCGGTCAGGGAACTCCCCCGGGCAGATGAAGCTCGTCAGCCCTGTAAGGGCATCCATCTATGAGAAGGTCACTCTAAATAAACCTACGTCCTGAGGACCTCATTGCCATTGTCCAAGCTCGCTTGGCCCTGGCAGATGAACCTTAGGATTAAAGGGTGGGCTCAGTTCAGCGCATGCTGTGTCTCACCTAAAAAATCCATTTCGCAGGCTTGAAAGGTAAAAGACCTTTCCCAAAAAATCTTCATTCACGAAGACTGGCCATACATCTGTCCCAGCATATGCTTTTGTATGTATAAGTAGTTTTATTTTTACTTCTTCCACCTTAGGTTTTTATTGGTATAAATTTTAACAATGTATCAAGAAGCAATTTAGTGCTCAAGAAGTAATTCTAGTTTTAAAAGAATAAACCCACAACCCAAAAAGTACTATAATAGTAACAGAAATACTCTCACTGAAATAGTTGTGCTAGAGCATTGTGCACCTCGCTATGAGTGCAAATTCATTATCAAGTCTGTATAAACTAGTAAGAGGTAGCACCTCAAGTCTACCCTGGCATCTGACCTCTTGTTCTACACAGAGACATCAGATTTCTGCCTTGGGAGTCTGTAATGCTCTCCCCAGCTGCCTTGGTAACATCCCAAGTTGTATTTTCCCTGGTGAAAGGCTGAAGGGGAAAAACTCAGTAGTCAAAAACTACAAATCCAGCAATGAGATGTAATGTCAGGGGTACTGTATAATGAGCTGTCCGAAGAGACTATTTTAGTATTTAACATATTGGTAAAGTTTCAGATGTGATTCTGTGGACGCTGCACTTCCAAGAAAGATCTCGACCAGCTGGACAGAGTCCGGAAGCAAAGAAAAAGAATGATAGAGGTTTAAAAAAATCATGTCCTATGAGTTGAAGGCACTGGTGATGTTTAGTCTAGAGAAAAGAAGACTGAGGGGAGGTGTGATAACAGTGTTTGTTAAAATATTTTAAAGAATACTCTAAGGAGGAAGGAATATATGTGGGAGCCCAAACCCAGTTTTCAGCAAAAGGAAAACAAAGGCTGACAAGAACCCGTGATCTGAAGGAGCTGGACCCTTCTCACAAGACCTGTTAAAGTTCTACCTCATGGATTAAGCCTGGCTCCAGCAGAAATCAGAAAGGACTCTTTGAGATGATTGTATCAGATCATGTCTAAACCCCTGTAATCCCTCTATCTCTCATGTAATCCTACTAAGAGAAAAATTAAAATTAACTATTTGGAAACTGTAGTAAAAACTTGTGTAACTCCCCAATTAACACAGCCTGTCCCCTTCATTAACATGTCCAGCCAGAGATGCCTTTAAATTGTGTTCTCGTGCCCAATAAAGTATTCCAGTTCCCCCATAACTGGGATTGTGTCTAGTTTTTTTTTCAGACCGCCACTAATATATGATGTTCCAGTGGCGAAAGTGCAAGAAGAATGTTCTTAACTAGCAGTAGGGGAGATTTCTGTTAAATTTGAAGGGAAAATAAACTATTCTAATAGTAAAGATAGCCAAGCATTGGAGGTTCTTGAAAGGAGAAGTGGGAGGTGGTAGGAACCCATTATTAGGATTCTATAAAATAAATATCTATACATACATACTATTTATGTAAATATCCAAAGTTTGACTGAAAGGGTTCAGTAAAGTGATGAGCTGCATAGTCTCTTATGGACATTTGAGGATGACCACTTTTCCACCAACACATGAACAGACCTAATGAGAAAAAGGCAGAAGCTGTTGTTCATCCCTTGTAGGTGGTTTCAGTCATTCAGGGAGTGACACCTGGATTTTGGTAATGCAGAAGAGGGGCTACAGGGTTTTGCAAAAAGAGGAATATGAAGGCAGGCATGGGCTGTAGGTAGGAGTCAGCTCTGTGGGTGCTGCTGGTCAGATGCTGCTGTTCAAGACAGAGATGACCTTGCCTTGAAGCTTTCAGGGTGGTTTCTGCAGTCTAGCTGCTTTGGGTTTTTCTCTGTTCTCCAAGTGCTTCTGTGTGCTCATGCCAAGGCATCCAGCTCCCATGAACTGGAAAACCCTGTCCTGCTTATGTATATTTGCCTGCCTGCCTTTCAGGTTTCACTGACATCCCTTGGACAGCAAAGACCCCTTGGGTCATCTCCACTCCTTTCCAGGATCCAGTTCCTCTAACCAGCATTTCATGCATGTTTCTCTTGAAGCTACACACTTTCAGCGTTTAATGTAGTTTTGCTGCTTAAAGTCTGTTTACGTTCTAGATAGTCCTGATGCCTCATTGTTCCCAGAATATCTGTTTGTAAACTGTCACTTTCTGCCTTCCTTAAGAGTTATCCTGAAATCCATATGCACAGGGTGGCAGCCAGAGGTTGGTGGAACTGCTTATCTGCCACATTAAATAACTAGAAGAAACTGACTGTAACTTTCCTTTAAAAAGCTCAGTCATACCAACAGGAGAAGATGAGGGTATAAATAATCCATTTGGCAGGGTTAATACAAAAATACCTCTCTGTTGCTCAGCACTTGTTTTCCATCCATTTTCTCGGTTATGCTGCCTCACTGCCTCTGGCACCCACTACACAGTTTCTATTTTGGGCAACTCCCCGAGTGATGGCTCTCAGGGATCATAAGGTTGTGGGTCTTTCTTTTAAAACTATGTTTGCTCCTGGCATGCCTGTGTCGTGGTAAGAAAATGGAGATCCCGTTCACCATTTGCGCTTTGAAATCACATACATCTCTCAAAGCAGGTCTAAGCAGCTAAGACCATATGTCTATAGGTGCATCCCCAGCTCTCCTCCTTGCCTGAGAGTGCGAGTGAGTGCCTCTGCCTTCTAGCTGTCAGAGACGCTGAGGTACCCACTGAGGCTGTGTGCGCTCCCCGGAGTTTTGTTCTCTAAGCATCAGGAATCAGTGTAAACTTAAGGAATGAAGCTTTCTTTCTTTTCCTCTCCCCATCCCCCACTGCCCGGACCTGGAAGCTGCCCTGGCCATCTGGCTGCATGCCTCATGGCTTTTAGACCTAACAAGGGGCCGAGACAAAGGAGCCATTCTGCAGTTTAGACTCCAAGCCAGTACAAAAGCTGTGAGATAGGCATCTCTCTCTCCCTCCCCCCCCGGAGACCCTGGCCATCATTTAGCACACGAGTCCCTGCAGAGCTGGCATTGTGTCCTGTTGCTCTACTGCCATTCTTCGGGACCTCTGGCTTCTTGGTTTCTTGCACATACCCAGATTGTTTGTCCCAGCTGTGAAGTGCCTCTCTCCCAGCCATCGTTTGCTCCCTTGCTTGGCAAGCTACTTTTCTATTCCCAGCTGCAGCTTTGCCACTGTTGTGTACAATTCAGGAAGCAGAGCCCAGGACAGTAAAGAGCTGCTGCACCAGGGCAGGAGCCCTTGTTGCCTCCTTGCTGTCCTTGGCCCTGCTGGACTCCTGTTGCCAGACAGGAAAACTGTATTTTTCTGAACAGAACCATGCTACACTGTCCAAACATCCATCAAATGCAAGAAGTGTCTTATTTCTCCTTTATTTACTGCCAGTTTCTGGGCTCTTCACAGCTGTTTATTAAGAAGTAGTTGTACCTAGTGCATTTTTTTCCAGTGGGTTTAATCTCTCACTGCAGGAAAATAGTACCTTGTGCTACCTTTGATAATAATTCTCGTTTTGTTTTCTACAACCCCTGTTAAAGGGACAGTTATGACTGAGAGGCTCTTAGCAGATATTTTGTGTTTGTCCCTGGAAAATCCCAGGAAGTAATACAGGTAAATCTGCAATGTCAGGGCTATCATATATAAAAGCTAACGTATTTAGACTTTGCTTTATGTGTTCTGGGCTGATCAGAACTCTGTGCTTATAGGTAAACTTTAAATCACAGTCAATTTGCTATATTCCAGGTCAGAGCTGTTGCTCCAAGTGAGCCGCCCACTGCCCTGGCAAAAATATTGAACTAAAAAGGAGAAATATAAGAAGAAAGCATTGAGTCAGTTGTAGAGATGGGGGCTAGGAGCCAGTAGAAGAATAAAAGGCATTATCTCTCGTATTTTTGCGTAAGGTGAAGGTAATCTAGCATTTTTAGGTGGGGAAGACACTGGGGAACCAGGCCAGTAATAGCCAAGACAAGGCACATCTCAGTATGCGGTGCCAGGCTTCCAGCTGTGAAGAAACGGTGTGTTGACTCTCATCACAGTGCTATAAAGTGTTGTGCATTTTGACAAGCCTGAGAAGAACCTCCTGACCCTTTAGTGGCTCTTAGTGCTATAAAAGGGCCAGAGTAAGCAGGCGGAGACAAGCCAGTGGAAGCTAAGGGGAATCTCACAGCCAAAGCAGCAGGGAACACACTTGTGAGGGTGACGCTCCCAGGGCTGGTGGGAAGCCAGCAAATCTGGAAAGGAAAGACCAGCTCCAGTGTTTGCATGGGTGTCTCTCTGACAACCTTGGCAGGACAGTTCAGTCCCAGGGAGCCAGGTCAGTGAGATGTTTTTTAGCATCTGTGAACCTGGTTATTGTGTGCACTGGGCCACTCCTTCTCTTTGCTATTGTTTCACTTTTCCGGCTTTGTTCCTTTTAACTTCTCCATCTGATCAGGCTCCATAGCAATAAATACCACTGTAAACAACCACTTAAGACAGCTCCATATGCTTTAGAAATAATATTAATGTTTTCCAGTTGAGAAGAACTGCACTGGATGAAACCCACGCTGATTGTCCTCTTGTTCTTCAGCAAGCCCTGGTGACCTCACAAATGTGACACGATCTGGGACAGTTATTCAGTCAATCTCTGCATGCTGTAGAGCAGAGCACTTCTCTTTTGCAAGATTTCCACTCTGGTGCTGGCGCTTGATCTATGAGCACTGTGTGCTCTGTACTTACATTTATGACTGCATGTGCCAGTGAAAATAATTTGCCAGAGCCAGGTACAAGCATGAAGCATAATTTAGATGTACATACAGGTACTTTGTGCACTGTAACTACTCAAGATGTATTATGTATACTGACATCTTACTTAGGTAAGTATTTCTTATGGATAGTTCATCCAGCTTCAAGAGAAGTTGGTAATTTGTTTCATGTTGAAATATGCTACTTTAGAAGTTTTTTAATTTAGGAACAACACTCCATAAAATTCTGCGTATGTGTGTGTCCTGTCAGTGTGTTCCCCTTTCCTGGCTGAAATCCAACCTCTCACTAAGTGATCTCCTGTGTCTTTTGTATTTTCACTGAGCTATCAAGAATTTACCTTGTCTAAAGCATCGGCTCCAAATATTCTGTTGCTGGGTGAACGACAGTGCTGCAGGAGAGCCCTGGTAGCTTGCTGCATGCCCCAACTGCAGTCCTTGTTCTTTGCAGTTCAGCAGTTCTGTTGCATGATAATTTTCTTCACTTTCACTGTACATACTTGACTGCAGACAGTATCATCAGCTGCCAAACTCTTAGTGAGAAACACAGCAAACTTTTTCCGTTTCTGAGAATTGCCACTTTTGCATAGGCTACTTTGTTCTGGATTTCCAGGGATATAATTGGGAATAATTTCATTGTGTTTTCCCTACAGTCCATTTTATAGTGTAGGAGGGGTTCTCCAGTGCACTTACTATGTTATCTAAGCACTTACTGATACATACTTTCATCTAGTTGATAGCTCTTTGCTTCATTTACAATTTAAAACACTGGATTTTGCCAGTATTTGCCAAGAAAAATCCCCTGCATGGTTCAAATTTCTGTCCATAGTATGTGCATTGTTCTCAGTGTTGTGCTCCTCAATATTTCAACCTGAGCTCCTGAACTGACCGCTTAAAAACAATGCCAGAAGCACAACAGTTGTCACCCTTGGGAAGTGAGCATCTGTTCCCCTCTCCTACCAGGGTGAACTCCAGTGCTGGAGCTGCTCTGTGGCACAGGTATCGCCAGCTCAGTTTAAAGTGCGAGCAGATGCTGGAGGCACAATGCAGCTGCCTCTGTACCCTTCCTGACTCCAAACCATTCTGTGGTGACTCTTTGTCCTGCCTTCTGCCTCGTTGTCGTTAAAAAAGTCAGTAGGAGAGCTCACTTCCAGGAGGATAGCCCAAGCATTTCATGAAGACAGTGAGTTGTTTACAAGCTGTAAAACACATGCCTAGTCTTCAGTCTAAATCCCAAGAGCTGTATAAGGTCTTTAGTTAAAGACTTTCAGACAAGCTCTATTTTATTCTAGCAGTCTTTCTATAGGCAGTCTGTCACTACATGGAAGGTTATTATCAGTAGCTTTTCATGAAAAATCGATGTAAACTTGATATATTTGATATTCAGATTATACATTATACAAAATCCATTAACAGATTCATTAAAATATTTTATTTTTTTAATTTGGCTTCCAGCTTAGGACAATCTTCAAACTATTACATTAGTACTGCTGACTCCTGTTTATGTTAAGCTAAAACCTGAGATAAAGTGTGCTCAGATCAAGTGAATGATGCAAGATGATCAGCATGGCAATACAGCTGTGCTGGAGACTTGCAGTTGCATTTAAACCATTGGTAAATTTACACAAGCTTTCCAGAGAGCAGACTAACTGGCTTTGAGGCAGAGCAGTAGTAGCCTCTCCTCTTGATATGGATGTTCTTAGCTCTGGGAAGAGTGGGAACACCACAATTATTTATACAGGAAGCATGGTTTGTTTTAAGGCATGATCTCTGATGTGAAAATAGTCTCAAATATTCTAAAAACTGACTTCTTACTAAAATAAATATGTTAGGTCTTGTAAACCAAATGGAGTACTGAAGTCTTCCAAGGTTTTTATGAAGTCATTTGTTGAGACAATTCAGTGATGAGGACATTAAAAGAGGAATATCTTTAGTAAATATTTTGCTGCCCTCCGCTGGACCAGCAACAGCATATCTTTAGCGAACATGGGTGCCCCTGGGACCCTTTTACTTCAGATGTAATTGAGACCCTGTGTTCTACCTGAAGTGAACATTACACAGGTGTGATTTTTGAAGTGAAAATTGGATGGTTCTGATTTTCAACTGAAAAATTTTGAAGATCAATCTGCCTGGTACATCAGTGACCCGTCTGCTGCCAGGGAGGGTGTGGATCTGAAATTGATGTGAGTTCAGACTACAGAGGGATTTACTCTTTCTACTATAAACAGAAGAGCAATACAGAAGTGGAGGTTTATTAATAGATTCTTGGAAATATGAAAGATTTCCTCCTTTCTGTACTCCTGTAATATTTTGATCTATGAATGTGAGGAATCTGCAGGAATCTATGCCTGTGGGTGGATTTTGTGCTTAGCTATTATATGTAAATTCTGGGGTTTATATCAGTGATGTCATGTTGACCTTGCCGTTAATTCATTAGCAACTTTGTACCAGTTGTAGTCCTTGGCAGAGGACTAATAACAGTATTGTATCTAGAAACATTTACTATCAAAATATTTTCTAGTTTGAATAATGTTTGAGATGATAGCCTGGAAGAACCGCTTTATCAAAATAGGAGACAAAGGCAGTCACTGGGGCTGAAGGGTAAAACATTTTTCTGGAAGTGGAGAAAGGACAGCTGTGGAAGGGATGGGGATTGGCAAAAAATGAAAGAAGTAGCAGACTTGCATGGACACAGGTAAGAACTGGAATTGCTAAGAAGCCTGGAATAGTCACTATGTACCTATGGCTGGGAATTTTCCTGTATAAGGGAGACTTCTGATGACCACAGGCTTGATACTTGATGTGACAGAGTATTTGCTTTGGAACTCATTATGTTTCCATCCTTTTAATGAAGAGCATAGATCCAGCCAAGCCACTCCTGCAAGGGATAGTTGTTGGGTTTGGCTATGAAGCTTTTCACCACTGATTTTGTTCTGACATTTAAGTATGAAACAGAGAAAGTGGAAACAAGAACAAGAAACATTAATCTGTTTGTTTTCAGTCTGAGAAACTAGGTGTGACTCTTATCAGACAACAAAAATGAACCTCACAATAATCAAACCCTGATCATACTCTCAGGAACGTGGTGTGACTCTTGAGGATGGTGCTGTGCAGGGATAAGAGTTGGACTCTATGATCCTTGTGGGACCCTTTCAACTCAGCATATTCTGTGATTCTATTATTCTGTGAAACTTGGTGGTAGCTATTTGTATGTGGATAGCCCATGGTTTTTTCAAATGTTCACATAATTTGCAGTTGCTGAGTATTATAATTGAAAGGTTTATGACAGAGCAGGTTTCAACTCCAGCCTTAGTTTGAAAGCTACTTAGTGGCTGCCATGATAGATTTATTTTATTCCATTTGATAGTCACGCTGCTACTCTCCTGATTCAAGTTTTACCTTACGGTGTCTCCAAATGTCAAAGATCTGTGTTTTCTTGTTTGTATTTGTAATGTTGCTTTCCTGTATTGCAAAAGTTTTACCCATCACAGTACATCCATCCCAGATGGCTGTTCTTCCTGGCTCCCACTAAAGCACAACATTTTGTTAGCTGTGTTAAGAGGAATTTTTGCATGTGATTTCTCTCCCTTTTCTTCACAACAACATATGATTTTATTCAGAATAATTGGAATACAAAAAGGAACAACTAGTTAAACTCCAGTTCATATAAGATTATTAAAATGTTGTATTATAGGAATATGAAAACCATTTTTTCCCCCAAGGTATGAAGTACAAAATGTGCTGGTTGTCTTTTAAGGTAAATATACACATACTTTAGCAAATAATAACTGTGAAGGGGTATAATAAACATTTCCTTATATTAAATATACAGAGATATAAAAGTAACTGGGTATACTAATAGAATATTTTAGGCTAGGCTTTGAAATAGCATTTGAGAAGTCGTTTGATCTTTATTTTAGGAAGTGATTTCTATGTGTTGTTATTTATTTGATTATCAGTATTTAAAGCACTGTGCTCCATACGCATATTGTTATTGTTGCTGCAACTTTGTAATATCATATTAATGCTGTTATCCATGTTTTGATAAGCATTTGTGTATTTCAATACACACATATCTCTTTACACCTCTACTTTTTTTCTTTTAATGGACAGAGAAAGGCTGATGGGGAAGTTGATAGTGCAGGTTGGCTCTTTGAAAACCCAGCAATTGCAGGCTTGATGCTGAGAAGGGCATGGCTGTGCTCAAATACAGAGTTTGTTACCCAGCCAGAAGCACTCTAAAATGCCTCAGCTGTCTCTACGTCATGTCCAGAGGGGCTTTGGAGGATATTCCTGGAGTCACTGCCCAGTCATTTTTTTTCTTTCCAAGAGGTATGTATGCATACAGATGTTACACACGTCCATAACACACCAACCCTCTGTGGTGCGGATCTTACCACTGCAAACAAAACACTATGAATCTGACAACAGGTAGCTGCAGATGATTGTTGACGGGGATCGGAAATGGAAGGAATAGGAATGATTTGATCAGTGGGAAACTCATTGACCTTTATATATTCTCTCCAGGGGTCTGCTCCCTACCTCCCTGCAGTCCTAAAGTAAGCTTTGTAGGTAGCAGTTGAACAAATTAAGAAATGTTTTGCCATGAGAAATTTTGAACTTTATCTTTTAAAAATGAAATCAAAAGCAAAACTCCTCCTGGCATGAGTAGCTTTAAGGCTGGTTCTTATGGTGAGAATGATAAGAAATAAAGCTGTTTAATACCATACCTTCCTATGTAGAAGAAAACAATCCACATCTGAATAATTAAATTCAGGAAACAAGAAAGTTTTGATGTCTTTCTCTATGTGAAAAAAAAAGGAGCTACACTAGTCTTCTAGTGAAAGTCTGTAAGAGCAGAAAGCTGAACTCTTAGAACAGACTTTCACAGTCATCTCTAAGTGGTACATTCAATATTTAACTTCACTTCTCAGCAAAAGAGGGCTAAATTATACTAGTTCTGGAATGTTTTTAATACATGTTAGTTAAATTTCTATTATTTTTCCAACAAATGCGAGGAGGTGCTATATTAACTATCCAGTTATGGAAGATGGTACTTGCTGCTTTCTTACTGCAGATGTTTCTTCAGTCTAATACTATTTGTTCCCCCCAAGATACACATGTATTTATATGTATTTATTTCATTTGTCTGTACACAGAAGACCTCCTGAACTCAGATGCTTCTTGAACTCTCTCAGGTTTGGTGCTGTGATCACTTCCCTGAGGAACCTGTTCGGTGTCCAACCACCCTCTGGATGAAGAACGTTTTTCTAATATCCAACCTAAACCTCCCGGACACAGCTTCAGGCCTTTCCCTCGAGTCCTGTCACTGGTCACCACAGGGAAGAGATCAGTGCCTACCCCTTCTCTTCCCCTCATGAGGAAGTTGTAGACTATGATGATGTTACCCCTTAGTCTCTTCTTCTCCAGGCTGAACACAATAAGTGACCTCAGCCGCTCTTCATATGGCTTCCCTTCAAGACCCTTCATAATCTTCATTGCCCTCCTTTGGATGCTCTCCAACAACTTTCTTATATTCAATATATATATCCAGTATCTTTCTTATATTGTAGTGCCCAAAGCTGCCACAATATTCCAGGTGAGGCCGCCCCAGTGCAGAGCAGAGGGGGACAATCCCCTCCCTCAACCAGCTGGCGATGCTTTGCCTGATGCCCCCCCAGGACACAGTTTGCCCTCCTGGCTGCCAGGGCACTGCTGACTCACATTCAACTTGCTGTTGGCCAGGACTCAGGTTTCTTTCCACGGCACTGCTTTTCAACCTCTCATTTCCCAGCCTGTACGTACATCCAGGTGCCCAGCCTGTACCCATCCCAGGTGCAGAAACTGGTACTTTCCCTTGTTGAACTTCATATGGCTGGTGATTGCCCAATCTTCTAATTAGTTGGGGTCTCTCTGCAGGGCCTCCCTGCCTTCCAGGGAATTGACAGCTCCTCCCAGTTTTGTCCTCTATTCCTGTGTCCAAGTAATTTATGAAGATGTTGAAGAGCACAGGGCCCAAGATGGAGCCCTGTGGAACCCCACTAGTGTTGGGTCACCTGTCTGGTGTTATCCCATACACTATTACCCTCTGTGCTTGACCCATGAGCCAGTTGCTCACCCACCATGTGTTTATCCAGCTGTGTGTTGGACATTTTGTCCAGAAGTATCCTGTGAGAGACAGTATTGAAAGCTTTACTGAAATCCAAAAAGATGACATTAATTGGCTTCCCTTGATCAGCTTAGTTGGGTTACCTTATCATAAAATGAAATAAACTTTGATAAGCAGGACTTCCCTCTCATGAAGCAGTGCTGGCTGTGACCGATGACAGTGTTGTCTTTCAGGTGTTTTTCAACACCTCCCAGAATAATCTTCTCCATAACTTTACCAAGCACTGAAGTGAGACTGACAGGCCTGCAGTTTTCAGGGTCCTCCTTCTTGCCCTTCTTGAAAATCAGGACAACGTTCACCAGCTTCCAGTCAGCTGGGACTCTCTGGATCCCAACACCATTCAAAAATTATTGAGAGAGATTTTGTGATGACATCAGTCAGTTCTTTGAGGATTTTGGGATGAATCCTATCAGGCCCCATAGATTTGTAGGGATCCAGCTGAAGCACAGATTCCACACAGTTTCAGGGTTGACTGGGAGTTGGTCAGTCTCACAGTCATGGTCCTCCAGTTCAGGGCACTGACACCCCCATCCGTCTTGAAGACAGAGGCACAGAAAGTGCAGTATATATTAAATATATCTGCCTTGTCTCTTCTGTCCCTGTGTGTGAGGTGACCATCCTCATCCTGCTCATCCTGTAACAGGTCAATGATATTCTATACTCCCTATTGCCATTAATATATTGGAAAAAACTCTTTTTATTGTCCCCTGCATTTCTGGCCAGCTTCAATTCCAGTTGAGCTTTGGCCACACAGTTTTTCTCTCTACAGTGGCAAGCAGCATCTCTCTATTCCTCCCGTGCCACTTGACCTTGCTTCCACTGGGCATACACCTTCCTTTTTTGCCTTATTTCCAAGAGAAGATCCCTGCTTAGCCAAGCCAACCTTCTGTCTTGCCTGCTTGACTTCCAACATCTAGGAGTTGCCTGCTCCTGTGCCCTTAGGAGGTGATGTTTGAAAAGTGACCAGCACTGATGGACCCCAGAACCTGCAAGAACATCCCAGGGGACCCTACTTGCTAATTATCTGAGCAGCCTGAAGTCTGCTCTCCTCATGTCCAGAGTTGAGATTTTGCTGGCACTTTCCTCCTGTCAACAGAGGTTTTAAACTCAATTGCTTTGTGTTCACTGTGGCCAAGACAGCACCAATCTCCACTTTGCTCACAAGATCCACTCTGTTGACAAGCAGAAGATCAAGGAGGGCACCTTTCTGAGTTGGCTCCCTTAGGACCTGTGACATGAAGTTGTCATCCAGGCTTTTTAGGAATCTTGTGGCCCAGGTTGTACCAGCTCTGTGCTGCTCCTAGCTAATTTCTGGCAAGCTGAGGTCCTCCATAAGGACAAGGACAGTTGATTTGGAAGTGTCCCTTAGCTCTTCGAAGAATAATTTGTTGGTATCATCGTCCTGACTGGGAGGTCCATAGCAGGCTCCCAGGATGATATGTGCATTATTTGTTTGCCCCTTGATTCTTACCCAGAGAGTCTCCACTGTGCCTTTGATAACTGTGAGCTCCATATATTCTATCCCTTCTATCCCTCAGCCTCTTCTGCCCTGCCTATCCCTCCTGAAGAGCCTGTACCATCCAACAGGGCACTCCAGTCACAAGACTCATCCCACCAGGTTTCGCTTATGCCAGTGATGTCAAATCTCTGGACTAGGCCAAAGCTTCAAGCTCCTCTTGTTTGTTCCTCATGCTTTGTGCATTGGTGTAGGAACTAATGTAGGAACCACACTAGGTGTGGTACATTGTAGCTGACACCCCGAGGCAGATTGAGGGATCCCATTCGTGCTCCTTTCCTCAAGTTTTGGCACACCATCCCACTGCTCATCACTGGCCATCCTGGTTTTGTCCCTTTCCCCCTTCCAAGCCAGTTTAAAGCTCTATTGAGTTCCACTAGCTGTTGCACTTAAGCTTTGCACATTCATTCAGGATACAATTTAACATTAAGTTTAAAATAGTTTTCTTTCTCATGAAAATGAACAGAAAACATCCAAAGATTATGCTATTTTATAAACTAACCCACCAAATTTGTTTCTAAATCTACGAGTGGGTCTTTCAACATGTTCTGAAATCTCCTTTAGTTGGTATAACGTGTTGGATATCAGTACAAAAACACGATTACTGAGCTCTATGCATGGCTTCAAGATTTCGACAGCTGATCCAGTGCTGTCACAGCCTGTGGTCTGCAAGACACTGTGGACTGCAGCAGAGAGGCACTGCAGCTAAGTTTACAGAACTGAAGCCTACACATAAACTAAGCATGTGGATGCAATTGTGTTTCATGCAGCTGGATAAGAAACACATTTCCTGACAAAACACTACCTTTTTATTTCTAATTACCTATGGAACAAGCAATTGTGAAAAGCAGATACTTTTTTCCCAGGACAAGAAGTCATTGTTAGAGCTGGGGAAGGAAATGTCTAATACCTTCCAATAGTCTGTTGGTTTGAAAGTGCATTTTCTGTAGAATGTACCAGGTAGCCAAAAGAAGGAAAATAAAAATTACACTTAACTTTCTTAAAGGAGAAATCAAGTGATCAATTTAGGTGGAGATTCAGAAAATGTGAGGAGTTGGGACCATGTGTTCTCCCGTTAAAACCATTCTAAACTTCCAGTTTTAGTAGGCAATGAGGAAGTAGGTCCATAATTTTGTCTTTATTTGACTTCCTCTGGGGCAGCCAACACCCCCTTGGGAATCGCCAGTGCCAGAGTTATGCATGACCTTGGCCTTCAAACCTTCTTGGAAAGAAGAGCAGTATCCTCATTCCTTTGAGTTGCCAAACCTGACAATTTTAAAATATAATCCAGGAAATAACCACAACAATTACATTTTCTATTGGCAGCACTCACAAGGTCAGTATTTCTGGATAAGTAGCTACCTGTAAACAACAATTCCACCACCAAATTCAAACAAATGGGCAGAAAAGTCTACCAAGTGCAAGTTTATGTGGACCCACATCAAATAAATGAAAGTAATAAAAATACTTCCAAATTGTGATGTTCAAACTTCTTCAGGGATTCAGATTGTCTGGAGCAAGTTAGATAGGCACAGCTGAAGAATCCAGCTCATGAAAGGTAGACCATTACAGAAATCCTACCATGCAGCATGGAAAAAACTCTACTTAAGTTATAAATCAAGCTCTCTGGGTTTTTTTTAGGAGACAAGACACTACTAAACAAACAAATAATTGTGTTAATTGCAATCAATACACATAAAAGCACCTTGAGATCACATGCTTTGGGTGTGCTGGAAGTCAACCCACCTCAAAGGATCAGGTAAGTCGGCAACCTGCTTTTGGTAGTCTCAGCCTGCTCTGCTGCACAGCCCCACAGGAAGAGTGGCCCTAGTGTCTTCTGCAGAAGTTTGTCCAAGATAAAAATGTAGATAGTGACCTTTTCTTCTTTGAAGTTTCCAGAGACATGGGTAATTAGTCTCAGGAAGCCTCATGCAGTCAAATCCTTTAAATTCCCATCTTAAAACGTATTCCTCAACATCTCTTGATGTGGGTACCTCTGCAGCATTACAGGGCCATTAAAATAGTTATGTGAAAACAATAATGTGATTTATTGAATGGATCTTTTCTGCATTTGTCAGCAGGCAGATTCTAACAGCCCTTACACGTATTTTTCTTACAGTGTGGCTTACCCAAAAGGCTTCCCCTCTGAGTATTCCATCATTTCAGCCTTTGAGGTTGTGAAAGGCAATCTGTGGCTTGGGTGGGGTTTATGGCAAGTCAGCAGTTCTGACAGCCAAGACCATCTTGTCATTCATGTCCTGACAGACAGGCAACCTCTGGGTCTCTTCTATACCACACCAGATCAAAGACTCATGCTCAGACAGTCAAGAATGCAAGGAAAGCTCTTGATGGTCTTGGCAGAAGATAGCACTGAGCAAGAAAGAAAATAATGCAAAATTATTGTTTGATTGTTAGATTGGGTCCATTCTACCCTCAAAAGTGAGGAGAGCAATACTTGCAGAAATTAATATATTTTGCCACTGAAACCATCAGCTGATGAGTCCTCTTTTGGTGTGTGGCTCAGCAAGTTGGGTCATTCTTTGCTTCCTCCAGGTACCTGATGGTGTGTGATGCTGACTGGTTCACTGGTGGGACTCACTAGTTGGTTATTTTTCTGAGAGTTTATTTACCTTTTTTACTAGTGAACCTTTTTCCATCATCCCTGATGTGAACTGCTCCTTGTGTAATTTTTAAGGAATGTCTTATTTCCATTAGTCAGTATCCTTCTATTTTTGTTCTGGTGGGACTTTTCACTGGATTGTTTTGGTTTTTTGTTTTTGCTGTTGGCTTTTGTTTGGATTGGTTTGTTTGAGTTTCTTTTGTGTTTTGTTTTTTGTTTTTTAGTTTGCCAAAAGCAGACCCTTTTACTGAGAATTTTTAACAATCTTCAGACAGATTCCCTGCTGCCCTCCGTCCTGCCCCCTTTATTGATCTTATAGAAATAAGAAAAAAAGTCCTGATTTTTGGAAGTAAAATAATTGAGCTTTTAATTGTGGCAAACTTTTTTTTCTTCTTTCTTATTACGTAGTTATCTCTCTTAAGAGGTCTTTACAACTAGTCGGTGTTTTTCCCTCAGAAGGAATTAGAGTATTTAACCAACTCCTCCCTCTAGTGGTGACCATACAGCTCAAAAAGGAGGGAAATTTTCATGCTTTGACCACCAACAGGTCACGTAATTCTGTGTAGTGGTGGCATCCTTTCTGTATGCAAATGCAATGTTGTGGTTACTAACCAAGCCTGGAATTTGCAAAAGCGTTTACTGTATTAATTTAAATATTTTTTGTGGATCTAAATGGAAGAAATTAAGAGAGAGAAAAAGGAGTTAGAAGAAAATTAGGTGGTATGCTTTTAATATAAAGAATGCTATTCCTGACAAAGCTGCAGACAGTGAATATTTGGCCTAAAACTTTCAATTGAAAAAGAAAATTAATTTATTGTTGAAATCAGCAGAGATGTAATTGCCTCCTAGTTAGTATTTGATTAAAGACTTTGTAGCTTCTCCACAGCACCTGAAATCTTGTTTGCGGGGGGACCTATTGGTCCTGGATAAAATGGATGGACGAGTTTAAGTGGCAAAGCACTTAAACTGAGGCTGCATGAAATCAGAAGCTTCACTAGGCTGATGGACACATTGGCTGCCATGCTTGCCTGGTGACAAGGTGTGTCAGGAGCAGAACAGGGTTAGAGGTGTAGTTTGTGGGTTTGTTTTACTCATGGGTTGGTTTACTAATTAATATCATAGCATGTGTAGTTAAAAGGAATTATTTTATGTGTCTCTCAGGTAGCCTTACAGTAATATGAAAATCACTGTAAGATAGATAAAGGCTGCTTGGAAGACTGCTGGGAGTTTCCCAGTACAGCCAGGCTGTGCTCTCTTCCTGGCAGTGCAGGTTTCCTCTCATGATTGCTTTTGCTGGTGATTATTTAATATTAGCTTTCCAGTTCCCCCTAATTGTCTGTGTTATCTAAGAACATGCATCTTTTTTATGACTGCACAGCTGAAATGAGCTTATAGACAGAAAGAGCAAGTTTTAGGCCTCCACTCACTTGGCATATGAAGCAAGAACATTTGGAAACTCTGATTTTTTTGTCAAAATGAAGAGGCTGATGTTTATAGTGAGTGCTGCCTGTGGAGAGGGCTCAGAGGGAGATTGGTAGTTGGGAATGGATTAGAGCTGCTATGCCAGCAAGCCAGCCTGGTGCTGGGTAGGTCACCTCCCAAGGTGCATGCAGGTGCCCAGCCAACAGTAATTGCAGAGGTCCTGCTTGATGTGGAAATTGCAGGAGCCTCAAAACATTTAGGTGATTGCACTTGCAGTGTCTGCCAAGAGGCAGCTCTGCTATGGGACTTTACAGCCTTTCCAATGTACTCTGAGAAGAAGCAGCTTTGCAGTTCGTCACACAGCAAAAACAAAAGCAAAGCCAGGACCAAGTGCCATTCCCAAGAGCTGCATGCTGCAATCCCAGTTGGCTGCCTCCACTTAGTATAGACAGGGGCTGTTTCTCTCCACTTCCCTCTGCCTCCTCCCTGCCTGCACAGGCTTTGTCTTCAAAATCTTCTTCCCGTAGGTGAAGAAAAGGCCTGCCAGCCCTCCACTACTTGTCACTTCCCAGCCTGCAGAGTACTGAAACTCATTTGCCAGCAAATTTGCCTTTGGATAAAAATCAGAACTCAAAAAATAAATAATGTTTCTTCGTTGCTGGTGTAGAGAAAGTACTGAACTTGATGTTGCTGGAAACCTGTTGTTCCAGTGTGTCAGCAGCAGACTGCAAAGGCGTGGAGCCCTGAGCCACCAGGTAACCTTTAAACACAACTTGAAGTCCCCCAGGAGCTTTTCATGTCCATATGGAAGTGCTGCTGATTCCCTTCTGTAGCCCATTTTTCTTTTAATACAACTACCAAGGGCAAAAAGGACAGCCTGATAGAGTTATAGTAGCCATATGCTTAAGTTTCAATACTAAAACAAGGTACACCCTTCTCTTACCAAGCCAGCGTTGAAGTGCGTAGGGTGGGAAGCAGGGCAGCAAAGCCAGCGCACACATGCTTTCATCTGTCTGTGCTGGGCTTCAGTAACGGCACATTTTTGCTGCACCCTTTAAGAGTGAAAATCTGGTGGTCAGCACAATCTTTTTGATTGCCTGTGCACTGTGATCCCATGACAAACTACAAATGGCTTCTCACACCTCTCCTCTCTGCCTGTGGAAAAGCACCTGGACTCCAGAAACTTGGCCTTGTGTAGGACTTGTGGCTCCTCTCAGCCGAGAGGAAGCAAGGCCTGTAGCCTGTTGAGGATAGCTGTTGTGGGATTTGGGATTTTAATCACTCATTAAGACATCAACATACACTTCTGATTCTCTGTGGGGAAGAAAAAATATAAATTCCCAAACTGAAGCATTCTGGTGTCACTCTGAGCAAGCTGTCATCCTAGCAGCCAGACCTAAAAGTACATGGAGGAAGCTGAGAAGTTTTAATCATCACTGTCATGATGGCCTCTGCTCTGGTACCTGATCTCATCTGCACTGTGCTGTTTCATGCCGTACATGTGCGATGTGAAGATTTCTCAAGCTTAGCTGTCACAGTTGGCAGATGCTGTAGGCTGCACTAGAAATGCAGGTTTCTCAGCCCTGAGTGTTATTCATGATACAGACTGCTAAGAGAATCACTACCAGGGTTGGTAATGGCAGCACTTTTTACTTGTGTCTCCAGGACTGTACTGAACAACAGGGTAAAACTGCAATATCTTCTGCCTCAGGGTGTGATGAGAAGGTGAAGGGAAAGTGCTGTGCCTCAGCATGGTAATTTAACAATATTCACCAATAATAAATTCACTTAAGATGATACAACACAATTATCTATTGCTAGCAGAGTTCTAAGTGATCCAATAGAGTATGGAATTGTCAGAATTGTGGCACAATTGTACAATTTTAGTAGATTTTTACTTTCAAGGGTCTCTGATTACTTTTTCTTTTAATTTCCTTAATAGACAACACTTTTCTTCTTCAGGCAGCAGTAGTTATTAAAGGTGAGAAAGGTCTGAGAAAGCTCCATGTTGGATGGAATATTTTGCTTTTTATTCTGTGTGCTTTAAAAAGTCTGGCTGTGGCAATACCAAGCAAGCTAACATTAACTTTTAAAGAGAAAATTAGCACCTTGACAAGGAGTTGTGTCACTTTTTCTTCAAGTTATTTATCTGAATTTTTTATCTGTAAATGGTAAATATAAAAGCATGGGGGAGGAGAATGAACTTTATCACCAATAATATTAGATGCTTTCTTTACATAACTCCTTTAGAATCCACAGAACCTTAGGCTAAGAAACTTAGTCTGCATGAAGATATGGGAATTGCTTGAAGTTACATAATTGTTTGGAAAATCAGTAAAATAAAAGTGCTAATTTTGTTGACAGGCTGATTAATACTGTAGTGTTTTCTGTATTATGAATGCACTTCTCTTTCAAGGGAGGACAGCTCTTTGCCTGTAAATTCTCTCAACAATACCTTTGTGTGTCTCCTGCAGTTTAAGTGTATTATTAGAGTATAAATTTGAAAGACATGTAACATAATATCACTATCTTCAGTTTCAACAGAGCCATAAGACTGTTATCACTGAAAGCAGGTGGTAGTACAAATGACTTTTTCTCCCTTGGGGAGTATTGGAAAGACTTCAAAGAGAGGACAACCTACAGCAAAAGCAGAAAAGGTTGATTTCATGACTTGTCTCCTACATCAGGGTTTTTCAGTGCTCTTACTGTCATCTTTCCATGTCCCATTGTCCAATTCCAACCAAATGTGACTCATCTCAGAGTAATGAAGGTCTCACAAGCTTTGTGTAATATGAAATTATAGAACCTAAAATACTGAAACCTAAATACCAAGAGGGGCTGGGGTTAGCACTCTGTTTTGGCAGAGGCAAACAGAACTCGGCCTCTCTTCTTCCCAGCAGTGGCAGGTTGGTCAGGCAGCAAATGCCCGCTACAGCCCATCAGAGGTCTGGACCAGCTGCAACTTGTGCTGCTTTTCCCCACGTACCAAACTATGTAAATATTGGCAAAAGATATGGAAGGAAAAAAGGGCTGAATAGTCTGTAGTGGGGATATGTAAGGATCAGAGGTCACAAAACATAATAAAACACCCTTACTTTGCTATGCAGCAAGTCTCCTTGTCACTGCAGGGATTGCCAATCATGCTTTCAAAACTGAGAAACAAATTCAAAAGTAGTAGTCCTATGGTAGGGAAAGCCTTGGTGTGCAAGTGGTGATACCAGTGACTCAAAGACAGCTCTGTTCTCGCTGAGTGAATACTGAATTGGTGTTGTTGCAGGACTTCTGGAGAATTTCACCTTTCTGGCAATGAGCTTTTCCTGATGACTTTCAGAAACTTGTTTCTGGTTACTCATGGTTTTTGAAATATCTTCTGCTTTTCTGCCCCAAAAATAGAGAGATTGAAACTTTCTCTGACTTCAGATGTAGAAGCATTTTTCATTTCTTTCCCAAAAACGCTGCACTGTATTGCTGATTCGCTCCAATCATGGCTATATTGTGTGTGAATCTGAAAACTCCAGAGCAGCACATATAAAGCATTATAGGAAGGTAAAGATACATGAATTGCAAAGAAGTGTCTACAGCAGTGTGCTATGTTACTGGTGTAGGTTCCTGGGGAAAGGTAATGCTTTTGTGTCTAATATTGACAGCTGTTATTCACTTGGATAGGGAGATCAAGAAGAAATTGAGTTTATGGAAGTTTGGGGATACTAAGCTATAAGGTCTAAAACTTTTATAGCAAAATGTAAAATGTTCACTACAAAGCAATAACGTATATTAAAATTTGATGACATCCTTCTGGCAATACTCTTACGTATTTTAATACATAACATAGATAGAGTTAAATCCATACCCAAAGAATAACTCCTAATTAGAGCAAATAATATCCAAGTTCACCCAGACATATTCTCCTATTTCAACATCATGTAAAGCCCCAAGCTCATTCTGTGAGATGGATTTTTTTAAAAGGGACTTAGGTACTTTGATACCCTGAGGTGGCGCAGGGGAGAACACAAAGAAGTTCTCAGGAGGTTGAATAACAAACTTTTACTCGCTAACTTTAGAGCATTAAGGTAGCATAGGGTACTTGGCAAATTTTAAAACAACATTCAATTAAAATAAGGCACTTTATGAAATGTTGACTTAGCAAACTCTAACTCAGGTTAGCAAACTCTAACCTGTCCAACTTTAAGTTACTCAGATTTCTAGAAGAAATCTTCTCTTAGGAGAAGAAAGAGAGAGGGAGAGAGAGAAGCAGAGAAAAATTAATAGTCACCACTTGCATCACTGTGGTCTCAGCCGCTATAAAATCCAAGATGGGGGCCTGCGACCACATGTATCCTTGTGCTATTGCTTTTATTTGCTCTGGTACCCTGGGGACATTCCCCCACCCCTGATGGGGCTTTTGGTGTGCTAGTGACTTGATAGCCATTCTGGGGCTGGACTAGAGGCTCCAGGGGCAGGGTGTGGAGCAGTGACCTGTCTCATCAATGCAGAACTTGCCGTACCCTCCCACCCCACACTTTAGTTGTTTTGAGCCAGTAATAATTTTCTTCAGTCTCTGACACATCTAGTGTAGTCAGAATTAAAAGCCTTGAAGCATTTTTTACTTTTTGACACCTGCAACACAGTCAAAAACCCCTGCAAAACCACTGCTGCTCTGAGCTCAGATCACTTTGCGTTGTGCAAGTGTTGGATGTGAAAAGCATCCTATTTGGACCCCATCTGTCGATTATGCACAGATCAGAGTCTGCCTGCAGACTAGCAGGTTTATGCTTTCTGGAATTGCTGGGTTTACCCATGCAGGCAGTATACTTGTACATACCCGTGCATCTTATATATTTGTATGTGCATGTATATATTGCATAAATGTACATGTACATAACCACATATATGTATGCAAGTGTGTTTCTGTCAGGAAATAGGGGAGGTCATAATCCAGTGTGCTATCATCCAACCTAATTCTAATTGAAAACACAAGACAACTGTATAAAACAATGGAAGCAAAATATAAGAATTTCAGCACTGAGGGAATACAGAGATATCTGAAGTTCATTCGTGTTAATTCTGAAATGGTGTTTTTAAAGTTAATTCTTAATTGAGTGACAGATCAGTTGGCTGTATGGAAGCTGGCTGATTGGTTCTGTGGGGAAAAGCAGAAGGAGCCAGCTGGAGGCAGCACTATATGACTCCACTTTCTTGTTGTGAACCTGAGTTGTTCAATCTATACAGTGCAGAGCTGTGCAAGTGGATTTACCAGCTTGCATCTGTTCCTGTTCAAGAGTTTCTGCCCCAGTATTGTGTGGTTCTCCATTGCAATGGGCTCTGATGCTCTTGGTGGCTTGTGAAGTTGAAGACCAGGGCCTGAGCACCTACATTCTCTGAAACATTGCTCCTAACAATGCAACATGCAGTACATGTGAACTTTTGATCATTGTTTTCCACTCCTGATTTGGTCTCACATGATGAGTATCTAATTACAATTTTAAATACTGCAGTTCATGAACGTGTGATTCAATATGCTTGGTGGTTTACCATGCTAAGAAGTACCTATAGTAATGGGGACTAAAGCATATTTTAACACTATTTGTTCCGTTTTCCCAACTATTAGCTATCTTTGCTGCTAAGAAAAAGATTAAAAAATATGCAGTAGTCCTTCCTTCACTTTTAAAAGTTTTTCTTTAAATGGCAGTGGTTGTGTTTACAAAATCAGGTGTAGGAAGTTGGTCGGGACACTACAGAATCTTGAATGGTCAGTGGCAGAAAGTCCCAATGGATGATGACAAAGCTTGCTTTTGGCACTGCACTATATTGCCCCCCTCCTTTACAAATCTGTATTTAATACATTTTACAAAGTTAGGAAATGCTCACTGTTCAAAACTTGTTGTTAGAAGTTCCTAAAGTAAATAATTTGGCTGTTAATATTAAGTAAGGTATTGCATGGTCCCTCATTTGCTTACTGTTTTTGTGTCTTTGTTGAATGCTCCCTTAAGGATAGTTTTTAGAATCAAAGTCTGAATTCTTAATTTTTATTTACTTAATTGTATTTTATACAAATAAAATACAATACAGCCCCACCAAATTCTGTAAGCAGCTTAGCAACCAAAGACCAAAGCTGCCCTTGTTTATTAGCTAACTCCGTATCTGGTATCTGTTGGCCACCCACATTTTTATCACTTTATGTAAATCTGGCACAAAGTTGGTTTCTTCCAAAGGGCAGTGGGACTGGGAAAGACTGAGGAGAGGGCAGGGAGGGGATGGATTTGAAAACAGGGATCTGGTTGTCACCAGTTGCTGAAGTTGGACCCTCCTAGGCATTCTGTGGGACTGTTCTATTTCATGCTGTTCTGGTCATCCAAAGCACAAAAACTGCTACAAGAACTTTGCTGCTCCATTTGTCTTTTCTGGAGGACAACAGAACTGCTCCATTTTCTAAGCCTGAGCCTGGAGCTGTGCCAGTGGGAAGAGGATTTCTTACCTGTCATTAAAAAAAAGACAAAAAGGAGGAAGGCTTCACTGGCCTACTGGCAGAATCTTCTCTTCTGTATGGCTGAAAATTACTTATGAAAGAATGGAAATCAAAATTGGTGCGCACCCACGGAGTTCTGGGTGACCAGGAAAGGGTGTATATCCAGGCTAAGGATGCGCAAATGCTAAGAAGCCTGGAAACAGCTTCTTTGGATGACAAAGACTAGCTTTGCACAATCTTTGAGGCTTTTCTCTCTTTTTCTTATTGATTATGAATTAAACAGGTCTATTAAACAAAACTTATTTTGACAGCTTGTGAAAGAGCAACAAAAGAAGCCAAAGCATCCTCTGTCGTGAATGCCAGCTGAAAAGTGATTCAGAACACGTTTACCATTTTGTCTTTGATTCTACAAACTCCGTGTCAGAAGACCAACATTTCTTCCCAGTGAAGCTCTGACTCATATTGATAGAAAATCCAGAAGTAACTGCCTCTTTACTTCCATACAGCTTTTCAAGACCACAAACAATCTATATATTCCTCATTAACAAGTAAGTTCTGGTTACTTTTACCATAGTTCTTTACAGCTGAAATTTATGCTGTACATTGCACTGGGGAGCCTGTTCTTGTTGCTCACGGCAGAGAGTTTGCTAATCTGCAAATGCTCTGGATATATTTAACTTCTGTGACAGCTTGAGGAGAGTTAATTTTTGCTTGCCATCTGTTTGTTGCTCATTTTTCTTGAACAGATGTTCACAGATGTAATTTGGAGATGTTTCATTCCGTGGTCTGTTTGGGATTGTCCCTTATGAGATAGTCTGTTTCATTTTCACAGAAGGCATGCATTGATGTATGCTTTCTCTTTTAATCTAGATTTGAATTTTCAATGGATCTTAGCATATATGTATATGTGCTAACAGATACAGAAAAACTAGTTGCCTTGCTGGGATCTTTGTGGAGCTGGCTAATAGCGTACTCTTATAGGTAAGGAGGTGGCCACTGGCCTCTGAAATAGCTTTGGGAATGGCACTTCTTAGGCTGAATGTGCCCTAGGCTAACTGTGCTTTCCATGCTGGCTGGCACTGTGAGATGGACCACCAAAGCCACTGAAACAAATACACAGCAAAATGTGTTTGAGTGAAACTTTTGCATTTTCTTCCTTTGGTAGCTGGTTTCACAGAAGTCAGACAGATCCCTAAACATGTACGTGAGTAGGGAGCAAATGATTGGAAAGGAATGGCAACAATTCCTGGAATTCCAGGACTTACAAATCTCCCTGGGGCAGTTGTAATTTTAAATTGCTACTAATTACATGCAATCAAGTAAGCCAGATTTGCAATCAATCGTGAATATGTGTGAGGCTTGGCATTTAGCTTAACACGGATAGCAGCAATGAAATACAACTAGCCTAATTTTCATTTCCTGCTTTCTGCACAGTTTGCAGGGCTACCAGACATGACATGGACAGAAGATATGAAGACAGTTTCTCAGGAGGCTTTGCTTTAAATTGAGAGTTAGACAGTTCTCTGATATTTTTTTTTCTTACAGTACAGTTAGCACAGGGCAATTAAGGTTAAAGCAGAGAGGAAACACATTTCAGTGGTAAACAGATATGGAAAACAAATCAGCAGCTAGTTGGAAACATGTCCAATCTCTAAGTGTAAATGCATGTGGCTGTAGGGAAAAAAAAGTCCATAACACACAGACCATCTGTGCTGTGCTGTCAGTGTGTACACACCTGTAGGCAGTGGGCTTCTGGGATTTTTGACAGTGCACTAGGGCAAGGATCAGAAAGTAAGTTGAAAACTGGGGTCAAAAGAGTTGTGAAGAGGATTTTTCTGCTTGAACTGAAGACATAGACACAGCTGTAACAACCTCATTTAGGGTGTAAATCTTTTGCCTGAGGGTGAGTGATACCTCTTGGTTTTGAATAATACAGTCCTGAATATCTAACAGTTTGTTCAATTCAATTTTTAGTCCAATAATGCCCATCTTCACCATCTCTTCTTTGAAATGCTGCAGCCTAAAACCTATGGACAAGAACTCAAGAATTCTTGATTTCTGACACCCAGCTATGAATGAAGAATAAATTTGAGTAAGTCACAGTACATTTTGAGACCAGGTTTTCCCATATGTGTAATAGGAATAAATATATCAAATGGAAGAGAATATATCAAGTAAGAAAAATAAATATATAGATATAGTATGTATTAAAATGCTATGACATTTACAATTTAAACTTGCCAATTAAAAGCTAGATGCATTATCTTAATGAATATCAGAGAGAAGAAGCACACAATTTGAGGTGGAAAAAATTGAAATAATCAAGATTTAAAAAAAAAAAAGTAGCATTTATGCTATTCTAATTGTTTTCTATGCAAGAAGTTTCCTTCTAGCTCTAGGGAAAATTCCAGGCATATTTGCTAAAAGAGATGAAAAGATAGTTTGCTATGCATGCTTGTAATGGATTTAAACTCAAAATACTGGTTTAACTGTTTTCATGTTTATAATTTTTATGAGCTTTTCACATTTGCTGTTCTCCTGTATTTTGTTGCCAACCACATACATTTAATATATTTTTCATTTTGTACAGCTAAATGTTCTGAATAAAATATCAACCATCCTCCACTACCCTCATCATTATGATGGATAATTTGCAGGTTGCTTGGATCTCAGTGAAGATACTAATAAACTGTAAAATATTGGTTACACTTGCTCATAGGTAAACCAGTGGGAAGTAACTGGGTTTTGAAATTAAATGCAATACCAACATTTATATTTTCTTTTAAAGGGAGGAAAAGGCATTGAAGGAACTGCAAGTAAAGTAATGGTTCTGATCTATTTGTTCCCTTCTCTCTAATCCTGTTGCATTCATCTCACATGAATTCCTTGCAAAAACAATTGAATAGAGCCAGGAAGAGTTAAACAACTGCTCCGATGGTGTTTGGTAGGCATAATTTACAAAGTGCTACTAGAAGTGACTTACTTGTTTAGGAAAGGAAACAAAGTACTGCATGACATTGAGGGTGCCATGGATGAAGCAGGACAAGGAAGACTGGATGCCAAGGCCACCCCGGTAAGAAAGGTGCTTCTGGAGCCAGTGGTCTGCCTGGCACCGCTCCATCCATGGGACTACCTGGGGGATGTGCTGTTCTTTTTGAGCTAAAATATCATAAAAAATACCAAATAGTTTAGAGCGAGGAGAAGATAGATAAAATTGAGCTGACACATCAGGAAATCATTATAATGAACACATCAGAAGAATCAGAATGGGAATAAAACTGGCAAACAGTTATTCCTCAGGCCAGTGAAAATGCATTACAGAAGATTTCTGTCTTTGAATTTAACTTTACAAGGAAATTAAACCAATTAGATAAGATCACAGACATTTCTTGTAATTCTTTTTTTATTTTTGTAAAAGCCTTGTTTAAAAATAACTACACTTGAATATTTGACTATAAACATAATTTCAGCCTTAGCTGGATATTAGAAGAGGGCAGTATAGCCAAACATTGTTCACCAGATAATTAGAGGAAATTTAGGTGAAATGTTGGTGGGGTTTTTTGATGGAGCTGTTTCTACTTTATTTTCCTAATGTTTCTAAAGCTCCTTAACTACAGGAACTACTTTTCCTAGAAATTCATATAATTAGAAGTGTGTGAAAGTATTTTCTTAGAACAAACTTCAACTTTTGCAGACAGCATGAAGAAGAAACATGTCAGCAGCTGCCCCCTCTGCAGAAACGTGCAGATGGTTTATCCAGGATGTCAGGATATTATTCTTGGATACCCTGGGCAAGAAAGTAAGTGTACTGGGACACAAAAATATGCCCATTTCGCAAATCTAGATGTATCTGAAGCACTGAGTGACATAGAGCAGGAAGGACTTTATTTGGTGTAAGGTAATACTTAATTTTGTTTTCACTGAACTAAAGCTGAAGTGAGTTTTCTATTTCCTTCAACAGGAACTAAGGGAATTTGTTTACCTGCAGAGAAAGCAAATACAGGGTTATTGGGTTTGGATGGCCAGGATTTGGTATTGATGGGGCTACAGGGGTGACTTCTGTGAAAAGCTGCTAGAAGCTTGTGCAATAGAAGAAATGCCAGCCAGCTCCAAGACAGACCCACTGGCCAAGGCCGAGCCCATCAGTGACAGTTGTAGCACCTCTGAGATAACTTAGTTAAGAAAGGGGGAAAAAACATCATCTAGGCAACAGCAGCCAGAGAAGACAGGAGTGAGAATATGTAAGAGCAACAACACTTCAGGCGCCAAGGTCACTGAAGAAGGAGAGGGAGGAGATGCTCCAGGCATTGAAGCAGAGATTCCCCCACAGCCCATGGTGATGACAATGGTGAGATCTCAAGAAACAAGACCATGGTGTTCAAGAAGGGTTAAGTCCATAAAACCTAGAGGCTATTTCATTCACTGCTTTGACTGCCAGATCTGTTGCCGTGGAAATGATAGCTGAGCTTTAGATCTATCATCCAACTTAAGCTAAAGTTTTTTCCTGATGAACTGTATAAACTTGAAGCTACTGGACAAAGGGAAATGGGGATTTAATCCTTTTAGCTGCTAGCACACATCCCTCTGTTCTGGTCTTCTTAGCATCACTCTTCTCAGTGAGACTATTAAAGGAGAGAGGAAGTTGGGATTAACAACCATTTCCAAACTTTCCCCTTGGAGATGCAAGGCAAATCAAGACACATCTATGTAAGTGACATGAGACTGTTGTTATGAGCATCAGGAATCAACGGGCAGGAAGGATCAGCTGGTTCAGGAAGGTACAGGAGGGGGGCAGCTCTTGGGGAGTGAAGGGCTTTTCAAGTTGCTTTAATGAGGCACGTGAGAATTTTTCAGGTTTTTTGAAGGCATCTGTCCTGGAGGTTTGTATTTCTGCATCAAGCAGAAGTCAGAGAAGTAAGTAAGAAAAGTGTAGTCTGCCCTGAAATGTTGTGTGTGTGCGCTAGCAGTGCCCCACACTGAATGACACTTATTCCAGGAATAATGTATTTCGCTATCTTCAGCTCATCTCAGCAATGCTGCAGGAGCAATTCCTTCACTTTGGAGGCAAAAATTACAAATGAGTCAAATTGAGTGATGCGATGGTTGGCTGAAGAAAATAAGATGAAAAAATTATTTATTAACATGGATGCACTACACACCTTGAAGGTGTGCATTATGGCCATGGTCTTCTGCAAAACTATGTTCAACTGACTGATGACTGACAGCTAGTGAAAATAAAACTGCGTTACGTGACTCAGTTTTTGTAGAAATATGTACATACATAAACAAAATGAAGCATACGCAATGTGATCAGATCTATATCAATGATTTCTCCTAAAAACGCTGTCTTCTATTATTCATTTGGGAGAACGGGGATGACAGCAATATGTATTTATACTTTAGATTAATGGCAGTCTTAACATTTCCATTTTCTCCATCTTAACATAAAGTTCAGCCCATAGCCGACCTCTGTCTGACTGTGTAATGGGTGAAAAAAAGTGAGACTTAGTATGAGCTTGTTTTTGAGTCCTAGTCATGTAAACACTAAATTGTTCATAAATCAGCTGTTATGGCTAGTTACACATAAAGATTTGCTGAGCTTGGTGATGATTTCAGAGCCTGACCCTGTTCAGTGTCTTTTGTAATGCCTTTCCTTTTTAAATCTGTTATTTGTGATGGAAAATAAAGTAAGTAACAGCTAGAGTTGTTCCATTGATTTATATGAGTTTTATAAGTTCCAAGAAGCCTTTTAGATGGAAGATGACTTTCATTTCAACTTTAATGCAAAATGTCCTTCATAGGAATATTTTCCATATTGGAAAGTAAAATTTTCTAATGTTAGGAAAGGCCCAGTTCAAGACTTATTGTATTTCTTATAACATAGCTTTGCTTCAGTTAATCATACAAATCATCATGGCTAGGCTTCGCGAACGAAGATTTGGGAAGGGCTCTACCCACAGTTGTTACAAGTGCGCTGGTGGCTAAAAAGGCCAATATGAGATAGACTAGTCCGGTTGCAAAAGGCACAGCAGAAGGACTCCTTAGGTGGTATATTCTGCAAGACACGATTCTTTCTGCGTTGTCTTTTCTCCTCAAGAGTGATCCTGCGTGCTTTCTCAAAAGCAGTAGTGTTAAAGATAGTGTGTCTCCAGACCTCCCAATTGGAGGCCAGAGTAGACCAGTTATGTTGATCAATATGGCCAAGGCTGAGATGTTGTTTCAGGGACTCCTTGTATCTTCTCTTTGGGGCTCCTCTCTTGTGGCAGCCAGTGACCTAAGGTGACTGAAGGCCCATACCAAGACCTTAAACCATCTCGTCCGGGAGCTGCTTTATGCTGACGCCGCCCTCATCGCCCACACAGAAGTAGCTCTGCAGCGTTTAACATCCTGCTTTGCAGATGCTGCTGACCTTTCTTGGGCTGGAAGTCAGCTTAAAGAAGACTGAAGTTCTCTATCAACCTGTACCTCAGGAAGTCTTCCATCACCCCCATATCACTATTGGCGAATCAGAGCTCAAATCAGTCCAGCGGTTTAATTACCTAGGCAGCCTCATCTCCTCAGATGGTAAGACTGACGGAGAGGTAGACAACGAGTTAGCAAAGGCATATAGTGCTTTTGGAAAACTTCATAAAAGAGTCTGGCGAAATAAACACTTGAAGAAAAGTACAAAGATCAGTGTTTGCAGAGCCATTGTGCTGTCTACTCTCTTATATGGATCCAAATCATGGGTCATCTACCGCCACCACCTGCGACTCTTAGAACGCTTCCATCAACGCTGTCTCCGTACAATCTTAAACATCCACTGGTCAGATTATGTGACCAATACGTCTGTTCTAGAACAGGCAGCAGTTAAGAGTATCGAGGCCATGTTACTGAGAACACAGCTGCATTGAGCAGGACACGTCTTAAGGATGAAGGACCACCACCTCCGTAAGATCTTGCTTTATGGGGAACTTAATCATTCAAAGCACATAGTAGATAATGCTGCCCTAGGCACAGCTTTTAGACCTGGTGACTTCAGTGTGTGGCTCTAGGTGTTCTTATTTTGTGATATTTGAGCTGCTGTTTTATTTGACAATGCATTGTATGGCAAAAGAGTATTTTAATCTCTCCTTCAAAGTTGTGAAACTGAGGAATAAAAGAACCATATTGGCGGATGGGGAGGGAAGACACTACCATGGTATTAAAAAACACACCAAAGCCCCTGAAATTTATGTTGCAGGGTATTTAGGTGCTCACTGAGACCCTGATATTAGCTACCTCCTCAGAGTCACACATAAAAGGTCATGTTTTCTAGGATGTTTTTCAAAATAAACACAAAGGAGAATTTTCATACAAACTATCCACTGGGTGGCAGAAGCAGATCAGAAAAAAACCAACTCAAACATGAGGAACATAAGAGGGACATACAGCACTAGCCACTATTTAAACTGTTTTGTAGCAGCACTCTATGAATCTGACACTTGAGCTGGATTTGAGAATAACATATCTCATGAGATAATATATTAGGTTTTTTTCCTCTCTTCCCCTTTCTTTTTGTAAGCAGAAATACACTTCTGCATGCACACATTCTCATCCCTTCTTTCTTTTTTTTCCCCTCAGCAACTACAGGAGAGCATTTTCAGAGGGGAAGAGCGCCTGGCCTGCCCTACCTTCTCACCTTTTTCTTCCCATGCCTTTGGGTGGAGGATGCTGCTGCTGAAGCTGGAGGCTTTGCTGTTCTACTCCCTCCTTAAGCAGAACTTACTGCTTTGGAAAAATTACAGAGGGAGGTGTCTTAAATCTTTGTCTACTCCAGTGTTGCCATATGTAAAAGAAATTTTTAGTATTGGGACAATGAAAATCCTTTCCAAAGGGGCATGTTCCCAGGTGATTCAGGTCCTTGAGCTGATCACTTTTATGAGTAGCTGTCCCTTTGTCTTACGTGGGTTTGTAACTTAAGGCAGATTTGTCAGCTTGAGGGAGGAGTTGGACCAGTAAAATAGTGGGCAACTAGTTAAGAGACATAGAGGGAAGCTGATAAATTTAATAGTGATTCACAACCCGCACCCCAGTATGGTTAGTAGCCTACAAGTTTTAGGTGAGCACAGTGAAAATGGAGGTAAAGGGGCAGGAGTTATGGACTAGTTGACTTAGAAAGCAACTAAGAACCAAGAGGTAAGTTTTATCCTTGAAAATTTTGTGATAAAAATAAAGCACAGTCTACATGTTCCTGTCTTATGTGTAATTCTGTCAAAAGCAGACCAACCCAAGTTAATATTGTTATCCAGCATGCTTCGCATGTGTGTGCGCATCCTGCTATGATAATGGAACATAATTCCTTTGTCCACTCTAAAGTCCCCACATCCTAAGTGACCTAAGAAATCCTGAGGGTTTATAAGAATATACTACTTTGGTTCAGCCCCTGGTTTATGGTTTGTTTTGTTTGTTTGTTTGTTTTAAATGCATTCTCTACAATATCTGTGAGAAAGAAATATACCTAGTTTTGTCACTGTTTAGGATTTTTTTATGGAGGATTTGGCCTTGTTGCCAAAATCTGTCCTTTACATCTGTCTGTTTCACTGCTCTCCAAACAGTCCTGCTTCAAAACTCACTCTATTCCTTCTTCTCTGCTCTTTCTGGAGCTCCTGGTCTCTTTCATTACCTGGGTGGGAGAACGATGCAGTAACCATCATGGTTAGTCTCCATGAATATTTTTGCCCTATTAAATTCAGTGCTCAAGAATGTCTTTATTATGTGCTTTATTATTGTGAGGCTGTGAGGACTGTGACTCTTAGAAAAACGTATTGCCTAGCAGGTGGGCAGAGTATGTGGTAGGACGGGTTGAGCTCAGCATCTGGAGGATTATGACTAACTGCGTGTAGGGCAATTGACCTGAAATGCTTTTAATTTACAAGGGTAGTTCCCAATAGCATATTTCTAGTATTATTTCTTTAGAGGACAATGCATGCCAAGTTGTAGTAACTAAAATGAGGTCAGCTATATCAGGCCCAGGCTATTTGACACCAAACTTTGCAATTTCTGGAACGAATTGGATGAAAGAAACTGTTGAATCTTGTTCTGGCATGAGTCTTACTCCCTTTTTATAACTAATTATGGCAGTATTGTTTCACTTTGAACGCCACTGCTAGAGGTACAAAACATTATGAAAGTTTACATGTTTTCTTCTGACAGCATAGTATAGATTTTTAGACAAAACTGCTTATAGCTATATTTTATCTAATCTTTGAGCAAAAATATGAAGATATGATTCTGCTGAACACACATAGTGAAATACACAAAATTCTGTATTCTATACAAATCTTATACGTAACTTGTTTTGAAAATCAGAAGTTTCTAAATAGAAGTAAGCATTCTGCAAACAGGTGTGATATATGCAATAAGGTGTTTGGCATGTTGAGGATTTTTACTGAATAGCAATAATCCTGGTACAGAGAGGTAAGAGCAGTGGGGGAATGAAGGGTGTTTTCCAATGGTCTGTATATTTTTATGCCAGATATAAAGTAAGAAAGTTAGTCTGCTGGGCACACTCACTGAAGAACTGAGCATTATTCAGGTCCAAATTTATTGGCAGGAGTAAGTTCTCCCAGCCAGTCTCAGTTCTGGGAGTTGTGGCACAGTGAGACCACAGCACTGTTAAAAAGAAAAAAAAAATCAAAATATTTCTTGGCTATCACTTAGAAAATGCCAGTTTTGAAATCTGAATGGAAATTGGAATATTACTAAAACACCTCAGAAAATTAACCCTAAGCGCATTTTGTCGATATTTAATTTTGATGATGTGTAAAATGCTCATCATAAAATTTGCTTGCAGAAAAAGAGAATACCAATTTAACAGTCTTAAAATACAAAGAAAAAGCCCTTGAAGACATTAAATATACAAGAAGAGAGCTCTGGTATTTGGGTTTTGTTTGTTTGTTGTGGTATCTTTTTTAGTTTTAAACATATATGTTTGGAGTACCCTGCTGTATTTAAATATCACATAGTCAAATATATTTATTTTTCACCTTTGCTTTCTGTAGTAAGGAAAATTAAATCTAAGACATGCTACACTCATCTGCTGTGATGGAAATTTTTTTTTGTGGAACACAGAATTATCTTTATTATTCTCTGTACTATTTTTCTTTTTTCCCCCCTTTACTATTTAAAGAAACAGCAGAAACTTAAGGTTTAGCCAAACTTGTTATTAATTTTCATTAATTTACACAAAAAATGAACAGAGTACTCATCGGCTATTGTTATTAGCTCAGGAGAAGTTATGGTCTTAGGGACATTGTATGATGCTGACATGAGCTTTGGACATGCAGTGCTTCTAGTAACTTGAGCATATACATTTTCCAAGCAAACAGTCTAGATTTTCCAAATAAAGGATGTAGAGTGGAAGGACATGCTGGAATTGGAAAAAAAAGCCAGGGTGTGGGAAATGTTAACTCACAGAGCAATTGAGTAATGTTAGTTGGTCCCTGTTCCATTCCCCACTGACCTTTCCATAAATGAACCCTGGGATGACTCACCCTGCAGTTCCACCTCCACATCTTGTCTGCCCTCCCTCCCTTTGGGGCTGCTGAGAAGTTGCAATGGCAGTCACCTTCATTTGGCTTTTTTATAACAGCAATTTGGTGTTTAGGCTTGGGGTTTTTTTCAGCTTCTATGCATAACATCCCTTTTCTTTCCTCAGGTTAAGGTAGAATTCAGTGTATTGTGATGTAAAATTGCATCCTTTCTAAAAGAAGTTAATTTTCACTTCTGTTCTTCTCTAAGGACAATCTTAACACATTTAAGCTGAGTATTGACTTCTCAACTACCATGTCTTTAAATATTTGATGCCAGTTTAGCATGGTGCATGTACTACCAAGGAAAAACAGCTCAGTGTTACACAACGCATCATCTACCATCTTTTTCCCATATGTCAAAGGGCAATAAACAGTGATGATGACAAGAATATTATCTGTTGATCTTGAAGGAAAGTATTATTCTTGCTTCACTTCCTAAGTTTCCAGAAATCAAGTTCCCAAAGACACTGTGATCAGATTTTATGCTAGAGACAAAACTTTATTGTTGAAACTTGTGTAATAACAGGATGGTCTTGATTATACTTTGAGGAGTAGCACTTGAAACTACAGAACTGGAAAGAAAACTCCTGCCAGTTCTCTGAACCACTCAGGGTCCAGCAGATCTGAAAAGGAGTCAGAAAATCAGTGCACCATTGTGTGAGCAAGGCAAGCCTTGCAGCACTGAGGCATCATGCCATTTCAGGAGTCTGTAGTTCCTCAAATACAATTCCATTTCATGTACTCTTTTCTGATTTTTTCCCCTATCTTCCCCTCATGTTTTCCTTGTTTTTCTGGCTCTCTGTTCACATTTTAGCTCTCGAAAGAGAAGGGGGAATAATCCACTTACTTAGTGGGAATTTGTGTGTTAGGCAAACCGAAAGGGAAAAATTGCTGTTTCTGGAGATGTCAGTAGTCTGATATCCTGGAGTTGTTCCTGCTATCTTTGTTAAAAATACCCATTGAATTGTAGACTTGTCTTGAGTACTTCTGATTTATTTAAATTTATAACATCCTTTGACAAAAATCTCCATTATCTAATTTTTGTGATATCCTTATTCCCCTGTTTATTGTACTTTGACAGCTGTCTTTATATTAATTAAATTATGTTAAGTGAATGGGTGACAGATTGTTAGGAATGGAAGTATTCCATATAAAATTAACTTCCAGTGCCTGTTTCTTGGAGTTGGCGAGAGAAGCCTAATAAAAACTGTGTGCTTAAACATGTAGCATTAGAATAATGGAATACGAATAAAAAAACCTGTGGTTCAGTTATAAAATCTTCTACTGGAAGACAATGCACACCTTGAATAATTCCCAGCACTCATATCTATTGTACTCAAAATCAAGAGTTGGACTTTATAAAGTAAATATTTATAAATTTACTTTATAAAGTAAATATATAATATCTTGACTTGATAAATTGTATAATATAGATAGATGGGAGTACTTTTCACAAACTTCTATTATACTTTAGCAATTATAAAACTTTTATATGAAAGGCTAGAACATAAACCAGGTGGTTTACTTAAGTAACAATGTAATGCTGCTTAATTATTTTCTCATTTGCTCACAATTTAGAGGTTTTTGAAAAAAACTGAACACAGGCAAACCCAGGAAAATAATACCTGCAGCAGAGAAGGGATTGCTTCAAAAAAACCAAATGATGGAGAGGGAGGAAAAAGATTGGAATGTTTAAATGTTTAAATGTTATTGATAGGGAAAAAATCCCCCTTTTTGAAATCGTAGCCCTAAGGAAACATATGGTAGTACTGTCACTGATTTTCAGCAGGGCTAGATTTCATCTATATAAATTCTTTCTCTACATGAAGAATAAATTTCTAGTATTGACTAGGCTATAGAGCAGGTGCAATTTTCTGCAATGTCTGACTTTGCCTTTACTCATTTTGGCTTCTGTATCTTTAATGACAGTGGTACATAGGTCACGATAAAAAGTTAAATGTTATTAATTCTTAATTAACATGAAAAAAATGTTGCTCTTAAAATGAAAACTATGATTCTATACTTGATATTTGCATATATAGAAACATAGCAAATGGAACTGTTTTATTGGTCTTAAGATTGGGATACTGAAAGAAATATTAAAGATGATCTTCCTTTGAAGTCAAAAGTGAATAAGATAATAGTAGTGTACATAACACACAATACAAAAAATATAAGGTTAGATAAGAAGAAAAGCTTTTGACAATATCGGTAAACAAAGTTGATAAGATATTGCCTGGGTAAAGTGGGAATTCCTTATTGCTGTATATCTTCAAGAGTAAATTAGGCAAATATCTGAAGGAAATTATTTAGGATGGGGACTATGATTTCATGATTTTTTTTTCCCTGTTTACAATTCATTGACTTTCATGACCTCAGTTTACCTTAAACTATCATTTTTTTAGGAATTAACAGTAATGGATGACTTTTTAATTAACTTTCACTAACCATTTTAATAACAAGGAGAAATCCATTTTTCAAACTGACTTTTTTCTTTTTGATACCCTTAAGAATCTATATAGTCTGCCCTCTGGCACATGCAGCCACAGTCACCTGCTCTGTCAGGTTCTGCACTTGATTATTGTTTTAGCCTGTAGTTGGACTCAGACTGATGGGATCTATCTTAAAATTGTCCGACTGTTTCCACTTGCTTTGTGGACTTTTCTTTAGAGGAGGCAGATAAAGCTGCTCAGGTACCACATATGACTTGGTTAGCTGACAGCCTTCTCTGGTGCTGCTGAAAATCCACTTTACGAAGTGTCATTCTTAGAAGTCATCCTCAGGTAGGGATGGTTTTTCTCACTAGGTCTGTAGCTGACTCTAAATAACTAAACAGTCTTCACTTTTCCACCACAGTGGTGTAATTTGAATGCATGTTTAGGCAGCTTGTGAATTCACAAACATCCTCGGAGTCACTCAAGATTCTGTGCTCTGTGTATCTGCAAGCTCTGTATCCAGTAAGTAAATTTATGGCAAAAATGGAGGATCACCATAGTAATCAAATAAATGAACTTTTGTAGTTCTCTAATTTTTGATTTTTGACAATTTTTGTTCTGTGCATCTAGAACTCAACCATTAATATTTTTTTTAAAAGAACAAACTTAAAAAAACCCAACTTTGACTTATCACAGGTATATGGCAAATAGCTGGGATGAGCCGGGCACAGTACAATTTAGAAGTCATTCTCTTCTTCAGGATTAATCTTTTGACTATTTTTCAGTCCAGAAGAGTAGCTTGAATTTTCTTCTTTGTAAAAAAAATGTACAAAGCTGCTCTAGAAGTCACCGTGCCCTCCTCACAAATGTAGGAACTTTCCATTATTTTACTCTCCATGTTTTTGGACACAAGGCTCCAGCCCACTGTCACTGACTCTTTGTCCCAGGAAAATTGTGTGATCCTTTGTAAATGAGCATTTTTTCTCACAAATTTAAACTCTGGCTCTTAAAAAGTTTTGGAGTACTTTCCATTTCTACCAGATGTTCCACCCATGTTTTATGGGAACAGATGAAGTCATTTAAGGATGTGGGGATGTTTTTTGATCCTCGAAACTTGGATTATACTCTTCACAAGCATCTGAAATGTCCCTCATGCATTAGAGTCTAAATGGAATTCTCCACCACTGAAGCAATCCACAGGTTATCATAACAGCTGTTTTTCTTTCCCCTTTCTATCTCTGAATGATAATTCAACTTGAAGGATAACCACGTATTCAATGAGTTAAAACTATGAATATATTCTGTTCCTTACCTTTTTTTCTCTTGTATCACAAGGTGGATGATCTTGGCCTTTTTGTGAATGAAGACTTCTGTAAAGAGAAATCTTTATATCCCTTCATGCCTCTATCAGTTGCTTGATACAATTACAAGTGTGGAAGATCACGGTGATCATCGCTTCAAGCCATCTTCGAACATGAAATTGAATTTCTTTTTATCTACTGTGTGATATGCTAGGAAATCCAACGGGAGTGGGGCTGCTTCGCCCCAGTAATATTCCATAAATTATGCTTTACTGCTGCTCCTCATCATACGTGCCCAGCTCTTCATTACACTTGGAGGACACAAGGTACAAAATAATTGCTCTATTCGTTTCTTTTCACTGCTTTCTATGGACAGTTCTGTGGGATTGGTTCCTAGATTTCTTTGACTCTTGTGCTGCTCCACTGCTTTTGAGTTCTGTCTTTCTAAGAAGATCTGAACCACCAGTCCTGTTGTACATTCTCCCCATGATGCCTTTTCTTTAGCTGCACTTTTTTCTGGTCATTCATTTTCCTTGGAGCTCAGTCCTTCATCCAGCTTGACCCTAAGTTCTGCAAAACAGCAGTCCCAGTTTCAAAGAGTGTTTATCAGTCTTACAGATGTACTTTCAGGATGATTTATTATCTTTCTATTATAAGCCCTTGTTCAGAATGAGAGTAATGAGAGAATGTCCTCCTGTCACTTTGCATGCAAGGCTATTGCTTCAGGTGGTCATGCTTCTTCATACTGACACTGAGCACTCAAGTACTATCCAGAAACCACCTTACTCTATTCAGGTTCTGGGGGTTCCAATGAGTTGGATCAAATCCCTTACCAAAACACCTTGATTAGAAGTGTTAATACTATAACAGCACAAAACACTTTAACGTGAAATAAAGCACACAAAGTAAGCTGCACTTCTTTTCTGCAGTGGATTAGTATTAAGCATAATTTCTTCAACCTGACCACCTGAGCACTGCTTCTTCTGTGCAGGTCAGTAACCAGTCCAACAGCTCTGCCACTACTGAGCCATGGTGTCTGTAGAGAAGTGCTTGCTACAGGAGATCCAGAAGCTCTGGGGTTGACTACTTCCTTCCAGAAACTGCTTCCAGCCCTCCAGCAACCCCAGAATTTCTTTTCCTGTAAGCTGGCAATCCTCAGCATAGGCTGTTTTACTATCTGATGTGTCTGAAGTCTACTGCACCTATACCACATGTGTTGGAGCCAGTTAAGAAACGTATTTTCTTACTCATCTGGCCAGTAACATTTTTGTGATATTTCTGCACCTTGAAGTCCTTCAGTATTTTCTGATTACATTGACAATTACTTGTGTTATGCCTCTGAAAAAAAAATTGCATGCATGAAGTTTCCATGCAGTTTCTGTTCATTGTTTGCTACTCTTGATGATTATTTATGCACTGTGTTCTCTTTCTTCACCAAGAGGCATTTACAAAGTGATTTTTCCCTCAGGCTTCAGAGTCCATCTCTTGAACAGACTCTTACAGGAATTGCCCAATCAGCTAGCTGCCTTCCTGTGCATCCTGTCTTCTGCTGGCAGTAACAACAGCAAGTTAGGCAATTACCTAAGTTACAGCCTTTCCATTCTAAAATTATCTACTACTTAAGAGTAAGAAGGAGCTAATATTCAAACACACTCTTTACATATGGTACTATCTAAAGGCTGTTTATTGCTTCAATTCTTCTTGAATGTGCTAGACCAGAAATCCTAGGCTTACCCAACTTACTTTTTTGTTTCTTTTTTTGTGCAGAAGTTGTGAATGGCAGGGCAACATTTTGAGGCAGGACAGAACTTTCTTCTTATTCCCCTTATATCCAAAGCAAAACCAGTGAAACAACTGCTAAAATGAAGTACTTCTCCATAGAGGCACTTCCTAGAGTGATTCTTATATAACTTACAAGGTCAAAATCAGATTTTGGGAGCTGCATGTGATCAAGCTGCTTTAAGTTAATGATCTCATCACAGAAAAAATCTGGAGTGTTAGCCACTGCAAATATATTTTAAACAATTTTTGCCTACAGCATATCTAAATTCAGTTCAGAGCTAATCAATATGGATTATATTAATTCAAAAGAGAACAAAATAGCTCATGGTGTGGTTTGCAAGGGGCCTGAGTTACAGGACAGCTGTGAATCAATAAGTTCCCACACAGTGCGCTCAAGTACTGGAATCTGCTACGTGCAATCTCCTATCTGTGAGTAATCCTACCTTTGTTCTTCTTTTTTTTTCATGGCAAATCAGAGTGATTTTATCTGGGAGAACTTTCTGTACAACCAGACTAAACAAAAACGATATATGGGGGAACAGTTTCTGTATCTTAAATTATGCTCAGTGTGGTACTCTGAAAATCATAGAATGATTTGAGTTAGACCTTAAAGCTCATCTAGTTCCAACCTCCCTTTTAAGGGCAGGGACACCTTCCGCTAGACCAAGTTGCTCAAAGCCCCATCCAACCTGGCCTTGAACAGTTCCAGGTATAGGACATCCACAACTTCTCTGGGCAATCCATTTCAGTGGCTCACCACCCTCACAGTGAAGTATTTCTTCAAATATCTAGTCTAAACCTGCCCTCTTTCAGTTTAAGGTCTAAAAATAAGGTCTAAAAGTGTAGAAGAGCCTACTGAACTAACATAGCATTACGCAGTGAAGCAAAGGAATTATTATTTTCCAAGTTTGAAAGTTTTTGTGCATTTTAAGTACTTATCTTCTGGGTTAATGACTACAGTTACTGAAAATCAAATATACAACCCCATTTTTTAAAGACCTATTTTCTCCATGAGGGCAATTCACATTATGTAACTTAATTCCAGATTGTATTGTTAATAAAGTATAAAAACCTAGTCTAAATGTCCTTGGAGAAGCCTCTCCTCAGTGTTTATGTAAAGAGACAGTGTTCCTAAAGTGGACACCCAACTTAAGTGTTTGTATCGGTTGCTCAGAGTACCTACATTATCATCATTTAGCTATGAAGAGCTGTCACTTAAAGCATGGAAATACAACTCCTCAATCATATTTTTTTAAAGCAATAGCTTAAATGACAGAGATTGTGAAAGCTTGTTTTGCAAATCCTGGTCTCCAACTACTATTTTGCAGTTGTTTATTCTCACACATTAGCTCCAGTTTCTCTTTTATCAGACCCCAGTCCCCGCTCTCATCATGATAATGAAAAATTCAGTTCAGAATCTTGACTATGCCAATATGGTAAACCGATGTATGTTTATTGGAGAATTGATGGAAAATACAGAAACATTGGTTTGCCATAAGGTTGTTGAAATTCTGTCCCTTAAAATACAACCTGCTCTTGCAGAGATGGTTTAACAATGTGATATGGTGGCTGACAGCATAATTAAGTAAATGTCTTGCATTGCTAGTTTTCCATAGCATAAATTCTAAGTGGTGTGATTACTACAGATCCCATATTTATTAGGTTTTCCTACTGTGGTTATGCATCCCTCCCTGCATCTCCCCACTCCTCCTTTCCAGGTCACACTGTGATCCAAGAACTTGGTTGTGCTGTCGCTTTTATATCAAACCTGTTTTTGCTGATACCTTTGCCGGTGATTCCTTAAGCAACCTTAAAACACTAATTCATGACATACAGTTTGAAGTTGCCTAGAATGCACCCTCATTAAGGTGTGAGGTGTGATCCTGGTGTCATAAAGACAGCCAAAACTCTTACTAAATTTGGCATTCACAAGCAAGCATATGATTATCAGAAGTGTGACTACACTTTATGTATTGGGCATCTGCTGAGGTGTAAAGAAGTATTGCTATTCACCAGAATGGGATTGATCCCATGAGAATTATCTATCATCACAGGTGTAAATTGAGCTGGTTCAGCATCAACACTTATCTCTGAGATTACTGGTTCCTGGTTGGCTTCCTACTATTTACTGGCTGATTGTAGGGTTGGATAAAAATAATCACAGACACAGAATTTCACTGAAACTTCAGGCCAGACAAACCTGAAAAGTAGAAATTATGTTTGAAGTTAGCAAAAAATACTCTTAATCTTGAATCACAGAGTATTCTGAGTTGGAAGGGACCCACAAGCATCCTCAAGTCCAACTCTTAAGCAAATAGCCTGTACTGGTTTATGAACCTGCAACCTTGGCATTATTAGCATCATGCTTTAACGAACTGAGCTAATCTCTGGGTCATAGATTAGAAATATCAGCCTAACTGTCTACACTACATAGAAATATCACTATATTGTGTGAGATCACTAGTAACAAATTCAGAAGTTGATGTAAATCAACTTGTAAATCAAATTATATCACCTGAAAACTATTAATAGGAAATAATCTAAATATGTAGGGTTTTTTTCAGAACAGTATATGAATTTAAAAGATGCTGTTTCATGCCCAATCTTTTGTACCTTTCCGCTTCATCTGCTCCATTTGTCAGTCATGGAAGGACATGGGAGAGGGCCCTCTGTTGCCTTTGTGAGGGAAGAAGGGGAAATTGTGGATGGTTAATTGGGGCTTGGGAGAATTGATCTTCATATGATTTCTCCAATGATGAGTCATTACCTCCATGACTGATATCCTCAGGACTATGCCATGCAAACACTAATATACACATCAATATGCACACCATGTAAAGCTACTAGAGTGCAAATCATTACAGAAGCAAGCTTATGTAATAATGAACCGTATATTAATGTACATTATATGTTTTCCAAACTTTTCAGTTAACACAGCACAGCTATGATACTATCTATCCTATCCCTTAAAACTTCACTGGGGAAAAAATGGAAAAATTAAAATTTTTCTTGAGCAAGGAAGAACAAGGGCTACAGAATATGATTTCTATTTCAGCAGGAGGAGAATAGACACAGAAGAATAGGTTTTGAAAAGTACTTAATCCCAGTCGGTAAAACTTGAATCTTCAATATATTTAGGTAATATAGATTTATCTTAGTGTAACATCTAAGAGTTTCTACAAGGAAACAATTTTGTATCTACATAGCCTTGGCCAATGTGACTTGTTTCTAGAATAACCAGAAACTTAATTTGAAACCACAAAATCATGAGACAAAGAAAGGCATTGAGAACTTTCACAGCATGGGACGAAGATGACACAATTTTTAATTGCCTGAAGCTAGACAGAAATGTAGCAGAGACCTCAAAATGACTAATTTGGATGCAATTTGTCCTTAGACTTTAGTTTGCATTTTCATTAAATTTCATTTTTGCATGGCCCCACTGGGCACCACATTGATTTATGTTTTACAATAAGAATGGGGTTTTTCCCCTCTTCAGACTCACCATTTAGGAAACAATATAAAACGTTATTGATATGTAATCAGCTAAAAATTCACCATTTTAATAATTTAATGATAGGAAATCTTAATGGATGAATAAACACAATGGCAATACAACAATCTACTCGGAGCTGTGTTCACATCCACTTTGTGCATCATCTCCTAACATGACCAGCCTATGGGCTGAAAAGACTGACCCTTCTATCCCATTTTTTGTGTAAGTTAAAGAAAAGAATTTTTAGTGCAGCCTGGGTGATCACTGGAGGATTTAAGTCATATGACAGCTAGTTGCAATTGAGATCGCTGCATTAGTACTGCAATTTTTCAGACTTAATTGTAGATGCAGCTGAAGGCAAAACTTATACATATAGCATTTCTAAATTGATTCCCAGGATATAGATTTGTTAATCAGAACACAGTCAAAATGATTAATGTTTAAGAAGTCACACTGGACACGAATGGTGGGAAACTGCTGTCAATATAAATATTCTCTTCATATAAACAATGAGCCAGAGATGCTACACTTTGAAAAATATTGATTCTGTTAGAGTTAAACCCTCTTAGAGTTGGCATTTGCTATTATGTACTCTGTCTGTAGTATAGTTAAAAGTTATTCATTTTTTTCATGAACTTTTTAAGCTAAAATAGGTATTGTCTACTCTATGAAAATTCATTCACAGAATCCCTTAAATATCTCTCTTCTGGAGGCTCTTCTTCTAAACTGGAAAAAATATACAGAAAATACACTTTTGTAGCTTTAGCGTTATATATACACACACATACATATGAATGAATTCACTGACAGCAATCAAACTGCATCATCATAAACTGAGACATATATTGGTTTATTGCTGAGTGCTCACTTTTCCAAATGTGGTCAGAGTGAGGATGGCAAACAAGGAATCACTATGAAAGATATTCCTTTCAGATGTGCCCAAATAGTGCCTTTCTGGGATACAATTTAGAATGAAAAGCATCTTTTGATCCTTTGCTGTGTTTGAGTAGGCAGACAACAGCAGGGTTGATTTTTAAAATTTCTGTCTTATTTGCACTTAACTGGAAGTTGATTGTTCTGTGAAGTGTGGAGGTGTTTGCCTGAATTTTGTGTGCGAGTAGGCAACACAGACATTTACTGCCTTGTTCATTCACAAAAATCTGCTGCTGTTCAGCAATCATCAAAAGAGACAACATGTTAAAGCATATTGGGGCCACGCTTGAACCTAGATTTGTCTCCTGGCTGAATGAACTATGCAAACACAAGCTTGTAGGCAGGCATGGGTATAAGGCAAGAAGGAAAGAGCTATGGAAAGAGGGTAGATCAGGTCTCTTAGTAATGTGCACCCTGATCACAAAATAGATGAAAGGGTCGTGGTTACTGCTGTGCCCACAGTGCAAATAGCCCACAATATCTTGGAGAAGCACACTTAGCACCAAGAAGACAAGCTGGCCTCAAATCCTGAAAACGGCAGTGGCAGAGGGGGTAAGGAGCTTGAGTATGAGAGCAAGGAGCCTCTGCTTGGGACTGCTGGCATCCATAACCCACACTGTTTCCTAACATAGGTGTCTTATTCACAGAGAACTAGGGAAGCTGCACTTCCCTATCAGGCTCAGACCCATTGTAGGCAGGCATTTATTTAATGAATGGTTTTCTCCATATGGATTCTTTCACAAGAGGACAGGGCCCATGTGACACAGCTCCAAGATTCCCCCTACACCTTCATGGAAGTGTAGGGGGAGACATGAGGAACATCATCTAGGTACAATCCGTGAATAAGCAATAGTTAGGGAATGGCCCCAGAGGTTTTACATACTGCTTCATCCGTGCCAGGCAGGCTTGCCACACCTCTCTCAAGTGGGGAGGTTCCTGAAGTTTGTGTGAAAGTTATGAGGGACACCACTCCTGTCTTTAGTAACACCTCTCCACATATGAAAGTCATGTGCTCACTGTCTGGTCATCCAATTCCCAAAGTGTTCCCACCAGTCTGTCTCCTGACAACAACAGTCACTGAAGCCAGGACTCACAGAAGACATTTTTCCCCTTCACCTGGAAAAGAAGTGCTGGGTGATGGGCAGGAATTTATTCAAGATATCCATGTGGGCATTGCCTTTGCAGCTGCAGGATTAGATCTGGATTGTTCGGTTGCAACACCTTGCAGCATGTGCTGTCCAAAGGTGTGCGGGGAAGGGAGGCAGCAGTTTTGAATGGACGGTAACAGAGCTTCTGCTTCTGAGCTCTGGTATGGGTGACGGTACTGCAGACACAGAGGAAAGGGATGTGTGATGATTACTGGAAGTTTGTGGGACAGGTTCACTTAATAAAGGGTAAAACCACATGTGCAACAGGAGCGCTGAGGGACATGGCCAAGTAATACCAAATCTTGCATTAAGCTCTCAAAACCAAGCACTTCCGAAATGAAAGGGACATCATCACCAAGCTATTTCAAACTATTGGCCTTTCCCTCTTGCATACAACAGTTTGCTAATCCCCGATGCGGCCGGCGGTCGGGATTGTCTCACAGACCAGGAAAAGCCTATTAGACCCCTTACCGGGTACCGTGCGGGACGGCGGGGGCGGCACTTCGGGGGGCAGGGGTGCACAGGAGGTGCGGCGGGGAGCAGCCAAGCTGCGAGCCCGGCCGCGTCCGGCGCTGGCCGGAGCCCAGGCAAGGCTGTGCCAGGGCGCGGGACCGGAGGGGGCGGTGCTGCCGGCGGGGCGGCTCCTGCGGGCGGTGCGGGGCCGGGGCGGCCGTGGCTGGGCGGGCGTGGGTCAGAGCGGCACCAGAGCAGCGAGCGGAGCCTGCGGCAGGTGCGGCACCGCGGCCGGCGGAGGGGCGGCGTGTGGCCGCCGGAAGGTCAGCGGGGCTCCCGGAGGACAGGAGGGCTCCCCCGGGGGCTGCATCCCTGCGGGGCTCCCCTTGCCCGTGGGGCAGCTGGAGGGGCAGCCGGGGAGGGGCGAGGGCAGGGGCACGGGCAGGTGCAACCCTCGGGGCGGCCTCTGCCACCTCCCCGCAGCCGGGCTGCCCCCGCGGTAGCCGGGCGTGGGGACCGTGGGCGCGGGAGAGCCGCGGGGCTGAGATAGGGAAACTTGTGCCGCCTTCTCAGCAGGGAGCTGACCTTGGACTGTGTCACTGGTGAGGAGTTTTTTTGTAACTTGACTGCAGTGCGTGCAGCAGATTGGACTAGCATGATATCCTTGCTTAGTTTATTGGCACGAGATGAAATCGTTTATATCTCACTATGTCCTTCTGTGCTGTATAGAAACCTGCTTAATTTTTTCATCACGTTGGTCTTGCACAAAGGCTTTGCGGATCAACTTCTTCAGTAGTTTGTGGCAAGAGAGTACAGACTTTAGAACAATCAGTAAAGTAGAAGGGTTTGTAATAACTGCAATTATACTTGCTTCTGTACCTGGAAAGAGAAGTTTGCTCTGTGGGCTACTTCTGATTACTGCTTTTCAGTTGTGTGAGGCTTGGATGTACATGCTACTTACTGTGCTGAAAGGATCTGGTCTCTGGTTTGAGAATTTCACATGCTGGAAAACCAGTCCACTGATTGATTCTGAAAATGTTCCAGCTTTTAGGCACCTTAGAAAGCCTTCTGAGTCTGTTACAATTAGTAAACTTGGAAGTCTTCCCCAAACCTTATTTATTGTGGGGGTGCTTATTATACAATATCACTCAAATATTTGTTCAAATGCATAATACTGAACTAAAGGATGAGCATAAAATATTTATTTGAAGAACTGTGTTAAGCAGTTTCTTTAGGAAGTTTAGTTTTCAGTGTGAAGACTTTGATAGGATACAGCATGTTAAAGATGTGCAAAATCAAGACAAATATATTTGGGGATGCATAACAGGAGTGTTGCACTTCCTGGTATTTGTGACTTTGGGGTCTGTGTCAGGTATCAGTACTACCTAGGATTCTGGACACCAAGGTTCCAGCAGAGTCGTACCAGTTAGGAGATGAGTAGCAAAGGTGTTCAGAGATCTAGAGAGCATAACCTATGGGAAGACAGTGAAAGAACTGGAATGTTGCAGTCTAGGGAAGCAAAGACTGATGAGAGATGTGATAACAATCTTGAGCTGTGTAATTGGTTGCTGCAGAGTGGTGGGAAGCAAACTCTTCTCCACATCCAGTGGAGACATAACAAGAACCAGCATGCTGAGCTGCTGCAGGAGGCATTGGGTTAAATCAGTAGCAAAAGTCCTATGTAACTGTACAGGTAATTGAGCATTGATTGTCCAAACAATCACTTAGTGGAAATCCTAATGACAAAGGTGATTGTGGCTTCCTGTTGTCAGAGACATTAAATGACCTCTTCAGGTCCCTTAAAGGCTCCATGGGTGGCAGAGGCTACCAGGAGGCCAGCCTGTGAACTCACATTCTTGATGATGATCATGCATATCGAAGAACCAGCTTTGTAAGGTAAACGTGGCTCAGTAATCCATTTATAGTAATTCACTCACATGCCAAACTTTTATACTAGATTTTGTGATTCTTCTTTCTGCTCAAACTGCATTTGCCATTAAAGGCTGATAACAGTTGTAGGTGATATGTTCAAGAACATCACATCTTGGTTTGGCACCATCGCAACTGGTAAATTGGCTTATGTGTAAATTTTAGGAGATTTGAGCTTAGTTTTGAAGTACAGTTATGCAAATTGTATCATATTGTTTCCTTGAGATCCTCAGTAATACAAATGTGTCTCAGGGAGTCCCTGAGGCAGAATGCTTTGGTTTAATTTGTCTGTATCTTGGCTGTGATCATCATCTTGGAAATGACTCGGAATATAATTCAGTTCTTAAGCATACTTTGAAATGCGTAGTTTGTCCTACTGCATTTAACAAGAGTTTGCCTGGTCCAATTATCAGCCCAACTAATTACAGAAATAGTTGACTGAAATGAGACTTCATGGTTTTCTTCCCTTATCTCCATTACCTAGAGCTTTTTGCTGCTTTGCTCAATTTTTATTCTTTTATTGTGTTATTATTTGTATTGTTATTATCAATTTATATGTTATTTATATTAAAAATTCTACCACATTCTTTACTTCTCGCAACTACTTGTGAAATTAGCTTCTCAGTCCCAAAAAGGATGACTTAAGGTTTTTGAACATCCCTGTTCTATAAGAGTTGGAGCAGAGAAGGCCTAACCTCTATTTCTAGGTTGTCTCTATTTGTTATTAATTGGTGTCCCTGTGTTCTGCTCTTGCTGTTTTAGAGAGGCATTGAATAAAGCTGGCTCAATCTTTCTGGTGTCTTTTTATGAAAAGAGAGGCTTTTTCAGTGCTCTTAGTCATCTGTATTATTAACATGTCTTTGTTTCCACCTTTTTTCTCGTTTATGAGCTGGCATGACATGAGCTGAGCCCAGTAAACCTGCTGAAGATGTGCTATTCCTGGGCTATCTTCTGCTTCTTCCTTCTCACAGAATATTCCAAGTTGGAAGGGACCCACAGGGATCATCGAGTCCAGTTCTTAAGTGAATGGCCCTTATAGGGATCAAACCCTTGACTTTAGCATTGTTAGCACCATGCTCTAACCAACTGAGCTAGTCTCAGCTGCCTCCCATCACACCCACAGTGCTGTGACAGGCTGGAGTGCTCGAAGAGATCAAGATGTGGCTTATAAAATGTCTTGCTTTTGGTTTTTATGATGTTGGTTTGTTGCACTGGACCATGTCAGAGTTTCTCTGAATCATCAGAAAGGACAAATTTTGTCAGGGCACGCAGCAGGGGCTCCCCATGGAGGGGTGGCAGGGATGGGCCTGACCTGTCCCACTGCCCCAGCTGGGAGCAGAGTGTTTGGGGGCACCAGGGCAGCCCCAGCTCTGCACATCAGGCACCTCCCTGGAGATGGGCTGAGGCCAGGCTGCGACATGGGCCTGTGGTGGGGCCTGGCTCTATGGGGCGCATGGCCAGGCATGGCTGGGCTGTCGGGAGCTGGGACAGGGGATGACAGCCCCAGGGGGCTGATGTGGGTTCCTGGGCTGTGGGAAGGGACTGGTTAAAGGCCTGTTAGTGCCGTGAGGCCCTTGACACATTTCAAAGCTTTGTTGATCCAAATTGTGTGTTGAAAATATGTGAAATCTGCCCATTAGCACAGTAGTGGATACCTGAAGTATCCGAAGATGTGGGCTTTAGGAAGGGTGAGCAGACAGCAAGTGGAAGGCCAACTTTGCCATTTGTGCCAGGTCACAAGGAGGCTGTCGGAGAGTTTATCTTCCCCAGTTAGACAAAATGGCATAACCTATAGAACTGGAATTTTTAGTGATAGAGACACATGTGCTTCAGCATCCTGTCCTTCTGCAGCACATCCTTGGCTGGAGCATATCAGGGTGTAGGGTTTGATGGCTGCTGTGCATCCTCTGCCTGGAGAATCCATTGCACCTCTTTGAGCACCCATGGCAACCAAGCTCAGATCTTTGGATTGGAGATGGCTCCATCAGGCAGGTCTGCTGGTAAATAGCCAGTGCTACTAGTCCAGAGTAAAATTTAGGGATAAGCAGAAAATTGTTAAGGAGGTTGCTGCACCATGGCAATATATATTACTTTGTTAAATAAACACCCCCCCAATAATCAAGGCTTGACATTTCCTCCCCGTTTTTGCCCATAAAAATAGGCTGAGCCCTGCAAGGCTTCTGTGTTGCATCATTTAGAACTGGATTGGCTGCAGAAAAATGCAATATATGGTAGAAGAAAACTTAGACCTGTAGGGGCTAGAAAAAATGGCTTGAGACACTTTTTCCTTCTCTCAAACTTATGTGGTACTGGGGTACTGTGAGACTTACAAAAGAAACTTTTCCAAGTTACCATTAATCTGCACAGGCATTGTTTTAAAGCAGCACTGATTGATTTAGCCTTCGAGGGTAGATGTCAGGCACACTATTCATGATTAAAAGCAGATAGAAACCAGGTAGATGAGTAGTGTTGATCATACTGGATAATACTATGAGTGGAAAGAAGAGTACAAAGTAAATACATGTCAACCTTTTGGAATTTTATATACAATTTCAATGTTGGATTGAGTAATCAATCTTTTTATCAGTGTGTTTCATGCTGTAGTAAAATAGGCTTTAAGTAGTGAGAAGTTAATAGCTGCTCTAAGTAAAACACACAGGCATTGGAATGAGACCCATTCTCCATAACTAAGCACATGCAGAAATTGCAGGGAAGTTTACTTAAACTCGATGTGGTGAAAAATAAAACTATCATTCGTGCTAGTGAGATTTACATTTTTTCTTGAATTTTTGGTCATATCAAAGTAAAGCTGTTAAGAATACTGCATTAGCACATAGGAAATCTACATTTCCACCTTGAATGTTTATAATTTAAGGCCTCTTCGAAATTCAGATTTTTGTATTCCAAGATTTTTCTCTCTGTGATTAGTTCTAGTAGCTTGCTCTGAAGCTCTGGTTTGAACTAATAACAAAGAGAGGCTGGAGGCTTCTTAGCAACAACAGAAAGAAATACTGATGTGGCAAAATGAGACGGTTATGGAGATTGCAGAGGGGAAGACAAAGAGGGACTGGGATCAATCACAAGTCCTCTGGGGCAGGAGGGGTTGGGAAGTGACTGCAAGGGCCCTTTCGCTGTGGGACTAGGGGTGGGGAGTCTTCTGGCAGCTGACAAGGGGACAGAGGCATGAGGAGGGCTCAGGGTATTTTTAGGACAGGGAGGGTTTGGCAGAGCTTTGTGGCAGCAGGGTCTCTTTCCCTCACACTTTCCATCCAGACCAGTTCTTCTGATTGTCTTCTGCACTGTCCCATGTTGTGGGGTGCCTCTTGTCACCTCTGCAGCCATACATTTTTTCTCAAGCTAACATTTTTTTCTTTCCCTCTTCATTGGCCCCTGCCAATACCTCCCAGACTTTGGGAAAAAGGCTGGGGATCTCAGTGTTGCTTGTTCTGGCTTGTTCTGGAAGGTGGTAAAGGGAGGTATGAAGAGGGGTAAAGGGACTGTGCAGAGGTGAGGGCAGTGCTTCAGTAATCATAAAGAGCAAGATTTGCTTCTTGTGGAGTCCTGAGTGACGTGAGAGATGTACGGCAGAGAGGTATAGCAAGTCTGCCTCATGCACACTCATCTCTGTCCTTGGAGATGGTGTCAGAAGTATTGTGTAAATATGAGGTGCTAATCAGCAGTTTGGGATGTAGCTCTGCCCTCCCCATCTTTTTTGGCATAGGTAAAATCTACTGGTAGAAGTGGACTACTTATTGACAAGTGTGCAGGTCTGTATGTGGGTCTAAAAGATGTTGAATGAAAAAGTTATCATTTTTTGTATGTTTTTGTATGTTTTGGGAACATTATCTGGAGGGCTCTAAATGTGGCTATCTTGACATGGCATATTCACAGCTCTATATGTGCTGTGTGACAAAACTTGTAGGATATTTTAAAAAGATTTTATCTGTGGAACATGCTAGAAAAGTGTCTTTATTCAAGCTGTCTTCGAAAGGAAGAAATTGAGTTGTTGGAATGAAGAGTGTCCCAACTTCTGTGGTTGTAGTGTACATTAACACTCCCATTTGATTAGGTCAGAGCATTTTTGTATATTTTAAAGACAGTTACTCTACCCAAAGCTATTTTTTGTGTATTTTTCTCCCTTTTTTTTGTGTAAATTTTCCGAGCCATGGTGATGATAAAACATGTTCTAACTTGCCTGAACTGATTTGTATCCTACATCAACAGAAAGTGGAAAAAACACAAAACCCCAGAGCTCTACTTTGAAATTAAGCCAACAATTTTTAAAGCATGCCAGCTTGTACTTTCCAAAATATAACAATCTGTACTTTCTTCATTAAGTAGAGTTAATGATTTCCAAAAGTTTTTTTTCAGTCAAAACTGTTTCAGCTTATAAAAATGAGCCTAATTAGGGTGATTTGAAGACACATAAGTGAAGAGTGCTGCAGTTGGTATAACAGCAAGAGTACATCTAGGCTCAACCTTTAGCAGACACTTGGGAAGTCTTTGTTGTGAAGAGTGCTTGTGCTTCTTTTGGTCTCAGTAGGTGATGCCAATTCTCACCCCCTTATGATCTCCCTAATGCCACAAGAGCTTGCAGTATCACATGTGGAGAGGTCAAGATAACTTTGCATAGTGATACAACTATGTGATACAACTGTTGATACAAACAGTACAATTTATAGAATACCAGATTATTGAGCTCAGTTTAATATCTTGTGGTATAACCCTTGCTCACTAAAGTGTGCAGAATTGTGTAAAATACCTATGGCCTTCAATGTCCCCAAATGTAGTAATTTCTTTTTCTTAGTCTTTTAACCACCTGGCATCTCCTGAGTGTCTCTCTTGGAGCTGCGTCCCAGACAGACTCCATTAGAGAGGGATCTAAGCAAGGCTGTTTAAATAACTTTCTCTTTAATTGCAGCTCTCCTTGACCAGATCAGCATGTTCCTCCTTACTTGCACTTGGGATCTGACCTTGGTTTTCCACTGTTTCCCCTTTCCTCATTGCGCATAGAGAAGATGGAATAGGAGAAAATAGATACTGTAAGCATAGCTGCAGTGTCCTATGTGGAGAAGAGGGGGCGGACACATCTGTGCAATGACCTAAAGGGTGGGTGAATTATGCAGAACATATCTTGAAGATAGCAGAGGTGGGAGTGGACCATGCAGAACTGTTAGCTTTGTGAATTCATTTATTTCTCAACTGTGGGAAAAGTTTCAAAACAAAAAAGCACTCTGCCGAAGTGGCTCTGAGGTTAGACTTTATGCCCAAGACAAAAACACGTGGGAAAGTTACATAATGTTGAAATTTCAGAGGTTTGATTGCCTATGGGAGCTGGACATGGGAGTCTCCAGCTCTTAAAATCTTGGCCCTGATAGCACAGGACTGTAAGGGGTAAAGTAGATCACTGTTGGCAGAATATGAGCCAAACTTAATTTCAGTGTCTTGGTAAGCTGTGTGCCTTCTTTCGCCAAGTGGAATGGTATCTGCCTGCTTATGACATTTCCATTAGGAGGGAACAGAACTGGGTGAGAGAACTGCTGAGATATACCATGAGATTCATTGTCAAGCCTTGAGGTAGAGCAATGTGGGAAAGTACAGCCAAGAACCTTGGAGCTAGAGTGCAGCCCTTCATAGCAACTTAAAACAAAGAAAAGGTTATGTGGAAATGCAATAATAAGAGGTGTTAATATGTGGAGGGGAATTTTCAGAGGCAAAACACCTAATTATCTTGCTTACTAGAAGGAAACTGAAATTCTTACCTACTGAAAAGAAGTCCTCTTTGTCTTTCAGAAGGTGTCACTTGCAGAGGAAGTGAGTATCAAATGGCAAGCCTAAAAAAACCAACCAAATAAATTAAATGGCTTTTTGAATAGCTCTGTCTGGAAGTTGAGAGAAAAAGAAAATGGAGCAATAAAGGCAATTAAGAGACCTGGAGGCATTTTTTCTTATCCCTGAAAAATAAAATTGAGAATCTTTCAGGTCCTGTGTAGAATGACACAAGCCATGAGAAATTACTGATGATAAAATGTAGCTACATGCTAGCAGTATATTAAATTGTAAAAAATATACCCTTGCAGTATACTAGAAGATAAAATGATAAAGGTGTTTTTTGCTGTTTTACTACCATGGAAAGGAATAAGGGGTAGGGAAGGGGAAGAAGATTTGCTGAATAGGAATAACAACAAATTCTTTTTAAAGGTCCTGGACAATGGAGGTTTATGTTTGTTATTCCCTGGTGAATTTTGAATGAGGAGAAAGGAATGTAATTGTATACTCCTGTGATTAAGTCCATTTGCTGTGCAGAGAGGCCCACATGGCCATGGTGTGCTCATGACTGGGCTGAAATGAAGATTGACAATTTTGCCAAAAAGGGGAGGGAAGCCAGAGTGCAGAGGATTTCATTAAGGAGCTCAAAAGAGAGGACAGCTGCACCTAATTTTCAGAAGCACATAGTTGTCTTCAGGGAAGCCAAGCAGTGCTAAGAATAAAGCTTAATTTTTATTTCCTAAAGAGTAAGAGCATTCCATTTATTTTATCTCTTATTTTCTTTTCTGATCTGGATTTAAATAAGTTATCTGCCCTCAGATGAGGTTTTTCTAGCAAAGAAGAATTACTTCTCTGTATAGGCATAAGTATACCTACTTATGCTAAGTACTCACCATGGATTATTAGTAGTTCATGGTTTGATGGTACCTGAGAGTAGCCAAGTAAAAGGCATTAAAAAAAAGCATCCTGGAGCTGTCCAGTACAGAGCATTTCATTTTCAGAAAACCTGATTCTCTCTTCTACACTTGACCACATCCAGTTTTGTGTTTGTTTCATGGGTCACTCTATCTGATTTTTAAATAGAGCTGGGTGATATATCTTCTGCTCCTGCAGAGTTACTTAGAGGATGCCTTTGAAAAGTTGGACAGCTGCAGGCAATGAAATCTTGCTCAGAAATCAAAGTGCGGTGAAAATTCTGTTATATGGTGATTTCATCCTGAAAACTCTGCTACACTAATACCAAAATAGAACTTAAGCACTGATTGTTGATACCTGAAGTAAATATATAATAACTTTAAATCATTAACCTATTTTCTTGTTTGAATACACAGGAAATAGCTTTTCTTTCCTGAAAATGAATAGGCCAAGATGTAAAGAATATTTTGATACCATGGAAAATAATAATAATTATTTTGACAATTACTGGGAAATAATCCTATGTACCTCTGTGACATAGAAATTTTGACACTTTTTTCCTAAAGTGGTTATTTTCTAGTTTTTTGTTTGTTTATACCTTTTTCACTGGTTGATATTTTAAATCTGGTTTTGTTGTCATGGAAGTTTATTTTACAGTATGACTGAGAAGAAACTGGCTTTCTTTGTTTATTCCTTTTTTTCACCTTTAGTAATATCTGAGAACCAATAATCATGTGCATAGGTAGAGTTCATCTTTAATAAGTTCATTCTAAAACATACAGGACAGCATTTGATTTTAAAGATCTAAGATATAAGGCAATGCTTATGGATTATGTTATCGTTGCTAGTTGTTATGGCTAAACTATAACTAAATTGATTGTGAATTCTGATCAATTATATAGCCCAAATAAGAACTGAGAATCTAATCACACATCTTGGAATAACTCTCAGAGGCAAGAAAATCCATTTTAGTCAGTGGATCAATTTTTTATAGTTTAAGTAAGGCCCAAAATCCAATTCCTATTCCTAGCCCCCCACCCACATCTCAACCCCATGTGAGATGGGTTTTCCAGACAAAAACACGAGACTCAATATGGGGGAAGGAATATATTACAAAGACTATACACATAAATAAATACTATAATACATTACAAACAATCTTAACTCTATATCTATCTCTACCATGACAATAATATTTACAGTGGGCTAAATCTCTTCTCTCTCCAAATAAAAGTCCAGGAGAGAAGAAGAAGAAAAGACCCCTTCCAGTCTCTGAGCAACAGGTCTCTCTCTAGGCAGTAGGCTTTCTTCTTCTCTTTCAGGCAGCAGTTGCAGCTGGATCCTTGTCAATACACACGAGGGGGGTCTCCAAGCCCCTCTCGGCCCCTCGACGCCAAACGAAGGGTCTTTCCGTGGACCACGTAACCCCAGACAAGGTCGTTCCACCACGGTCATATCACGAAACACGGGGGTCTTCGTGACAGTCTGGTATCTTCAGGGGAAATCAAGCCCCTTCACAGAGCTTCTGTGCTCTGCTTCAAAGATGGCTGCCAGCTTCTCTGAAGCTGCAGCAAAGGGGGGGAAAGCCCAAGGTCACCCCCTCCACACACATTCCTTTGGCCATCCTGGCTGAGCTCTCAGGAGGCCGGAGCTTCTTAGCTCCTCTCTGTAGTGCATACTGCACTTTAGGACTCCACTCAGTCCACCACCCCCTCCTCTTTCTCAGAGGGGTCTCTAGCGAGTTTGGGGGTTTTGGTTTGAGCCAGTTCTTACCCTCCGAAACTCTCTTCCTGCTGCTGGCTCGGGTCTCTTGTCCTGTTGCTGCTTTTCCTTCTCCTCAGACACCTCTGTGTCTGCCTTAGCTGCATACCGGCTTGTGTTCCTCCTTCTGGTCCTTATCAGTTGGCTCTTTGCCACTGCTCTTCGGACGCTGCTGTCTCCGCTGCTGCTCCGTCGTTGCTCCCAGCGTCTCCCACTTCTACTTACAGGGAAGAAACTCCCCCAGCTCCTAGCTACAGGCACTCAGTCCAGCTTCAACACCATTCCGAGTCCCTGCAGCCCCCCAACCGGGGGCTGGGGGGGCAGAGGCCCCCAAGGGGCCGGAGCCCCTTCTCCTCGTGGCCTCTACAACATGGCCACCTCTTCTTCTCACCAAAGTACCACTGCTTCTCTTCCGGTCTCCAGAGATATGTTTATATTTTGCAGGAGCATTGATTGGGTCAAGCCCCAAGGGTCACCACCCCCTGGGGGTTACCACTTTCAGCTTCAGGGGGAAACCTGGTTCAAACCACTACAACACTAGTATATGATATTTTACACACCATCTTTGACTGTTGATACTATACCGCAGAGATTCTTCCAAGGAGACTTTTTTTTGAAAGAGATGGCCCTTTTACAGTCATTCTGAAAGTCATTCAAGTGCCAGAATACAAAGTCATTCTAGTGCCAGAATAAACCCAGGAAACACTGTAAGCATTTGCTCTGAAAGACTGTAAGTGATAGTCAAGATTTTATGTTATTGGGAACACAGAATAGATTAGAATTCCCTCTTGTATATAAATTAATCTTTTTAAACAAACCTGAAATCTACCTGTTTTTCTAAGAGCACTGATTTGACATTTTCTAAGAATACCAGTTTGACATTTTAAAAAAAAAAGCTCATCTCAAGTTAAATAACTCTGGAATATGTCTGAAAATGCATCTTCAGAAATGTCAAATTTCTGGCACAAATAATAACATATTGTATTCCTTTCACTTTTTGAAAAAAATTTTATTAAAACTTACAATAATATAAAATCTGCTTTTTTAAATTTGTGGTATTCCCCTGAAAGGTGAGCTGTACACCTGTTTATTCAAGAAGGCGCGACCTGTGCTTCGTTCAGGCCTGTCTGATCATCATCATGGCTAGGCTTCGCAAACGAAGATTTGGGAAGGGCTCTACCCACTTTTCTAGCAAGTGTGTTGGTGGCTAAAAAGGCCAATACAAGAAAGGCAAGTCCGGTTGCAAAAGACACAGCAGAAAGACTCCTTAGATGGTATATTCTGCAAGGCTCGATTCTTTCTGCGTTGTCTTTTCTCCTCAAGACTGATCCTGCGTGCTTTCTCAAAAGCATCAGCAGCGTTATAGATGGTCTGTCTCCAGGCCTCCCGATTGGAGGCCAGAGTAGACCAGTTATGGTGATCAATATGCCCGAGGCTGAGTTGTTGCTTCAGGGAGTCCTTGTATCTTTTCTTCGGAGCTCCTCTCTTGCGGCAGCCGGTGGCAAGTTCACCATAAAACAGGATCTTAGGGAGGCGGTGGTCCTTCATCCTGGAGACGTGCCCTGCCCAGCGCAGTTGCGTTCTCAGTAGCATGGCCTCAATACTTGTGATTGCTGCCTGTTCAAGAACAGATGTGTTGGTCACATAATCTGACCAGTGGATGTTTAGGATTGTACGGAGGCAGCGTTGATGGAAGCGTTCTAGGAGACGCAGGTGGTGGCGGTAGATGACCCATGATTCGGAACCATATAAAAGAGTAGACAGCACAATGGCTCTGTAAACACTGATCTTGGTACTTTTCTTCAAGTGTTTATTACACCGTACTCTTTTATGGAGTTTTCCAAAAGCACTATATGCCTTCGCTAACCTATTGTCTATCTCCCCGTCAATCTTACCATCTGAGGAGATGAGGCTGCCTAAGTAATTAAACTGTTGGACTGATTTGAGTTCTGACTGGCCGATGGTGATGTGGGGATGATGGAGGACTTCCTGAGGTGCAGGTTGATGGAGAACTTCAGTCTTCTTTAAGCTGACTTCCAGCCCAAAGAGCTCAGCAGCATCTGCAAAGCAGGATGTTAAACGCTGCAGGGCTGCTTCTGTGTGTGCAACAAGGGCAGTGTCATCAGCGTAAAGCAGCTCCCGGACAAGATGGTTTAGGGTCTTAGTGTGGGCCTTCAGTCGCCTTAGGTTGAATAGGCTTCCATCAGTACGATATCGAATGTAGATACCGTCCTGATCATCAAGGTCTGCCGTGGCCCTTTGGAGCATCATGCTGAAAAAGACTGTGAATAAGGTAGGAGCGAGAACGCAGCCTTGTTTCACACCATTCTTTATTAGAAAGGGCTCAGAAAGCGTGTTGCCATATCTGACTTGGCCATGCTGATCCTCATGAAGTGAGATGATCATTTTAAGGAACTTGGGGGGACAACCTAAACGTTCCAAAATCTGCCAAAGACCTTTTCTACTCACAGTATCGAAAGCCTTGGTGAGGTCGACAAAGGTTACATAGAGACCTTTGTTCTGTTCCCTACACTTCTCTTGCAGTTGTCTGAGAACAAATATCATGTCTGTGGTGCTCCTGTTGTCTCTGAAGCCACACTGACTTTCAGGTAGAATTTCTTCTGCTATAGCGGGTATTAGTCTGTTCAGGAGTATTCTTGCCAAGATTTTGCCAGCAATGGAGAGCAGAGTTTCATGGCTAGGCTTCACGAACGAAGATTTGGGAAGGACTCTACCCACGTTTCTTGCAAGCGCGTTGGTGGCTAAAAAGGCCAATACGAGATAGACACGTCCGGTTGCAGAAGACACAGCAGAAGGAGAGCAGAGTAATACCACGGTAATTTGAGCAGTCTGATTTAGTACCTTTCTTCTTATACAAGGTGATGATGACTGCATCAGGAAGGTCTGAAGGTAGTTTGCCTAGATCCCAACAGCGCACCACAAGCTCATGAAATTTAGCATGGAGTGCAAGGCCCCCATGTTTCCAGACTTCAGGTGGAATTCCATCAACCCCAGCTGCCTTGCCAATTTTCACCTGCTGTATGGCCTTGAGGGTTTCTCCTAGAGTGGGGGCAGTATCCAATTCGTATTTCACCGGTTGTTGTGTGATGGACTGAATTGCTGAGTCTTGTACTACACGGTTGGTACTGAAAAGAGTCTGAAAGTGTTCAGACCATCTATTCAGAATGGAGGTTTTATCTGTCAGAAGCGTTTGACCATCTGCACTGAGTAGTGGGCTTTGGACTTGGTATGTGGGCCCGTATGCTGTTTTCAAGGCCTCATAGAATCCTTTGTGATCCCCTGTATCTGCACATAGTTGAGTTTTTGCAGCTAGATCGGTCCACCACTTGTTCTGGATGTCACGGAGTTTCTGTTGGAGCTTGCTGCATGCAAGACTAAAGGCTGTTTTTCTTGCGTGACAGGATGGCAGTGCAAGGTGTGCTTGGTGGGCAGTTCTCTTCTTCCTCAACAATTCCTGGATTTCTTGATTGTTTTCATCAAACCAGTCCTTGTTCTTCTTGAGGGAGAACCCTAAGGATTCTTGAGAGCATTGCAGGATGCTGCTTTTAATATGCTGCCAAATTGTTTCGGGAGAGGAATCTATAGAATCTGTGGAATGGTTTTCGAGCCTAGTTTGAAGATTTGTCTGGAATCTTTCTCTTACTGTGGCTGATTGGAGATCGTTAACTTGGAGTCTTCTCCTTGGGATACTGCCCCTTTTGGGTTCGAATTTGAGATTGAAATTGAGTTTACAGCGCACAAGCCGATGGTCTGTTTGGCATTCTGCACTGGGCATCACGCGGGTATGGAGGACATTGCGGACATCTCTCTGTCGCACCAAGACATAATCAGTGACGTGCCAATGGGCCTGTCTGATACCATTAATATATAGTGTAAGCAGCTTGTCATAGGTCCTAATAAGTGTGCCATGTTGTTTTATTCATTCTTTTGCAACCTATATTAGTGACAGTAGACATTTCTTAATGGACTCTATGGAAAATAAGTTACATATATCTTGTATGTTTTGAGATATCGGAACTACTCTGGAAAAATTAATCTGAACTTTTGAAAGGAAAGATGTTACCTAAACTGCTCTAACCTCTAATGGCCATTTAATGCAGATGTTGCTAATTTAAGTCAAGCTAGCTGCTTCAGAAATGTGACACTTGAATTATTTATAAATTCTAGGCCCTTTCATGTCAAAAAAGCAAAGAGCAGAACTGTTTGCACTGTTTTATTGAACAGAAAAGTTGCAAATGGAATGGCATGAAAGAGGCAGAATAGAATCATAAAATTGTTAAGGTTGGAAAAGCAGTGCCATGGAAAGGGAGCTGGGGCTCCTGGTCGATGGCAAGTTGAATATGAGTCAGCAGTGCCCTGGCAGTCAGAAGGGCCAAACATGTCCTGAGGGGCATCAGGCAAAGTATCACCAGCCGGTCGAGAGAGGGGGTTGTCCCGCTCTGCTCTGCAGGGCCTCGAGGGGAAGCTGTATGAGGAGTGGCTGAGGTCACTTGGTTTATTCAGCCTGGAGAAGAGAAGACTGAGGGGAGACCTCATTGCAGTCTACAGCTTCCTTGTGAGGGGAAGAGGAGAGGCAGACAGGACCTGAGGGAATTACCTGAGTTGTATCAAGGGAGGTTTAGATTGGATATTAGAAAAAGGTACTTCACCTAGAGAGTGGTTGGGTGCTGGAACAGGCTCCCGAGGGAAGTGGTCACAGCACCAAGCCTGAGAGAGTTCAAGAGGCATTTGGACGACACTCACAGGCACATGGTGGGACTGTTGGGGATGGTCCTGTGCAGGGCTAGTAGATGGATCGAATGATCCTTGTAGGTTCCTTCCAACTTGGCATATTCTGTGATTCTGTGATCATGAACTCCAGTTGTCATCACCATGTTCACTGCTAAACCATGTCCTCAAGGGAAAGTCTTTGGCTCTTTACTGTATGGGTTGTAATATTGTAAAATACATAATCTGTCAGAGTAGTCTATGGTAAGTCTTCTGATAAATAATATTTAATTATTGCTCAAAAGAGGGAGAAAAGTGCCTTATTTGTTCTGGTTCCCTTGTGCAAACCTACGAGGGTGTGTGGTGATGAGTGCTTATGACTGGGATCACTGCTGAGTATAGTAGCAAATCTCATCCCTCGGGGCCAGATAACTCTCTGACCCATATGTTGAAGATATAGTCATAGTCATAGAGTGGGAGGAAGGAATTCGCCTTCTTGCCATGAGTAACCTAGCAAGATGGAACAGGATGGTGCCTTCCACCCCCACTCCATCCTTACGATGCCAGCTTGTGGGGAATTGTCTGCAATGGCTGAGGGATAATTTTCTGCAGTTTTGAACACTGAGATTTCTAAGAATTTCCAAGTGCATAACAAAGTTGTATGTCCCTGTCTGTCGGAATTGTTATAAAACCAAACAACTCTCAGTCTTGAATGTAGTTCTCACAGTGCTCTGGAGATTTGGAGTTGCACTATTGCACTATTAAAACCTGATTAGTGAATGTCTGAAGATTAAATGAAACAAGTGGCCAGTAGCCCAGACTGTCTGGAGTGAGATAAAAGAAAAAGCAAAGATAGAGGAGGTAAAAGGTTAAAGTAGTATTATAGGGTTCAGGGACTTTTTCATGGGGAGAGATGAGATTGTACTTACGTTTCTGCTAGCTTAGTAGTGGGAGAATCACTCCCCAGCATCATCAAGGCTCGTCATAAAACAGGAATGTGATATCTAGGCAGTTATGATACAGATACAGAGTGATGTCATCATCATCATCATCATGGCTAGGCTTCGCGAACGAAGATTTGGGAAGGGCTCTACCCACTTTTCTAGCAAGCGCGTTGGTGGCTAAAAAGGCCAATACGAGAAAGGCATGTCTGGTTGCAAAAGACACAGCAGAAAGACACTGCTGTAACCCTCCCAATACCACAACCCCAGAACAGTACTGGCCAGGACTACATGCAGTTTCTGCATCGTCAGTCCCCAGGAGTCCTCCAGAATCCTTCAGACATCTGAGCTCTAGGTTTTCTCTCAGTGACCTGTAGCAATGCTCCTGACCTCCTTCCCCTCTTCTCCCGGTCCCTGCAAGGAGCTAAATTACTTCATTAGTGGCGATTCTTTAAATAATCAGAAACAGGTTTATTAGCAGACACTGAAGGATATCTACAACAGCAGTGCTTCCTAGATCATTCAGAATAATCATTGTCATCAGTTTATTTTATGTAGGTTACTTCAGAGATGTTGGGTTTTTTGGTGTCACTATTCCATAGATAGTCACCTCAATATACATTGTTGCTCAGGGGCTGGGACAAAATAGAGCATCCAGGTTTGGATGTGTGAAGTTGTATTAGCTTTGCGTGGCCAGGTTTTGGTATTGGGAGGGTTACAGCAGTGGCTTCTCTGAGAAGAGAAGCTTCCGATATGTCTGACAGAGCCAATACCAGCCGGCTTCCAGACAGATCTGCTGTTGGCCAAAGCTGAGCCCATCAGTGATGGTGGTAGCACCTCTGGGATAATGTAGTGAAGAAGAGGGATAGAATGGCAACTGCATCCGGAGAGAGCAGTGAGAATATGTGAGAGGAACAGCTCTGTAGACATCAGGGCTAGTGAAAAATGAGGAGGGCAGAGGTGCTCCAGCTGCTGGAGCAGAGATTCCTTTGCAGCCTGTGGTCAAGGCCATGGTGAGGCAGCTGTGCCCCTGCAGCCCATGGAGGTCCACAGTGGAGCGGAGATCCACCTGCAGCCCCTCGAGGACCCCACTCTGGAGCAGGCAGATGCCTGAAGAAGCCTGTGTTCCCGTGGGAAGCCCACACTGGAGCAGACTGCTAGCAGGACCTGTGGCCCCATGGAGAGGGGAGCCCACTCTGGAGCAGGTTTACTGGCAGGACTTGTGACTCCACCGAGGACCCACAGTGGAGAATTTCATGAAGAACTGCAGCCTGTGGGAAGGACTCATGTTGGAGAAGTTCATGGAGCACTGTCTCCAAAGGGAGGGACCCCATGCTGGAGCATGAGAGTCTTCCCCCCTAAGGAGGAAGGAGCAATAGAAACAATGTGTGATGAATTGACTGCAACCCCTATTCCCCATCCCCCTGTGCCTCTGGAGGAAGGAGGTAGAGAATTTGGGAGTAAAGTTGAGCCTGGGAAGAAGGGAGGGGTGTGGTGAAGGTGTTTTTAAGATTTGCTTTTATTTGTCATGATCCTACTCTGATTTGAATGGTAATAAGTTAATTTTTCCCCAAGATGAGTCTGTTTTGCTTGTGACAGTAACAGGTGAGTGATCTCTCCCTACCCTTAGCTCAAACCATGAGCCCTTTAGTATATTTTCTCTCCCACTTCCAGCTGAGGTGGGGAGTGATAGTGTGGCTTTGTTGGGCACCTGGCCTCTAGCTGGGGTTGACCCACCACAGAATTACAAGGCTTTTGAGTAGAAATAGGGAATTAATCTGGGATCTTACAATAACAAGCATACCAAAATGAAAAAAACCAGTTCCCTGTTGAGATGCCTGCTGGGGACACTGGAAAATACTGGTGTTTTTCCTATGTCAGAAAGTGATTTACAACACCCAGGGAGAAGTTTGATCTTCTGGCTTACTTAGTATTTTTTCATAATGCTATTTATCTGTGTGAAACAATGCTGAAAGCAGAGAAATATCCAACCCAGAGACATGGAGATAATGCAGGACAGCCCTGGCCTTCTGACCACCCTGCACCTCTGCAAAACCTTCTTGGTGTGATTTGTCCATTCATTAGTTGCTCAACTCTTCAGCTACTGTGTCCTTAGTTGTTTCGTGGACTGAATGAAAACTATATGGTTAGGACCAGGAAGGTGCTTTATACTTTATAAATGTAATAAAAATAATTGTCTTCATAGAATGGGCTGTAAGAGTCATCACAGTGTAAAGAAAGTGATCAGGAATACTTACTGGAATATCTTTAGGCTTCTTGCAGGGGTAAAGCAGCTGGGCATGGAAATTGTGCATTGTTTTGATTTTTGCTTGGGATCATACTATATCTGGAACTGTGAGTGTTTCTCTAAGTACCACATTTTGGATATACTTGAAACAGTAAATGTTTATGTTTTCCCCTTCAAGCATGAATGTACTAAATTTCCTTTTTCTTCCCTCAAAAAACTGTTTAAAATCTTAAGGGTTTGATTTAACTCTCCTGAATACAACTGGAACTTTCAAAGTTTTCACTAGCCCAGGTCCTAAATTCCTCTAGAATTTTTACTATTTCCATTCCTTCAGCCATCACAGCCTCTTTTGAATGACTTTTCAATATTTTAAGTTAAAGCAAGACTAAGTAAAAAGAACCTAATCATTTAAAGAACATAGAATTGGAAAACCTAAAAATCCTTTTTATCTGTTTATTCTATGATTCTTCTTCATTTGATGTCAGTGAATTTATATATTGTTGTTAAAATGCTAAAATATAATCAAATGATTTAGAGGTCAGTTTACTTCATTATACCTTTCTATGTAGACTGAAGGCTGTTGTACTAAGTTAAATGGAATGAACATCCATTCATTCTATTGTGTAAAACAATAACATCAAGTTTTGAAGCTTGAACAGATAGTTTAATCAGCTTTTCCTGATTGCTATTGGAAAAAAAAGAGTTTAATCTGATTTACCTTTTATTGAATGTTTCTGGAAATGAGGGGAAAAGAGGACAGCTAAAGAATTGCAAAAAACCAAGCTTTCAAATAAAGTTTTGAAACCTTTGACCAAAGCAGGGGTCCATGGCATCATTCTTATCCTTTCCAGCATTTGACAGTACTTAAATTAAAACTAATAGTAGCATTAAGTATAATTTGTGGAAAAAGACACATGAATAACACTAATGTGCTTGGTGCTGGAATGCAAATCTGTTTGAGGGATAAACAGGAGAAAGGAATAGAAGGAAAAGATAGGGAGACAGAAAAATATAATTTCTATTTCTGATGCTGGTCTTTACTTGAAGGATGCAAATCAAGCCCATAGACTTCTTCTTTCCTTCACAAAGTAAACACCTATTGAGTATTTTTTACTGCGTCTCTCTTATTTTCAAGGCAAATGTTGCAGTCATCACATTGCAAATAACATCTTAGCTAAGCCAACCCTACCTTCCCTTTCTTAAAAGTGGAGAACAAAAATAAAAAGATGGAAACAAAATAAATGTAAGGAGAAAAGAAGGAAGTGTGTGAGGAGCTATTGGCAGAAATGTGTCTGACATATCAGGACCTAGCTGAATCTGGTAGCACTGCCAATATTTTTGAGTCCTCGACTGTTTTGCCTTTCTGAGAACTTTGAGACCACAGCAATTGGATGAGGGATTCCATGTATCTTTTGTCAACTAGACATAATCCTAAAGTAGTCTTTTAATTGCATTAGAATTTCTTATTTGGATTGAATCCATTTTTATGTTGCCTTTATGCCTCTTTTTATCAACACTTGTTAGAGATTGTTGTACCTTTCTCTCAGATTTGAGCCAATTTCTATGGTGGTTTCACTGCTAAATGATATATAAGTATGTGTAATTATATATAATTATATATAATTATTTTATATAATTTCTAGTTATGTGTGCCTCAACAGAAGGCACTGACCCAATTGAACACTACATTCCTTAGTGCAGACAAAATGCTCTCCCAAACTATTGTAAAGGTAGTAATTTTTATTAAATCGTTTTCTGTTTTTCTGTTTGGTAACATAGTTATTTGTACATGTGCACACTCCAAATTGGAACTTTTGGATTTCCTGTAGGAGTAGGTTGAAACATTTCTTATGCGGAATCCTATTATCGCATGCAAAGTCAATTTCAACTGTACAGTTTCAGTGTCAGATTTTATCCTAATGATTAGCTGGTTTGTTTTTCTTGGGTCTATTCAAGGAGAGAAATTTCTGTGGAATTCAAGATGCTTGATAAAGAGAGAAATAACAGCACAGGCTTTTCGCAGACACGATGAAATCACGGTTTCCAGGGAGACCTCAAATTAATTTGTTGCAGCCGGAACTCTAAGCTGCCAAGTGTGGTTACTTACATAAGTTGCCCATCTTATATTGTTTTCCAGTCAGTTGTGTGTCAGTCCAGTAACTCAAATGCTGTGGTAAGCCTCCTTTTTCTTTAACTCATAGTAACCAATTGCTGGCTCCTGGCACAGCATTCTCTTGGAGTGGGAATAAATCCAACAAAGTGCCAGAATAAATTGGATTTAAAAATACAAGTCTTTTGTGACTTCAGATGTTGGAGCATGAATACAGACCTTCTCTGCTGTAGACTAGGGGAATCTGTGAGTTTGTGTGGTTTACTGAATCATATGAAAAATAAATCGTCAGCTTAAGAGAACTTAAGAGAATTATTTGCTTTAATAAATATAATGTCTTTTTGCTTGGGTTATGATATATGTCAACTGCTTACTTTAGTCTTCAGTGTACAGCACTGAAGTTGGTGTAAAGTCTTTATACAGTTGATAAAAGCATTCTTTCCAAAATCTGCTGAAAAGATGGTAAATTCTTTAATCCTCTCTGTTCCTTTATATAATCTGCATAATACTTTATGCAGTATATATATATTAAAGCTATAAATATGGAGTGTAGTCTTACCATGTAGTATTAATTCCTGTGAGTTTATTTTGTTTATATTGAATACCTCTAATCATGGAAATTCCAATCATGTTGAAGAATAGTTGCATTTAAAGTACTGGCCCATTGGATTTTTTTATTACCTATCCCTAAAATGTCTTCTGGAGTGAAGATTGAAGTGGTTTGCATTATCTGTAGTTTCAGCAATGCTCTTTTTGACTGTTAAGTCAACTATTTTTAATGAAATATTTAAATTTTGACTGTGGCAAAAATGAATGAGATATCAAAAATAGTCTTGAAGTAGTTTTAGTGCCCTTACTGAGTTTTGAGGGGGAAACACAAAATAATGTTTGAGCAGCAGGAACAGACCATGCTAGTATATAACTTGAGGGACCACAGAGGTCTGTGTGGAGGCAGGTGAGATTGATTTCTGAAAATGTGGATGAAATGTGATGCTAATGTTTCTCTGAGGTTTCCAGTATTCATCTGCATTCTGCAGGCGCTTGGAGATTGACTTTCAGCTAACCTAGATTGCTTTGCCATCAACCCTACACAGCTCCCATTGTTGCAGCTGTGGACTTGATATACTCACTCAGCTGCAAGAGGTCCTTGCCTGCATTTGTCCTCACTTTTTCATGTGTTTCTCCAGCTCTGTTTGGAGATCTCTGTTCGTTAGTCTGTCTGTCAGGTAGGCTTTTAGATTTATAGAGAGAGGGCAAACAAAATTATGCCTCTTACCCTTGCTACTGTTGTAAAAAGAACGATAGCAAAGGTGGAGGAAATGGAGTGGACAGGCCAAGCAAAACCCCCATTAGCCTTTTCTTTTTAAGAGAATCCAGTAAGTGCTTTCTGCTTGATTTCAGGATTAGGAAATAAAATATATCAAACTGTACTCTACTCTATGTACTTGTATTGCCATGTATTCTTATATGGATTTAATGCAACTATTGCTTACCAGAAGGAAACCATTTTACAGCTACTTTTCATCATTGCTGCACTAGTACTTACTATTAAAAAAAGCCGAGAGAAAGCTCATAATATGTTTAACTTAAACACATGGTTTTCTTTCTTGACCCCTCTTAATAAAAACTGTAGTCATATGTTTAATGTTGTAGAACACTCCTGGTATGAATGTAATTATACTGCTGATTATGCCAAAAGAGTTTGTTCCAACATAAAAATAGAAAGACATGGTAGATGGAATACTGATGTACTCGTTACTGTAGGAGATTTTATCTGTTTATATGCAATCTTGCATTATGTACTTATATGTATGGGCAAATTGAGCCTAAATTAATGATGTCTTCACAGCCTCACCCTTCCCAGGAAATGCTATTACCCTTTTAAATGTCTGCAAGTATAATAGTCTCATTAGTTGTGCCCACCAAAAAAACAAATTAAGAGGAACAAGATATGGAAAAAATGCAGAATGGACTGAAATCCAAGTTGAAATAAATACAGGTTCAGATGAATTACTTGGTAAAAGAAACTTAGAATAACCTCATAGACTTTTTGAATGCTTAAGACTGGTAGTATAAGGTAGAGTTAGGAATAAATAGTTAAATGTAAATTGCTCTAACATTTTATTTGTAAAACCCATTAATTTTGAAAACTGAGAGCAAATATAAAAAGAAGGCAATGCAATATTGCATTACTTTTCCACATTATTTAATGCATATTTATCAGAATCTTCAGGGTTACTTTTCTCTTGCTGTACAGTTTCTGTAGTACTGCGTAATTTTTGGAAATGCAAAGAATCTCTTGAATGTCCTTTCAGTCATTATTGTTGTAATATCTTAGTATTTGTCCCTTTGTAGGCTAAACCTAATATCTCTAGTTGAATTATGAGATGTTTATGCAGTGATGCACTATGAGAGAAGTGTTAATTTATACTTGGAAGGCTAGATAATATATATATAACCTTTAGTCTGTTTATCTCAGAATGCTTGAAAGGTTAAAGTCATACTATTCGTGACTTTCTTAGGCAGTAACTAGCAATGGGAAAGAAGTGAAAGAAGGAACTCCTTCTTTCAGTGTAGTTCTTCAATGTAGTTCTTAGTAAGAAATCTTCATGCAGCAGAGAAGCTAGGGCTCTCAGAGAAAAGAAATGTGTGTCTCTCCATTCCCCAGTTTGAATAGTGACAAAACTGCAGTGAAGAACGAAAATTTTTGATTCTGTAAAATTTCAAATTGCTCTAAATGGAAACTTTCCTCAAAGAGTATTCCTGGGAAGAGTAAAATGATATATTTGTCTTGTCACTGAAAAAATGTGACTGCATCAGTAAACTGATCTTTGAGTTACAGAAGGTGCTGCTTTTACATGTCATAAATGCAAAGTGGAAATACTGCCTCACCTGCTTAGGCACCTAAATTTCCTACTGAAAACTTCAATTGGATGTGAAATTATTTTACTGTGCATACATACAGGAAATACTGTAGTTTGAACCTCTATGCACTTCTGTGTAGCAAAGCTGTTCTGGGAATTGCACGCCTTTGCCATCTGTAACAGGCTGACAGTCTTGAATTCATTCAGGAATTGAGTAGAGTCTATTGGTTTCAGTAATGGCTGTATCACATGTCCACTGTATAGGAAACCTAAGTTCAATGTCCTTCCCAGTCAGCAGTGTTCAGTGGCCCTGTTGGTGCAAACGCTGCTGCACAGCAAAATTGCAGCACCCAGAAGAAAACAAGAAATAAGGTGTAGGAACTGTGCAGTTGGTTAAAGCTGCCTAAAATGACACAGCATGTGGGTAAGTTGATGAATCACAGTTTCCAAACTTCACTGAGTTTTACTCCTACCTGTGACAAAAACTGCATGTGCATTGGGGAGGCTGTCAGCTGTCTCTGACCATGCACTCACAGGGCATGGGCTGATGCAGACAGGTTTTACTCTACTATCTTTCCTGCCTTTGGTGAAGATGGAAATAATACTTTGACAAATCTGCTTTGGTGGAGAACAGGGTCTTACAGTACTACTGTGTTGGTCATGGCTCAAGAGCCTGATGCTTAGTAGCATTGCTAGGATTTTACCTTTCATATACTCTGACATGCACAGAAACTTGCCTGAGTCTTGATGAAAATCGCTCAAAAATATAGGGTGTACTCTACAGCCCCTCATTTCAGGGTCTCAGAGCAGTGTTGCCTAAGGAAAATTCTGGGAGAAGAAAACTCCGAGGCAAATTAGTTTTGGAGGTGAGATAAGGAAAGGGCTTTTAATTTGTGCCTAGGCATAAAGATTACAAGACGCGTGCATGTCCCTCTGTACAGATGTTACAATTTATAATATTGTCTGTCCAATCCCAGATGTTTCCACCCTGTGGCTTTTGCCCTGATCCACCCTCGGTCTGCCCCTGGGGAATTGGGGCTAGGGGCTTTTCGAGACCCTCTTTTCATCAATCATCATCTTCTTCAGAATACAAGGGGCATATATTCACCCAATTCTTGATTGTACTTTTGCAGTTCAGGCCAGGATTAGATGTCCTCAAACAGAAGAGGCCTAATCTTAAAGAGAGACTGAACATTTCTACTGGAATTCAGGGGTAGAGTTGATATGGGGAACATGGGGTGGAGTGATAGGGTTGGGGAATGCATGTAGTTACTATGCTAAGGGTAAAGGAATAAGGGCTGCTGCTTCTAAATCTACTTCTACTATATAACTACTTATAAAGCTTATAAAAATTAGAAAAATCAATAAAAATCAGATGGACCTTAAGGCATCAGCAGAGGCCTTTACATAAATTGATATCCCTCTGTCTGAGATAGACCGTTTTACGTCATGGCTATTGTTTGCAGATGCAGAGGAAATAAGGAGCAAGCGCCTTCCCTGCACAATCTGACCCAGCTCCTACAGCTCCAACAACAAAAGGTTGGCACAAAGACCCTGATTTCTTGTAGCAGCCAGCAGAGCTCTCAAGGGCAGAGGATAAAGCAGTGAGCACTTCCATGGACCACCACAGAGACAACATTCTTCTCTGTTTCTCTTAAAAAATCTGAAAATAGTAGGGACATGATCAATAGTGATGAATTTTGGCTTTTGGCAATGTCAGTGGAGAAGTCCTGGGCTGATATTAGTGGTGGCCTCTCCATGGTGGAAATAAGACACTTGGGCAAGTATTCCCTGTAAGTAATATCAAGTACACTTCTGTTGCCTGTTCAATAATTACTGTGTGACAAGAAACAGAAGTTTGGTCTCTGGAGCTGTTGGTTTGGCATCCCTTTTGACTGTTAAAAGTGCAGTGCTGTATTATTATTTTCTTTCAAGTGAAGTGAACAGTGGATAGTTCCTGGAATCCTCGTTGACTGGTTGCTTAAGTTTTGGGTTTATCCTTTAAATTTTGGGTTCTATTAGTAAGTCCATTTTGGACTACTAAATAGTTATATGGCTTTATATTTAAAATGAATTTCCCAAGTACGGGCTTTGTTGTAAATAAAATACAGAAGGATTCTCACAAATAGATAGGAAAAATGATCTGTCAAGGGAATACAATTTGGTTCTGCGAATCAGATAAGCTTGTTTTGCCAATTATTTTATTGATTCTTTTTAAGAAATATAAGTTGGAGCACAGTTTTCACCAAAAGAAATCTTGCTGTGATGTCATAGTTTCATGACTTTGTCTTTCAGCATTAAAGACATACACTGATGGCTGCTTTAGCATTCATGATGCTTTCTCTACTCTAGGACAGTCAGTAAATGCTATTTTCACATGTGCTTCTCCCACAGTGAAGTATTAGTGTTTCTGTGGAGCAGCTCCTTCCTCAGAGGGACAGGGCTTCCTTGCAGCCCCCTGCTTTCCATTTGCCACTGAGCCAGCTCTGAGTATCTGCCTCTTTTCTGTAGCTTCTATCATTCCTGTGAGAGGCTCATCCCTGAAGGTACCAGTGGGTAGGTTCTTGCTGAAGGATGAGCAGAGATGAAAGGGGCCGGTGCAGTTTAAGGAAGGCATTAATGGTTTCTGCAGGGTTGGTGAAAGGAGAGCAATGCCAATGAGCAGGATCCCAGTGTCCCCGCCTGACCTGAAGTGTCTGTGCTTATGACAGAGCACACACCAGTTCTGTGTTGCAGGCAGCATGTTGTTAAAATAATTTTCAAAATTTATTATGCTGTTTTAATTTTAAAAAAAGAAGCTGCAATATTAATGATAACTGCCCCTGTACTCCTTTTAGTGAAGACTGATGGCAATGAAGTCACTAAGTTGCTTGTTTTTTATTTTTCTTTTACGTAAATTCTGTGGGTGTTACACAAATAATCATTTAGACAATCACAGAGGTGACAAACAGCAAAAATTAGTTAATGTACTGTTGTGATATTTTGCTCAGTCTTCTTTTTCAAAACTATTCCTTATAATTTTTTTTCTTTTGAGTTGTTGGTGGGAGAAATCAATAGGATTTTATAGTTTGTTACGGTCAGCATTGTGCTTTCTGTACAGAAATCTCTTGGTTTTTTCAGTTATGGGCTGAAATTTTTCTGATATTCCAAAAGCATGCAGTTGTGCTTCAGTTACCTGCTTTTCAAATTCCCCCATAGATTTAATTTCATATGTTCTTCTTTGCTATTGATCGATCTGGCCTCATGAGAGATGTGTTTTACCCTTCAGTAAACACTTGCCGTGGAAAAGGCTGAAAGGGATTTTAAAATAATCAATCGTACAAACCATTAAGTCTGAAATAATCAATGTAAATTGATTAACTGCCGCTTAATCTGTTTGACTGAAGATGATATCTCAGTATTTGTGTAGCATCATTGAAACAGTGCATCTTATGTCCTATCCCATAGACCCCAAAGTGCTTCATCTGGTTTTTCACCCATTTTGACGCAAGGTAGTATGAATAAAGTATGGAGTTACCTTGCAATTACCTGTAACCCGAAGGAGAGATTAATAACAGAATAACAATGTTTTTGCATTATTAACTTTGGGTGATTATATTAGGTAGGAGTAGCATTTCCTGGAAATTGACTTTTTTGCATTTTTTGAGGTTGTTTGTGGAGATTTATTTTTTTTTCTAGATAGAATGAGTGCTATATAAACAGTGGAAAAAGCAAATGTTTTTCTTGAAATGCCTGAGTAAATCAACTTACTGATTTGTGGCATATCTTCTGTTTGGCAAACACAGATAATGAATCTACCATGAATGAACCTGACATTGAAATTACTACCTCTCTATTTGCCCGCACAACTTGGCCCCACAACTATGTAATCCTTTTTTCTCATATCATTTTCCTAAAAATCATGTCAGGTAGATACATCTTTAGAGAAAAAGGTTTATGTTTAATTGCTGTAGAATTTTGTTGCAGGTAACAACTTACTGGCTGCTTGGTGGTTGCTTGGTATGTTACAGTGATTAAGTGGCATTCTCTTCAGTTTACTCCTTTAACTAATCTTGGAAATGAAAATGGTTTCTTATTTCCATTTATCTATTTCTTCTCCTAAGAAGAGGCATTTGCAGTAGGTATGCTAATTTGTGTTTTGGTGTATTTTTGGAGACCAGTATTTTCCAGCACTACAGAGGTTTCAGAACATCTGCCAATGCCTGATTACTGGTCAAGCGGTGGGCGCATTGTCTACCCGTAAGAGTTCAAAAGTGAAGATCAGCAACATAAAATGGACAAATACACACAGCTTTCATCCTTCCTCCTCTTCTTCCCACCCCACCCCCCTGGCTCATAGATGGACTTCTAATTTTGTTGTGTAATAAATATTTTAATTTATATTTTTAAGTGGGTGTGTAGGTCATTTTGTTGTGGGCATAAGTAAAGGTTTATGACTAGAAGAAAAAATATGAAAAGAGGAGTCTTGGCCTTATGTAAAGAAAGCATTTCAATTCTAGGAAATGGGCTGAAAAAAATGGCAAGAAAGTTAGTGGTAAACTTATGTGTAATAGATTTAACATGACTGACAAAGCAAAGCCTTTTTACATCTAGTCAGAAAACTAAATATTCCTTCTAGCTAGATGTAAACCACTTGCATTAGTGACACTGAAGGGCAGTGAAATATATTGACCCTGAAAATTTCATATTACATTGAAGTATGAGAAGAGAGAATACAGAAGAGATTTGGTATACTTTTTTTCAGGGTCTTAAACTTAATGGACAGTACTTAATACAGTACTTCAAAAATGTATCTTTTAGCATTACGATAATTTTTTTTTGCAGTAAACATAATGAATAAACATAGCTTACTTTAAGTAAATTTGTCAAATAGTATTTATAACAGCAATATGAGACCAAAATTGCATGTTTGCTTCACTGGGGGTTATAGTTCATAAACCCTCATAACAAAGGAGACATAAACAGAGGGAAAAAATCAAAAGTTGAAGATGTATATAATTTATATAATCTTGGATGTCCAGTACACAGTCTGCAGCGCTTGGCTCTGCTGGGGGAGGGCTGGGGCTTGCTGAGACCCTTGCTCCTGGTGACAGTCTCAGTCCTGTGGTAGAGAAGGGGGAATTGTACCAGACTTCCTGAAGTAGCCAGGTGCGTGGGTTGAGGCTGAAGTAACACCTCCTCACCAGTACCTCATACATAAACACTTGCCACATTTTGAATCAGACTGTCAAGTCTTTTGATAGTGACTACAGAGTGGGATAGTGTTTGGACAAGTATGGCTGGGAATATAACCTACTCGCGAATGTGCCTAGCGGGTAAGTGTATATATGTGCCTTGGTGAAAACTGAGCTTCCACAGAAAGGTAGGTGAGCGGTGTTGAGCTTAGAATCTCAATTTTGGGCTTACATGCCTGACTGACACTTTTTGGGTCAATGGTTCATTGTAGGGTGGCCACATCTGGGCCTGCAGATTCAATTCAGAGTTATTCTTCATGCACAGTTTTTAAACCAGAGAAGCTTGGATTTGTTTTGTAATATCATAACACTGTATTTTCTTTTCATTTTTTCCATCTAGTTTTATCTCAGGACCTTGAGAATAAAATACACATGGCACAGATCGTAACATTTTTTCAGATGCTGTTAGTTCTGCTACTTCATGATTACATCTCAGCTGAAGTTGGGGAAACAAGAGCAAGTAGGTCTTAATTTTTGCGTTTCAGATAAGTGCCACTTCAAAGAATACCTTGAATTTTTAGTATCGATTTTTGATGTTGATGGTGATTTTCTTCCAGTATAATTTTCATAGTGAAAATCCTATAATATGTGAGAAACAGCTTAAATATCTTATTTCTCCTTTAGGAAGGGAATATCTTTATTTCTCTTTTGTGTCTTGAAAGTGCTCAAGGGGGCAGATGGAACTGTAAAACTCCAATCTTGATTTAAAGTTATGTCTTGAGTATTTGTATTTTCATTTCTTCAGAAGTCATGTTCTGAATATCTTAATGTTATGTGAGAAACTGAATAAGGAAAAATAAAGATTCCATGAATGGAAGCTGAGATAACCTCAGTTCTGGGACAGACCTCTTTGCATATTCTCCAAAATTAGCATCTCAACCCCCATCAAATCATGTTTTGTACTCTAAATCTGGTTTATAGAAAAGAAAACATTAAAGCAAGGTAGTTTTTTGAAAGACAAAGTGACTGAATAAAAGGAATGTGGAAGAATTTCCTCTGGCCATGATACTTTCAGGGTAAGTCTTTTTCCTCTTGTTTTGCTCTCAATGCAGCAATTTTCACTACTCCATATTAGCAATTTTCAAACTCCATAAAATTCCTTTTCGTCTCTAGACTTTCAGATACCAGGTTAGATCTATGTGGCTTACACAAACAATAAACTCCCCTGATTTTTTTTTCAAATGGAATCTATTTGTCAATATAGACGAACAGCAATTAATAGTAAAAACATTTACTCTGGAAGAAGAAAGTGAAAGTGTTCATTAAAATATTAATTTGATTTTTATTATTTTTAGGTTGCAGAACTGCTCCAGCGGATTTAGTTTTTATCTTAGATGGCTCTTACAGTGTTGGCCCAGAAAACTTTGAAATAATCAAAAGTTGGCTTGTCAATATTACAAGAAATTTTGACATAGGGCCAAAGTTTATTCAAGTTGGAGTTGTCCAGTACAGCGATTACCCTGTACTTGAAATTCCCCTTGGAACTCATGAATCCACTGAGAACCTCATCAGGGAAATGGAGTCCATACACTATCTGGGAGGAAATACAAGAACAGGAAGAGCTATTCAGTTTGCTTTTGACCATCTTTTTGCAAAATCTTCAAGATTTTTAACAAAAATAGCGGTTGTTCTCACTGATGGAAAGTCCCAAGATGAAGTCAAAGATGCAGCAGCAGAAGCAAGGAAAAATAAAATCACTTTGTTTGCTATTGGTGTTGGCTCAGAAATTGAAGAGGATGAACTTAAAGCTATTGCCAACAAACCTTCATCAACTTACGTATTTTATGTTGAAGATTATATTGCAATATCAAGAATTAAAGAAGTTATAAAACAGAAACTCTGTGAAGGTAAGTGCTTGTAAAATATCTTAGGTGTGCAAAATGTTGTTCTGTCCACATATTTCTTAATTTCACAAGCAGAATATATGATTAATGAAACCTAAGGGACTTGATAATCTTTACTCTGATCTTCTTTCATTTTGGCCTCAAAATCGAAATCACTCCCCAAAGTTGGAGTGGTTTTCTCTGTCACGCAAAGAGGTATATTTTGGAAAGATATGATGTTTTAACCCAGTATGTGTTTCATTTCAATATGTATCCTTTTGCGCTAAGCCTTATGTTTTTTGCATTGCTGAAGTTTAGAAACACTAAAACAGTTGAACAGTTCTTATACTGCTGAGAATATAGGGTTTACTTTGTTGGTTTTCCAGTTGCAACTGATACTCATGCACGATCTAGCATTTCTTCTTGACAGGTGAGAGAATAGCCTGCCATTACCAACAGGAGTTCTTGTGAATACATACTTCTTCTGGTATGTATTGAAAAACCCAGAAGAAAGACTCTTGGCAAAAATCATAGAATCGCAGAATGGTTTGGGTTGGAAGCAACCTTAAAGATCATCTAGTTCCAACCCCCCTGCCATGGACAGGGACATCTTCCACTAGACCAGGTAGCTCCAAGCCCCATCCAACCCGGCCTTGAATGTTTTCAGGGATGGGGCATCCATAGCTTCTCTGGGTAGCCTGTTCTAGTGTGTCACCACCGTGACAGTAAAGACTCTTTTCCTAATATCTAATCTAATCCTACTACTTCGCATTTTAAAGCCATTTCCCTTTGTCCTGTGACTTCAGGCCCTGTGAAAAGTCCCTCTGCAGCTTTCTTGTGAGCCCTCTTAAGTGCTGGAAGGCTGCTCTAAGGTCTCCCTTCTCTTCAACCTTCTGTTCTCCAGGCTGAACAACCCCAGCTCTCTCAGCCTGTCTTTATAGAAGAGGTGTTTCAACCCTCTAATTATCTTCACGGCCTCCTCTGGACTTGCTCCAGCAGGTCCACATCTTTCTTGTATAGGGGGCCCCAGACCTGCACACGGCATTCCAGGTGAAGCAGATGCCTGGAGTTGTACCAAGATGTTACAATCTTTCTTAGAAGGATTTTATATAAGAATTAGGCAAGATGAACATGGTGAAGTGCCTTTTTAGCTTTAGAATGCTAGCAGCATTACTGCATTGAGTTTTCTGTTAATTTTGTAAAACAATGGCTTTCCCGTATATATAAAAAAAATAGCAAATTGCTTCTAAAATGTATCACTCAGACTCTATTATATCAGTGTTATTTTGTATATGTTTTATTATCAAGAATTGATGCAAGTTCTATTTCAGTTCTATCATATTTCCACACTTAGTAAGAGAAAAATATTTTTTGTTTGCTCTCACTTTGAGTATGGACTTCATTGAAAAAATATGGTGATACTTTTGTTGAGGATATTAGTGTTTATTTCTTGATACATCAAATGAAATCATAATAATTCCTTGCAGCTGATGTAATAAGGTGATCAGTCCAAAAATTAGCTAAGTGCAGCTAAATTCTTTAATAGAGCTTCATGCAGAGAGAAATTTCCCTAAATAAAGACAATACTTTCTTTAAATAAAGTTTAGAAGTGACATTATATTTAATCAAATTTCAGAATTAAGTTAGCTTGTATCCTTTAAAATTCAGCTGCAATATTTCACAGTAATCTGTGAATGTTGACTACTTGTACTACTTGTACGTGTACTTACTGTTTCACTTGAAGTGACCCTTTGCTTCTTCCCCCGATGTCACGCACTTCCCTCACATTAGCACTGAGATGCCTCTCTCACACTTGGCAGCTTCATTTCTAACCACAGTGTCTTTAGCAAGTGAACTGCAAGACTAGTAAACTGGAAATTTTATACTGAGTTGTGAATGACTTTATTCATTTTTTTATTTACTGATTATCATGTTGTTATGATTCACTTTGACTGTGGGAGAGCAAGTTCCGCGAGGGCCAAGCGGCAATGATTTGTCTGCAATCAACCACGTGAAGCTACCTGAAAATTTTGCAATTCTCTCTTCATGGTCTTTGTTTAAATGTCTAAAAGAAAGCTAGCTTTTACTCTATGGCATCTTAAAATTCATTATAATATGAACATAGATGTAAGACTACTGTAAGACTACAGGGACAATATCTCCTTTCTGGACAAAGGAGGCTGAGGTTTGCTGGTTCTTGTAGCAAGCATTGCTATTAGGAATGGGCTTGTGGATTTGGCTGGGAGTGTGCCTTTTACCTCTAGTGTTTGTTTTAGGGTACCTGTAGGGTGAAAAGACCTGCTAAACATGCCCAAATATTTAAGGAATATTTAATATTTATTCTGAAAGTTGAATGTTCCTGTAGTATCAATATTCTATAGCAAAAAAAGAAAAAAGAAAAGATTGTTTGTCAGGAGTGCATTTAAAAGAAAACAGTGCAGACCTCAGAAAGTATGTCTGGAGAATGCAGAGAAAAGTTCCTTTGTGGTAGATACTGGGAGTTAACCTCAAAAAGTTATTTCATGCTTTAGCAAGGAAAATAATTGTAAAAATACTAAAAGGCAACAAAATTTCAGAATAGGCTCAAGAGTTAATGTGGCTGGTACTATGGACTAGAAATACAACCCCATTTTCCACGGAAGACAGTTCTTAATTTTGCCATTGATTTCTGTATCCTGTATAATGGCTCAGTTAGTTATCAAAATAGCCTTGCCAGAAAATGGTCCAGAAGACTCAAAAATGTCTACCTGACTGGGAATTTTTTATGTAATTCTTCAATATGCCATCAGAAAGAAAGAATATTTTCTTAATGTGTAATTTTACACATGCTTAACTTGTTTTGTGTTGGTTTGGAACAGTTACTTTGGCATTGATCCATAATGATGGCCCTCTCACATAAAGTAATCCTATTTCTGCATTTAGTTTTTGATTTTACACCTATTTCTAGTACTGTAACTGGTAAGAGACACTTGTGTTCATTTTCTTGTCAATGTATATGTATATGATTATCTGTAATCTGATATGACCGGTTTTCGGCTTTGAAGTAAATGTTTAGGAATATTTTCATGATAACAATGCACAGTTGAAGAAACCTGAAAAAAAGTAGTGTTATTACTCTTACTTAATATCATAAGTATGTTGACTTAAATCCTGCATCTGTGTTTTGAGAAGAGTGAGAAGGAAAGTTGTGTTGGACTTTGTATTTCCTTTTTTTTTTTGGAAGCATTCAGGAGGTAGACATTTTAATTTCCAAAATGTAGGAAGATTTCTTGCAATTCTTTCTTGTAGAACAGAGAGATAACATATTTTTAATTTGGGAGTCAGGTGTCATTTTGCTGTCGGGAGGAAAAGAAAACTAAGGAGAGTTTAAGTGGCTTCTTGCTGCTGCCCCAAGTACCTGTGACATGTCTTCTTAGAATGGATTGTCTTTTCCCACCATAGGTGTACAGGCAATTAGCTGAATTTTCTTTGAGTTTATATATCGTGCCTCACCCACCAGAATGGGGTATCTTTTGAGTGCCCTTGGATTGGTTGGAAAGGGAAGTCATGAAGCGTTACTCGTATTATAAAAGCAACAGTCTAGACCTTTGAGTTAATAATTCCCTGGCATAGGGACATGACTTTTCCAGCCCATAGCTGGTCCACATAGAGATGAGAGAACTCTCCAGCCCTTCTTTGGAATGTATTCCTAACCTCTTCCCTGTCTATGAACTAATGCTTTTCTGAAGAAACAATGGGAAATGAATAAAGAAAATGTATTTATTATAACTAGTTTAGCATAATTTTAATAAAACTAAAAGTTTTTAATCAGTTTGTAATTCTAACACAATGTATGCTGTAGCATTAAATTTCACTCTCTTATCTCTTTTTCTTTTTTCTTTTTTCTTTTTTTTGAGACAACTTAGGTCCACTGCCTAGTAATGTTTTTGTGTAAAGAGAATTAACCAGAGATAACATGCAGTTAACTTAAATTTCCACAGAAAATGTATCACGCACTGTTTGTCCAGTGAGAATAGCTTCCAGCAGATTTCAGTGTAACAGACAAAATAGCTCAGAGTCTATTTCGTGTTAAAGAAGATGAAAAAATCAGTTGTAGATAATTTTACCTTTGTCCATTTTCCAACTGGTTTTATAGTTGGGAGGAATGCTGAATCCAAATTATTAGTGCACTGTGGAAATCAGCATCTATAATTTTATAGCATTTTGAAACTGTTTAATTTTAGAAATTAAATTCAATATTTTTATTAGCCAGATATTGTAATACCAATGAACTACAATTAGTGACAATTCAAAATAGTATGTGAATGTAATTGCAGTAAAATACATCTTAGTATTCTTGCTTCAAGTCCCTGAGAATTCTGTGTATGACTTCTCTCATGTTGTACTTAACTGACAGTTCTCAGTTCTCTGTTTATTTCTTGAAAGGCAGATATAAAAAATTAGTTAGGTTGTAGCTTACTTTTTGGAAGTTTTAAATCATATTTTGAACTATCCTTGCATTTATTACTTTGCAGAATCTGTTTGTCCAACAAGAATTCCAGTATCAGCTCGAGATGAAAAAGGATTTGACATTCTTGTAGGATTAGGTGTGAAGAAAAAGGTTAAAAAGAGAATTCAAATACCAACAACTAATGCAAAAGCTTATGAAGTAACATCACGTGTTGACCTCTCAGAATTGACAAGGTATTGAAATTCATAAATACACTTCTATACTTAGTAAATTTTTTTTTTTGCTTTAAGTGAGAGAGAGTTATATTAAGATTTATATGAATATTCAAGTACTGTTTTGTTTTTTCCCCTCTTCTTCCTTATTTAGGAACGTGTTTCCAGAAGGTCTTCCTCCATCTTATGTGTTTGTTTCCACTCAAAGATTTAAAGTAAAAAAGACATGGGATTTGTGGAGAATTCTAAGTCTGGATAAGAGACCACAGATATCAGTCACTATTAACGGAGCAGAGAAAACAATATCATTCACTACAACAAGTTTAATAAATGGCACCCAAGTTCTTACTTTTGCTGCACCTCATGTAAAGGTAAGGAGTATGTTATCTTCATAGTGGAATACTTATTTAAATACACATTATTCCATTATTCCCCCTTCATCCAAACCAGTTGTATTGTTTTCTAGTGTAATCTGAAGGTTCTCTTTCAGTCTTTCTTCAATGATTTCCAGTGAAGTATTCAAATCTTGTAAGAAAGATTGTCTTGGTTGCAGATGAGACAGAGGGATAGAGACTGAATGTCTCTACTCGTGCATTTATAGCAGTATAGGAATATATGCAGCCCAGAGATTACCATTCCTGCCACAGGTAGTATTATTTAAGTGAACAGATTCAGCAGACAAAGAGTGGGAAAGATTTACCGCTGGAGCGCTTCATGACCGAATGGGTTCAACTTTCCTGGGAAGCGGGGGCCTACATTTGAATCCCTACTCTAAGTCAGGCTGAAGGAATTTCAAATATAAGTCTTCTGTGAAGGAAGGACTCCTATCCAAGGAATAGGTCTTAATTGCTAAGCTTTTCCTATGGAGAGATATTTTATTGTTCTGTTATTGGATGGAGAATTTTTGCTTTTTTCTTTCCAATTTTCCTCTACTTTATTATAATTGTTAGTAGAGGGAAATAAATTTTATTATTTTTTAAGAACCTGTGTTAAACTTGACTTACTGGAAATTGTTAAAAAATTCAGTTTCAAGTCAATCAAAAAATTCATATTTAAATGTTTCTGGGAGCTACAGTGACAAATCAGTTGTATTCTTTCAGTCCCAGGTATCCATGAACGTCACCAGGAAAACACAACTTTTGTGGGTTTTTTTCTTTTGTGTTTCTCTGTGCTTGCACTGCTATTATGGAAAACAATAATTTCATGCCTTTTTTAGAGCTGTATGTCTCTAAGCACAATATAAATGTCAATATGCTCTTAATTAACCTTTTTATTTAATAAACCTTTATGATAATTTATCTCTTTAACTGGAAAATGGAGAGGTTATATATTCTGTTGTTTGTTTTATCTTGTAATGAGAGCCATTGTAAATAAATAAAAAACAATCTGCGTAAGAAAATAAAATAGAAACAGAGGTACTTTTATTGGATTTATTACTATTAAGTGAAATAAGCTTAATTTCTCTTTATGTCTAAAAAAGGTAACAAAGATGTATTACTTAATGAAAGATGCATGTTTCAGTTTACTCTTATACCAATTTAGTGTGGGATTAATCTCTGTGCAATTTAGCATCTAGGCTAGGCTAGGTTAAAGAGCTAGATTGTTTTTGAAATTAATAGATAGGCTCAGGAAGAAGATGTTCCTTCCCATGTTGAATTTTATTTCTAAGCTCCGTGAGATAAATGCTTTAAAGGTATCTCTCACTTTCTATTACTTGTAGAATTATGTAATTTGTTTGATTTTCAAGCTTTAGAAACCTGAGGTTTTGTAGAATAATGTCTGGTTTATTCATTGCAATATTGTGATCCTTTCTGCCATGTCATCTTTTTTTTCATAAGAGATTAAGGTGAAAAACTTTCAATTGCCAGTTTGTTTTCACCATGGTTTGTGATCTGAAGGGTTATTATACCACTGCTGAAAAAAAAGGCTTCAGGCTGCATATTTTGAACAAATACAGGTTTGGTCATGTTCAAGATTATAGACTAAAGAGATCTATATGAGTTATAAAATAATTTTGAAATAGAGATTTATTATTACTAATTATCATCTCAATTACAATATTACTTGGCAATACTTTTTTGCCTATACAGTTTACGATTATTTGTATGTAAAACCTGTAACATTGATCATCTCAACCACCAACAGTAGTTTAAGTATTCAAATGCAGTTTTATTGTTATTTAAATTGGAGACATTTTGTTTAAAACAATTCTGTTTTCTTTGTTTTCCTTAGATTTTGTTTGATGGAGGCTGGCATCAAATTCGTCTCTTAGTAACAGAAGACTCTGTAACTTTGTATATAGATGGCCAAGAAATTGAAACAAAGCCATTACATCCTGTTTTAGGTATTTACATCAGTGGCCTAACCCAAATAGGAAAGTATTCTGGAAAGGAGGAAACAGTACAGGTAAGCATATGCTAAAACTACGATCAATAATCCAGTAGTTCCACTGTAGATTAATATTACATTGGCGTCTTCTGTTTCCTTGAGCTTACTCTTCTAATTTACAGTAGACTGAAATTTATTATACAAAATTCTACTACTTAAAGAGAGAACAAAAATGGCCATGAGGGCTCAGCACAACTGATGTATCCTCTGTGATGAGTGCTCAATGGTCTCACTGATTTCAAGGGGCATTTGTGGTCAAAATTGACGCAACGTGGTTGCCTGAATTTGGGAAACGCTGTCTGAAAGCAGGGAATTTCCTCTGTGCTTTCCTTCCATCAGTATATGGGTTATGCTCGTAAAAGAGGGAGAAAACAAAATTTTGATGAGGTTTCGTTCTCCTCACTTTGCAATCACAATAGAAAAACTGACAGAGATTTCATGTTTTTGGAATATAGCAGCAAAGCAGAATGGCACGAACTTTTGTTTACCTCATGCCAGTGTTTTTATTGGTTGCTTTTTAAAGATTTAAGTTGTATGCTAAACTCTAAATGAAATTCTTTTAAGCATCAGAGATGCTTCTAATGCTTCACCAGAATTTACTAATCCTGCATCTAGTACAGGCAGGTCAGTGCAGGAGCATCATCCTAGGTTGTTAAGGTAAAAAAAGAAAAAGGTTGGTTTTGCCTGCACTTGTGATTTGTTTCTGCAATGATACTGGCAGCCACTGTAGTTCATGCTGCGTACGTTTGGATTTATTGCAAAGGATTAAGGGCAGTGATTTCTGTTATTTTAGAAACAAAAATCTTGGATTGATTATTTTGCTTTAAATAATTCTGTTATAGTATGTTTAATTGGTTGTGCGTATTAATCACTGTGAGTTGCCTGACTAAAAATATTTCTATGCCTTTAATTGATTTTTAACTGTAGTGAATGCACAGAGCTCTAAAGAGTCTTTATGTTTTGAATCATAGTTTGATATACAAAAACTGCGAATCTACTGTGACCCAGAGCAAAATACTAGAGAAACAGTCTGTGAGATCCCAGGATTTGTGAGTATGATAGATGAAGAGGACTGCTCGGTTGTTTTTACAAATTGCTGTTTAAAGCTGACTTAATGAAGTCTTAAAATAAGTAGTACTACATTGTTTCATCTGGTGCAAACACATGGTTGTTACCTGTGCAATATCAAGTGACACAAACCTTCTCTGTTTTCAGCCTTATTTTTCATAAAGCATTTAAAAAGTTTTTTTAATTTAGATATTTGATGGTGTAAATTTGACACCAGTGTAGAAGAATCTCAGGATCTTTTGTTAAAATTTCAGATTTTAAACATTATATGTTAATAAAACTTCTATGTCACAGTAGTGTAAAATTCGTTAAATACGACTTTTTAACTTATCTGATATACTTTTTGCTACTTGTCAGGTCATTTAGACTCTGAAATTTTGGTACATAACTGAAAAACCTGTATTTCTAAATCACTTTCTCCTGTCAGAAATATCTATGCTGAGGTCTACCATAAATATCCTGCTATCTGAAATGTTTCCAAGATTTCCAGAAGTATGGTGTGAATAAGACAAAATAAAATTCCATTCAGGATTTTATAATTTATGTACACAATTAGGAAACTTATGGGGGTCCATTGACCCTCTCTTTGTCCTCTTACTTACAGTTAATAATGTAATAAAATGTTAAACATGCAAACAGCTTTGGAAACTGTTCATGTCTGACAGTTGGAGCCGGATTTAAGAATTCAGTTTCCATCTCAAAAGCAGGAGATTGATCTATACATGCAGATTCCTTCTGCATGTATAAATATTCTCCTTTGTTTAGTGTCTAAAACAAACTATGCTAAAGATTATCAGCCACCAGTGTCTTACTGTGTAGGCCTGTATTCTTCATGTCATGATTTGATTTAGTATCAGGACCATTTTGCTGGTTTGACAATAGAACTGTGGAATCTTCAGCATCCAGATTTTATTTTTTTTCCAGACTGGCACAGACTGCCAGCTAGTCTGTTTTTCTTCTTTTCATTTGGGACCAGTGTGTCTATTGCAGTCAACATCCTTATTAAAGTTATTTTTGAAAAAGCTCACAACTTTCAATTAAGCAACAAGTAGGTGGCTGGATTATTAGCTATTCTGAAATCTGACTGTGTAGGTCAAGAACTAATGGTTTCAGGAACGCTTTTGTAAAATTAGCTTTCAATCTTGAACAAAATAGAGTATTTGGCTAGTTAACTGCACCACATCTCTTTTTGTTCTTTACAAATTGAAAGTAGGATATGACAAGTAAACAAATGAAAAATATTTTGCATAAAGAAAGCAAGTGCTAAAAAGTCTGTCAAATCTTACATTCTCTGCTATTTGGCCAGAAGTCCAAGCCAAAAATTTGATTTTTGACATTTTAGTTTCACTTGCTATTGTTTTTAGTTGAATTTGGACTTCACCCATGAAATTCTGGGCTTTTTCAGAAAATAAAAATGTTGCATGATCTCCAAGGAGGAATATGCACTTTGTGGTTGTATTCTATCGGTGTGGTTGTGTCAGAGCTGCTGAAATAAGCAGAGGCTGTATGTACTACTTACAGCCCAAATTCATCCCCTTTCCTGGAGATACCTGGCTGCATAGTAATTTTAAGCTCCTTTATGATCTGTGGAGAAAGATGACCTTCTCTAGAGGTTCCTTATGCGGAAAATTGAGTACATAAGAAGCTGTCTCTCTCCACAGAGTGTGTAGGAAATCTGTGGTGTTTACATGCATTAGAAAATTCCTGTAATGGTGCAGCTACTGGTAGCTACTAAACCATTAAGCCAGAGAATTTTGTGCTTGCTATGCTGGAATGCTTGGGGATGGATTGTTCCGTGGTGTTTCAGATACTGAAAAAAAAAATATCAGTTGATAGCAAAGTCTAATGTAGTTATGCAGGACAGCAAGAAAAAGCCAGCCTTGCCCCTGTGCTGCTCTGTGTTTTCCCAGATGTGAATTCAGGCAGAGATCAGAGATTGCAGAAATATTTTGGTGCATTCTCTGACATAAATGAATAAGCAGAGGAGTTTTTTGATGAGAAGTTACTCTTGGTAAGAGATTTGACCCAAATGTAGACATTGATTTTGTCAATATTGACATGGTTTAGTATTAATTCTAATTTTGTCATTGCTTTTAAATATTGCTACTGTTATCTCCTTTTGAGCTTAACAACAAAATGAGCTAAAACTATTTCATATGTGTTGATAGCAACTGCACATAAGTCTGAGAAAGTCTAAAAATTTGAATTAGAATATCTTGGTAGTTACAGCCTTAAAGTTATGATTGGATTTGATAGTGTTATTAATCCAAAATTAATGGATTTTGCTTTTTACAACTATTCCTGTGCTCTTAAACTGTGTTTGTTCTTGTTTCAGAATGGAGAGGTAGGCTCGATCCTAAACTACTCAAACTCAGTTTAAGGTAGTATTTGACTTTATATAAGCTTCTTATTATTCTAGGTAATATACACTTTGTTTTCAAAAGGGAGCAGAGGTTTGCTAATCTTAAAAGTGCTGGATTTCCATTAATTGAACTCTCATCAGTAGATAAATTCAAAATAATTTTTCTGAAGAAATGCATGTTTATCAGAATAAGTGGCCTGTTTTTTTTCTCAGTTCGATTCAGTTGCTCCTATTTGCAGGACTGGATACTGTTGCCAAGGGATGGGGATACGCACAGTCAGGTAGCTGTTACCCCCATCGTGCTCATGGGAGCTCCCTGAACAGGAGCTTGTCGGAAGGCTTAATATAGGTAGTTTCCTTAACCTTCCTTGTAATTCCAATTGGTACCATTGCAAGGAAAGTGTGGATCTGTCTTTTCCTTAGCCTTCCTTGTAATTCCAATTGGTACCATTGCAAGGAAAGTGTGGATTTGTGTTTTGATCAATCGTTTGACCCCAGGAAAGAATTCCATTCAGAGAACATTGTGTAAAAAAATCTTCCTTATTTTAGAAAATATGAGTAAAATGTTATGGAAAGTGTTTTAGATAATAAAAATCTGCATTTTTGTAGCTTGGATTCTTAAATTTTTGCCTTCCCATAGCTCTAAGAACTTCCTGGGTGAAAAAGAATTCAGTGAGTCTTACTTCCACATATAGATTTAGTACAGATGTACCTGTATTTTGGGTTATATTTGATAATTGATCACACTTAAAATTATTAATGTAAGTTGGTTTAGGAGAAGAGTTTTTCATGTTGCAAGATTTAAAATTATCAAACTATATGACAAAATATTTGTGAAAAAAACCAAAACAAAGTTAGAGGTATCAGCCCAGTATTGGTACTTTTTTGTTGTTTGTTTTTATTCTGGATAAAATAGTGAAATCATGCATGAAAATTAGTTGGAGGGCAATATTCAGATAAACAGAAGTTCCAGCTGAACAAAGGAGTGAAAGCCAGGACCTAAATTAAAGCCAACCTAAGGAAAATCAGCTTCATATAATGTTATGATATGTTTGTTGAATGCTTTTGGCATATGTATTGATGGCTGGTTTAACTCTTGGTAGTGCATGAATGGTCCTAGTGATGTAGGCTCAACACCTGCCCCCTGCATATGCCCACCGGGAAAGCAAGGACCTCCAGGCCCCAAAGTAAGTCTTTATTCTGTCTTGTTGAGCGCAATATTTTTTTTTTTTAAATTTTATTTATTTTCAGATCTTTTGTTGGCCAGTCATAATTAGGCAGATTGAAAAAGTAGGGACAAATTCTCCTAGTTCTGTCTTCTAGTGCATGGATATAGTGATTAGGATCCTCAAGGACAGGTTTTGCTGCCATAACTCCTAATAAAACAAATATATCTTCTATTTTTTAAGGAAAATGTTCATGGATGCAAAATTGTGTTTCTTTGCTACTCTTCAGCTAATGATGTTGCACTGTTAGTTGTTTGAGAATGAAATGATTTGCTAAAAAAAGTCTTTTTATTGGGAGGGTTTTTTTCCTTCTTTGTAAAAGAATGAACTAGATGCTTACTGGGAGACTTCCACCTCAGCTGTTCTGATGACGTCCCTTCAGTGCTGAAGAGCTAAAATGAGAACCAGACTGGAGTTGCAAATGTCTAACATGGCAAACTTAAATCCCTTGTATTTTGCTGTACTACCTTTCTCAATAACTGTGCTAAGCAGTGCTTACAGAGTTACTTACAAGTGTAGACAAGAAAACCCCAGACCACTTGTCTTTCATTAAGCAAATGAATAAAAATCCCTCTACTCTCATTGTATAAGAGGTTACAGTATGCTGCAGCTAACTCAAGTCAAAAGGCTTATTGTTACAGTGGTAAAGGTTTCTGATGAGGGAATTGGAATCCACAATATGGGGATCATAATTATTATTTCATGTAATAGAATTTTTGTGGTTTTTTACCTTTTTTCTTTTTAGCGTATTTGAGAAAGAGAGAGAGAGAGAGAATAAAGTATTTATCATTTTAAAAAATTGAAAACTACTTCCTGTAAAGTATGAAGGAGTATGAAATGTCAGAATTAGGGTAACCTATACAATTTTTTTTAGACTGCTGCTTCATGTGCAATCTTTCAACAGAATTGCAGTATAATACTTTTTTTTGGGATAACTGAATAATACAGGTGACAAGATGCTGCCTAACCCAGAAGGCTGCAGAAAGAGTAAAAAGGAAGCCAATTTAAGATTGAAAAAGTTATCTTAGTTATGATATTTCTTAACTTTTGAATACTGAACTCTGGAAACCATATAAATTTAAACTTTATTTCTGTGTTTGTGATATTAATGGGCTACAATAAAAGTAATGAAATCAAAACCATTAAAAAAAATGTAACTGATATTTTAAGCTTTTCAAGTTAAAGCATAAAATTTCCTCATTTAAATAGTATATTTGAAAGCAAATTTATTATTGATCAAATCCCAAACGTGGACTTCTTAATTTGGATCGCAATAATTCTAGGTAACCTATTATTAATTTAGCAAACAGTAACTGTTAGTCATTTTTAAAGGGACATTATTCTATATCCTTTCCTATTTAGTTCAGCGTTACATTTCTGTGGTTTATATGTGAAAATAAGTTTTTTCACAGTCACATTGAAAGCTAGTTTCCTGTTTCCTTTCTAATGTCCTCCCTGTTTATAACAATTCTGCAGCTATAACTGACTTGCAACCTGTTGATGGTTCAGGCTGAAGACATCAGTACCTGCTTAACACCCCTGTAGAAGAAAAGCGTTTTAGTAGATCAAATCTTAATGGATTTTGCTGAGCTCATGTCAAGACTGTTAGTAAAATAGACTGAGAAAGTCAATACTCTAGGAGGATATATTGAATACGAAGTTCCTGCTTTCTCACCATAGACATGAATTCTGAGGATCCAACTTTTTTTCTTTAACATGCTCATAGCAAAGTTTATAAAAATAGTTGCAAAGGACTTTTAAGAAGAAATCTAAAAATCCCTATTTTTTTTAGACAGCCATAAGTGTGTGGGGAGAAGTTTATATTATTTAGCAGGTTTTAGTCCTGGCACCTGCCTTTCCAGTGCTTTTGTTTTAAGAATTAGACTCAGACAAAGCAAATGGGAGTTTTCTTCAGAGTAGAACTACTTGATTAACGAGATTTTAATAAAGATTGTTTCATCCATTTGATGAAAATTGTTTTTATTTCTGTTGATTAAAATGTTAAAAAGCTTGAAAGCATTTGAGATGATGGGTCAAACTTGTGTTGTAACTGTGTGGGCTCACTTCTCCAAGTCCTGGGGGAAATTCTCCCAGAGAAGGGTTACAACATCAGTTCTCTTTCACAATAGCAGGTATCTGGGGTTGTTTTGTGGAATGTTGTAGGGTTAAGGTTGCTCTGTGCTAATTTTGCAGTGCTCTTTCATATATTTTGTGTGTTAACATATTGCTTCTCCATAGGGTGACCCTGGGCAGCCTGGAAATCATGGTTACCCTGGTCAACCTGGTCCAGATGGTAAGCCTGTGAGTACTAAAAACTTAGTCATATATTGCAAATGTAAAATTAACAGGAGAAAAAACATGTACCAGGGATACCAGATTTTCAGATTTAGATGATTTTGTCTTCATTCTTTGAAACTGTGAATGTCACTTAAGTGCTATCTGCATGTAGGAGTTCTATGAATATGTTAATCATATTATTTTTGTTTCAAGCTAAAGTATTGTAAATATGAGTTAGGCACTGCTCTAAATCAGAGAACAGGCTATGAGTGCTCCTGTTGGTCTTTGCATAGTTTTGCCCCACTTATCACCTTCAGTCTTTACTCCTTAAGAACTGGTTCATTAGAAAGCACTTCAGGGCAGCTAAAATCCTATCTGATTTTTTCTTAGGGATTGCTACTCATGTTTAAGCTTGCTATGTTTAGTTTCTTTGTAGGCTACATCAAGTAGTCCATCAAAATATGTAGATATAAATGAAAAATGTTACAAATATAGCTGTTTTTCAATTCTGAACATTATATGTTAAAACATACATAATAAAATGTATAAAAACATATAAAAATACTTATATTTCTCCTACCCTAGATTTTACTTTTTAAATTGTCATTCCATTACTATGATACTAGGATGGTAAAGACTGGAAAAAGTAGATGAATGACATATGTCCCTAAAATAAAAATGACAGATTTGGTGTTGGCTTGTCTGGTCTTCAAGGTTAAAATTGTTTGTTGTAATAAAATTTTAATAGAAGCAAACAAATATGTAAAAGTAGCCTAAGGTTTATTTCAAAAATATGTTAGGTCTCTGAATCTAACAGAAAGCCTCTAAGATATTGACAGCTAAACTTCTATGTCGACTACAGGTTCGTTAGCAGCCTGCAGTCTGTATCATCACAGTGGTGATATGCACGTGCCTCTGGTGTGTTAAGAGAAGGCAGGTCAAAAGCCAGGAGACTTGACTAATCATTCCTTTTCTAAGAATGTTGTTTACTATCCGTTAGAAGCTATTTTAATTATATAAAAAAAATAAAGGAAAAGGAAAAAAGTTTGGGATCATTTAAAAAATTACTTCTGAAAATAGAATAATTTCTCTGCTTAGATTGGAAAGATTAATGATGATACTGTACTATTGACAAGTCTTTACCAAATCTGCCCTTGTTTATCAATTCTAGTACTTTAGCACGTTATTCCTACTAACAAGGCACTACCCACCAACTTTGATGGCTTCACAAAAGCAGCTAACATTCAATTTTTGTTAAGAGTTTTTCATACTAGTAGTACATTCATTTCTATGCCACTTAAACAGTGGAGACTGATACTTACTTGGATATGTTGTCTTGTCAGGGTAATAAGTATTACCAGTTACAAAGAAAAAACTCCATGCTGTACCCTATAAAATGTTCACATTTATTCTGTTTTGTTCCTTAGTTATGTGTTGGCCTTTTCTTAGGGATGGCATCTGTTTAATTTAATTGTGATGATTCCATTTGTAAGCAGAGCTAATTTGACAGGAAAATAGGCACTGAAAACAAAAAATGGAATTGTTTCTAAAACTGAATAATTCCCTGTTTAAAATACGAGACATTATATTGAAACCTGACCATGATGGCCCAGATGAGAATTGAGTACATGAATTTTTCAGTAGTTCCACAAGCAAAGATCCTTATTTTTCCTGTGATATAAAAACATTTTTATACTTTTACTTTGGTCTTAAACAACTTTTGATAGCTGTTACCTTCAGAGTTTTTTAAAACTAGAATTAGAGAAGACAATCTGAATTGAAATTATCAGTGCTTTAAAATCCTACATTTTGGTTCTAAACAATCCTGAACATACAGGTTTTAATGTATTCTAAGATGGGGAAGTGGATTTAATCAGAATAAGTTTTCAGTTGATAGTTGGTGGTGCTTAATCTTATGAAGAGCAGTTCTGATCTCCTTCAGAAGACAGGTATACAGACTGTTTGAACCTGGAGTTGCATGGGAGAAGGTGTCCATCACAGTTTGACTATGCTGATTTCTGGAAGGAGATTTGCAGTATTGATAATCATAGCAGAGCTGTCTTTAATCCAGCTAAGTCTGATATTCTGACAAAATGATATCATGTAAGCTTTAATGAAGGCAGAATGCACTGGGTATTGGTAGGGAAATGCCAGTTTCCCTTCTCTCTTTTAAAAAATAGACTAAGACTTTGTTTTTGAAGCATCTAGTCAGCTGCAATAGCATTGTTCTAGAAACAATTTGTTACGACTCTTTCATACTTTTATGGATAGGTTTCTACTTCAATGCTGTATGTTTTCCCATATGCACTGAAATTTGTAACAGCATGAATCATGAAGGAGAAATAAATTGATACTCTAGACTTTCTGTAACTTTGTAAACTGGCAGTTATGGCTTCTTTTTCCTGTGAGTGAGTCATAATTTGCATAGATGGGCATTCTCTGAACATAAAAAAGATTACCAAAAGTATCTCAGAATGAGAATCAAAAAGCCCCACTAAAGGAGAAATTTTACCCCTTTGCTGAAGTTCATATGTTATTTGAAATGCTTACAGCTAAATCCTATAGCATTATTAACTAAGTAATGTTTTGAAATATCAGCTGCAGTTTTTCCACTTGTTCATTGTAAAGACATAATTACAAAACTATTAGATCATCTGCAGGTCTGGCCAGTACATTATTGTTCCTTACAGTAGATTATTGAGTGCTTTCCAGGCAAGCTTTTAGCTGTGAATGGTGGGAGACCCTTTAGATACACTGTGCGTGAAAACAGATTCCTCACTCTCTTTCTGTTTTACTTAGGTATTTGCTAATATGACTTGTATGTTTTCTGGGCTGTCAGTGATTTTTATTGTTTGAGGAAACTGTGCTCATATGAATCTTTTTAGCTGTATCACCTGGGGAACTCTGAGAAGCAAGCTCTTAATTCAGACAGCACCATAGGCTTACAGGTACTTGTGTAGTCAGTCTTGTTTAATCAAGTGGCTTTTGAGTGAAAAACTTTTCCTGCAAAATCAGTCTTTTCTGTTCCCAAACGCATTTTTATTTTCTACTCTAAAGTTATTCCAGTTTGCCTGTCTGGTATTCATTTTCTTTGAACAGTATAACTAGTTAACAAAATGTTGACTTCCTCTGAGAAAGGTTTTAGGCATGCATTTGTATTACTATATGTAACTGGTTTTTTAGGTAAAACATCAAAGAAAATTTAGTTTATTGGTTTTGGGCTGGCTAGATTGTTCTGATATGTAAAGTTGGTTTTAGTCCAGAAAAATTCAAAACAATTCCTGTTAATATCCTCAATCTTACCAGAACATAATTATTCACCTGGTGTTTCCCAGTAAAATTATTTGCTGTAATATTTGGGAAGGTGAACATAAACATAACTAATTTTCAATGATTTCTTAATTGTTCTTTTTATTAGTTTTGTTCATACGTTGTTTTTTCCCTTTAATTGCCACCTCTGTTTATTTTCTGATACATATGGGAGGGATCAGTTAAAGTTACTGTAAAAAAGCATGAAAGTGAGAAGCATAATAATTAATGAAAATACAGTTTTTGCAATCAAAAATGTAATTCAGAGCCTGAAATTATTAAAATGTTTAGTCAAGAGAAAAGCACTGGTAAGTAAGTGGAAAGGTAAAAATAGTATTTGAATCTCAACTCAAACTTGTTTTAATGGACATTATTCATCCAGAAGAAGCAGTTGGTGTGATTGCTGGCCCCGAAAGTGCTCAGCAGCCTGACTGTGTGGTCATAAAGCCATTTTTTATTCCAAAGGATACTTTGTATGTGCTGGGGAAAAAACTCAAGGGGAAAAATAAATGATCAGAGTCTGTGCAGTGATAACTTGTGGTTAATAGAGGTGATAGGTTATCAGTCTGCTGAAAGAAATTTAAAAAAACCCCACTTATTTGTCAATTTTGAACTGTGAACCATGCAGCTGGAAAATCTGGACAATTTTCCAGTACGTCATCTAGTTTGATTCATGAAAGTTTGGAACTATTTGCCTTGTCTTTACAGTATCTACAAGCAATAAGCAGTTTAATCTGATGAGACTGACTTTACTGATACATGCAGATAGAAAGTTCATAAGGTATCAAAGCCTCACATATTAAGTAATTTCTGATCATTCCAATATATTTTTTTAAAAATTATAGTACATTTTTACAGCTTTACTACCTAGAGTTTCATATTTGGTGACCAACTGAAGGCCAAATCAACAGTGCTTTTGGAATAAAAATTGATGATACTTTTATGTATACATAGAATTCCCTGTGGTATTGTACGATTTGCCTGGGATTTAAGTTATTCTAAAATCTGCAGCTACTTTTCTCAGGAAAATTTCATAGGCGTAGTTGATAATTCATCCATAAAATGCTGCTTTCAATTCCAGAAAAAAACATATTCCTCAGTAAAGCTGTGACGTTGCTGTTATTAGAGGAAATACAATTGCTCCATTCTAATACAGTTGTGTAATGGCTTCCCTGAGACCTACTACTTTGAAATCGGAGCGATGCCTGATGCTGACTTGTGCTGCCTACAGCTGTGTAGTTCAGACAGCAGTAGCCAAAAGCAGATGATATGATAAGGATGAACAACTAAGCAGTCAGCAGGAAGTCATACTCCCTCAGTACATCATCTTATCTCCCAACACTCTGAAGCTCAGGAACTTTTAAACTGGATTTATGACATTTTATTTAATGATATTGACAGGTCTTTTTTCCTCTCAGGTATTTCAGAACATGAAGCTCATGTAAAATATACTGGTAGGGGCACTGAGTTATGAAAACCTTGGCAGATGATGGAGTAGCTAACGGAAGAAAGTGTAATGAAGTGGAGAAATAATAAACAGACCAAACAAGGCAAACTCAAAAAAAGGCAACATACAAGCCAATGAAAACTTTCTTCTTTACTTTTTCCATAATAATGTTCACATGATAATAAATGTTTGATCAGGAATCACTCCCAAATTTATGTTGGAAGGTAAAAGCTTGATTTAGCTACCTTTCTGATCTAATGCTGGATCTGCCCTTCATTTTCACTTCAGTGTGGCCTTCACTGCAGAGACACTTCTGGTGAGCTGCAGAAGTAAATGCCACAAGAATTCCTTCTACAGGGCCGTGCTGTTTAACAGAGGGAGGAGAGAGAGATGACTGTTGTTCTGAGCTCCTGAGTTACCACTGCTTAAGTCCCAGAGAAAGCAGTAAGGCACAGGCTCCAAACAGACATGCTGAAGAGGACCACTGGACTGATCCACATGTCCAAAGGGGTGGGAAAAAGAAAAGCAATAGCCACATGAGTACAGACATACTGAGGTGTTAGAGATGTTAGAAAAAAAGCTCCTTGAGAAAAGGAGGAGAAAGGACCTGAGGCAAAAACATTAGATGATAGAAAAAATTCTCAGAGAAAGGTTAAAACACTTAATTCAAACACATGGAGTACTTTCTATCATTTCTGTTGCCTGGCAGGATTTTAGTTACTGATATTGCCAGTGAGGGCACGTGCATTTACTCTTTAAATGGGTACAAAGACGCAGGGTGTCTAAATTATTGTATTACTCAGCAAGTATAGGATTTTTATGCTGCAAGGTATTTTGTTTTGCCCACACTGCAAGACAGTGGGCAAATATTTTGTGCCACTATCTTCTACCACTGGGTGGATGTCCAAAGAATCTCAAATGGCAGGTGCTGCCTATGTTTAGGGAACTGGATTCAAAATTGAGTATCAAATTCATAGTTAACTATAATACTTCTTCTGGATCTCTTTCCCCTCACATGATGAGGGGCGCACCAGTCCTAGTTCCATTTCCATCTGAGGAACCATTTCCGACGGCTGAGGTGGATAGGGAAGGGGTTACTCCAACTCCAGGGGTTTCTTCGGGTCCTGGATGCACGGAGGGGAGAGTTGCTCCCCCCCCCCTCCACGAGGTCCCATGGCAGCCACTGACAGCACACGGGACTTGGAGAGGAGGCGAGAGAGAGAGTTTATTGATGGGCTGGTTACATATATAGGGTTTGGAGGATTCACAGAGTGACCAATTACCAATTGCAGGAAGGGGTTAACAGCCAATAGGAAGGGGTTAAAAGAGTCCAATGGGAAGACTTCTTGATATCTTCTCAGGACATTCCTGAGACAGAGATAAAAGTTGTCCTGGGGGGTCATGGAAAGAAGAAGCAGTGACTTTGCAGAAACACAAAAAGCCATCTTGAAACATATTTAAACCACAGCTTCTCATACGAGGCAGATTCGCTGCTATAACTTCTCACACTATTTGTGTGTCTTCTGAGAAGTTCATGAGAGAAGACCAAACCCAGATAAAAAGTATTATTTTTGGTGGCAAATTTAGTGCTTTCACTGTATTTGAAAGTGAACCTTCAGTCCTGAACTCAGTGTCAATTGTAACGGGAATTTTCACTTCTGTCCCTTTTACATAAAGTGGCAACTATGGCACTGCTGTTCTTGCAGCATATGTATGTATGTCACACAAGTACTCCTACTGAGGGCTTTGTGGTTAGGGAAAGAGAATTTGAGTTGACTTTAGTGCAAAAAATTCGTAGGCATTAGCATATAGATTGATAATCCGTACTGCAAAAGGAGTAGTGATACAAATACATGCTCAGTTTTTATGAAATCCGTTTTTCTTTTTATAGAAGGTGGTTTTACCTTGTCCAGACAATTGCTATGTGATTTTTACGAGACACCGATTGTCATTTTTGTGACTTTCTGCAAGTTTCCTTTTGAATCTTCTCTGTTCCAGCTTTCCATTAACAGAACACACTGACAATGTGTTTGATTTGTGTTGAAATCACATTACAATATGTAGCTCTGAGCTAAATATGCAGTTTTGTAAGCTGAAAACTCTTCTGCCATCCTCTATTCATGTTTGAATTTTGAAATTCAGTTCAGCCAGGAAATTGTACTCCTGTACTTCTTTCCCTTCTCAGTTAGAGGGAGAAGGGAAATTGCATTGCAGAGATCTAAAATAAGAAATAGAGTTTTATTTATATATAATTATATCCTACGGAAAGTCATACAAACTTTTTGCCTTTTTTTTTTTAGAAGGAAAAAAACGGATACACTTATAAAGGCATTTTTGGTTTGGTGAATTATTTCAACTACCTGGGAGGCCTGTGAGCAATCTGGGAGTACTATACCATTTAAAGTTAAAACTGATTTTGTTGGAACTGCCTTGAGCAGTGAAAGTGGAATGCTTGATAGAGGATCCATGTATGACAGAGACCTAGAATTCTGTTTACTTCTATACTAAACATTACCAGCTGGCTCATCGGTCATCTGCTCAAATGTCTTTTGGGAAGAGGGCACAGCAAAGACTCTCTTGTATCTAACCCAGCAAATAATTTTAGCTTTTTTTATTATTCCTAGGAAGCTCTGACTGATTTAAAGAAGATATCAGACATATATGTTGCCTTCTTTGAATTGAAAAGGTTCTATTAGCTCCTTTTTACCAGTGTGGTAATCCCCCCATTAAATTTTGTGCTAAGTTTTAAGACTGAAACTCATTTAGAAATAGGATTATTAGTTCTCTCAGTTCAAATCAAGTTAAAATTTTGGGTATTTGAAATTGGATAGTCCTTTTAATGGGATTTATCAAATTTAGTTTTGTCTGCCTGTTGAAATGTCTAAGCCAAATAGCCTCAGAGTTTTATAGAGCAATTTCTCCTCTTATTTTGAATGTTTTATCAAAAAAATCCCTCCTGGTAGCTAATTTTCTCCATTGGAATGACATATTTTTAATGGAGCTATGTGAAATTCTTATTCTTTGGTAACTTGCCACTCTTAAAGGATTCTTTAAAGCACTCGTTCATTTTGCATAAAAGCTGGTTATCTTTGCTGTAGTAATTGAATCAAATCTACCAAAACTTAGACATATATTTTGGAGTCTGTAGAGGTTCTGTTGTTCTGCCAATGTTGATTTCTAGTAAAGCATTCCTGAAATTCTCTTTTCAACTTATGAATTATTTAGTATTTCTTTTCATAGTCCCAGTCATTCCAATAATTTTTTGTATTTACATAGCTTGTTATATACCTTCAAGTTCATAGCTAAGTGCTTAGTATTTTGAATGGAGTTTTTATTATTTAGCGATATTACAAAACTAGCTGCATAATGAATTAGAACATAGGTTATTTGTTAAAGCTTGTTTCTGTAACTAGGAATAAGCCTTTAAAACTCCTGACATTTTTCAGTTATTTTTCGTGAGAGAGAGAAAAAGTGTCAACATACGTGGATTAGTTTCTTTTTTCTTTTTTCCCCCAGTTGAAAATAAAGCAATATGTTTGTTATGCTTTTGTGTAACAATTCTAAAATAACTGCTTTTAACTAAAGTCTGGAGGCTGCAAACTTCAGATGGAGATATGAAAGCTTTTGAAGGCTGAAGTGTAAATCCCAAATGTATGATTGTGATAGCAGTTGCTAAAATTTGTGACCTACAATGACAGGGCTGTGACAACAGTTCTCTAGTAAGCAGGAGGATTATTTTTTTTCTTTAAATAGGTCTTTGGAAATTTGTATATGTGACTTCTGAAAAGTCACAAGTCTTGGTTCTTTTCCTTAGGGATATCAGGGATCAGCAGGAACTCCAGGTATCCCAGGAACTCCAGGGATTCAAGTAAGTTTCTGTTTCATTCCTAGATTTTGAGACTAGATCTGAGACAAATTCTGCCAAGTCTCTCTCAATATCCATTGTTTTTCATTGAGAGTTGAGGTTGGGGTTTGAAAATGGCTCATGATTTCATGTCATGAAATCAGGGGCCATCCATGGGTGAATGGCTTTGGGGTTTGAAGGTAGGCTGACAATTAGACTGGCAAATTTAATCAGTGCTAGGTAAGGCCTGTAGAAGATGGACTCAGCTGCAGCTTAGACATTTTTGTCCTGGTCCAGAAGCCAAAGAGTACCTCCTTCAGTTTTTCTATGAATCACTAACAGTGAGCTGAAGTCTTGTCATGGAGATAGATTACCCTCAATGCACATGTCCAAAACAAAGTTTCAGATAAAATCCAGTCTGATGGAGGAGAATTAATTTTCTTTCTTTGTTGTATAAATTTAGTAGTCCTTACTGAGACAGTTGTTGGAAACCAGTGCTGTATTTTACTTGTGGCAGGATTCAGTCTGACTGATAGTAAAGGACTTGGTAATTTGTTGAATTAAATGTCTGAGAGAATGCTGGGGCCAGGAGCGAGCCTGCAACTTGGCATATGTGAAGGCTGGCTGATGGACATTTGAAGGGGACATCCCTGGGCTAATACAGCCTGTGTGGCATTCTTTTTGTCCTTGATTAGAACAAAAAGTAGTTTCTGTACTCCTGAAACATGGGTTATGATGGCGTGCCATATTCATACATGCTGGATGCATTTCATGCTAGGTTCTGCCTTTGTGTCCAATTACAAAAATGTTGTAATCAGCCAGCTGACACATTGGTCTCCGGGTCATGTTGTATTACATTTCTGTGTCTTGTTCTATATCAGATTGAATTAGTATTTGAGCTGGTTTTCATTTTTTTCTCACTTTAGGGACCTCGTGGCTTGCCAGGTATCAAGGGAGAGCCAGGACAAGATGGGGCGAAGGTAAAAAAAAAAAACAAACAGTAGTATCAGTTAATAATATCAGTATTTTCACATGAAGCTTCTGTGAGAATTGTTTATTAGAAGGGTAATAAGGAAGGATTAAGAATCCTAAATTTAAATTCTGAATCTGGTCTGCTTTATTTAATAAAGGTCATATAGGCTTTAGCACTGCCAGTAGCAACTTCATTGGACTGAATAACATATATTTAGAAAAGTATATCTAAGTATGGGTACCTGGAAGCACAATACAGACTTCTGTCAGAATGGTTTTCTTTTTAACTCTTTTCACCCTTTTTCTCTTTAAGTAAGCATCCAGATGACCTACGTAGGAATTTTTGGATGTCACTTTTTATCAGAAAACACTGACTAATTGAAACCAAAGCTTTTTGTGGAAAATTCTAGCTGAGGTGTAGCCAGTAGCTTGGAGCTACAGACAGATGTGGAAGCTTATATGTAACTCTGTGGCAGTTTGAGCCACATTAGAAACCCAAAAATCCAATTTTAAGGCTTCTCCACCCCCTCCCCCAATTTATCCCAACACCAAAGAGAAACTTTCAGGCTTCTATAGGGGAAGGGGGAAGTATATGCATTTATTTTACACAAATAAATATACTGTACAAACTAGACGCAATTATATCTATATATTATTCCGCTTCTCTCAGTCCTTTTAAGCCCCTCCCTTTAACTTAGTCCAGGAAGAGCCTTTCAAGGCTGCTGGGTAATGCAGTCTCTCTCGTGGGAGTGTTCTGGGCCCCTGAACACTCCCTAACCAACCTTCGGCTGTTTCTGGAAGTCTTTCCTTCCTCACGAAGTCCAAAATAGCTTTGAGTCCCTCCTCCTTGGTCTGCTGTGTGATCTCTCTCTCTCTCAATCTCATACCTCGGCTCATAGGCTGCTGTAAGTGTAGTCCAGCTTATCACAGTAGGGGTTGGAATCTTCATTCCTCCAAGTCAGTTTTCCGCTGCCCCCAGTCAGCTTCCTCAGGGCAACTCCCAAGCCCTTGGCCCGTCTCCAATTCTTGCCTGGGATTCTTCTCCCTGGCAACCGAGCCTCCTCCTCTGGCCCGTCTCTTGGCTTAGCTTCAATGAGGGGGGGGGGAAAGAAGGAGCCCAGCCACCCCCTGGCCTTCCACACCTACACGCAGCAGACACCAACAGCAGAAGTGCCAACAGCTTCCGGTGCTGTGAATATCTGATTTTGAGCAGAAGCGAACAACATGAGTGGTGATTGGCTCTTCAGGGAACACTGCCCTGGCACCCAATCACCTCTGAGCCCCCCTATTCTTGAGGGGGGGCCAATCTCAAACTACGACAAACTCCCTTCTGATAATCAGGATAAACTTGACTCTGGATCTTCTGTATGCACAGAGAATAAACTGGCCATTGGCATTGCCAAGTTTCGTTGATATGTAAATATCCATGCCCACATTTCTGCCCTATGTTTAGAAAAGTTCTAAGTTGATTGTGATAAAAATTATTTTGGTTTTGGTTTATTAAAACTTAAAAGCCTTTTCTATAAAAAATCGCTTGTTTTCCCAACAGGTCTTACTTAGAATTCCTTTCTGAAGGTCCCAATATTAAAAACAAGTCCTTAAATTCATCACTGTTCAGCAGAATTCTCAAATGCACGATTAGGGGTGAAAAATGTGCTTATGTTTTCTGTGCTTTAGTCATCTCAATCTAATTGAATTTAGATGTTAATCTTATCAATCAGTCGATATTGGGCCATGTGTAGAAATTAAGATACTGCTGATGAAAAACTCTGTTCTCCTGGCAGTGCAGTGTTATGACAGATAGAATATTTCCTATTGCTCAGTCCAGCCTTGTTTAAAATGTGCCAAGAAATAGGGCTTCCACCACTGTTTCAGAAAACTTTTCCATTGTAAAATACGTCTTGCCATTAGAATTTTTTTCCTGGAGATTCAGCCCAAATTTTCATCTCTTAATTTCATCCCATTACTTGTAAAGTTTCTGTAGCAACTAATTTAAAACTGTTTCCATTTCCAAGTGTTTTAGTTTATCCAATAATTGAGTCACCATTTCTGAGTAGAAATTGAAACTCCAATCTTTTTCATTAAGAAGCAGTGGATGCACAAAGTGTTTATTTTATAAGCTTTGCTGAATTTTTGAACTCTGTTCCACCTGTTTTCAATATTTATTTGTTAAGAGATATTTTGATAACATTAACCCATAAGCTATCATTCCTGTGTTTGTGTTTCTGTCTTCTGTGAATATATGACAGAACTCTCCATATCTGCTTAGACATGAATGGCTTTGATAAATAGCACTGATATGTTGTCATGGTTAACCTTTGTCTTAGAACTTGAAATATTACATGAAACAGCTTCCCAAGCATAGTTTACTATTCTTTCTTTATGATTGAAATAGATTAAACAAATTGAAATGTATTGTTTAATACAGTGTTAGACATTAACGGAGAGAAAACATTTTGATTGACCAAAAATGATTTGGGGGTTGGCCGTTTGTCCCATGTTTACTGAAACAAGCAACAAAGCTTGGTTTTATTGCTTCAAGTCAGGTACTGACAAGTTATAATTTAGCCTTTTGTTGTAATTGTTCAAAGGAGCTTGCAGACAAATTGTCAGTTAAATATCTTCAGTACCAACAGTACCAGCAAAAGTTTGGAATTGCTGATATCTAACGCTTGTGAAAAAAATAAAAAGAACTGATGATTTGCCTTGTCTTTTCAATTGCCAACTGCTTTTACCAAAGTGTATTCTGTCTTCCACAGAAATGAGAACTCATTTGTCAAAGTTCCAAAGTTGTTTTATATCAATCTACTTTGGTTTAATTTTGTTTGGTTTTTAGAGAAGGTACTTAATTCCTTGTTTTTGAAATACTTCACTCATGCAGAGTGAGCTGGTGAGAAATTTGATAAGGTCAGTAGGTCTTTGATATTTTCAGTAACAGGTCGAAGCAAAGCCATTACAGATTTATGGAGTTTCTTTATTTGGGAATTAGGAATGAATGGTAGAATTATCACAGCTCCTACAGAGCTTTTCAAAGCTTTTTTTCATCTTGTTAAAGCTAAATTGCTACTTTTGAATCCCCATAAGATTTATTCAGAAATTACAGTAAAATTTATTCTAAAATTTAATGATTGTTTTAAGGTTTTTTTTCTTTTATGTACTGAATCTTGTTTGAAGATCAACAAACTCTCACCAATCATTATAGAATGTTATGAAGTTGATATGGTGGTAATGACATCTTTCCACTATTTGTTGATCATGAGGATATGAATGTTATTATGGTACATTACAACTATTTCAGATACAAGGATTTAAAATATGTTTGCTCTTTTAGGGTGACAGTGGACTACCTGGTTTTCCTGGATTACATGGGATGCCAGCACCAAAGGTTGAAATGAAATATGTCTTGTTACAATATTCCTGTGTTTCAAGTTGCTTTATGGTTTAATTTAGGGGAAAAATAAGTCTGTATACAATACTATCAATGTATTTGATGACCTACATAAAATCAATGGATATGATGCTGAATTTTAGGAAAGATACATGCCATGGGACTTCATTACATAGATATCAAATCATCTGATTTTTTTATTTTGGTTCTGTTCTATGGGATTTTGTATTAATTACTTTGATTTTACTACTACTTAGAACCTTCTTTATCACAAATAATGTGTCAAAAATAAAAATATAATTATATGATTTTCCTTAAGTTGTTAAATTTGGGTGACAGCATTTTGAAGGATAGTTCTGGTCTATCCCAGCAAGTTTAGTTCATGTGCATGTTCTCTAAAACATCATCAACCATATCTTCTTTTCTTCTATGTTAGTATTCAACTGGATATATTTCTTAGTTTTTCCAAATTTGTGTTTTAAACTTTTCAAACAAGGTCTTCAAAAAAGTGCAGCACTTTTCAAAGAACTGAATTTTCACTTGGGTTCCTACGTATATTTAAGCAACCAGAATCACCAAGTACCTTCCATAAAAAGTAGAAACATTAAGCCTGCAAACTGTGGATTACCTCACTATCAATGTTGGACATTCTGGGCTTCTCCCCCTAGGAGAGCTTGGAAAATGCAGGATTTGCATTTACTGTTTTGGGCATATTTTTTATATCACACGGAGCTCTGCCTGCTTTGTTTTTAGTCTGCTATACATGTAAACTTCGTATATATATCTTTATGTAACTACTTCCATTTTAAAAATTAACTTGTTCCCACACATTTTGTCTAGGGAGAAAGGGGTCCTAAAGGAGATCAAGGAGAGCCAGGAATATATGGAAAGAAGGCAAGTGAACTTGTAATTTTAAGTTAAAGCAAAATGTTATTGGTATCTGTGATGGGGTGACCTTGGCTGGCTGCGTGATGTCCCCCTAGCCACTCTCTCATTCCCCTTTCTCAGCAGTATGGCGGGAGAAAATAAGACGGAAAAGCTTGTGGGTCCAGATAAGGGAGATCACCTGCCAGTTAGTGTCAATTTGGGGAAAATTAATTTAATTTAATGACAAGTAAAATAGATTTGGGTAGTGAGAAACAAAGACAAAAACTAAAACACCTCTCCCAGTTGAGCCTTTTTCCCAGGCTCAACTCCCATCCTTCATTGGATGGGGAATGGGGAACAGGGTGGAGTGGTCAGTCCACAACAGCTCTCTGCTCTCCTTCCTTCTCACGTTCCTTCCCTGCTGCCAGCTCTGGGGCATGCGAACCCTATGGAATATAATTTATATTTTTATAATATGTATTCACAGATAATTTAATTCTGCAGTCATGACTCAAAAAAAATTTTCATTGTTGTTACTGGATGTACATGTGTTTAGTATTATCAAACTCGCGCTCTGCATATTTGCATGTTTAGAGAACTGTCTTCATCCTGTTAATGGGTCGGTGTAATTCAATTTCACGTAACACAAAATGCATATATTTTTTGCAAATGTGTCTATGGGGTAACACACCATATATGGGGTATATGTAATAATGGCAAAGAAGTCTGTACTTTTTAATACATAAAAATGTATGTATAACCAAACAGGAGCAAGGGAGAGGAGTAAGGGGAGTGAGGAGAGGAGCACACGAAAGGAGTGAGGCTTATAGTGGCCATGAAGAGAGATATTTTAATCTGTAATTTATATAAAGCAGAGAGCATATTTTGACCATCCAGAGTTAACAGTTACATTTTCATGTGTCCTTATATTTTCTTCATGTGTTTATTGCTCTAGAGTTTTAAGGAATTTGAAAGAGGGTCTATGTTAACATTTCTGTATTTTCAAACATATTTATGTTTCTGTAATGGGGTAGTTATTAATTGACAGCTGGCTGTACTAAGAAAGAAACAGATGTCCTGTATATTTTCAAAATTACAAATGCATTAATTATAGGTTAAATATACTGAATTTGCAGCGTAAACATTGAGCATAACTTACTTTTTGTTTGCTGTTTTTCTCAGGGTTCAAAAGGAGAGAAGGGTGATACAGGGTTTCCAGGAATGCCTGGCCGATCAGTAAGTTTTGTGAAGACAATTTGTCTTTAACTTTTGCATGTTAATTCACCTACTGATTACTGGTAACTGTTCCTACAGGGAGACCCTGGCAAAAATGGGAAAGATGGATTACCGGGAAGTCCTGGTTTCAAGGTAGGTAGAAATGTATATTCGTATCTTGCCAAAGTCTTCAACAGCATTGCTATTGGTCTAAATATACCCAGTTTATTCTGTGGAGAATTACTGGAAATTAAAATAACATGTGGTACTAGGACATGCAGAAGTTTACTCCAGCAGTGAGCAGATTTCATCGTTTTCAGTTGTTTTGTGAGCTGGGGCAAATCTTTTATTAAGAGTGTATCCTTAGATATACATTGTCTTCCTTATCCTTTTGTGTTTATCTAACTCTGTTAATGAGATTTATAAACAAACATACACTGTAGAACATAATTGCTTTTGAAGGGAGATGCAGGAAAGTTAGAGGAAAGCACTTTCAGTATTGAATGTTTGTGTTCGTATTCTCTTCACTGTGCAATGCCCTTTATATTGAATTTAGAACAGTTTTTCAAGTTGATTGAGTATCTGTCTACTGCAAAAAAGACTACAGGATCTGATATTCCTATAATGTGTCACGGTGTGTGAGCTCACTGGACGTTTTTCTTGCCAAATGCTTGTTTGCGCTTTTCTAATTTGTGAAAAGGTGGACTTCAGCTGTATGAGTTTTAAGTTCACAGGAAAAAAAATTAATAATATGCAATGTAAATGTTCAGTTGAATTAACTTAAAGAAGCTTTTAAACACCAGCGTTGTTCCTATAATACTTTTCTTAGTAATAAGGAAAGTATTTAGGGCTGCTCCAGAGTAATGTTACTTCAGTGTCAAAAAATACAAGTGTACTTTTAAGTGCATTTGTCTAAATTCCTGTTGCTTTAGTTGAAGATCTGAGTCTTCCATTTCGTGACCATGCTTGTCTGGAGCAGTTGGGAATGCAGTGGGCATATCTGTGGCATCTGCTGCAGCAGGGAGATGTGGTGCAAGACCTATGAGAGACCTAAACCCTTCAGGCAGCAACTGCCAACAAGGTGGATCCAGCAGCATCCCAGGCTTTTTCTCTCAGGCTGGAGGGGAATTTCAGTCATCTGCTGGACTAGCTTCCTGCTCACAAATGGGACAGCACTGAATCCATACCAGGTTGCTCAGCTGGGTCTTGGTAACCTCAGTGAAGACTGCACAACTGTTGACCTTGTTCCATCCTTGAATGTTTTCAAGGTAAAAAATTTTTCACCCTTATTTGGAGCAGGTGATGGCTCTACCACATCTATGTGGTGACAACTGAGTGAAGCTCTTAGTAAATATAATAAATGGAGCTTCTAAAGTCACTAAGCTGCTGACTGTTAACTGCTATAACTTTTGTGACCTCACTAGTAAGTTTTCAGTCCTATTTCCTCCTCTTTGGGTAGCCAAGGTGACCTGTAAGTGCCACTTTAGAAGGGCGTAGGTCTCCTCTAGGTGGTACCTGCCAGCCCAACGTGGAAGCTTTGTCTACCCTAGAGCACCTCAAATAGCACCCATCATTTGTAATTTGGTAGCTAAATCGAGCCTTTGTTCACTATAGCGGGGTCTTAGTGCCCTTACATGTCCCTAGACAACTTTGGATAGAATAGCATATGTAGGTGTCTTAATTCGGAGGTAAAGGGTGAGTTATCACTTATATGCAACACTACAGCACTGTTATCTGGGAAATTGCCCAACTTCGATGTATAACTGAGCATCCTGCAATTCAAAGATTTATTAGCAGAAAACATCTAAAATAACAGCCTTGAGAAAGTATGTATAAAATTTAACTTTTCTGGTAGATAAACTCAGTATTTTCTGTTTTATTTGTTCTCCTTGGAAGGCCTAATGAGACTGTGCTAAAAGTTAATGGAGTAACTTTGTTTTATGTGTACTGCTTTTTTTTTAACTGCCCTTACATTTACCACACTAAAATACGTTAGTAAATGAAGTTGTAAATCTTAATTATGGAAAAAAAATTCTCATTGCTCATTTTTCTTAAGTTAACTTCAGAAACCAAGAGCAGATTATTTCTACAGTACTAAAGGACTTTATTTGTTGCTCAGTTTAGTTTTAAATACTCCTACATTCATTTCATTTTCATCTTCAAATCCCATTGATACATGCCTACAAATTGTCTTTATTAATATAAACGTATCTCTGACTCTTGCAAATATGTCAAGGAAAGACAATTGAACAGACATTCTTAAAACATGCAGCTAAGTTTGTGTCCATGGACGTTCTAGCTACCTGTGTAGCCATTGAAGTCAACGGAGGTCTAAGTGGTAATACCAGAGGAGTCAAAGAAGGCAGACTCATAGGTACCAGTTTAGTTGCGTACTTAAAAGGCCTGTGGTGCATTTGAAATGTATTAGTGTCCAAAGCATCCTAAGGGAGCTGAAAAATATGACATAGGTCCTATGGAAAGCCAGTGCCTTTCTGGAGTGGGAGTAGGACCCAAGACAAGACACCCTTGTATCTCTAATATGACCAAATGTCTATGTGTGGGCAGCGGAATTCAGCTTCTGGTGGCTGACCAGCTGAATCAGTCCTCCATTAATTGTCCAGACTAGACTTCTGTTGTCTGTGATAGGAGCTTATTTACCTTCCATGAATTTACGTCAAACAAATCCTCCCTTTTATATATGTATATCCACACACACACATACACACACACAGATATCAGTGCTAAGCTGGTGGAGGAATTCCTTTTCTGGTACTATAGAGCATAGAAAAAAATTAGGTATTAATTTTTTTCTTCTACAGTATTTGATAACATGGACAGGTAGAAGTCACAGTCAACACAACATTAGCATAAAATTTTAACTGTCACTGGTGGCTATTTAGAGTGAAGCATTATGTTGCTAAAGGATGAATTTGGAGAGTACTTTGATCTGGTTTTATACTTGTAAAAAATATACAGAGAATTCAGTATAATAGTTATGTGAACGTGTGTGCATTTAAACTGGAAGACATTTTCTGTAAAAAAAATATTGTACAAAAAATATGACATACTCATTAGTTTTTATTCATTTTATAATATAGCTAATAGAAACTGTATTCTTCATTGAAATATTTTGTCAGCTTGACTTCAACATCTGCTTGCTATAAAACATTGTTTTATTCTGGGTCTATAATCAAATTCAGAGCAGTAACAAACATGCTGTCTTTTAAGGAAACTTCTGTTGGAGCTTTCCTGTTTTTTTACAATATTCATTCCAGGAAAGAATGTGGAAAAAGCATGGCTTGAAACCCAGATGCTACCGATTGTTACTTACAGTCCTGTTTTTATAATTTTAAATTAATTATTGTGAGATTATTTTGTATATTTTTTAATTGATCTTTAATTAATAATAAGAATTTAATTGATCTATAATTTGTTTTATGTGCTTTTATTTCTGGAATTATTCTTCAAATTTTCAGAATAGTATTGTACATATTTTGAGTAAGGGTATAAAGATTTGATCATTTCTGGTACTGCTGTATTCTTAAGTGCTTTGAAATATTTTTCCAGACTATTAGTTGTACTAACAGTTAGACAGTAGCAGTTTATTTTTTTATGCATTTCTTCAATCAGAAGTTACTGTTCTGATTGAAAAGACAATTGTCTCTCATCTCTTTTTGCAAACTATTTGACAGCTGCCTGTGGACACAGCATGAGGGAATACTGGATTGACAACACTTCTTAGTGTGTTTTAAACTGTTTTCAAGAGATGTTTATTTGGTGAAACCTTGATTTTGTGTATTCGTTTGACATTTTACTTATATTAAAAATAATAATTCAGTATTTGAAATAATTATTTTTATAATGCAAAGGAAACTTTTTTTTCTTGTCTTTTTTTTTTTTTAAGGGAGAAGTTGGACAGCCTGGATCTCCAGGCCTGGAAGGACATCGTGGAGAGCCTGTAAGTGATTACATTTCTGACATATCCTTATGTAGTGATTTATTAGGTTTTTTGGGTTTTGAGGGTTTTTTTAGTTAATGGCTTTTATACTTCATGTTTCATTCATATTGATTGGAATTGGTTGATATGCCCATTTTTTAAAAAGTGCTTGTTTATTTTCTTTTGTTGTTTGTCTTTAGATTTGAATTTTTTAAAAAAATAAACAAGCCCTTAGAGTCAAAAATGCCTTAAAAGAAAGGATTCTTAACTATATTGCTGCTATATGTACTTATATGTATATATGTTATAAAATTATCTCATTATTGACTTCTTTCCTGTTGATATAATGATATAGATGGATTTTAATAATTACTTACACAAGAACAGATTCTGGATGATTTTAACTCTCATTTCTGCAACATGGTCTATCTTCTTTCATATACTTGTTAATGGCACTTTTAAAGTTTATTTTTTTCACTGTATACCTCCCCCTTTCCTTTGTCCAGTTTTATTGGTCTTTTACTTACTTGCATCTTGTTACACTGTCCATATTACCGGTATGTCTGTTCTTCTTGCTTAGCTAGGGAACATGCTGCTGCATTTTTGTTTTGCTTATTTCCAAAGACTGTTCCTCTACTGATATTTGGGCAGCTCTTCAGGGCAGCTCATTTTTCCTCCTCTTTATATCTGATAGCTTGGCTTGGCTTTGTCCTCCTTGTTTCCCTGTTTCTCTCTTTAAGGCCATCAGGCTGCTTGAAGCAGATGAGCCAAGATATCTGTAGAAATAACTGAGAGCTTTGAGTGGTGAGAGACAGCCAGCTGTCTTCAAACCATCAGTAATCCTTCTGTAGGCCAACAGCAGTAAATGGAGCTCAGTTTTGCTACATTTTGAATTTTAAGAGGAGGAGATACAGCTTTATACATTCAATAGAAATGTTGTGGTATTGAATATAATGAGAGGCAATATGTGTTACATGGTACTGAAATCTGGTAGAGAGTTTTGATAACTAGGAAATAACCCTTGCAACTGAAAAATTCTCAAGCTCTTTAATTTAAATTTAATATACATTCACAAAAAACTTTTTGAAACTCCATGAGTAGACTCTGAAGCACTGGGAAATCATTCTCAAGATATTTTCTTCTACTTGATTGGCTTAAGTGAAAAACACACATAATTACTCCCATGGCTTTATTTTTTCCTCTTTTTTCTGACCCAAATAACTGTGAGGTGTTTTAACCTTTTACAGTCTGTGGTATCATCATATGTTAAAAAGACTGAAATTAAAAATCATAAAATACAACTGAAGGGGTTTTGGTATATTTTTGGTTAGTACACCATAACAAATGTGTTGAGATAAAAATGAGTTCTGTTATTGTCCCTAGCCTTGTTTTGTCTCTTTTAATTTAAAAAAAAAAAAAAAGTTGGTCATTGTGATTTTTTTTTTTAAATAGTCAAAAAAATTGAAAGGAAAAGATATTTCTTACCTAGGGAAAATTAAGTATTTAATACTCTAACAGCTCTCTTTCTGATCTGGTAGCATTGGTTAAGTATGACCTGTATCTACTGAAGAAATATATTTTGGTTTAAAATTAATATAAATACTTCACAATATAACATTTTAAACAGCAATGTAAGCACGTAAGTCCCATAATTTTGCTTTAAAGAGAAATGAAGTGGCAGACCTAAGACATTAAAATTACTAAGAAGTCTTTGAAAATCACCACAAAGTAATATAGAGGGAGACTTTCCAATATATAAGCAACTACAAAAGATTTAAACAATCTTAAAAAGGCAAGTCAGATTGCATTGTATGCTTCATTTATAGTCAGTGGAGGTTCTAAAGAGCAGAAAGTCTACATGCTGACCATGAAATTGCCACAAGGTAAACAGTAGAAAATGTAAGACACTGAGTCATCCCTGCTCATCTGCCTCTGTTGCTGGTGTAGCACCAGACTGCATGTGTAAACATGGTGCTCCCGTCTGAATAGAGCCTGGAGGAGGAGCACAGGGCATTTCTTTGCGGCAACTTTGTGGTAAAAGTGTGTGTTTGGGCTGTGGAAAACAAAAGCTATTCTCAGCTTTGGGATATATGGGCGCCCCTACTCAAGAGGGTAATTGGCTTTCATCCATTGGAAAGTGGGATGGATTGTTGAGGGCTATGAGGGATGTCTTTTGCAATTTACCACTTCCATTGTTCCTGTTGTTCCTCCAGTGTGTACAATGAGGAACATAACATCTACGGTTGAATAGATGTGTAACGTGTAGGCGATTCCTCTCTGCTCCTCTTCTGTGGAATTCAATGTAATCTTCTCTGGTGGGATACCCTAAGAGTTATGGTACTGATGTGGAAGAGAGGGATTGAATTCTGCTGTGCCCTCCCTGTGATAACCAAATAGGGTGCCTAAGCTCAAGACAGGCCTTGGATTGTACTGTGGAAACTGTATGACTGTATCACTAACCAGCCACTTGCATGGTTAGTGGCCCTGGAACAGCTCAGCAGGTTGCATGGATACCCCACCCATACAAACATACATGCAGATAGTCTGTTTCTTCTATTCAGCCACATTACTGTTAGACATAGCCTAATTTGTTAAGCTGATCTTTTTAGAAATAGACATCTTATGAAATAGCCATCTCATGATCCCTTTTGCTTTAGCAAGTAAGAAGAGCATGGTTGTGAAATGAATGCATCTTGAGGCAGCTTTTAAGGGGCAACTGACTAGGATGGAGCACCCACTGAACTCCTATTGCCTCTAGCCTTTGAGAGGTGTGATTATTTTTTGGGCAGAATACTTCCCGGTATATTATTACTCTTATTAATCCCCAAAGTTATAAAAAGGAAAAAGTAGGTTGTAAAGCTAAATAAATAATTCCAAGTCATGTGGTTGTTTTCCCTCAGTAATACTATTTGGAACTTAAGTTAACCAGGCCATCCCAGTTCCACCCACTCTGTGTAAGGGTAACATGACAGTATGGACAGAATAATTTAGATAGCATTTAGTAAAGGTGGTAATCAAGCTCATTTTGCTGATGACAAAAAAAGGCCATGCTGTCATTTGAATAGTTTAGTGGCTAGTCATCTATGTTACTGATGACAAGCTGTTTTGATAAATGCTTTTTTTTTTTGAGGGGCCAACTGTTTAAAGTATAGAATAAATCAAGATTTATTTGAACTTAATTTCGACCTGACTGTCCTTTTTAACATAGGTGGAGTTTTGTCAGAGTTTGATTTCAGTGGAAGCTCCTTGTGTTTACAATTATGCAGATGGGAACTCTGAAGTGAGTGCTTGCGGGTAAAGCTGGCTGGACATTTGTAGCGCTCTTCTAAGCCTAGCATATGCTCTCCTGCCACAAGTAATATGTCTGAGCATTTGCAATTGCTCATGTTTACTCTCCAGAAATCATATTTTTCAGAAATACAGCTGCAAACACTTAACATGGTAGAGTTTGCCCTCAATATTTAGGTCACATCACAAGACCTCAGATGTGGCCTTATTTGTGCCAGCGATAGCAACGTATCACTACTTTCAGCTTTTGACCTGACTCCCGCTGTTATGCCAACACTCCTAGTTTGTCTGTTGATCTTTCCTAACTGCATCAGGAATGCCAGATCTAGATCAATGCATTCTCTGGAAAAATCTGTGTTTTATGCTAGGTAACAGTAGCAGAATTCTTTTTGAAGTGTATTCAAGGTACACTACAAGATACAACAGAAGTTGCAGTATTTTATTCATAAAGCAGAAATCTTGAAAATAAACTGGTATAGCCAGGTATCCTGTATGTTTGGAAAGCAAACCTAAAGTTAATGTAATTCTACTGTATCTAAAGCCCTGCTGAGATTGATAGAAACAGGAACCAAAGAAAGAAAATTCCTGATGTAGTTATATAGTAGCATGAAGATCAAACTATTTTTTTTGTTATTAATTTCCTCTCTATGTCATGTAATGTTTTGCTTGATGCACTTTATGTTGATGTTATGTTGGTTTGTACCAGTTTTAGTTAATAAGATGACGTTTACTCAACATTTGTATTTTATATTTGCATTTACATACTGAGTTATGAAATGCTTCAGATAAAAACAAACCTAAAAATTCTGTTATGTATCTATACAATAGGCCTTGTGAAAAAAATTTCTTTCTGAAAGTGTTACTTTATTTTTTTATGCAACTAGTCTAATTATTGTATTTCTATGTTTAATCTTCTGGTAGATTAAAAAGATCCTGTTGTATTTCTGGTGATCAAAAGATCGTGTGTTGTGTGAATTTATTATTTATGGAAATGTTCCATAGAGTACTAGATACTCATTCTGATTTTATATTGTCTTAAATTTGGCACTCCTATGAAGGACCACTCTCTTTGCAAGTAGTATATAAAGAAGAAATTATTTCCTGTGAGTTTTTAAGATAAAAGAGATCAGGAGACTCAAGAAACTGGTTGTGTGAGTTTATCAAAATTCTTAGTTTCAGATCTGATATTCATGCTTTTCCACTAGTCTGAGATGCCTTGATAGTAGGAGCTGAACTCTGCTGGCCTGCGTTTCAAAAGTGTCAGCATTACAGTCATAATGGATGTACGAACTACCATTTTCTCTGCAGATGATGTCTTGTGGGTCTCAGAAAAATACCTTATTTCTTTTTTCTGACTTTTATCTCTAAATACATTGATGAATGAAGTGAAATTGTTACTTGGCTGGGGTGGTTTTTTAATGCATAAACAGCTGATTTTGGTAGGTATATGCCATTCATCATTATTTCTTTACAAGTAGGTTTGGTTAATTGAATTAGCTTTTTTGTTATTATATCTTTATTCCTTCTTCTAATTTCTGAATTGTTGAAGTAGACAGGGAAGAATCTTGCTGATGACTTTCTGAGTGCTGGAGCTACTATAACAGATGTTGTTAGTCTTGTTCTCACTTGAGGAAGGGGAGATGACAGCTTTGACTGGGTAATACTTTCAGCAATCATTCATTAATTACATAGTGGTTGCTCTAAGCTCAAACACATTTTTTTAGACTGAATGTAGGTTTTTCTCTCAAGTATAACTTTTAGGTTCACTTTAGGTGTATGTATTTTTAGCTGACTTTATTTGCAACCTGGGTTATCTTCATTCTGACTGACAAGTTATTTTAACTAGATTAATTCCATACTATGTTTATAGCAGAGTTAATTGCTGTTCAGAAGATAAATATGAGAGTGGTGCTGTAATGGAACAGGTAATAAAGACTTCTAGAATTTCAGACAGGCTAATCTGAGTTACTTTATTATTCCCAGTTGACAAAAATTATATAAAACATGGCAGTAGAGTTGCTGATCCAAAGTGTATTGAAGTCAATGGAAAGATTCCCATTGAATTCAGTCTAGACCGGGACCACAATAAATGCTGTAAGAAACTTGGACCAACTGACCTAACGCTTGGAAAATAATGCCTGCTTTTCTAAGTTGTAAAGCTAACAGTTCTCATCCATCTAATTCTCACTTTGTGACGGTTCTTTGTGATTTCTAATTTCTAAATTTCTTTCCTCACACAGTATGAAATTGCATTAATTATATTAATTTTCCAGAATTGTAGTAACTTTTTTGGTTTTATTCCGTCTACAGAGACTTGGGAAAATTATTTTTTATTTTTTCAGTTAATGCCATTTTCTATTTGATAACTTTGGAAAATCAAGCAGAGAAGAGGTGGTATACCTTGCTGACATTTCTTTAAGACTATTTTATAAATGTCAAGTTAACAAAGGGAATTTCTTAAAAGTTGTAAGGAAATATAGAAGGAGCTCTATGGGCATGAATGGCGTATGCTATAGATAGTTATAAATGGTACTCAGAGTAGTCTGTTTTCTGCTTGTATTCTGTAGTGACCTTTTTATGGCTACCCTCGCACTTTTCTTGCTAATTCATGTGCTGATAGAAGTTAGATGCCAGCATTCCTCCCCCATTGCAGCTGCTTTGTAAACACAGCGATAGAAATACCAACCAATGTGTTGTACCAATTTAAAATCTCACTACTGACTTGATGAGCTGTATTACAATAAAGAGATGCTTGTCATTTGTTAAAATATATCTTAATAATTTGTTAATCTTTTATATGTTAAAAAGTCTGTTAAAACAATGTGATTCTGAAAGAATTGTCCTGCAGTGAGCACTTGAAGGTGCAGCACTGTTAAAGAGCTACTTCTAAGCACAAAATTAGCGGTAATGATTATTTATTTATATTCCATGACTGATTCCAATGCATTAGTCCTGTTTATACACAAAACTGCAAGTTCTTCTGAAGAGTCTAATTTCTTCTATGCATTAAAATAATTTGCAGTACTTATTGGAAATTTTTATGTAGAGACTTTAAGCTTGTATTATACTTCTTGGTTATCTGTACTAGAAAGTGAGCTTTAATTCCCAGATGAGTGCTTTGACATAAGCTTATACTGTCTGTAGAGTAAGACATGTTGTTCTACCTGAGTTTTTTTCCCACTGAGGGAATGATAATACTTCATACTGTAGCTTCAGCCTTCAGCTGTCATGTTTTCAGCTTGGCATAGATGGAGCCTAGGGATCTGGTTTGAAACTAAGAGTGAATTAACTTGGTGGTATGGATGTGTACATTACTTATCAGATATCATCTCTCATGATAGTATTCCTCAAAAATACATATAAATGTTTGCCCATTTACATGCTTGTGCATTTAGGAAACCAGAGGCCTTCTTATCAGTTGCAGAGACTGCAATATGCACATGCTTGCAAACTTCACTACCTTTTTTCTGAGCACCAGAAACTAGGTTTTCCTGTTATTAATACTGGAGTAGGCCTTTCTATAGAGATTTTGGGTTGTATTTGAGCATTATAGCTATACAACTTGATTAAGTGGGAAAAAGTCAGCTTACTTACTCAAAAGCATTTCTTATGAGTTTTTTTAAGTTACTTTAAGCAGATGATGTGCAGATACATTTCAAGTATATTAGTTAACATACTACTGCTTGGACCAAAAAAAAAAAAAGAAGACATTCTTAAAAATTGCTTGACTTGTTCAAGTGGAGATTTTTGAGACATTGAATGGACAAATCCACAGCACTGTAAATTAATTCTGTATTCTTTATGAGAAATTTTTCTCCCAAATATCTGTTAAAAATGTAATTGTTTGCTGAATTGGCTTAAATTAAGGACTTATAACAATATACTGTATGTGTGTATGTGCATGTGCATGCATAATCAATTGGTTAGTTCACCCTGCTAAGAAGAGAATAAGTACTAAAGATCTTAAAAGATCTAAAGTGCTTGACATTCACTTCCTTTGACATGTAATATTTAAAAAAGGACTTATTTGCATTCTTTTGGATCCACCTGATGTCAATAATAATACTTAGGGCGTTCCTAAACTAGTGTACTAATTTCATACAGCCAAAAAAGGCTTTTCTGAAGGAGAGACTTGAAGAGAATGTTTGGCCCTGGTATATGTTGTATATTGGGCTGGTGTCTGACATTTTAGTGCCAGGAAAGTTGGTGTTTATACTTCCAGTAAACAGTGTTTCACATCTGCTAATTAATCCTGAAACAACAATATGTCTCCCTTATTCTTGCCTTACAGTTTTCTTCTCAACTCCCACAGTTTTCAAGGAACATGTCAAGAACTGTCAAATCCTTCCGTAATATAGATAACACATTTGAAATTACATCTTTAACAAAATAGATTTTGTATATTTCTCAACAGAAAGATTATTACTGGGATCAGAAAAAAAAATGCTTAGTGAAATAGTTATGAATTTGAATGAACTTCTGACAGCCAAAGTACCCAACAGTCCCTCTTGGGCAGCAGTATCATCACATGATTTTGGCCCAAGTTACTTATATACGCACCACCTTTTAACCAAAATACAATATGACAAAGTATTTGAAATAATTGAAGTAACATTTTTTCAGTTTATTGTGAAGAAAGAGCAAAAAATGGGAAAAAAAAGTTCTTTTGTAACAGAGAAGTTATTTCACCAGTAAACATCCCATTTGTGGATTTAAAAGGAGTTAAAAGCAAGCAAGATGCAATAAATTTTTTTCTCTTTATATAGTTTACCAGATCACAGATAAGAATGGCCTTTTTGTATTGCTTATGTTTGTAATTCACAGGAATTTTCTTCAAGATTATTGCTGAGCAATAATCACACAGAAAGTATCGTGTCTGTTGGAACATGTTGTACTGCAAAAGGCATTGATATGTGCATGTCCTAAGTGGGAAATCACTACACACTGTGCTTATTGCAGTCTTTCAATGTGTGAGGCCTCAGAAGCAAGCTATGGAAAATCAAGATGGATCTGGATTTTTTGGCGTTGTTTTAACATACGCTGCAAAATAGAAATGTTTTGAGTCTTTGAATATTTTTAAGACAATAAAATTTTAACTCTAAGTTAATCGTTTATGATAAATAAAAGCAGAGTATGTGTAGGACTTTTTTCCCCCATTTATGGTGTACAAATGCAAAATTCAGACTAAACTTTAAACTGACCATTGGTAATTCCACATAGTCATGGGCAATGCTATAGGGGCTAACGCCTCATAGTGCAATTTCATATTTCACTTTTAGGCACATGCAGTATGGATTCTCACTGGTTTGTATCATTGCATTTTGACATAACGGTAGTATAAAGTGTGATTTGTATCTTAGTAGTATGACTCAAAGACAAATTCCTAAATATATTCAAATTCTCATTTGTAGAGCACAGGGATGTGGTGTTTCAGATTTCTAGGGAAAGTGCCCTCTTCTCTGTAAGAATGGTGTTTCTTTTAATCTTCATGCTAGGGCATAATCAAAAGAAGAGAGGTATCAGTGCCTTTAACACATCTCCTAAATATTTCTGTCTTCCCTTTGTAATACACTGTGAACACTAAGAATTAGTATTTTCATTTACAGCTTAGATAAATATCTGCTGGAATTTCCAATGACTCTGAAGACTAAAGAGAAACTTCCCTCAGCTGATTAATGTACTTAAAACTCAAACATAAAAAGCAGGCTATGAATAAAGAAGACACTCAGTTAGACTGTAGCAGACATAAATATTTATTATTTCAGTTGATTTCATTTGCACATTCTGTGCTTCCCAACATGTTTATGGCAAGTTCCTTAACCACAAGTAGAAAGAAGTTTACCAAAAGGATGTTTGACTTTCCTTCCTCTGATCCAACTTCAACAGAGTAGCAACAGTGTAGCCAATTTTCTAACCAGTTATCATTCTTCTTCAACATCCAAGAAGCCAGAGAAAAGACTTGTTCTACCTGTGTCCTTCCAGAAGGTTTGACTTACAGCCTCATGTGGTCAGGCTGGTGATATGAAGCAATCTAGCTGTAACTCCTTCAGAGCTCTAAGTGCTGTATCCAGGCATCAAATCTACAGTCTGTATTCTGATAATTATCCAGAATGATTTTCATTTTATCTCATATAGTCAAGTAGACATATTTAGTCTATTTCTTTGATATGTTTGTTCTTTGATATGAAACTATCCCATCATTAAATATTTGTCTCGAATAGGAGGGATCATTTTATTCTGAAATTGCCCTTTTGTTTTGACTGGGTTTTTTTAGGTTTGTAGATTAATTAAATTAACTTGAATTGAACCTCTCCAGAAAACGTGCAAGAGAAAAATAAACAAACTTAAAGCATGGCTTCTTTTTAAGTTTTGTGTTCAAGTGGTGGTTGGGCTGTCAACGTAATTAAGTACTTGTTATATTCCTTCCATGTGCCCTTCATGATCAACAGCATTGCATTATTCTTGTGCAGGGTCATGTCAATCGTTGAAGATGGATTGTCACGTACTTTGTAGTGTAGAGTTAGGAGAAAATACAGAGAAGTTAGGTAAAGGAGATCTGCATTATTTGTGAGCCTTACAAATCCTTTCATCGGAGAAACCACATTAGTATTGCTTCTACTCAATACTTTTGCTATAAAGAAGATGATAGTTTTGTACCTGAGATCAGTTGGTTCACCTCACTTTAGGAAGCAGCAAAGACAGTTCCTGTCCACAAAGAGATTTAAATGTGAAACTGAGAAGCTGATACTCAAGTCTCAGGCACTCAAGTAAATATAGTGCTAAAAAATGTAAGAAAATTTGGTACAGTGGGTATTTTCATTTTTTTAATCCTTACATATTGAAATTACTGTGAATTGAAGCTATGGAAAGTCTTATTGGAATACAGTCTGACTTCTCATTCATAACAAAACAAAAACTTAATCTTCAATCACAGTGAATTTAAATCCATTTGTAAGGTTAACTAATGTTTCTGCTAATATTTTTAAACCATTTAGGACACAACCTTTGGTTCTTATTGTGGAAATTAGTTTTTGCTTTAGTAATTGGTTTTAGTGATTAAATTTAATCTTAGTGATTGCTGTGTGAGCCAAGGTGTGATTTTCTTTCTTTGTGCTCTGAAAGGGTGTGGTCCCAGTCTCTGCTCCAACTTTTCTTAGCTATTTCTTAAACAGGTAATGACTGCAAACAGACTCGGACTAAAGGAATTATCACAGAACTTGTTCTCTGAGAATGGATAGAAGTGTGTAGAAAATGGGGTTTTTTTCGTCTATTATATACTACCAGATTCTGTCTGTCAGAGCTTTTGGGACTTCCTTAGCCAAAAACGCATGCTGGCCCATCCTACTTAATAGCCAGCAATGGACCAATTCTCTAGGAATTTTACAGTCCTTTTTGGAACACAGTTTTACTGTTTTCTTTTGCTGCATCTTGTGACCAATTTCACAGTATGCACCATATGGAAAAAAAAAAAAGAAAAATACGTGATTTGTTGAACTTACTCACTGTTAATTTAACTGAGTGGTTCCTTACTATGGGAAAGGGATATGGCCGAAAATTGTGTCCTTCTGCATCTGTGTGAACAGAACTTGTTGGTTACGTGTTGGGTGCAAGGAGCAGATCAGCAGTCACTGCCCTTTAAGGAGGTTCTGCTGTCCTCAGCCTTCCCTTTCTTGTGTGTGAAAGGTGCTCAAATGGTGTAATAAGTTCTTCTCCATAATTTAAGTAGTGGAGAAATTTTAAAGCATTTTGAAGGCATGTAACTGCTTGAGTGTCAGTGTGTTTACATGTGAGTGTCAAACATGAGTCAGTTCGTCATCTTTTAGAAGTCTGTAAGCTTTTTAGGCAGATTGTATGTTGGGTTTCACAGTCTCTAAGGCTGATGCCAGCGTGATAGGCAGTGGGAAGGCATCGTCGTGTCTTCTGCAGGGCTGGGAGCTCTGATTTTGTCTGCCCACCTTTGGATCCACAAAGATTTAATAGGTCTGATACATTATATTGTAGATTGTTTACAAGAAACAGTAACACCAATTTCAGCCTGTGAAAATATATACACAGTTTTCATTTTCTATTAGTATTTCCAGCTTTCAAATTGCAGTTTTCCAAGGTCTGTGTTGTTGGCAATGCAGTAGGGGTCACTGTTCCACATTTAGCATGTGTGTTCTATTTCTAATAACTGATTTGCCAAAGTGTTTGAAAACTCTGGTCTTATAACTGCAGATATCTTGGTAATGTTTTTTCCTTTCCTGAATTTAATTTAAAGCTGCTATGCTAGTCTGGTGGATAGTCATTATGTCGGTAGGAATGCTTCTTTGTACTTAGCCTTTTTTTTTTTGTCATCAATTCCAACTATTCAGTAGTAGCAGATGGGGCTTCATTGAATTTGTTTTCCATATATTTTGCTACTTTGCCCAGTAGAAAGTTTTATACAAATTTGGTTTGTGTCTTTCATTCTGTTAAGATTATCAGGGATTTGCTGTAGTCTTTTATGAAGCATTTTGACTATTGTACTTTCATCCAAATTATGGCTACACTTTTGCTTTTTTGCATGCTTCCAATAAAACTTTGATGTATCATCAAGTATGCTTTTTCAAGTAAGGATCAGTAATACATAAACAGCTGTATTTTACAGATGTTTAAGGGGATCATGAGAACATGTGAACAGATAGATGTTGTTTGTGAATCTCCTTCTGTTGCTATAATTCATGTAATGTCCTTTAGTGTCTTCCTAGAAGCAGAGTTGCAGATTTTCCAGAGTAGAAGGAACCATTTGATTGAAACATAATTCAGAGAATGCATATACACTAGAAGAGTCATCTTTTTATCAGAAAAAAATATGATGATCGTAAAGATAGTTATACTAATGTTTTCTACATCTGCTTGGGGAATTGACCGCAAAGCAGTTTGCTCAGAAGAGCTTTTGGAAATACTCTATAATTTTGCATCTTCCAGTGATAGAATTTTATGATTGTGGATATATTACCTGTAGTCTAGAAGCTCCTACTTTGCATAGTAGGGCATACTGTCCTACGAGGCACTGAAGAGGTGGGGAATATTAAAGAGAGTAGCAGAAAATGAAGAATAGAATAAGCTAATAAATACTAATTTAGGAGTAAAATAGATTTTGTTTTGTTCTGGAAAAAGTTTTTGCATGTGGTTTTTCTGCTGTTTGCAAGCATAAAGGTAAACATGACAGGGATACAAATAATCCATGATACTAGCTAGAAAAAGCGGGAAATATTTTGAGAAATGTAGCTTGTTTCTTAAGTAAAAATGCTTACACCTGGTTGACCTGCATATAAAGCCTCAGGCAATTTCCTTAATGGATTTTTTGTGGGGCTGCATGGAAGATAATCCAGCTGTTTGATGTAATCCAAAACAAAAATAGACACCTCATGATTAAAGAAAGCTACAAGAAAATTTTTCCAGGGATTATGAAACCATGTTCCTCTTACAGTTAAATCCATTCTATCTGCCAGATATTATAAAAGAATGGAAGATTTATTTAAATTACTAAAGCTGGGATAAATAGAATATTTATACAGAATTTTATAAGTGTCGTAATTGAAATTCATCATCACAATAGAAACAAATTCATACTTTTGGGTGTTCTGAAGTCCTAGTGTTGTGGGACACTTCAGCTGAGGAAGACTGTGCAGCTGAGAAAGACTGCATCCATGAATTGAGTTTTATACCAATATGAGCTTCATTCTGCCATGAAGTTTGAGACAGACAAGTAGACATAAAGGTGTGTGGGACTTGGTTTCCTAGACATTGGCACCAAGAGCCATTGGAGCTGTATGAGGGCAACTGCAGCATCTGACATGCACGACACAGTTTTTAGAGCAGAGTGGCATCTTTTCAAAGGGTAGATATGCTGTCCCACAGCACCTTCAGTGACACCAGAGATGATTTCAATTATCTACATTGCATTCAAATGTTACTTTAGGTCCTGGGGGTACCCTGCAAAGCCTCCCCAGGTCTGTAACCAGAGCTTAGAAAGCTGACAGGCTTCTGGGTACACAGGGGTGACTCAGGGTGGAAGACAAATGATTAAACAAGCAAAGGAGGATGAATAAAGGGTAAGGACAGCAGTGTCTCAATAAATAAAAAGTATTGATTAGCTGCCAGACTAATACATTAGTTTTTAGGCACAAACTCATCAGTGTGTGATAAAACTGCAGCTGAGTATCTCTAGAACAGACATGATTTTAAACCAAGGAATTAGATCTCTTACTGGCTTTAAATTTCATGTGATTATAGCACTTACTGATTAAGGTGAACATAATGAATAATATTACAGGCTTTTATGGTGTAAGGGAAGACTTCCCATTTAAGGGAAAATTTCAGATAAAGGAGGAAGGCATTTGGATGAATTGAAGGTAACTGATAAAGTTAGATTCATGATGCTGAAAGAACTTAAGGCAGTACTTATGATTAACTTAATTTTTAAATGTGAAGAAGTGCTGAATGTGTTACATGAAGTTTGATGTCAAAGTAAAAGGGGAGCAAATTTCTTGATTTGGAAGTATAAAGATAATGCAACTCATATAAAGACAGAAATCGCTACAGCACAGTAGATGCTTTGATTTTTTAGATATTCTGGCTAGAAATGTAACGCTACATTTTCTTGGTATTATAGCTGCATATATGATAAGTACAAACCATTTAACATGTGTTTTCTGGAAAGACAAGGAAAAGAAAATTTAGAATTACAACCCCTTTTCTTATTTCATATGAACAAAATGTTGCTTGGTAGCTTTGCAAAGGACATCCCCAAAGGCACTTTTTTTTTCTGTAGGCCACTGAATCATGAATTATTCCATAGCATTGATTCTGTTACTCCCAGTGAGTGGCAGTTTTCCCATTTGTAGCAGTTCCAAACATTGTTTTTCCCTTAGTGGCAGAAAAATTGCATGATGAATGTGTTTCATATTAAGTTTTGATTAAACACATGCGTTTGTGATAATTTTAGTTGCAATATACTCTTAAAAAGAAAAAAGACATTTTTATCTTGCAAATGGAGTAAAAGTGGTTGCTTTGCAGCATACTTTAAAATAAACATGTATTTTTTTCATAATTTAAGTTTCTTTGACAGTTTAGTTACTGTTCTAAGTAGTTGGTTCTGTCACCATATTAAACATAACATCCTTGTAAAAGTCCCTCATTACTCATGGTGGACTGAAAAAATGCACAGATTCTGAGGATTTGTACTGCATATGAAATCTCTGTTTAGGAACAAGATACGTTTCCAAAGCTTGATTTGGCTTTTGACCTGGAAGTTAGGGATGAAACTGATGATATTTAAACTACTTTTTAACCTTGTCTTCTGAGAAAGTGCAAATAATTCTAATGGGCATAACCAGAGATTATCCATGTAAAAGAAAGTAATAGATTGAGATAGATCATGAGAAGGAACCCAAATTTAATTTTTTAGGCGTTTGGGAGCTGATCCTATAGAAATTAGTCTTTACAATTACTGAACCATGGAAGCTACACAGAAAAATAATTCTTCTGGGAGATATCATTCTTTATGACCAAATTAGCCACTTCATTCTCCTCTTTTTGTGCCAACTGACATGTGGAGAATAACTGAAAATCTCCACCACATGTACTGTGGGAATCACATCAGCATAAGTGATAGATTCGTTCTTAGCTGAGTGAATGTCAATGAACCGTAAGAGAATTTTAAGGGTATGGGCCAGCTCTCACTGAAATAAGAGCCTAAGTTCTGTATACTTCAGTAGTGCAGACTCAATCAGAAGGGGAAGAAGAGGGAAAAAGAAAGGAAATATGACTTAGTTTTACAATTATTGTTCTTGGAGTTTTATCTTTGTCACTAATATAAAGTTAAATGTCTTGTACCAGCAATTTATTTTAACCAAGAGAGAACAACACAGCTCAACAGGACATTGTGTTTCTTCTTCTAGGCATGCTTATGTAGTGGTAAGTCATTTGCTGTGTTGGATAAGTATGGAACTCTTCTCTCAGCCCTCCAAATTGCATAGAGATGTAACTGTGGAAAGTTTTGGTACATCCTTTCCGGATGAGAAGGTTGCTGCCTAGTGGGCGGTTTTTTTCAGGATATATGAAATTCTGTTTTGTATTACAGGTACAGATATCATAATTTTGTTTTATATTTTACAACTAGAGAAATAAATAATTAATTAAATGTTATATTAAATAATTATACTGAGAACTCATGGGCGGGACTGGAAGTTCCTAAATGTAGTGACAAATAAGCCCTATTTCCCATCTCCCTATTTGTGCAAAAGATCTATAGGAGGGTTTTGGACAAAAGTTAAGCCAGAAGAGTTATGTTACATAATGTGAGTAGAAGTCTCAGAATGAGGCATTGTTTTCAAGTTCTTTATTTGATCTCTTTTTTAAATGATAGGTACATTGGAATTTTGATGACCTGTAAAATGATGAAGTTGTCATTGTTAACTCATGTGCCATTGACCAATGAACTGTTTCTGGTTGGTGGGGTCATTATTAACTAGAAGTGGGTGTAAACTGCAAAAGAATGGAACTATCTTTTGCACAGATGTAATCCATATGGAAGCTATCAATTGCTACATTCATGTTATTTTTTTCCCATAGAATGCATTTGTTTTGGTGGTGTCTAGAACAGTCCTCTTGTCTTCACTACAGCATATTCTTTTCAATGGTAGATTAAAATGCAAAGTCTTTAAACCAAATTTTTGCTGCAGATTAATGATGGTACAAGTAAGAACAGTGTTTGTCCAACAAATTTGAATTGTTTTACCTGAGAGAAAAAATAGACTAACTGAATATATACTACAGTTTGAAGCATACACAGAGTTTTGTTTTAAAGCTGAATTATTTTCAATTAAATGCTCACTGTAAGAAAAATGTGAGATATACTATAGGACTGAATAAGCAGTGTTGCTGAGGAAATGGCAGAGATCTTCAAGTATTTATGGAGGTGGAAGCTGGTGTATCTCAAATACAACTATAACTATCTCTTTACAGTTGCTGTATTTTACATAACAAAATATGATTTGTCATACTGATGGTTCTATTGACCAGGACTTTTGCTTTAACTTATGTGGGAAATCTTATGGATAATGTAAAGTGGTTTTTTTCCCTGTGTCAGGCAGGAGCTTGTGAGCCTGCCCAGTGGCAGACATGGACTCCTGGAATGAAAGCAATGGGGAGCAACGGAATATTAGTGTTTCACTTTTACCCCAGATTATATAGTTGCATGTTTCCAGCTGAAGCTCTTTTCTCTCATGTGTTTTTTTGGTGGTTGGTTTTTTATTTGGGTTTTTTTTTTGGTATGTGGGTTGGTTTTTTAGTGGTTTTAGGGGGGGTTGTTTTTTTGTGTTTTTTTCTTTTTTAATTTTCTATTTCTGCTTGTGTTTGGAACCCAAATTATATGGCAAATGCTAAATTTATGAGGACATATATTTTCTGCTGAAACTATTCCATATATATTTAAAAGATTTCTTTTTTTTCTTAGGGAATTCCTGGAATCCCTGGAAATCAAGGACTCAAAGGACAAAAGGTATTAATTGTTCATAACACATATATATACATCCATTCCAAAATAGGGGTTCAGTCTGTGTTCAGAGGAGAGTTTTCATAGTGGGTATTTATGACATCAAATACAAAAGAATGGAGATATGCTCCAAATTCTTTGTGGCATGTTCAAAAATCATTAGGTTTTATTTCAGCTATTTCAGAAGGAATGAATATTTTAGAAGTAACAAAACTAATTTTATAATACTTTGAGAAATAATCTTAGCTTACTAAACCTGCATAATTAAAGAATATCTAAAAAATTTGTTAAATGTGCATACATTAATTACAGAATTCTTCTCTTTCTATAAAAAACAGGGTGAAATTGGACCACCAGGTCAACCAGGAGCAAAAGGGTCACCAGGAGATGCTGTAAGTTTGCAAAAATTTGTTATTATGGACAAATAATTCTGGTGTTGTCATTCTCTACTTGTCATAAACAAACAAACAATGGAAAATACAGGGACAACCTTGCATTTTCAGGTTGGAAAATATGATCAGACTAAGTCTAATCTGTGAATTTCTCTACAAATATTATATACCATTTTTATTTAAAATTTATGATTTCTTGACTGCACATTTGATAAATACAGCAATAGATTAGTCTGAATTTAACCTCTAAATTAATTAGATTTGAATTGACTTTGAAAGTACTGAAGTAAATTTATTTTGAAAGTTAATTCTGACTTAAATATTGTCATAGTGTGTAATGGATTTCTGAAGATGAATTTCAGGATGCTTTTGTGATAGTGCTCTTTTAACAGACTGTGAAAATAGCTGACATCACTGAATTCCCAAACTGCTTAAAGGGAAATTTTTGTTTTCAATGAGGGAAACTGAAAATAGTTCATTCTTTCTTGGACAGTCGGGGTTACCACATTTTTGTTACTGTCTGCATAGGGTGATTTCTGTGTTCTTTATAGTCCTTTAGAAATCACAGTAGCAAAATAATTGTTCTGAAAGTTGGTGAAAGTATATATAGACTTTAAAAATGGATATTTTAAAGGCAAAAGGGACACCTGCTTAAAACTAGTTACAGGTCTTTCCTAAATTAATAGGAATTTCATCATTGGTTGAACATATGCTGCCTTTAAAAAATAATTATCTCTTCTATTGAGGAAACCATGTTTATTTAGTTCCATTACTAATCATCCTCACTGTTAACATGTCTTTTTGCAGTTTGCCTTTTGTGCTGGAGACATTTTATCTTCTTTCCTGACTAAAATGCTTCTGAGTTTCCTGGGAGATACATAGTTTAGCATAATAAATAAGCTGTTTACTACAACTTTTTAACTAGTTAAAGAACCTACGTTTCAGCCTATATTCAACCTCAAGCAGATCAGTATAAACTATTACTGCTATAATAAAGTAAATACTGTAGAGAATTATGACTGATGCTATTATCTGTATGGACAAGGGACCACTACATGACTGAAAGGCTTTAACCTTCTAAAAATTTGGGGTTTTTCTTAGGGTATTGAGCCATATGGTAGTAAAGGAGATTTTATGCAGTTGTATTCAGTCTACAGAATTAGTATCACTTGTCAAGGGAAGAAATAGATAACACTTCTTGGTTTGCAGCTGAATGGCATATATAAAAATATGACAATAACTGAAAGATCACTTGATTTTTTTACTTACTGCCTTATCTTGAGATTCATTGTACATTGTGAATGTATGGACTTGTCCGTGCCCAGTCCAAATAGAAGAAAGTTCAGTGAAAATATGTTTATTGTCTATTAATGGAAATTTTTTCTGAGCAAAGTTGAACAAAATGCTAGAGGGAAGGCTGTATCATCAGCTGTAATAAAGCTGTGTGGGATTGTGAAGTGTACATATCTTTTTAACTCACCTACCATATTTTCTTCAAATTTTATTTAGATAAATAACATTTGGTTCTTTATACACTTGAAAATAATTTATTCCTGTTTCCTGTCAAGTCATTTAATGTATTTTTTGTCACCTGATAAATTAAATAGGAAATTGATGCATGGAATATTTGAATATGTTACATGGCATTAGGGAATTTCAAACAGAAAAGATAGTGGGATTTTCCTTGTATTAGTCACATTGAATATGTTTGTTCCAGAAAAAACAGATGGAAAGCTTGTGGATGGTCTGTTAATACCCTGGGAAAATTATTCAGTAACAAGTTCTTCTTCAGAAATAATTATCCCTATTACATTGCCAAACCCAGCAATTTATTAATTTACCGCAATATAAATAGTGTCAGCTCTGGAAAATAGGGGAGCAGTGATACATTTTTATGTCCTTGAATTGTTCTTTGTTTTTATTCAGGACATGCTCTTCTCTTTTAATAGTTTCCAGATTATGTTCTCAAGCTTTTCTCATATTGCATCTGAAAGTTTTCTTCTTGCAGCATGCTGATTTCATGTAGTTGTCTTCCTATTTTTTTTTAATTAAGTAAGTTAAATATGGCCTAGTAATGAAAGAGCAAGAAAGGAAACCAGGACAACTGGGTTTTGTTTCTACCTTTCCTGCAGATGTATGCTTGACCTTTGGTTATACTAAATATATTTTCTGATTTGCCTTCTCTAGGATATGTTTGCATGTCAGTGTGGATATATACACATAGCTGATTCATTAATAAAAAAAGCTATTATTTACATATACTATTTCCACTTTATATAAGATAAAATGAGCGAGGGACATTTCTGATGAACATACACTGCTTCTGTAATCCAAGGACTGATGTGGGAGTCAACTAGAAGTGATCTAGTGGTAATTGTAGATTCTCGGTGTGTTACATGGCTTGAAACACGGGGCCACTCTGAGGTGGCAATGTGAAAGGAGCCAGAAATCCCCGAGTCACATTTTTATCCTTTCCCACAGTACCTCCCCAAACTTGTGCTTACTTTTCTCTACTCATTAATGTGTTAGTAATGAGAACAGAACAGAAATCTGAGGAGGAGAAAATTGTAATTTCACAGTGGTTTTTAGAAAAGGAAGGTAGTCCTCAAGGAATGCAAAAAAGATCACACAATGAAGAGGGCTGTATTTCAGAAGTAAGGAGGTCAATAGATAATATGAAATTTGATTTCAAAGAGCCAAACTGAATTAAACCTTACAGTGAAATGAAAATTAATAAAAACTTATTTTTCTGTGTAAATAAAAAGAGAAAAACTGAAGAAGCAGACCTCCTGTGCAAGTGAATTAAGACAGCATTAATATAATCAAGATTAGGTTACAAAACCGAACAAATATTTTGTTAGTCTTGTGGTAACAAAGTTGGTGCTGAATGCATTCCATAAGCAAATAGTTTATGGGAATACACAATCTCTTAGGTTATGAGTGTAAGCAGTCCTCAGAAACTTTAATCCATGTGGAGAAGAATTTGTAATTCTATTCCAAATTATAAAAGAAATGGAGTAGGGTGTAGTAAACTTCCATTTACCAAATAATAGATTACACTAGATTAGCTGCATCATCTTCAATAAGAAGACTGATTTTCTGTGTGAGTAAGAACAAGCATCAGGAAAGTTCAGGAAAGTGTTGGAAATTATTCAATGTATGATATTGTTTTAATTTAGAAAAATTGAAGTTTATTAGATTTTTCATGGCCAATTGACTGAGCGAGAAAAGTCTTAGACTGAGGAACATTGGCAGCAAAGTTACTCAAGTTTTAGTCTTGTGCTTGATACAGTTTATTTGTATTCACAGACCTGTGTCTCTGGCCTAAAGAGTAAGTTGCTGTATTTATTGATGGAAAATTTTGGTGACCAGAACTTTCTTACCATACATCAGCAAAGAAACCTGAATTAATTGATGGTTAACCTGTATTAATGTGTGGTTAATAGTAAAGCAGAGGTGAAATGCCAGAAAACTGATGAAATCCTGAAAACCCTGGCTACAGAGAGTTACTTCTTGTTCCAGATATTCTGAATTTTCTCTTCTATTTGCAGACACCCTTTCAGTTTTAGCAAATAAAGAATTTTTCTTTTTTTTTTGTTTTGCAAAACTGAGTTGTAATCTGTGTTAACAAATTACATGGTTTTAATTCCATGTAACCTTTGAAAGAGGTCTGAAATAACGTCATGGGAGTGAATTGTTCCTAACATTTAATACTAAATGGAAGGTGGTTATTTGGATTGATATGAAAACAAAGATTAAATAACATTAGTAACAATGGGTTTTGAAAATATTATCACTTGGACCAATTGATAAAATTTAATCTCTGACAAGTTAGATTTCCAGACATTATTTAATTGTTTGACTTTCTGTATTACTATGCTTTTATTTTATGCTGTATCTAAAGTACACTCTTATAGTATATTGTCTTTCAGGGTATTTATGCAAGTCCAAATAAAACAATGATAATATATTGTTTTTATTGATGCATGCATCTTGAGACTAGCTTTAAACAGAAATTAAGAGCACCAGCCCTTTGATGATTTGGCATCCCTTAGCTCTTATTTTATGTATGGAACAAAGACAGCTAAACATGCCTTTGTCAACATGATTCCATTTGAGGAGTCCAAGGGAATGTTTTAGTGATGCTCTGACTTTGTACATGTGCTGAAGTGTCATGATATAAAATGGCAGAAGCTATTGGGTTCTTGAACGAACAGTTCAACCCCGAAGATTCTGCAGAAGATGCAAAGATGTGGCCCCCCCGATAAATCTCCACAAAGCTTGCAAAAGGAGTCAAGGCCTGGCAATCTTTGAGGGACACATGGTCAGAAAGAAGAATTATGAAATGCCACATTTTGCCACAGTATTGCTGATTTTGGAAACACTAAATGGAAACCAAGAAGCTTTTGTGCTACTTTCAGTTATAGTTAAGGGACATATTACAGACAATGTTTTGAGTTGCAGAATTTTTTTCTCGCAGGAATGTTCTATGACAGCACTGTTCTTTTTTTCTATATGTTTTTTTTTTCATTACACCATAGACCTTCATTAGACCATAGAAGGTCTAAATAATTCATTGTACTGTATCAGAACTATAGCCTGTGTAGTAATATGATGAAAGACATTGTATTTCCTGTTTATTTCATTATGGAAATAGAATAATGATATTACAAATACTATACTGAAGCCATTATTCCTCTAGTTTAGTACAGAGATGTCTCTGCCTTTTTCATAAATAAATAGGGTTTGATGGGACCAGAAGGCTCACTTGGTCTACCTGGAGCTCCTGGGCCTAAGGTAAGTGTTTGCGTTAATGTGACTTGGATAAATGACTGCTTTATAGATTTTGCAGCTAACTTTTTGGTGTACTGAATATTGGTGAATAGCTGTATGATTTTCTTGTATTACTTTCTATGGTACTTCAGTCTCAAGAGAGGTTAATATAACTCAGTGAATGGTGCCTGTCATCCCATGAGGTTTGGAACAATTGCAGAAATGGTCATGAGACTGTTTCAGCTTTGCAGACCTTGAAAATGTTCTGCAATGCTGGGAGTCAGATAATTCTCAGTATATATCTGAACTTTCTTCCCATGTTACATTTACTTATATTTTAATTGTGTTAAATAATGCTGTTTTTTCCACCCAAGGAGCCAAATTTATTTCAGATGTAACTTTATTGATTGTACTGCAGCAACAGCAAGAACTAATTTGACCCATGCTCTCAGAAGTTAAAATAGATACTATAAATTCAGATTGCTTAGTGTAACCTTTTAATTTATTCCAAGATGAGTTTTGGTCAGTAAGCACTGAACTGTGTGTCCTAGAGAATATTTAGGAATACAGAATCCATTTCCCAAACGATGTATTTACATTTAGGTCCATTTCCATCCATACGTTATTTTATATCCAAAAGTACATATGCATTTATTTAAAATTGTATACTGGAGGTAGCATTTTTTTAAGTGGTCAATGTTTGCTATTGTCTAGAAGATTGAATACCTATGAAATGACTAAAAATTAAGTAGCTTTATTTTTTTTGGTGAAAAATGATTTTTTTTTGTGTATTTATCTCATTCACAATATAAGCTGGTTCTTAGAGAATCATTCTTAATAAGCTCATTCTTACTGAAGGGCATTATGAAGTAGTCAATAATTATTAGATTTGATTGAAAATCCTCAAGCTGAATATATGCTTAATTCCATAGGCTACAGTAAAAGTGAAAATATAAATAAATATTTTGACTTGGACTGATCCTAGGATTCTCAGGGTTTTATTAAATAAGATGATGGAAATGTGCACAAACAGTATGCACAAACATGGAGTGATTGGGCAAGGGAAATGAGGCAGGTAGGGACAGGACTGGTGAGCAGAGGCTGGCAGATCATGTTTTGACATCAGTATCTTATCTTTCCTGAAAGAAAGTTACACCTTCAGGCTTCCCATAAGGGAATAGAACTTTAGCCTTACAGTCACTACCTGTGCCTGTTTTTAAAAGTCAGTTTCTCAACAGTGTCTGTTTATGTTTGCTGGTCATAGCACATGTGACAAAGCATAATGATATCAGCCACACTCTTACATAATTGTTATATAGGGTGATAAAGGCGAACCGGGAATTCAGGGGAAACCAGGATCGTCAGGAGCCAAGGTAAATATGATTCTGGAAGTACTCTAGTTAAAGAAGGGATTTATTTATTATTTTACAAGGCAGTTTGTTTCACGGTAAAACGGTAGTTAACATCAAATTGCATCAGAATCCATTTGATTACTTATTCTTACTAATTTTATTCTAGATTTTAGGCAATGTAACTCAGGTGCTCATTAAGTTCAAAGCTGCAGACATTGCCATTACTTCAGATAGTATTTTTTGTGTAATTTTGAATCATCAACATCAACTGTATTAAAAGACAATTAATATAAATAGATAGTGGAAAACTGAGGCTAAGAATTAGGAGCCTCTTTTGTGGCTTCTCTGTATTCGACATCCCTTCACAAATTTTCCAGTCATTTCAATTATCTTCAGTTATAAAATTTTGAAATATCATAGCCAAAGTGTATCATGTGGCCTTGAGAAAACATGTATGCAATATATGTTTTTACACACAGCATATCACTGACACAGAGCTATTGTATTACTCAGGGAGAACTAGGAGTACCAGGTGCTCCGGGTGAACCAGGCTACCCAGGCATTCCTGGTACCCCAGGCATAAAGGTAAGTATTTTTTCCAGTTTTACATTAATTGCATCTTTTATTGGAAGTGCTTTTCTTATAAGTAATCATTATTAAACAAAATCCTTTCTCTAAACACATCATTATTATTAGAGAATAGGACACATTTAAAGCAACAATGCGCGCATCATGAAAATTTTCTTCTGAAGGATGAAGCCTCTGATGTAAAGGCATTTGTTGTGGGTTGACCTTGGCTGGATGTCAAGTGCCTACCAAGCTGCTCTGTCACTCCCCTCTTCATCAGTACAGGGTCACGAGAAAGTAAGATGGGAAAAAACTCATGGGGAAAGATAAAGGCAGTTTAATAAAGCAAAAGGAAGGCCATGTTTGGAAGCAAAGTAAAACAAAATATTTATTCTCTACTTCCCATCAGCATGTGATGTCCAGCCAGTTCCAGGGAAGCAGGGCTTCAGTACACATAGAGATTTCTCTGGAAAACAAATGTCATAATAATTAATGTCCTCCCCTTCCCCTTTCTCTTGGCTTTTGTTGCTGAGCAGACATGATATGGTATGGAATATCCCTTTGGTCAGTTTGGGTCAGCTGTCCTGGCTATGTCATAAATCACAGAATGGTTGGGTTGAAAGGAACCTCAAAGACAATGTAGTTCCAGCCCTCCTGTAGTGGGCAGGGACACCTTCCATCCACTAGACCAGGTGGCTCAAAGCCCCATCCAACCTGGCCTTGAATACTTGTAGGGAGGGGGCATCCACAGCTTCTCTGGTCAACCTGTTCCAGTGCCTCAACACCCTCACAGTAAAGAGTTTCTTCCTAATGTCTAATCTAAACCTGCCTTCTATCAGTTTAAAGCCATTCCCCTTTGTCCTATCACTACAGACCCTTGTGAAAAGCCCCTCCCCAGCTTTCTTGGAGGACCCCTTTAGGTACTGCAAGGCTGCTCTAAGGTCTCCCCAGAGTCTTCTCCAGGCTGAACAACCCCAACTCTCTATCTTCATGGGAGAGGTTCTTCAGCCCTCTGATCTTCTTTGTGGCCCTCTCTTGGACTAGATCCAGGAGGTCCACATCCTTCTTATGTTGGGGGCCCTGGAACTGGATGCAGGTGGGGTCTCATGAGAGTGGAGTAAAGGGGGAGAATCACCTCCCTTGACCTGCTGGCCACACTGCTTTTGATGTAGCCTATGTTTAGATATCTGAAGCAAGTCCCTGGTCAGTGGAAGCTAGAGAGCGATCCAAATTTAGGTGAGGTTATCTCACATAAATGAGATAATGGAACCTGAGTTACATTTTTCCAAGAGAAGATGTAGAAAAATTAGTCTTCTGAGCAGTTTCGAAACAGGGATTTGCAGAGCACAAAAAGACCAGTGGAAGAGTGACTGGAGTCAGTGTCATAACAATAGTTTATTAGTTTCATTGTCACTATATATTCACTTTCAATATCTAAGGGTTATGTAAGGTGCGTGTACCAAGACAATAATGCTGATTTTTAGGTGATTTTGTTAAAATTATGAAACTTCTCTAAATTTTAACTGATGAAGCTTTTGTAAAAGTCATTCATTTTATATGAAGATGCAAGTTAACTGGAGTTACATGTCATAAGTATGACAGACTTTTGAATTATTCAAGAAGAAAAGTGTGATTTGGGCATCTGACAGTAAAAGTGAAACCTTTCAGCTGTAGATTATTTTAAAACTTGAAACCAACCAAATATTTGACATTCAAGTACAATACAGTCGAATACAACTGGCATAAATGTCTTATGTTCTGGGATTTTTGGTCAGGAAAATATTTGCCATGGCAAAATGTCCTCTTTGTTACTGTTTAGCATTTAACTAAATTTTTTTTCCCCAGAAAACAACCAAACGCACAAATGTTTGGCTCTTACAAGAAAACTGACAAAAAAAAGCCAAAAATCTCCATTCTAATTCTTTTCTTTACTAATGGCAGTTTTGCACACCCCCCAAAGATCTGTCTTTGTTTCCTGAGCTACTATGTTCTTGGCCCAATGTTTTGATTCATGTCTGTTTAAACAGAGTCACAAGGGTTTAAGAGGTCAGAATTAGAGTAAGAGCCATCTCCCATAACTCTAAGTTTCCTTTTCAATCAATGAAGAGAGAAAGGCATATTTTGAGAGTACATGTTTTATACCTCTATTGTTAATTGGAATGAATACTTTTCAAGCACTGCCTGTTTCTCTCCAGTGTCAATTAGATGGTGTTCAGTCAAGTTGATAAACCTAGATAACTAACTTTTAAGTACAATTTGCACCATCTGATTGTCAATTCCCCCCCAATTATTTACTATAAACATTTCAAGTCAAAAGGAGTGGGTGGAAGTAGAACTTAGTCCTTAAATATTTTGATTAAATTTAAATATAGGAGGTTTGCCATTCAAAAATACTTTTACTTTTTATTGTCATGTATAACTTCTGCGTGCAGTGTGTTTATAGTAAGTGTTACAGAAATTATTTATACTCTAGTCTATGTGGGTGAAGGCAAGCATACTTGAGGTTAGCATTCAGCTGAAATTTAACCCATGAGAAACCCATGCCTCCCTCCCTGCTTACATCCTCTCCACTCCCATGCACTGAGCAGATAAAATCCTGCTGGATTTTCCTCCTCATTATGTCATATTTTTTAATTTTCTACTTGGTATGTGAGTATCCACTTTTCTTTTTGATAGTTCTTTTCATGACAAATTCCTTTTTTAGTATAGCTTTCTGGAGTTTTCTCAGTTTTTGTGTACATGGAGATAAAGTGACGTGGTTTGATTCAGTATAAATAAAAGCTATTAGATGCTTCTCTTGTAATTATGTGTTAAATTAAAACACAGACTACTTGTCTTTGAGATGAATCATGTTGAAATGGAGACTTTTCTTCTAATATTTCACAGGGGGACAAAGGAAACCAAGGTCACAGCGGTATCCAGGTATATCAACTTTGTTCCTAATGAAATCATCTGGCAATGCTATTAATACAAGTTTTAGATGTCAATTCAGGCACTTTTTTTAAGATTAAGCTCCATAGAAAGTTTGCTTGAATAGCAGCAGTAACTCTTCTTCATGGAAATCAGCCCAGTATACCCAGTATGAATTTCCAGCTGCATTTCTAGGGCCTGAGCAGGCCTACCTGCTGTACTACCTGCCTACCTACTGTACTGTAATAAGTGGAATTTTCCTTTTTGTTATCTAAAAATCATGGTAATACCTACAAGAAAAAGTATGATGTCACTGCTCAGATCCTGACTTGGTTCCTCTATGTTCAGAGTAGAAATTGTATTCTTTTGCACAGTTTCTGCTTTGATCTCTTAAAGAGTAACTTTTCAGATTGATTTGTCCTGGTTAGGATGACATTTTAGGGTTTAACTCTTTGTGTTATTTTTCATAGTTTAATTACATGTACCAGATAAATGTATATTTTAAGAAAATGTGCTTCTTTTCTGAAGGGACTGAAAGGAGAAAAAGGAAGACAAGGAAATCCAGGTTTACAGGTACTCTTAAAATAGGGATCCTAGTTCAAGAGAGCCATAGAGATCCTAGTTCGAGACCACAATCCATATTTGTTTCTTAACACTACTTCCATCAACATAGGTAGGTCTTTGCATCACATGAAATATATTTATGTACTACATGATTACACAGTTATATAAATTACCTCTTAAACAATCTTAATGTCTTTAACAAATATAACACATATAGAGAAGATGGAGCCACATTTTTCTCAGCTAGAAGGATGAGAGGAAATGCACATGAATTGGAACGCAGAAAATCCCAGCTTGCTTTAGAGGAAAAGCCTTTTGCTTTGAGGGTGGTCAAATACTGGATCAGGCTGCTCACAGACATTGTGGCAAAACCTGTCTGGGCAGTGTGTTGGGTTGATCAAGTTGCATCTGTTCTGCAAAGGAACTTGAACCCAAGGAAATCACTTCCAGCCTACATGTTTCTGTGCTTCTGGGATATTATATCTTGAGAAACAGACCATAAGTGCATTTTTTTTATTATTGCATTAAATCCTTAATTATATAATAGTTTTATAAAATAGCTATAAATAATATAAAATGCAGATAACAGCACAAAGTGGCTTTTATGTAAAGGTTTTAAGAATAATACATGCGATGTTAAGATTTTACATGTACCATGCTACATTTTCATACAGTTCATTATCTCCTAGACATTACTGGGAGTTATTGACATCTTCTGTGCTCATAAATTACAGATGTTTCCTGTTTCAGCTGCAAATCAGTGAGATGCAGTTGTTTCTCTTTAACTCTGGGCCAGTGTATTCTGATTGTGTCATAGTTGGCTATCTTGTTGTACCACAGAAAATAGCTGTTAGTATTTATAAATACTTGTTAACTGCATGCTCTGTCGTGTCTAAACAGAGAAGTATTTGTTAGAGGTACATATCTAAAACTAGACTTGGAATAAAGCCACAGTTGCTTTTTTCAGAATTATGACATCGATACAGCTGCCTGTCTAGCCAGAAGGAGCTGATTCCTGTGGAGTATGGCAGGAGATCTAAACTGTATGTTAGTTAACTCTCTCAGGCATATGAAGGTTAACAGTAGTTCAGTATTAAAGCTGAGCAGACTTTTTTAAAAGAAATAGTTTAAACTAAAAGACCAGTCTTTGATTTTAAACAAATGTAATGTCCTACTCTAACATTTTACAAATTAAACATTCTGGGTTTTCCTTTTGCAAATGATATACAATTTTTTCATATATTTATTATTTTAATCATGAGGTAAAACAAAGTGATAGTGAAAGGAAACATTATTTTTCCCATAGAATGATGCAACTTTAATTGCTGTTGCTTGCTTTCTTTTTTTGGAGAAAGCTGAAAAAATAATGCAGACTGAGTCTAAAATTGTTTCCCATGCTTTTCTGATTTGGTTGGCAACCAAAAAATCAGTCATTCAAATACTTCTGGTAGAAAACACTAGGTCTTTCCAAGGTTTCTCAAAACTCCAAGACTTCTTAAAGATACAATACAGATTCCCTTGAACATAAGAGTGTATCAGAAAAGTGAGCTGCCAACTTACCATGGAACTTAATGGTCAGTAACACTATTGAAGCACTTGGCAGAAGTGACTCCGAAATAATTTGCTACCATGCAAAATCTGGCTTACCTCTGAGTTTCTATTTAAAAGGCTCTGAAATGAATTTATGCTTAGTAAGACAGTATTAAACAGGTAGAATCAGGAGTTTTCTTTTACTAGAACACAAAATTTTATTTCTTTTGTCTTTTCTAAAGTGAATAAGATTTTGTCTCTATGTTATGTTTATTTGTTTTTAATATGTATGATATATTTGCAACTTATCCTCTTCGTATATGATATTAAAGACATTAATGAATTGTTCATTTACCATGATATAAATTTTTCATCATTATATGCCAAGGTGTTTTTTGTACAATAGCAATCACAGAATCTTTTAAAATTGTCATTTGTGATTGATTATTGAAAACAAAGGATGCCAAGTAATTTGGCTCAACCTGCTTTTTAAATTTTTTTTTCATATTATTTCTTAAAGGGAGTAGAAGGACTGAGTGGAGAACGAGGAGAGGTAAGTATTTTTGTAATGACAAATATAGTATTACAAATTTATTCCATTTGTTTCTACAAATTATATGATCTGTAAAATGTGTGTTTATAGTCTTGCTTCTATTCTCAGATGTCTATAAGCAACAGAAGAGAAATTAATTGAGAAATATCATAGAAGAGAGAGAAATATTAGTTAAAAAGAGATGTAGTGAAATATATATATCATTAAATGAAATATTTTAAAAAATAATTAAAGCCAAGTATATACTTTAAGGGAATTAAAAAGCCAACAAACCAACCAACAAAAACAATGAGAAAAAACTGGTTCAGGAAAGGAAATACTTAAAGGAAAAAGAATCCCAAGATTCTATGATCACTGAAAAATAAATATACATTAATAAAAATACAGAATAGTATTATAATATTATTCAGCAGTAACCAATAATTGAAAGGCACAATGTTACTACAACATTCAAGATGACAATATCAAAAAAATAAAATACTATTACAGCTTTGGAAAAAGTTCTGAATTAGTGTATAACTTTTGAAGGTATAGAGTGCTGTTCAGGTCATCTTTCCAGCAGTGCTTTTAGGCACCTGACTGATACCTGTCTCATTTCTGTGTTTTTTTTAAGAGGATAAACTACCTATCTGATTTTAGTGCCTAGCTCTCTGCATAAAACTAGGTAATCCAATACTGAATTTGAAGCTTGCCACCCTGCAGTAATTCATGTGGAGAATTCTGGACATTGTTACTAATTTAGGCCAAGCCAGGAAGCTTTGAATTTTTCTGATGTGAAGAATTTTGATAAGTAATAGAGAAAATTATACAAAATAATATAAATACCATAACTTAAAATTCATTGTAAGTCTATGAAGACTGTATGCACGAGTATTTCATAATTTCTTAAACTTCTATTATATGTTTCAGTAAGTTTTGTCATACATAATAGTCCTGTTCCCACAATTCTATCTAAAATACTTGTAAAGAGTGAAAGAAAATTTTGAGGCAACTGATAATATTATGCAGAAACTGTGCAGAAATGGAAGGAAAAAACTCATCAGGGAGCAAGTGTAGTATCCTGACTTTAATCTTGGGCATATACCAAATTACATTGTACTGATGTTTTGTTGGCTCCAGAGTGGGGAAAGAGTTCCACATGAACTATTGCAGTAGGTAATTCCATACATAGAAGAACCATTGCCTTGATGAAGATATATCAAACTATTTTCCAGTATTATTTTAACCTTTTCCAGTGAAGCAAATAGACTACAGTTATTACCAATCAGATGGAAAAAAAAAAGAAACAAAAGAATTGCTAGCTCAAATCAAACTATTTTTTCCTTTGTCTTATATACTACAGACATAGGTGTCAAAGGCTTGATTATTACAGTAAGTTTCCAAGAACTTCAGTGATGCCAGAATTTCACCTCTAATTTTTCCAGCCTTCTAAGGAACTTAACATACTGTAAAAAAAATTCTAATTCTCATGAAAAAGAGAATAAAGTCTTTCCTTCCATATGTTAATAATGAATACTAATTTTTAAATAGTAAGTTAAATGGTTCCTTAAAGTTGAAGAAAGGTAATTTGTTTCTAGTTATATTGGGTAATTGTATCTGAAACAGTTACCAAATAATCTCAAAACTTCAATACATCTCATCAATATCAAGTTAATATTTAGTGACAACTTATATTAATTTTATGAAGATCATCAATAAAGATTTTCTCAGAATACATTTTTGTGATGCTACCTAGCTTCCAGATGATCACTGAAGATACGATTGGCTTTTCATGGATTTTTCATTCCAGAAAGGTGAGAAAGGAGATCCAGGCATTCAAGGCATCAGTGGACAAAAAGGAGAATCTGGTGTCCAGGGTTTGGTTGGACCTCCTGGTCTCAGAGGTCAGCCAGGAGATCGAGGACCCCCGGGATCACCTGGATCAGATGGAAAACCTGTATGTGTAGGACCTCAGACTTATAATTTTGAGTACCTTAAAAACCACAAAGAAATGCATGATCTCTATTGTTTTAACTGTTCTCTGTTCAATTCAGGCACGAGAATTTTCAGAAGAATTTATTCGACAGGTGTGTTCAGATGTACTGAGAAGTAAGTTTGAAAGCCTCTTTACTGGTTTTTTCCTTGTTTGAAGTGCTAAAGTTTCCTGATAATTGTAAAGTCTCTTTCTTGAAAGCAAGTTCCATATTGCCGATTTATCACTTGTTTTCTTACAGGTGTGGATACATTTCCACACCACAGGTTCCGTACTTTACCATCTCATTCTCTAAAGAGATGAAACTGATTTTGTATTTGTGGTTAGGGGCACTACTTTTATTGTTTCAGCACTATAAGCAATTTTTTGAATTCTCTCAGCCCAGTTGCCTGCCATCCTGCAGAGTGGAAGACTACAAAGCTGTAACCATTGTCAGTCTCAAAGTGCTCCCCCGGGACTTCCAGGACCACCAGGTCCAAGAGGCCCTGAAGGACCAAGAGGGTTTCCTGGTTTACCAGGGAATGATGGCATTCCGGGTCTGATGGGCATCCCAGGTCGCCCTGGGGCTCGTGGGACAAGAGGTACTGTGTGCATACTCATGGTGTAAATGGCCTTTGTGACTTGGTTTTCTCCTTCTAGTTTTGAATGGGGTTAATGCAGGGTGGGGTAAGAGAATGGCTGGGCTTGTATGACAGAGTGTAATTGCGAACATGGTGCAGAGTGGATGTTTTACTGCTTTCGAAGGACACATGACAGAAGAAGAGAAAATACAAGAACTCAACAAGATAGCTAGTGTTCAGTTCTACTGTAGTCAAACTGTTCTGATCTTTCTTAGAGAGTTCTTAGTCTCATGTAAATGTTTCTAGCTGTGTTTAGATTATTTTTTTAGATCAAATATGCTTTGACATGGATTTCAATGCGTTTCCATGTTTTCTAGTTTCTTTTCTTCCAAACTTGTTTGTTTCTGCTATTTTAAGGAACAGTATTTATTCATTGGCTACTTACTAGCTGCACTGATTTTTGGCATGTGACAACTTTTAGACTCCCCCGATTTCCTGAGGTTTTATCCTTTTGTTCTTTTTATCTCATAAGGATTTTTTACTCCTTTCTTTATGCTTTTCTTAAACATTCTGGATTCTTTTTAAGCAAGCTAAGGTTTATACATTCAGGTAACTCAGCTGTCCAAGCATTCCAACTGATTTCTGTGATGTATTTGCAGACTTTATGTTAAGTATGCATATGTAGTCGGGAACTAGAGAAAGAGACTTGGTGAAGTCCATAATTTGGTAACTGGTAGGATCAAAATAATCAGGAAAGCTGTATAAAATACAGCTAACTAGTAATGTGCCAAGGGTAAGCAGACAAATGGTTGGTAAATATTTACTTTCTTTTTGACATTAACTGTGACCTAGAACATCAAATTCAGTTGGGATGTAATAAAGATTTGTCTGTAGTCTTTTATAATTTCCTCTCCAATAGGAGAATGTGCAGTTTTCCTCTGGAGCAGACACTAACAGGTCTGGCTATTCCATAAGACTTAGAAAAATGGGTGTTTGTCTCTATGAAGAAACTGAATTAACTGGGTTGTAAGTGTAAGAGAGCTCATATTTTTACACTCTCAGTATTTCTTTGGTGGAGATTTAATTCTACTGCATGTTGTAGAAAATTGTCTTTATATTCTGTATTCCACACCGACTATGGTGAATAACTTACACTTCTTTCATACAACTTCTTAAAATCTTTGCCAGTTGGAAGACAATGACAGCAAATTTTTTTAATTGCCTATCATCTATTCCCTCAGCTCATAGTGACTATCTGCTTAACAAGTGCTATATCAGCTCTAAATTCAGTAGAAATGAGGATAATTTAGAACCCAGTTGCACTGTGTGGGTTACAAGAAAATGCTTGTTTTACATCCTGTTATTTGCTTTTGAAATATTAGGTATTTTATTCAATAAATATTATCAAATGCTGACTTCCTTGTTCATTGGATGAAAATAGTGTGCAAAGATATACCTCTGTTTGCTAATTCACAGGACTGCCAGGGAAAAACGGTGCAAAAGGCAGTCAAGGAATTGGGGTTCCTGGGATCCAAGGCCCCCCAGGACCTCCAGGTGAGAGGGATGGTTCTGGTGTGCAGATTCAGTGCCTGCTAATAATTTCATAATTTCAAAATAAATGTTTGTGTAATTTGGGAAAAAACTTAGGTAGTTTGTACATGTCTTAATTGCCATATGTGTTTTAGGGCTAATGCCTGTCTCTTGCATGCCCTTATAAATTGTCATATAATTCATGATTTAATATAAGATGTCTTCTGGAGATTGGTACCCAAGAGACTGCTGTTTCTTGATGGATGGATCCTGAAATCAACCATTATCTAAAAACTGAGCCCTGATATGATTATGTGATATGTGAGCATTGCTTAGTGAGGGAATATATTCTTCCTAACATTAGTGTATGTATAAAGAATGCAAAGTTGGGTGTTTGGAACAAATATAAGGGCCTGATCCAAATCCAGAGTAACAAATAGAAATAGGGGGACTGATTCATGTGATGGTGGTTCCAGATTATATAAAGCAGATTTTTATATTTTCCTTTAAAAGCTATTTTTATTTAAAGTGTTTTCCATGTGCTTTTAAAAAAATCTTAGTAAGGTATCATGTTGTGTATATAAACATATAAGCAGTTTGTGACAAGGAATGTCTTTTTCAGGAAATGTTTTTTTTATCTGCATACTTCACCAAAGAGCAGGGGTGTGTTTGGAGGGGTGGATCTTTTCTTGCTCTTGATTTATTTCAATAGTCATGCATTTGTTTATTGCATGTGTGTTATTAAGGTCCTGAAGGTCCACCAGGTATGAGTAAGGAAGGACGTCCTGGAGAGCGTGGGCAGCCTGGTAAAGATGGAGATCGTGGCACTCCGGGAATGCCTGGGCCAGTTGGACCCCCGGGAATTTGTGATCCATCGCTATGTTTTAGTGTAATTGTGGGGAGAGATCCATTTAGAAAAGGACCAAATTATTAATTTGTGATATGATAATTTAGAAGAATAGGTATGGTGCTTGTCTTTTATGGTCTTTCAAATCTCAGGAAGGTGACCAGCAATAATCCAATAAGCAGGAACAAAAGTACCTCTGACATTATAAATATTATAAACATTATAAATAACAAACCCAAAGGTTATACATTCCTTTAGACAAGAAACTCCAAAACTTCAGTGACTTTTTTTATACCTTGCACTGGTTGAATATCAACTGTTTTAAAAGAGATCATTAGTTTCAATAGGAATTAACTCTAATATTTGATATTTAGTATTTAAGTGTCCTATCATTCTCCTTTTACCACTGAAGTCCTTTGCAAAATTGCTGGAAACACCACTGGGAGCAGGATTAGGTCTTAAATGGCATTGGTCAGGTATAAGTTACTGTGAAATTTTTCACACGCAACCAACATACACAGTATTTGATTTTGAAAGAATGTGGCTGGTTTTGACTTCATATGTGTGTGAATTTCACTCGCTTGTGTACATTTCATATGTCATAGCTCCACATGTTCTGTGAGCGAAAGCCTATATCAGATTCTTATAAATTAAGATAAATATCTAGATAATCACGGAAGAAATATCACCTATTTTGCCATGCAACTCTGCTTAAAACTAAGGTGAAATGCAAGGGTAGAACTACTCGTTCAAGGGTCAAGGTTTTATTGAAGATGGTACTGTCAGCCACTAAAGGTTTAAAGGTTCCATGTGGATGATTCAACTTACATGAAAATAGCATTAAAAATAAAAAAAGAACGAAAGATTGATACAGCTGGCTATGATACAGTAGCTATGATTTGACAAAATTAAAGATTAAAAAATGTTTGCACAACCCCAATGTAACAGTTCCATGTAATGGAGTATTAAGTTATATACCCTTTGCTGTTTCTCCTCAAGGACTGCATTGCCAAATTGAAGAAGCAGGTTTACAAGGAGAAAGGTGTACTGGTGGCTGACCAGCTGCAATGTTTGTTATGCTGTTTCCTTTTTCATTTTAAGCAAGCTGTGTGTAATTTTCATTGTAAGCTTTGCTAATGAGTTGTATTGCTTGCTTTTACATAAAGAGCAAAGCCACGGTTCCCATGACAATTTAAAATTCATTTCTTAAATTAAGGCAGAATCTTGTATTGAACTTAACTGGCGTTTCGTAAGTGACTTCTCTAATGTGTTGTTTTTCTGTTGTCCTACTATCAGAGACTGGTAATATGCTTGACATTCAAGGTAAAATAAAATTTTGTAAAGAACTGGTGGTAGTTTGATGAGCAATTGCAAGAGTTGCCTTTCTCCTGTGTTTCAGAGAAGAGTGATGTCTGTAAGACATGGAGGAGTGATTCCACCTGGCAGCTGTGCTTTTGCTCTCCAGTGTCTTTCCATTTTCTCTGGAGAAAGCATTGTCTCTTGGAGCAGCACCTTTCTGCTGGGCTCCTGATGCCTGTGGTGTCAGAGCAGCCAACTGCACTGTGCCTGGTGGCTGCAGCCTGCCCAGAGCTGTGGAAGGGTGCTTGCAGTGAGTAGCTTAGCCAAGCCACAGCCCTGGTTATAGTGGAGTGCAATCATTAGCATCTCATAAAATCTAGTCTAAAAACCTCCAAAAGGGTTTATGAAAGCAACTGACATGGACCTGAGAAATTAGGCTATGCATGAAGTTTTCTCCCCAGACAAGCGATTCTCAGTACACAATATAAGACTGCTGCTGTGTGCAACCATTGATTGAATTTGTGGAAAAAATAATCTATAAACCTCTTAATTTGTTGTGCTCAATCTCACACTGTTTATTTTTTGAGAAATGGAAGTGAAACATTGCTAGGTCAGTGTAGTGGGTTTGTAACCCTCCCTGGAAGGGAAATGGAACTAGGATGTATATTTTACCAGTAAGATATTCCATACCATGTTACGTCAGCTCAGATATAAAGAGACGAGAAGGAAACAACTCCCTCTCTTCTCCTCTGGGATGGTTGCACGGGATAGATGACTGTTTTCAGAGGAGGAAAACACCTTTTGTGGGGAAGTAGTCTTTATTGTTAGTTTTCCCTGTGTGTATAGTGCTTATAGTTTTTTTTCTTCTCTGCGTAAATATAAAACCGCCTTTCTTAGCAGCCTTGATTTTGCAAGTTTTTTTTTTTTCTCCTCCCCTTCCGTCCTCCTTCTCCCTCTGGGGGGATTGGGCGGAGTCTCGGTGGACACCAGCCGTTCAGCTAAAGTACCGATAACAGTCAGGAAGGAATCAGGGTCCCAGCATACTTGTAGAACCTTTCTGAGGTGTCCACACTGCATGCTAATTTAAATCCACATTTAACACACATTTTTCAGTAAGATGTATGATGGTGAGAATGGTGAGTCTGAGAGGAAGCAAAACCAGAAACAAAAAGAGAAAGTCAGGAGGACCTCTGACTGCAGTGAATACAAACAGAAAACCAGAATTCCTTACTTGTAGAAAAAACTCTTGATTTTCAGCCAGTTTGATTGGTAGCTTTGGGTATGATTTCATTTGATCAAATTAACACATATTTCAAGCTTCCATATTAAAAGTAGTGCTATTGTCACCCCATTAGTCCTATTAGAGGGTTGTTTCTTAATGACTGACTGAGCATCTATGTGTAATTTCCAATCTGCATCTATTAATTGTCCCTACTTGTTGTTTTTTACATGTCTGACCAATTCCTATGTGAGCTCAGCTTTTGCTTTTCTGTCTGCATTTCTGCATACCCTGGCAGTGCCCCGGTAGTTCTCAATTTTGCTGCTCCGATGTCCACTTTTCCAACTCTGGAATGCTTCTCTTTTGAGCCAACTCAGAAGCTCACAGTTAAGCCAAGGTGGTCTCTTGCTCTGCCTACTTCCCTGCCTTTAAAAGGCAATGAACTGTTTTTGTTCTTCTGGGAAGAGAGTTTAGAAAAGGTCCCAGCACTCAATAGCTCCCTTATGGAAGCTTCCCATGAAATCCCTCACAATTTAGCTCTGAGAGAGCTGAAATTTGCTTTTCTAAACTTTAAAACATTTGTTCTAATACTAACCTTCAGCATGGTCAGCAGGATCCCAAATTCCATGGTATTATGATCGCTGTATCCAAGGCTATCCCTAACTGAGATATTGCAAAGCAAAATTTCTTGTTTTGTGAGCAGCAGGGCCAGCAGTGCCTTGTTCCTGGTTGGCACATCTAACATTTGTACAAGGAAGAAGCAGTCCTCTACACATTCCAGAAATCTGGTGGGTGACATGAGCTGCTGTATGGGGTAGTTGAAGTCACCCATAAGAACCAGGTTCTGTGACCCAAAGCTTGTTTAAGTGATCCAAATACTTTTCCATTGGTCTTACTGTCTTGATTTGGAGGTCAGTAGCAGATGCCTACTGTAAGATCCCCCTTGGAGATGACCCCTCTGATCTTGACCAAGAAGCATTATGAGACACTGGATTATTGTATTAATTATTGGCTTGGACCAACTCGTGGGGGGTGGCGGGGAATGGAACAGGTCAGATTTCTGAAGGTGAGGTGATGCCGTGCCCTATACCCCAGCCCCTGTGAGCCTCATTGGGAAACCCTGGAGAAGCTGTCAATCAAAACCAACCTGGGGATACTGCCCTGTTCCACACCTCAGAGACCTTAACCCAGTCTCTGGGTATAATAACTGGAGTATTATCAGATTAATGATCCACAGGAGAGAGCCTCTTATTTATGATTGATGCAAACTGTGTAAGGTTCTTGCAAATGTTGATCTGCAGTCAGAAGCTGTGAATTAAAAAAAAATCACAGTGAAACATGTCCCCATCTATCTATCAGATATTTTCTGGAAACAGTTACTAGAAACTCTGTTAACTGACATTTGCTTACTTTCTTGATGATAGACTTTAAAACTGGATCTCAGGCTAATTTTTAAGCAGAGGGTAAGATGCAAAAAAAATTTCTGGACATGTTTTATTAGTATCTTGCTGTGTGACTTTTAGTTAAGAAATATACTTCCTGGTGTGTCTGGTGCCTATTGGTGTCAGTAGAGGAACTATGGTCCACTACACTAAATTTTTAATATAACTTCAGCTCATAATATCTCCCTGTGCATAAAATAAGTTTAGCATTTACCACTTTACTATGCTCATCAATTGCTATTGTCTCTCAGATACTGAGGCATACACTTGGACATAAAGATGCAGAATTGCAAAGTATTACTGTGGGAACTGGATTTCTTAATGAAAGCTTATTGCTGTATGGAGCTCAGCAATTTTCACCTCTGAGAATCATGATCTTCTTAAAGAGGTTTGTAGTAAATACATATGGAATGATGTGTCTCTCTCTCTCTCTGTGTGTATATATATGATGTAGTAAAAGACCAGATGTCACAGATGGTTTCCACATGTGCAGATTTATTTGGTGAATATATGTATGTATATATATTGTGTACATATATGGATATGTATCGTTCTCAGAAAGATATCATAATCATCCAAATGAAAATAGAAAGTAAAAGAATAAAATCACAGAATCATAGGATGGCTTGGGTTGGAAGGGACCTTAAAGATCATCTAGTTCTAACCTCCTGCAGGGACATCTCCTTCCACTAGAGCAGGTTGCTCAGAGCTCCATGCATCCTGTCCTTGAACACTTCCAGAGATGGGGCATTCACAAGTTCTCTGGTCAACTTCTGCCAGTGCCTCACTACTCTCACAGTAAACAATTTCATCCTAATATCTAATCTGAGCCTACTCTCAGTTTGAAACCATTCCCCCTTGTCCTGTTACTAGTCTCTCTTACAGGGTCCCTTTAGTTATTGGAAGGTTTCAATTAGGTCACCTCAAAGCCTTCTTTTTCCCAGGCTGAACAATCCCAATTCTCTGAGCTTTTCCTCGTAGGAGAGGTGCTCCATCCCACTAATCATCTTGGTCACCCTCTTCTAGACTCACTCCAACAGGTCCTTCTTGTGCTGGGGAACCCCAGAGCTGGATGCAGCACTCAAGGTGGGGTCTCCACTATGCTCGAGAGTGGAGCGGACAGAATCACCTCCTTTGACCTGCTGGCCACACTGCTTGTGATGCAGCCCAGGATACGATTGACTTTCTGGGTTGCAAGTGCACATTGCTGGATCATGTCCAGCCTCTCATCCACCAGCACCCCCAAGTCCTTCTTGTCAGGGCTGCTCTCAAACTGTCCACCCCCTGGCCTGTGTTGATGCAGGAGGTTGTCCTGACCCAGGTGCAGTACCTTGCAGTTGGTCCTTTTAAACCTTATGAGTGTCCCATGGGCCTACTTCTAGAGCTTGTCCAGGTACCTCTGGATGGCATCCCATCCTTCTAGACTGTGTGGTCTAGTCTAGAAAATCTAGTCTTTTAAGAACTGAACTATCACAGTCCTATTACTGCTTCGGAGCCAGGGTGTCATTATCAGCTTGAGGTGTAGCCAGTAAATATCAAGGTTGGTCAACCTGTTAGAGGAACAGCTGAGAACTGTTAGCTGTGCATCTTTCAGAACTAGAGAATCTCATTTCTCAGAAAACTCAAGGTGCATTAAAATGGAATTTCTTATTAATGGCATCTGACTATCCTGGCAATGAACGCTGTCAGGAATGAACACTGTCACTACAGTTCACACAGATTGAATCAAACCACTGTGAAAAGATGCTACAACTTTTTTTCTGAAGGGGGAACACATAGATGAGAAATCAAAAAGGGTTTACTGTCTCTGCTGAATATGGATTAAGAGGTATTTTAACAACTATTGCTTTCTGGGGTGATACTGCGATGTTTAAAACTTGAATTAATATAAAAAAATTTTATGACTTATTTGTTGATAAGCAAGATTTTCTTATAGAGTACATTACCTATGTATCTTGAAGAATCTAAATGCATTTTTATAATGGGGAAATCATTACTCTGCTATTCCTGACTTTTTCTTTACAAGCATCTTTCACCTCTCAGTATTTGCTACCTTTGCATAAAGTGCTTTTTGCTATCAAAAAATATTCTGGTGACATTCCAGTGTATTATATTATTCTGCTTTATGCTTTTCTTTCTTGGAAAAAGATGCATTAGAAGATGTTCTTCCAGAAGTGATGTCTGGCCACTCAGCCAGCTCTCCCAAAGGTATATGGGCGGGTTGGAAGCTTGGTTGTCTGCCATGGGCTTAAAGAACTACTTAAGTGCTGTGTATTGATTTTCTGACACTTTTTCCTAATTTTTTACTTTTAAAAGTATATAGTATTCTTCCACTTAAGGAAAAAGTGGGTGAGAATTCATCAGAAAATTTAGCCATTTGGCTGTTACAGCATCTTATGTCCATAATGCCTGCAAAATGTCTTTCTCATGTTGGAAGTTCATAAACTCCGAAGAGTGTTTCATTTGTTGTTTCCTGATTTTCCTTTTTTAAAGCATGAAAAAAATTCATAGTATCTCTAGGGCATACTGAAATCACATATTTAATATAATGCAAAAACTCCAGTAATGCCTAGAAACTGTGTTTCAAATCAATAATTTTATTGAACTGTTGAAAAACATAATGCTACCTGAGAGATGGAGAAAAAAAAAAAGCTCTCTTCTAACTGGGGCATGATTCTTCAAGGTATGCAAGGCTTTTACTGATGTGGGAGTGAACGTTACCTCTAATGTAGCCAAGATGGAGCCTGAAGAAAACCCTGGCTTAAGCAGCACAGTAGCCTGGGTAGCAAATGAAGGAGAAGGAAAAGGTCACTCACTTTATTCCTTCATTCTAATATAATATGAATTGAATGAATTGTGCTTCTCCTTGTCCTTATCGAAAATTATGGGAAAATACAGTCTAGATACAAAGTGACAGACCTCCCAGAAGTGAAAGCTCAAGACAAATGTGCCAGTGATGAGCACTAGGACTCTCCAGAAGCTGAGACCAAAGTTCTGGATGAGAATTCAAGGGATCGTAATAACTGTCCCATCCTGATATTATCTAACTCCTGCTCTGGAAATTGGCAGGCAAATACTAGCACTTAATAGTGTTTGTGTTATGAAAGTTTAAAGAGTTTTTTTATATACACAGTAAGTCCTTTAACAATACTTCTTAGGAAAAAAAAGAACAAACCTAGAACTTAGGAAGAAGAACCTGGATTTGTGTGTTCTGGTCACATTAAGCTCGTACTGAATATCCAAAGCCATCTGTGCTGGACAACTAAGTTAGTTTGCCTTCCTGAGGAAGGGGCTGAACAGGCATTCATAAAATCCCCTATACTTTATTTTTCCCCCCCTGCACCAGAGCATCTCTCACATCCAGGAATCCAGCAGCCTACAGCTGGCAGTTATTTTTGCTCAAGCTAACAGAAACACAGAGTTCAGTACTCATTTACTGTTTAGTATTCACTGTAAACAAATCACTGCTAAATTATGAATCAAACCTTTGGTGCACACTATTGTCTTTTGGAGGTGCCTGCCATATGCCAACAGACATACATACCACTGAAGTCATACATAGGTGTCTAATGGTGGTACCCACAAAGTACCAACTGGCAAAAGTTAACAGCTATTAAAAGTTACTATCAGTGTTCCTTTAACAGGTAGATGTAGTAGATAATAAGTAGGAAAACTTACTTGTTTAGTGGATAAACTCAGGCAGGGTCTGCCATGAGAAGGTAAATTTTATAAAGCTCAAAATAGAAGGAGATTAATACCATTTTTCCTCACAATGACATCATTGTCATTAGGATTCCTTTATATTACATGGATACTGGCAAAAGCTTGAGAAACCTTGGAGTAATACTTTGATAGTAACTCATTAGTAAATCATGATGATAAGTTTTACTGGTTGAGAAGTTGATAGCATAGCTCTGACTACTGTATTTTTTATTAAAAGCTGGATGAAGGGTGAGTAAGCCAGTATTTAATATATAAATGGTGATCAGCTGACAAGAAGTATCTTGGAGCTATGCTTGATAAGGGGATGGGTTAATGTCTGTAAACATTCTAGTGACTCCTAGTGGGGAGACTCCAGCTCCTACCTGTCACAAGCTTGAGCCCTTACTGCACCTGCACGTGGTAAGAATCACAAGAGATTAACTGATTAATTCTCAGCAGGCTGAGGGACATTGCTGCTGAATGTAATGCAGCCGAACTAAGTTCCCAGCTATAACAGAGAAAGGGAGAAAGCAGTAAACTGGAAAACAGTTATCAGAACTCAGAATTTTGGGATGTTGAAAGTTTTTGGTAACAAAGAATGGCTCTGTGACAAGACTATATGTGGAGAATTTTGATGTGTCTTTGGTTACGACAGGTTTGCCTTCAACAAGTGTCTTTGTGGAAGAGTTAGTTTTCACCTGAATTGTTAGCAAACTATTTGACTTTATAGACCAATTGAAAAAAATGGTAAACAGCTAATAAATGGTGGCTATCTTTCTGCCTGTAGAATGAGTATTTTATTTATATATGTAGCTGGGACAATATAGGTTCTATATCTGTGAGAGTGCTGTGCAGCCATCTAACCAGGAACATGATATAGAAATATATGTCCTGCTGACTGAAGTCAACTGGATTAAAAATAACAGAAGCCTCCTCATCTCCTCTTCTAGTTACATGTAGCATGGGAGTATGATTAGAGAAGAAGCATTGATGTGATAAAAGAGAGCAGATTTGCTGCCTAGATAATCTTTATTAGAAGTTAACTCTCAGCTTTTAAGCGGAGTAGAAGGCAGTAAGGACAATGTTACAAGTGAGAGAGGCAAATTCCACTGAAATTATAAATTTTATACAGTTAATACTGTTACAGTGTGAACTCTAAGAAACAGGAGGTACAATTTTCATTTCAGGTTGAGGGTTTTTTTGCTTTTTATGTTTTAAAGGACAGATAATGTCTGTATGGTGATCTCCTCCAAAGTGTAATCCATAGAAATGTTATGATTTTTAATGGCTTTCTCTCTCTTTCTTTCTGTTTTTCTCCGCTAGGTCACATCCATAGCCTGTCTACTTTGACATCCATGTATAAGGGATCCATTCACAGGGTCCCTACAATATATTCGTTCTTTCCTTTCACGTGATACTGTGATACTTTATTTGTTCTTTTTTTGTTTTTTTTCCCTTTCTATTTGCAAATGACTTTTTTCTTTAATCTCACTTTCATTTTATATTACACTTCTGCTTTTTTTAAGCTGTATCACACTGTCTGTGTGTGTTTTTATCCACATCTTCCTTCTACTTCAGTCTCTCCTGCTTGCAATGCTCCTGTAAATAGGAGATGCAAAAGCCAAGTATTTTCTTGGGTCTTGAGGTATAAAATGAGTTACTGGCAGATGTGCAGCCTGTAGCCTGGCAGTTGAGAGCTGTGTGCATAATCCATTACCACTGTGTGATTGTTCTCTCTGGTTGCTGAGTTGTGTGAGATAGGACTGCTGGGAGGAGGTGGCAGTTGCTGAACAGATGTGCTGAACAGAAGGACTCACATAGCCAGTGTTGTGGGGAATCTTTTTGTCATGGGAAGGAGCTCTGAGATACTGACAGGGGAAGTCTTCACTGCTTTTTTTCTATTCTGTGGCTGTTACGAGAGCTGGAAGAATCTGGTAGTAGAAATAGTCATTCTCGAATAAACTTTTTGCCTGTTTGAAGCTGGTTTCCGACATTGCCCATACAGCAAATACAGCTTAAACCCCTTACTGTGTATCCCTTCCTTTACTGCTTAAAAATTGAGGCTGAGTGTTTCTTTTATTAAACAAGTTAGAGCTGGCTATAGATATAACTAGATGCAATATAATTTTGGAATATAATTTATATCGTGCAATGTAATGTAGTCTAATATAATTGCAATTAAAAATGTGCAATATAATGTAGGTGGTGAGACACTGGAACAGGTTGCCCAGAAAAGTTCCTCATCCCTGGAAGTGTTCAAGGCCAGGTTGGATGGGGCTTTGAGCCATAGGCAGGGACACTTTCCACTAGACCAGCTTGTTGGTCTATGCATATGATATGAACATTTATTCCTTGCAAGATTATGCAATGTATGCATTAATGGTATGTGCCATTGACTTCAAGGAAGTCAAGAAGGAAAATCTTAATGACGAGTTCCAAACTCGGCAAAATTGAGGACCACCTTTTCTCAGCGTTACAGCCATTTCTCACATTTTCTCCATCTGTTGTGCCCATATGCCAAGTAGAGAAATACTGTGTTTGGAAGACGTGACATTTCAATTTCCAGTGAAATATTTGGATCCCGCAGAACTTTATATATACATAACAAAATGTTCCTCCATCTAAATGTTTAAAACAAATGTTTAAATAATTGTCATCTGTTAAAGTGCCCTTAGAGCACTGGGCACTGGGTGGTGACAAATGGAAATTAATTTTATAGCAAATATACTTATGAGAATTATTTTATGGTTATGGGAGTTGTTCCAGCATATCCTTGATGGTCAGCAACCATGTTTGCTGTGCTAGATCATCAAAAGGAAGACATATGGTTGTACACTTGGGCACATTGTTTTCAGACAACCTCATCTGCTCATTTTCTTTCTACACAAAATAGCAAGGGAGTATTTTCTCCCCTTCCTCTGTCACAGCTTTTCAGTGTCTTTCAGGAACCGCTTGCCTTAAGACTGTTGGAGAAATTCCAGGTTAAGTGATGGACTTCTATACTTTCACATCGGTGTTACAAGTGGAATCAGTTGATCTCTCTTCTGCCTTAATTTCTGTTTTGCAATTCTTGTTTTTGTGGAGGGCCTCAGGTTGGCATCCGGGAAGTCTTTCACGTACATTTAGATTTAGAAAGCCATGTAGTCCACCCACCTGAGGCTCAATTCACCTGCCTGCATACCTGCCTGTATATATGTGTGTGTATATATATGTATATACATTTATGTGGTGTATATATACATAAATATATACATCTACACATATGTGGTGTATATGTATACGTATAAAAGAAATACCATATATATGTATGTGGTATATGGTTGGCTTGCAGATACCTGTATGCAGCTTGTGTGAGAGGCTGTCACTAAACTATGAGATATATTAAGCCTCAGAAATTACTTCCTTTCCTTACTTTTGTTATTGCTTATTCGTTGGATCACTGATTTGGTGAAGCACATGTGTACATGCCGGTAGATGAATAAACTCATTGAGGCTATTAGACCTGGAAGTACTCGTGGGCTTCAAACTAGACATGTGTGTGTGCTTTATTTATTTGTGGCTGTCTAATTAGTGGTATAAATATTGTCAAAAGCTGTACATGTGAAACAGTGTTTAATAACAGCTTTGTCAAACCCCCTCAGTGCTGGGGAGGAGAGCAAAACATCCATCCCATTAGCTACATATGAAGTTAGACACGTAAAGATTTTCTCTTGATACCTACCAATATGATTGTTATTTCCCTTCCCTATAAAGTGAGCTACGTTTAAAATCACTCATCCAAAATACAGGTGAGAGCATTTGATTCCTGCTTGAGGCTGAAGGGTTCAATATGCCTGAAATGAGTAGGAGGGAGAGAACTGTACAGGCTGAGGGGCACCTACCCAGAAGTTGTGTGGGGAAGTGGAAATACTACTGCTGCCCCCAGAGAAGTTTAGACGTCTGAATGTCCATTGCCTACAGACCCAGCTGCACTGCTTGCTGTGCTGTCTTAAAGTCCCAGAGAGACCCAGCTGCACTGTCTTAAAAGTCAGACCACTGTATTGTGCTCCCACACTGGTGCAAAAGTTTACAGAGTGGCGTGAGTTAAACAATGTGTGAAAGCACTCCTGGGTAGTCTTTAAGTTGGTATTTTGACTGGGAGCTTGAGTGTCTTCAAGCCAAGAGGGCTGAAACTCCTTCCTGATTCCTGGATGTTTCCCCTAGTGCCTGGGCACAATGGGTGCTGCTGCAGACCTTGTAGATGGGTTGCTGTGCTTTGAAGACATTGTGAGTGGCAGACCTGGCTGCCGCGGGAATCCTGGAACAAGGGTCATGGCAGGATTTCTACAGGGGACAACCCAGCCCAGGCAACTTGCCTGGCTGAGAACTAATCCATGTGCTGAGTTTCTCCACTTTACTGGTGTCAGAGATCTCCTGGCACATTCTCTGCTGCTACTATCCTGCATGCTGGAGCCCACTGAGTCCTTTGGGCCGAAACTGTTATCTCCATACCCCCTCCCACACAAGCCAAATTTGAACTGACAGTACATGCAGTGAAGCAGGGGAGCTTCTGCCCCCCTCCTGGGGCAGTGTGGGGAGCTCTGAGAGCATGGTACCCCCAGGGGCACCTGAGATGGTTGGAGGTATCTGGGCCAGGCATAGACTCTGTCATGAAGCCAGAAAGGCTGTTTTTTGCTGAAACCTTCTTCTTGGTATTCCCTCACATGGATGGTGGAGATAGGGCTTGATTTCAGGCACCAGATCAACTTCACATCTGTTTTTAAGAAGCAGTATCACTACTGTCTAAATACTTGGGGAACTTCAAAGGAGAAAGTGCGGCAGCACGGAGTCTGGGCTGCTCTCTGCATCAGCAGTGGCCGGCTAAGGGGGATTTCAGCATCGAGGCTCTTGAGTGAAACATTCGATTAAATGTGTTGTGGGTTTGGCCAGTTCCAGTCCTGATTCTGGGCGCAGATGAGGGCCCTAACTTACTATACACATAAAAGACAGAAAGCTCCACCTGAGGTTAATAATTACCACCCTAAAAAATTCTTCCTACAATTCCATTCTGAAGGAATATTAAAATGTTATGTTTCCTCTGTTTCACAGTCTGGTATGTTTTTTCATTCCTGACAAGTCAAACAAAGCTCTTTCAGTAAAAAGATACAAAAGAAGGGGGTGAGGGAGAAGCCAAGAAGGCAGATAAACCTATTACAATCAAACAAATAAGATGCCTATGTGTACACAAGTGGGATATATTTAAAAAGGCAGTCAGAAGGCCCAAAGCCTTACTCTCTGCTTCACCCCAAACTTTTGTTAAATAACATGGCACAAAAAACTAGCTGAGAAATTCCATACATAAGTATCTAATTACTTATTATTTAATTATGTGAAAGAATCTATGTTAAATGAAAACCACTTGGGTTTACTAGCTGAAGGGAGTTGATATTTTCTTCATCTTTTTTAGGACAATGGAGCATCATTTCTGTGATGAAAAAAGCAAAGACTGTTTTACTTCTGTCCGATTTCTCACTCAGATGTTTCATTCCCTCATCTATCTTCCAAATCTTCTCCAGACTGGATATAGGTTCCTCACTGAATGTATTTTTTCTAAAATCTGTGGGTTAAACTGCTCAGCTTTTCTATACTCTTCATGATTTTGTAGTTCACTATCACATCCTTCCTCAAATACCTCTTTTTCAATTCTTAATCTACTTAATGGTCTTTTATATAGGAGTCTCTCCATATCATCCTTATTGCCTCCTTTTCTGAGCTTTTCCTAGTTGTATGATATTCTGAAAAGCAGGATGCCATGGCACGATGCAGTGTTTTATGTTTTCTGTATTGTGTTTACTGTGTAATGATGTATATTCTTCTTTTATTATAGTAATTCCAAATAACCTTTGACTTTTTTCTGTGTCTGAGCTTTAAGTTAATGTTTTCACAAATATACTCAAAGCAACTGAGGCCTTTGAGATGTAATAAGAAATTCAGAGACACCTTTCTGTATCTGTGCTTAGGAATTATTTCCCCCTAGGCTTTTGCTTACTGGGTAATGGCTTTCATCTTCAGGCAATTTAATTGCCTGGTAACTCTTTCTAGTGAAAACTATTTATTGCCTTATTCAGCCAGTCCTAGATTTCATGATCCTGAGTGCATCTGTGTCATCTGTGAATTTGGTAACAGTTGTGAACTTGGCAACAGTTTTGAACTCATTATTTGTTCCGTTTTCCACATACATTCTGAAAATATGGAGCAGCAAAAAAGGCTTGAGAGCAGATTCTTGCTATCTCAGTCCCTTTATTTATTGTTGCCTTGCTTTCTGTCTTTAACCAATTACTAATCTCCTGGAAGACTTTTTTCTCTTAGTGCATGATAGTTTCTTTTCTTCAGTTTAGCAAGGGCTCTTGTTGAGAATCTTTGAAAAATCATGCATACTGCATTCCAATGATCATTCTTAGCTGCATTCTTATTAAATACTTTTGTTGTCTTACTCTGAATGTATTTTCCCCTCTGGTTACATGTTGAATTAGTTATGTAAACAGTTTTCTTAATTGAAATATTTTTATTTTCTCCTTTTCTGCTATTTATCTATACTTACTTATTTTCCTTCATTTGCTAAGATCATAACTTGCTGTTTAAAAGCTCTCCATCATGCCTGCAAACCTTTTTAGCCATTTATTTTATTTTTTTTAATGACTCCTGTTTAGTTGTTCTCAATCAAGTTAAACTAGGAGATCTGGAGGAAGGGGAGAGAAATTTTTCCATTCTGACAAGGATACTGAATGTACACTCTCTTTGTTATACTTTTCTGTAGCTGCATTTTGATTTTTGTCCTGCTAAATACTAAAGAAAATCTGTAGCTACTTTTATGGATTTTTTTTTTGCCTAGATTTTGGCAGTCATGTAGCCATGTCTTGTTTTGCTTGAAATTTCGTATTTTTTCTATTTCCTCCCCAAGCCATACTTTGTTATGTAAAAGCATGAAAATACTAAACAAGATTTTCTCCATGGTGTATTTTGAGACTTCTGTGTTACGCAGTCCATATATACTATAAAGTATTAGTATTATCATCCAAGTCAAATGCATTTTGTCTCAAATAACATCTTTTAACAATAAACCCTTCATATTTCTTCTGTATTTAATTTTGCAGCATAAAATACCTTAAATTATATATTTAAGGCATGTCAGTTTTATCTCTAAATATAAGGAGTATCCTCAGTGCTCTGAGGATATGTCTTATAATATACTGATGTAGAGAAAAAAGGGAAATATGGTAAGATACAAGAAATATAAAATATTTTTCAATGACTGGAAAATTGAAAACATCCCACTGCAAGCAGGAAAAGGCATATTTCTATGATCTAAAAAGAGGGGAAAGTGTGAGGCAAAAGCACACAGGAGTAGGATCAGAAAGAAGGAGATTCAAATAGACTTAAAATTCTCAAGAGACAAAAAAGAAAACATGTTCATAGAAAGTTTGGCTTAAACAAAATGTTTTATTAAAATTCTTACTATGAGTAATGTTAATAAGAATATGGGACATGAAAGCAAAAAGATCAGTTAGTGAATATTTAGATAAATTAATGTATTATGAGACTATAGAGCTTACTTTGGGAACAAGATGAAGCAATTTCTGATTCATTGTGCTCTTCTTGGGGAACTCATGGAAGGCCAAGGAATCCTTGACAACTGGCAAAAGGCAAAGAAATTGCATTTAACATAGAAGGAAAAGTAGTTTTAAGTGGGTCCTGTTTGCTGAGAGAATAGTAAATTGATAAAAATGCAACTCATTGCTTGTCAATATCTCAAAGAAATTTAATATTCTTCCTTGGGAGCAAGTAGTACAATGGACAAGGGGAAACATCATTTATGATACAGCTTGTTTATATAGGCTTTTGGTCTCCCTACATGGGACTGTCAAGAACAAAATAGGAAGTATGGTGGACGGTGAGGCGGATACAAAATTCTACAGAGACTTTCAGTCAAAAAAATGTTTGTGTTAACTGGCACTTAAGGTGGCATATCAGCAAAGTCAAATCAGCTCTTCCCTTGGTGTAGTACCTAAATTTTCATGTGTGATGTGTACTTGGCACTGTAGAAAACCAAGATTTTTTCAGAAGAGGGACAACTGGCAGAGGTTAGAGAGAACACGGTTGCAATTCAAAATGGTTTTGCTAAATTGCAGGAATAGTCTAAAATAAATACGATGAGTGATGACCTGGTAATTTCATGGTCACCCTAACAAGAGTTGCCTTCTTATACTTGACTCACTTCTGCCTGTTTTAGGAAAACAATATAAGATAACAGCTATTCTCTTTTGTGTCCAAGAATTGCTCATTGCACTTTGATCGTTTCTCCTCCATGTGAAATTCGCCTGACTATATGTAGAGATAAACATTGCAGGCTTTTGAATCTGAACTTGTCAGAAGAGAGAAATAGAGTGCGATTTTTTTCTGATTTTAATGTAAATGTCCAAATTAGGTTAGATTAAATCCTTTCTAAAAATGCCTGCTTTCATTTCCTGAGTACTAAGGATTACTGTGTTGGGAGTAGCATCTACACTGGAGGCATGTTAAAAACAGGCAAGATGAACCCTTCTCTCTGTCTACATCTGTCCTAGAAAGTTAAATGCTGCCAGTGAATGTTTTTGTCAGTGAATAGCTTGAAAATTCCCTGGCATGATGACTGATGTTTTCCCATATAATTACCAAGTGCAGTGAGCCTGCACATATAGGCACCAGATTTTAGACAGCAAGACAGTTCATATGATTAGACGTTGCCAGCTCCATCCCAGTTGACCTTGCTATGTGGGGAAGTCATTAACCCATTTGCCTGGGAAAGTTAATAAATCATTAGCTAATTAGTATAGGAGCATTAATTTCCCCTTTCTATTTTAGAGCTCTCATTAGTACCTGCTCTTCTATTTTTGATGTTTACACTGGTTGCCCCCACAAAAGCTTTTGTCCACTTGTTACTCTTTTAGGTATCTGTGGACAATCACTGTTGTCCTTATCATGAGCATAGTTGCTATTTCCCTCTTCCTTAAATCCTGCATGTATGTATTTCTGAGTAACACTTAGATCATCTTCCTGCTGTATATTATTTCTGAATAAGTGAAATCTTTGTTAATGCTATATCCAATAAATCTCTATTATTCTAATCAGGTAATAATTTTGATAATATGAAGGCTTCCAGATTTTGCTAGGGTTCCTTGCTTTTGGATGCACAGCTTAGTATGTAAGATATTCAGCAACTTGACAAATTACCGTTGGGGTTTTTTCTGACTCTTATGCCACTTTAATCAGTAATCCTCAGTGACTGAAATTTCTTCAAGAGTTTTGGATGACTGTATCCAAAAAGTTTCTTTCCTTTCTTTTTGGGTGTTGCACCACGTCTACACAACAGTCCCTTTGAAGCATAAAGAAGGAAGCCAAAGTGCTACCAGAATAGGTATGCACATAAACAGGGTATATTTTCTCTTTCCTCTGCTAACTGCTTTTATTTTGCCCTTCTATCCCTGAAAGCATGTGTATATATCATATTATCCAAAAGAGGTGAGTCATTGTCTAGCCTTTTCATACCTAGGAAAGAGTTGAAGAGAATATAATGTGAGCCTCTGGTTCTAGTGATTTCTGATCTGCTCACTTTTGGTCCCAGAGGAACCATTAGCCCATATGTGGGTTAGCAATGTGGTGGAGTAGTCTGTGATTCAGATGAGCCCTGGCAGCTTTTCTGTTAGTGGACTCAGGGCCCTTTGCAGTGGTACTTTCTGATACTTCACAAGTCAGCAGATCATTCTTCCAGCTTCCTCAGCACTGAGTCCCAGAAGCACTGCCCTTTGAAATGTATAAGCACCACTACAAAGAAGAAGCAGAGGCCTTAGGGCTTTTTTTTTTTAAATAATTAGGTTAGATTCCTTGCAGGTCACCAAGATAGCTATCAGCTGTTGGCCTTGGCTGCTGGAACTAAGCAAGCAGCATTTCCTGCCTGAGGAGCAGACGCATTCCTTCTCTCCTGGTGGAGTTGCCTCAGATTCCCTAGATAAGCAAGAGCCTTCACACTTCCAGATCTTCTTCTGCTTCAGGCAAATACATATTTCTTGCCACAGATCTTTTTATTTTGTTTTACTTTCTGACTTTCAGTGGATGTAAGACCCAGTCTTTCAAAAATCTGTGTCAGGAGATCCTTATATTTATTGGAATTCCTGTTTGAACACAGCTTGCACAGAAGCAGTGGAAGATCTGCTAAAGAGATGCCTTCAATAAAACATTGAGGACCCATCATTTTTGTCCTTGCATATTATTTTGGTCTTCGTTTTCCTGTTCTGTAACTTTGACAGGAAACTCCTCTGCACTACCTTTTCATTTTACCTTTTTCCATGGTTTTCTTTAGGTGGCTACAGAGAGAAAAATGCTCATTGGAGCCTAGAGTATGTTTCTACAAGATAGTGATTATGAAAATGCATACAAATAAGTGGTTATTATAACTATGTAATTTGGGAGGTCTAGTGAATGCTAGTAGCCAGGATTAGCTTGCAGAACAGAAAAACATTGAGTAGTTTGGATTAGAAAGGACCTCTGGAAGTAATCTGGTGTCTCTGCTCAAAGAGGGGCCAACTGGAAATTAAAGCCAACTCTGAAGTTAGATCAAGCGCTGAACCATAAGATCAGAAATTTTTAGGACCCTTTAGTTATGGACCATGCTTCCTATTTCATGTGATGGGAGAAATTTTATTTTTTATTAATAATCTGTATTCTGTAATTTTATTTTTATATATGTTTTATAGATTCCTGTAATTTGGTGAAGAGGCTGCAATACTGGATACATTTCAGACATGAATGGGCCAGAAACCAAAACAGAAAAGATACTCAGGAGCAACAGGCAAGAGTAGGAATAGGAAAACTGAGTTAAATATTATAAACCCACTCATCACCAATCAAGGCAGAAGTAACAGAGATGATAGATTGGGAAAGCTTCACTTTATTGACCTTTTGCATCGTTGGAGGGCACAGTTCCGTCACACAAATCTAATTTTCTAGCTATGTTATTCTTGAGGGAGAGGAGAGAGAAAAAGAAAATAGGAAGGGCTAGTCTGAGCCATGGGCAAGTAATAAATATACTAGAAGGATTCCATACACCATGTGTTCCTGTACAAAATGTGCATCAAAACAGCCTTTAGCTTTTTGATCTGCTACAAACATCTGTATTTTGTGGGCTTATACAAACTCAATTAGATAATTCTCATATTTGATGCTAGTTGAACAATTATGCTTTTGGTTGCTTAGAGTTCTGTACAACTAGTTCCCTTCTGCTTTAGCTTTGTTGAAGTCAGATCAGGACATCAAATGAAAATATAGTTGATACTCAGATCTACTTCTGAAACTAATAGCTACTGTTGTTCAAAGCAATAGCTAGTGTTCTAATAGTAAAACTATTTGCTGGTGACATGGCAGCAAAAAGTTTTGGTTTCCTTTTGATATCTCTAATTATTAACCAAAGTGAATGTTACCTGATTTGCAAGAATTTACATCATAGTGCCACTCTGTCATAGAATATTCCAAATTAACCACGAAGGAACAAGACAATGTCATAAGCGTATCAAAATGAAAAGGTGATCTCAGAATACAGTTACAGTCATCCAAGTCCTCAGAACTTATAAATAACGTCACTCATCAGAATTGGTTGTTAGCTAATAGTGAAGATTATTTGTTTGTAATGTATTTGAATGTATTCTAACCCTTGCTATTTTTCCTCTTCTTTTTTTTCTTCTTTTTTTTTTTCTTTTTCTTTAATTGTTCAAATACATTGAGGGCAAAACAAACTAGAAAGTTACTTAACATATGTTCTTCTGAGCACTTAAAATTGCCAGGAACCATCTAATTTTTAGCCAAATTATTTGCACAGTTTGTTGAGTTGGAAAAAAGTACATGTAGCTGACACAAAATTAAGCAGCTCCTGTGTGCAGCTGATCTTTGGTGATTTTTTTCTTGAAATCTCCAAGCTAATAGAACTACCATATGTGTTGGCTACCAAAATGCATCTTGTAACTTGTTGCTATGGCTGTTGCCTATGGAAACTTACTTTCCTGCCTGATGTTAAAACATAGTGCTTCTTTCTCTAAACATAATAAGAAGAACTGGAATTTTCCTTACTAAGACATATTATTATAGCCTTGGACTTTATTTTAACCTGATGTGGTCTAAGCTCATGTACATTGTCTCCTTTGAGCATGTAGTTATAAATATACTGCTTTGCAGTTCAAACACTCCCTGCACTGATGGCAATATGCAGCAATGTCTGTTTCTTCAATTTTTTTGTTCTTTTCAACTTGCATAAATATCATCAGGATCTTTGAAGAAAACTTGCTTTTAAAGAAAATTCTTTAGATGATGCAATCTATAATGATAAGAAAACTTGTCAATTCCTTACTACTAAAGTGAAAAATGCATACAATACTTCTGGAAGCTGATTTCTCTATGTATTAGAGAAGTACATAGGTCTTTCAAAATATGCTTATTTGGAGGAGCATAAAAGGAACATAGTCTTTTCCTCTTGAATTCTTAACCAAGAGGAAAACTGGAACCAAGAGGAAAACTGGAACTCTTCTAGTCATGGTGCTCCAGGGAGGATCTGATCATTACTGTGCACCTTGTATTGTCTTTTAATCAATTTGATTTATTTTTAAGATTCTACCAAGTCAAAATGGCAATCACTCCATATTTATTTTTCATTCATACAAGCATAAAAGAAGTGATACCATATTGAATCAGATCATCTATCCATCATGCTTGTTATTTTGTACTTTGCAATGACCAGTAGCAGACACTTAATATAAATTTAATAGAAATACAGTATGCTAAACCTGCTCATTTCCCAGGAGTCAGCTCTTCATTTATGATGATCAGTGGTTGTAAGCACTTCCTGAACTGTGGATCTCATCTGGACTGTTGTGCTATGTAGCCTCTGACAGATCTATTCTCCATGAGAATTTTTTAATGCCTTTTGGAACCTTTTGGACTTTTGACCTCCACAACATCCCGTGATAATGAGTTCTACAGTTTAATTTTGCATGTGATTTAATTATGTGTGAAAAATTGCTTCCTATGTTTGTTTTAAACTTTCTGCCTGGTAAATAAATTGGGTACTCCCTGATTATTATACTAAGAAAAACAGTGAGTAGTGCTTCTCTATTCAATTTCTCCACATATTTCATGTGTTTATAGATCTTCAGAACATCTCCCTTTTCTTATCTCTGTCCAAACTGAAGAGACTGTGTCAACTCTCCTTGCATTAAAATGACTTCATATCTTTTTTCGAAGATGTGCAAGGATACATAATGATGGAAAGGTGAAGGTAATGTTGCTATTTATGACAATAACTCACACTAAAATGGCTGTGACTCCATTCCTTTTCCAAATTAGAGGGACTTCTGGACAACCAGCCCTCCTGACTACTAGGCTGTTATAAAGTGAGTCTCTGCTTATATGCATACTTTTCTCAACCTATCCCTAACAGGCAATTTCCATGACTAGTGCATGACTTTAACTTCAGAGATTCTGGTTAAATTTACACGCTGGAATTACTCTGTCACCTTTACGTTCCTCTTTTTAACCTACAATCAGTGTACTTACCTATGTTTTCTTTTTCTAATCTAATAATTAAAGAGTGCCATTTAATTGCTAGATATTCTAGACAATACCTGACCCAGTTCACTACTAAAGCTACACTATGTCTTCAGGACCAGTTTAGATATTAATGGGTCAGTAATGCAAGTACTTGATTAACAGAATTCACACCTACAGAAAATGAGATTTCTATGTCCAGCTGCCTTGTATTATGCAGCAAAGATATGCTGGTCACCTGATTTGCAGCAGGGCAGGATTGCTGATAATCAGAGCCGTGTGCAGAAGGAGTTGTGGGAACTGGTGGAAATGTACAGAGAAGTACCTCAGATCCCAGATGTGCTGTGTTTTCTTGTGTTTCCAAACGTGATGCTTTCATTCGTAACCAAAATAATCATAACTGCAATAAATCCCATTTTTGTCATATGAATGCTTTCACCCTGTTTTGGTTAAACATTGTATTTTATGATAACATTCATCAATCCTTTGCCATTAATGTTTTCCAGATGTATACAAGTTACAATCTGCTAAAGAAGCAAGTACAGTGCTGGGGGGAGGGCAGTCACTGTCTTGGTGACAGTGAAATACACTGACACTTTTTCAGTGTGAACCACTCTGGGCTTCGTCTTCTGTTTTATTCTCAAGCTAGGTTCCCTAGGTTTTGCCAATCTTTTGGTGATTCTTGGTCACGTTCCATCAAGCTGGGGCCAACCTTTAAGTATTCTGGAAACTGGATTTGGTTCAAACCTTAGAATAATTTATAGTTTGGGAAAACTATTTATATAAAACTTACTTTGATTCAGTCAGAATTTGGTGGATTTGTATGAGTTTTATTTCTAGTTTTATATCCTGTTTGAATGCATCTGTGTAACTGGAATCTGAAGCTGGTGATACATATGTTCATGGAAGAAAAAAAACCCCAACCTTATTTTAACTAAAAGCGCTAGCTGGTTTTGCCCATTTCCATGAAGCAAAGAGTAAGATGAGTAATTTTCTACCATTCTACATTGTAAAATTAACAAGGTTCAAGGATCCATTGCAATATAATAGTTTCCTGGCAATCTGAGCTGATGTTCTATAGGATCACACTGTGATCTTCAATTGTTATGTGCCCACAGGGGCAAACGTATGTACTGTACACCTACCTTCTCAGTATGGCTCTCTCCATGACTCTCCTACATTATCTAGAGACAATGTAGCACACATCCTAAAGAACATCTGTTTTGGAATGGAACGTTCCCTCACGCACAGCATTTGGCATGGCTTTCTTCTTGCAAGTTAAAATGTTTCTCACTCAGAGAGAGGTCACGTAGACCACCAAAAGACAGTTTGACTGAAGGCCTACGTCTGAGAGAGGGTGTGTAATCACAGAACTCCACAATATCGTCACCTATGTGTATGTTACTGGGTAACCTCACTGGAGGTTTTCACCTCAGCCTGAAAACAGTTCCTGGAACAAAAAGAGACCCCAGAAGTCTAAAATGTAGTCTGTGCAAAAGTCCATGATGTGCCTAGTATGAAGTAGAGTGGCTTGTATATAAACAGGCACAAGGACCTGTGGAGCTGGTGCCAGTATACATTGGAGGGTGCTGTTAGTGTAGACAGAAGATGTTAGGGGGTCCAAAGGACACATACAGGATCATGAAGGTAGTATGTACATAGGTGAAATTAATTCTTGTCTTCCAGTTTAAGTCAGTTTGCAAGATCGGGTCTCTTTGACTTCACATAGTTTAATTCAGAAACAGACTGAAGACAATGGGAAGAATCCTTTTTAATGCAAATTTTATATCTCAGTTTGCTTTGTAAGGTGCCTGAAAAAAACAAAAGATTTCTCAAATCTAGACGCCATACTTATTTAGTAATTTTGTAAAATTAATGTTGATCAGTGACTTTTGTAAGAATGGTTACAGCTCGTGACACTAACAACTGCTTCAGTTTAAGTTGAGAGGATGACAGATGTGTTTCTTTGAAAGTATCTTACTGTGGAATCATAGAATACGCGGAGTTGGAAGGGAACCATCAGGATGATGGAGTCCAACTCCTGATGCTGCATAGGATGGCCCAAAAGTCACACCATGTGCCTGAGAGCATTGTCTAAATGCTCGTTGAACTTAGATGGGTTTGGTGCTGTGACCACTTCTCTGGGGAGCCTGTTCCAGCACCCAACCACCCTCTGGGTGAAGAACCTTTTCCTGATATGTTACCTAAACCTCCCCTGACACAGCTTCCTGCCATTTCCTTGCATTCTGTCACTGGTCATGTGGGTGGAGAGATCGGTACCAGCCCCTCCACTGCCCCTTGTGAGGATGTTGAAGACCACACTGAGGTCTCCCCTCAGACTCCTCCAGGCTGAACAGACCAAGTGACTTCAGCCACTCCTCGTACGGCTTCCCCTCAAGGCCTTTCAGCATCTTTGTTGCCCTCCTTTAGATGCTCTTTAATAGCTTAATGTCTTATATAATTGGATTTCAAGGCTTTGGGATTGTAATTAATAAATGCTTCAAACAGTAGTCTGCAATATTTATTTAAAGTCAGTCTCTGGGATACAAAACAAAACAAAAAAAAGGAATGCTAGCACAGTTGAAATGAACTATTACAATATTTTAAAATAACCATTTCCTTACAAAAGGGACATAAGCTTTTAGAAATCTAAAATTCAATGGCATTTAGACTTATTTGGAAAAATTTTGAAACAGGTTTACAGATGCAGATGGTACATAGAGGCTTGAATATTTGTATAGAGGTCCATCAGGCTGAAAAATTTAATAATTTACATTTTTTTCCTTATTAGTGAAGATGAATTCACCTTGTAATTTACATATTCACACCCGACCTGTACATTAGATGACTTTGCCTGAACTGAGCACTCAGTAATTAACTGAAGATTTCTTGGGGGTGCAATTAAAATGTATTGTAAGTGTGGAAGGTGTTACCTGATCTGCTGTTTTATGTGATTACTTGGGTAAAATTTAATATTTGGCCAGGTAAGCCCAGCAATGAGAGAAATCACCTCTGCTGAAATTCTCTTTCAGGTTTAGCATTAATATGCTGGAAAGTAGAGATGGCAGTACTTCAGTTTTTCTCCAGTATGTGTCTCAGGAATGTCTTTATTAAATTAATGGCATTTATGATGAGATTACCTGTTTATGATAGCATTGATTACTTAAACTTTGCTCTGATATTTGTTCTTTGTAATTCAGAATTAGATTATCTTAAATGCATTATTTATTCCAATGATGCCTGCTCAGCTGGTGTTACGAAAAAATTCAGGAGCCGTAAGCTGGGGTGAGATAAGAAAGGGTTTAATTATGCCAAGGCAATAGATGTTACACGGCTCGCCGGGCTGTTCCCGGGATGTTACATTTATAACAATATTTGGCCAATCCTAAGTGTGTCCACCCTATAACTTTTGGCCTGGTCCACCCCCTGGCCCGCCTCTCGAAATTGGGTCTGGGGTGCTTTTTGGGACCCCCTCTTCATCATCTTCATCATCTTCAGCGTACAGAGAGCAGAGTGACCCAGTTCTTTGACTCTGTCCTGCGGTTTAGGCCAAGATACAAGCGTTCTCCAAACAAGACAGGCCTGCCTTGACTAAAAGACTAAACATTTTCTACTAGATATGGGGATAGGGTGAGAGGATTAAGAAATGTATAAACTAAGGGGTGCTACAGGGAGGAGGGAGAAAGGGTTTCTAAAGTCTATTTCTATTACCTATAAAACTTATAAGGTAGAAAAATAGAAAAATAAAAAAGCATTAGGGGCTTAAGGCATCAATCTATTGCCTTGGCATAATTAAAACCTTTCTTATCTCACCCCAGCTTACGGCTCCTGAATTTTTTTCGTAACACCAGCTGAGCAGGCATCACGAAAAGAAAGAACACTCCTCTGCTTGCAAGACCACAATGAATGTCCCAAATGGCTTTGGATGCCTGTGTGAGGAAAAGTGAATTGAATTACTTTATTATTGAAAAAGAATGAAAATGTTTTCCTTTATTTTAGAAAGATATCTTGAGAAACAGAATCATGCAAATCAGGTTTACATTCTGACTTAGATGTTTTTTCCTATGTCTTCATCTATACTATTAACCTAAGCTCCTGGAAAATAATTTAGCATCTATCCTTCAAACACTTATCATAAGGAAGCCTTCAATTCACAGCGTACACACAGTAGTCACAGCCTTATTGTCTTATCCGAAGGCAGCACAGTATAGCTGTTGCTGTTTCCTAATCAGAGAACTGTTTGGGGGAAGAGCTGTGGGAACTCACAGGAGACTCATCTCGAGTCCCAGGCAATCTGCCCCAGTGTTACTACCTAGTCAGTTCAGCTGATATATTTCATCCCCAGACATATTAAAGCAGTTGGAAAGATTCCAGTAGACTCCAATGGGCTTACATCAGGCAATTATACGATTGCTGGAGAAGTTAAAATTAATACACCTTTACTTTAGCTAGAGATTCTTTTGAAATCAATGTAAAATGATATGGAAGTATCTTAAGAGATATTTATCTCAGTGACGTGTGGTTTCCCCTAAGTACTGCCATGCTGAACATTAAGGAGTGACTGGACTTGAGGTTTAATCAAATATTTCCTTCTAACCAGCTGGGTGGGGATGGAAGCTTTGCAGTGTAGAAGGGCAAGGGAGCTCATACTGGCACGGAACCGTGGCTGTCTGCAGCTGCCTGCCTCATGCACAGGCAGTGATACATTCACTGAGCCCTGTAGGCACTAGAGCAGTTATTTTCCTAAAATTGTTTCATTATTAAATTTCCACTAAAAGTTTCCTTTCTATTGACAAATTGCAGATGTAATTTTCATTACTTTGTAAAAATAATTTAAATATTTGCTATCTCAAACAAGTCTTAGTGGTCAGTATTCCCTGAATGTCAGGTTATTATCCAGACTCCTTACCTCTCTGTGTCTGAAGGCATGAGTTAGTGACATCTCTGTGGACAACTGGGAATAGCTCACAACATGTAAATGATATGTTAGAAACAATTATCCACTTTCCATTTTCTCCAGGGTGTTCTGAGCCTTCACACTTAAACATACTCAACTGCCTTATTGAACTCATTGAGACTACAAGCAAAAGTTTTAGAACTGAACCATTTGTAATAAGTTTGGTCTTCAGGGTGCTCTTGTTGATTTATTTCTATTTATAAAATAAATTGGGCAGTATATAAAACACTTCTGATGTAATATTAAAAGATGAAATTGTGGGTTTGGGCCATTATTGGCTAGAAATTTTGAGATTCAGAAATAAATATACTAGAGGCAGAGTCAATCCAAGAAAGCAATCCCACAGGCATGCTTGTTTCCCAGCCAAGCATTGTAGTCCTCCTATACTGACGCTCTGTGTTCAGGTTTAGGGTTTCCCCAAAAGGGCAATAACTTCTAACAAGATGGATTTTTATTTCTATCTTTTATAGACTCTCTAGCTCTCTCAGGAATGCAAAGATGATGTTTTCCTGGATAAAAGGTTAAGTCATGAAACAGCATTGACTGTTTCAAATGTTTTGGTCTATAGTGTTCTACCATATATACTATACAACACACAAAGAGTTAATACAATTCATATTATGTGTGCTGACTATAAGGAATTAGTGTTGACATTCACGCAGGCTTGTTTCTATAAGGAATTACTTCAGTTATTGCCTTTGTGTCCTATTAATTTCCTTTCCTTCTTGCCAAGAAGCATGTTTTTTTTCAAATGAATAATTAATTTTTTTCCAACATGATTATTTTATTTAGCTAAATATTGAGTCTCTCTTAATAATGTGGAAGGAAATCTTGACAAGAAATGGAACAGATCATGAATTAGTCGTCCGAAGCCATTTTTACACTCCTGTAAAAAGACCAAGGAAACCTTTCAAAGGTGCAGATGTGACCTTGTGGTATGTGATTGGAAATGAATGGCAATGCAAAAGGTTAATTTTTACTATCAAATGTAAACAAATTTGTTTCTTATTGTTTCAAGGGTAGTTTTTCTTAGGGTTTCTCCTGTGTTGAATGTTAAGTATTCATTATACTTCACTATAGCTTTCATTCAGTTGCAATCATTGTAATAAGTTATGCAGTATTTACAAATCCTAGTAGCACATAGCTCTGCAAACCGTTTCAATGCAGTTGAACCTCCTACATATTTGTCTTAGGTAGATATTTAATAAAAGCTGAACTGATGCTGCAGCTTTGAGGCATTAAAAAAAAAATCTCTCTTCTATTGATCTACCTACTTCCACCAACTTCATTAGCTCTTTGTTAAATTTCTTTAAGTTTTGGTTACCTTGAGATCAAAAGTTTGTGGGTAGGGTGCGATTCAGAGTATACTATATGACTTATTTTATTTTTTATTTTTTTTACTAAGTATCCGTACAAGAAAAACACACCAGCATTGAACCTTGTCTTGCTGTTATATGTCCCTTACTCTCTCCTTAGCTTTTGGCAATCAATGGCTTAGGGATTTCCTGAGCTAGAGACAGCATCTGGACCATCATGTTTTAATAGCCACTGGTGGACCCTTTCTCTATGAATTTGTCTAATCTCTTCTTTAACTCCATTTATGCTTTTGGCTTTAACAACATCCTGTGGCAATGAGTTCCAAAATATAATTACGTGTTGTGTGAAAAAGTACTTCCTCTTGTTGATTCTTAAATACTTGTTAAGGGCAAAGTGTATTCTCTGCTGAGTGATAACACTGTTTACTTTACTGCACTTGGAAGCAATCACACCCTGGACAATAGGTGTTCCCAGCAGTAGGCCAATGTAGTTGTATGTGGGCACCAGTGAGAAGAGTGACAGGAGACAAGAGAACTGTGTAGAGGCCCCTGGTTTATATGAATTTGTTCTGTCATGAAACTGTACATAAGAACATGTACATGCCTTTAAATAGGAGTTGCACTGCTGAATCATTTGTTGATGATGTTTAACAAAGTGGACAAGTGTTTATTGTAGGCTCTTCCTCTTCCCATACTTCGTAAATGAACTGAAATATAAATTCCAATTTACCATACATGGTTAGATGCAAGTTTCCATTGCTATGTGTTTAACAATGTACAGTTAAGATATTATGCACTAAACACTTGTGCATAATACAGATAACATAGTTGTCTAACCCACATGATGTATTTACTGTGTCAGGGTCACTTTTTTCTGGCCAAGAGCTCTGAACTAGCAGCTGCATTGAGGGATGTCATTGTGAAACCATGCCCCTGAGCAGCAGGATCAATACTTTTATGACTAGCAATGTTTTATTTGGTAATAAATATTTTCCCAGATAGGGTGATTTAAATGAAATTGCTGATTGCTTAGAACTTAGGCTTTTTACTTATGCAGCAAAATAAGGATACAGGGAACTCTAACCCAATATTACTAAAGAAACCAGTGCCTGAAAGGTAGGAAAAACTTTGTGCAGCTGGATCTTCTTATTCATGTCAGCAATGTCCCAAATGATTAGGATAAAAATAGGTCTTCAGTGTTTGCTTTTCTGTATCACTGTGAGTTAATTTTGGATTATATCAAGATGTTTAGTGTCTGAACTTGCATTTGCAGAGCAATCCTTCCACATTTTTTAAGAGGAATATTCAAGAACTAATATTACTGTAGATGATGGTCGCTCTTTTCACATGGGTTTTGAAGACTAGAATTAAATTGTTATCGGGACATACTTGGTTGCACTATAACGTGCTCTCCTCTTTCATTTTTCATTCAATTAAACACCTATTTAACTCTCAATAGAAACAAAATGTACCTGAGGAAACACTTACTCTATTTGTAAAGGAAAGTGTGATATCACTTTACACTCCACTGACAAAGACTCTCATAATATCACCACTAACCAGTGAAAGTATCATCAGCTAAAGCCATGAAAGTGCAACATAGTCTATATTACTAGAATATTTTGGGGGAGACATATTGCTCATTCTGTGTTGTCAAATTGTAGGCATCTCCCTAAGACAGAGTAGTCTCTGTCATTTAGAGAATGCTAAAAGAAAGGAAGGTCTTCAAAATGTTTAAATTCTACTCCTATGCCAAAGAGGGACATTACTATAAAAGGTTATCCATTGCTCCTATTCAGAATTGTTCTTTGGAGGTGCCTGTTTCTTTCTCTTAGTGTGATGTTTGGCAAAGTGAATTTCCTCCCTTCAGGTTTCACTTCAGGGAAGTGTTGTGAACTGTTTTGCAGGTGCTAAGGGAACTCAGAATAGTAAAGAAATTGAAAAGAGGGAATTTACAGCATTCACATGGACTGTGGAATTCAGTTAATGAGGAATTTTGCTTCCTTCTAGATGTTTTTCAAGCCCTTGAACCTACTGCCATGATTCATGCAAACTTAGGAGGTCAGAGTGCAATAACTTCAGTGAGTACCATTTAACTTACATTTCACATTCAAAATCATTTCCAATAAAAAATTTTCTGCTTTTACTTCAAAGAAGACTAGCAATTTTCATGTTGGTAAAATATCCAGCAATGAGACAGTTGTTTACAGCCTGGCTTGTGCCAGGGGCTCTAGAACTGTGCTTAGAAATCTTCTTTAAAACACAGTAGTCAGAGGAGTCAGGATAGATGAACTACAACTCAGTGGAGTACAGTATAGTCCTCAAATATGTATAATTGACACTTTCAAAATATCTAGCTTTTAAATAAAAATTAAAAAAATCCCTGTATTAGAAAGAACAGAGAGGATTTATTGGAAAATATTTGTGAGTGTTCAGGACAGGCTTAAAACCTGTAGCCATATGGGCAACATGTGTATACATTAGCTGAAACCAATATGTAGTTTCCACTGTCCAGGCACATAAAATTTGTTTTGTAAATGCATTTTTATGCCAATAATTGTAAGATATATTGCTTCATATCAGTGAAACCCAGTTATTTGTTTATTGTCCAAAGTAAGCGGGAGGAATGAGCACTTGCATTAGCAAAACTGAGATGCCATCCCGTGCAACTCAGTTTCAGAGCCCAATTTTTTAATAACAGAGAGTGATATTTTGAGAGAAAAATAGTAAGAAAAAAATCATGGCTAGGCTTCGCGAACGAAAAAATACCATGTTGGTTAATATATGCAAAAAAACGGAGGAAAATGAACGTGTTTTTGAAAATGTAAGTTTTTCCTTTGAGGGCTTGGAAGGATTTGTTTTGATTTTAAATAGTGGATGTCTTTGTGCATAGCTTTTCATTTTAAAAGTATGCATTTTTGGTTTTTTTCCTAATCTCCTCCTTCTACAAATGTGTCATGGCTTGAGAGAGGTACATCATGACATTAACAATAGTTCCTGGTTTCTTACTCCTGGAATGGACTACTTCTGAAAGGAAGATAAGTTTAAAGTCATAATCAATCCTGATTTAGATTAGTCTCAAAATCATTAAATTTGAAGGGTACCTGATACATTTGGAAAGGTACCTTTTAATTCTTAGCAGAATTGTTTCTACTGTTACTTTATTTGTTGTAGTTTCACATGACCTAGAACTCTTTCATGCCAAAAGAACTGCTGAGATCCCACCCATGCAATCTGTTTCAGCATCCCTAGACTGACTTGTATGCTGCCACAAAGCTCCTGAGGAGCAAGGAGGGTCGGTTGGTTGGTCAGTACGTGAAGGCATATCAGGAGCAAGATAGCTTGTAAACAGCGTGGGCAGCCTGGAGAACACAACCTCAGAACAAAATGAGGAGATACTCAAAATTGGTGTTGTGCACATCTCTACGTGTACTGATGTGGGGAGAGATCAGCCACTGAATCAAAACCATAACATTGTGGTGGGTTGACCTTGTCTGGATGCCAAGTACCCACTCCCCTTCCCAGCCAGACAGGGGAAAGAGTAAGATGGAAAACATCTCACGGGTTGGGATAAGGCAGTTCAATAAAGCAAAGCAAAAGCTTGCATGTGCAAAAGTGAAGCAAAAAATAACGAGGTTTATTCTCTACTTCTCATCAGCAGCGATGGCTGGCCACCTCCGAGAAGCAGGGCTTCAGCACACATAATGGTTCCTTAGCAGGCAGCCACTGGAGACAGTGAATGCCTGCCTTCCTGCTCCTTGTCTTAGCTTTTATATCTGAGCTTTGGTCAGTTTGGGTCAGCTGGCCTGCTTGGGTCCCCTCCCAGGGTCTTGCCCTTGATTGAGGAAGGAATGTTACAGTGCTGATGCTGCGCATTGCACTGGTAGCCAGAAGGGTGTTGATAACACACCAGTGTTTCGGCTACTGCTGTGAGGGCTGCTATGGGGAAATGAACTCCACCTCAGCCAGACCGAATAGACACATATAGCTTGTATTTCATGTATTTAAACACTTTCAAAACAACTCCAAATAGCTAAGCACTTCAGTTGCTGGTAAAATTTTAATTTTCTTTTTTTGCTGGGTGGAGATTTGTTCATTGTATGATTTTCCAATTGGGTGAAAAGTTCACAACTCTCTGCAATGGATTTAGCTACCTGATTTTTTTTCTCTATAGCCATGACTATATACTTTCAGGTTAGATATATTTCTCAGGGACTTTGGAAAAGAGATAAGTTTACACTCTTAGATATAAGACAGATACTGATTACTAGTAAAACCAGTAAAACTGTTTCAGACGGAAATTCATATCACCTAAAATCTTTAAGAGCCTTTTTTATCTCTGTTCCACAGAGCCCAGAGAGGTGCTTTGCTCCAAGCTTCATGCACACAACTATGATTTTGGTTTCAAAAGTTAAGACAAATAAACATGGCCAACAATTTTCCATTGCATTCACAAGCAGATGAAGAATTTTTGGACATAGTGCCCTGCAAAGGCTTTTGTTTTAGAAAAGGTGTATGTTTAGGCGGACCTGAAACAATGAGAAAGCAATGCATCCCTCAGCAAACAGAAGCAGAAGGAAAGCCCATACTTATGGTATAAATTAGGAAGCAAATGAGACCTGCAATTCTTTAGTGAAAGCATGGAATGTGCTATGAATCAGGATAACACCTGAGACACAAGATGAGCAGTGATTCCCTAAGGAAAAAGCAGGATTTCTGTTTTCTCCTGGAATGGGACTCTGATATGGGACCGACTACAAATTTGTGGCAAGTGGGGCTATGGTCTTGCTGAGTGGAACTGGTAAAAGGTGAAAGACAGGAACCTGTAATTTCAGGGAAACACTGAAAATCCTGTGATAAGCAGGATTGAAACTGGCTTCCAGCTGCCTGACTAATATGAGGCCCTTGGAAGAGACCATCAGGGAGTTTCCCAGCAATGACTGTGGAAAATTAAGATTTGATCAAGACTCTGGAAAAAAAGCTTGGGTCCACACTCAGTATCTGATGACACATTAAGTCCCTTCTACTGAAAGACAAAGATCACATGAACTGCAAAGGAAATGTTGGTGTCTGGAGATGGTGTAACTTCAGTTGCTGGAACAAACATTTGTTCGGATTTCTCTTCGTGGGGAATGATGTAGTTCTCATCCCTATGTTTGAAGACTCACTTCAGTTTTCTTCGCCACAGGAAGAACAATGGTAAAAACAATTCAATGCATGGACATGAAGAAAGGAATTTCAGTAAGAAACAGTTTTAATTCTTGTCATGGCTAGGCTTCACGAACGAAGATTTGGGAAGGGCTCTACACACGTTTCTTGCAAGTGCGTTGGTGGCTAAAAAGGCCAATATGAGATAGGCACGTCCAGTTGCAAAAGACACAGCAGAAAGACTCCTTAGATGGTATATTCTGCAAAGCACGAGTCTTTCTGCGTTGTCTTTTCTCCTCAAGAGTGATCCTGCGTGCTTTCTCAAAAGCATCAGCAGCGCTTTTGGTGTGTCTCCAGGCCTCCCGATTGGAGGCCAGAGTAGACCAGTTATGGTGGTCAAATGGCCAAGGCTGAGATGCTGAGATGTTATTTCAGGGAGTTTAATTCTTATGGTAGTCTGTTAAATACTTAATTTGATTTTTAGGGTTAAACCTCTCTTTACAGGATTGTAAAACACACAGTCACCACACAAAGCTTGTGCCAGTGTGCTTTAGCTAGTAACTGTGTTACTGCTGAGAAGAAAAATCTAAGAAATACATTCAAGATTTTTAATTTTTTTTTACATAGAAGGAAATTTTTAGGGTTTCACATATGCCTTGAACTCTTCTTCTATTGAATATTGCTAGGCACCTTTCTTTGACAACTTTTTAGAGATGACAAGGTTTAGTACAAGGCTGAATGTTGTCAGACAAACTCCTGTAGACTTGCTGACTTGCAGCTGAACACTAATGCTCTTTTACTACAGCTTTTTGTTCTGAGAATCCTTTTTCATTGGACTGCTTGAGAAATTCTCAAATAATAAAGTGCCTACAATACAACATATAAACCTGAAATCTCAACGTAAGCAATTGGAGTATATAATAGTAAAAATTGTCCTTTAAAATAGGAAGTGGAAATTTCAACCTTTAGAAAGGTCTTTGCTGAGTGTATCAGGTGGAAAGTCAAGTGGAATCTACTCATCAGAGCAGTTGGATCAATGTCTTCTGGATTAGTCTTATTTCCAGTGACAAGTTAAGTACTCAGCAATAAGCATCAATGATCTAATGATCTCCATGAAACAGTTCATTCAGCCATTTTTAGGAATACATTGCCATCTGGTGTACAAAATTTTGAATATGTCAGTTTTACTATTTAAAATCTAATGTCCTTGGACAGAAAGTCTTCCATCATTTTACACTTACTTCCTGGAATCAACCTATTGAACTCAATGAACTAAAACCTATAGTACTTTTCAATGCAATTTTTTCGTAAAGGTTTTCAGAACATTTGTGAGTTCACACAATGGAAATAATACATTTCAATTGCTACAGAGACTACTTACATGTCGGTGCTATCAGTTCCCTGTGTGACTGGAATATCTATCTTGTTTTATCTCTAAGCTAAGAGATAAAATTGAATATAATCCTACCAAAAAAACTGTACTTATATTAGTAAGACAGTCACTGCACTGAGTTGCAGCATTCTTACTACTTGTACCTTGTGCAAAGAGAAGTTTAAAAATACAAAAAACAGACCTTCATCCCAGGCAGATTTTAAGGGATGTTTTGCTGCTTTAAATTAGGTAAAGGTTTGTTTCCTAATTTCTAGTTTGATTAAACAGCAGATTTTGAATACCGGCTTTCATTTGATCTCATAATAAGCAACTCTGAGTTTGTATTAGTCTTTTAGTATGTGTCTTCTGATCTACCATAAGCACTGATCAAGGGTGATCATGGTGTTATGAAAACTAGTAAAACTGGCTTCTCAAATATCACATTTGTCATGTGGTAGGCATCATAAAACGATTTTCCTGCTACAAATACAAGCAATCTGGAAAAAAAAAAAAAGGGGAAAGATGGGCTGCTTGAATACATACATTTTCTGAACTGAAAAGCAAGCAAAAACCCCACACCCCTCCAACCCAGTCTGCACCCAACCCCCAATTATATCAAGTCTGATAAGAAATGGAGCAATCAGAGAATCACAGAATATTTTGAGTTAGATGGGACCCACAAGAATAATTTTGGGATTGCTTCTGAATTTCCATGTAAAGAATTTTTTAATTAATTCTAATGAATTTTTTAAAAGTTGTCTTTTTTTAACAGTTGATTTCTAGTTTGGATAAATTTAAGGTGAACTAGTTGAGTGACTTTCTAACAATGGCACTATACTTGCTGCTCTGTGCCTCTACAATATCTAGTACAATGGGGTCTGGGTCTCCTTGGTCATGAAAGACTGCCAGGCTAATAAACATGTTTAATACTAATCTTTCTTATCTTGGGTTTCTGAGGACCTCTTTTTCTCTTCTCATGGAATCTGTGGAACAAACACATGAGGTTACTGGGTCAGGCTCTAGTTCTTCTAACAATGAACTTTGATTTGTTTAATTCATCTGTCAGGATTTGTTTGGCTTTACATAATTACTTCCAGACTTATCTGTGATAACTTAATGGCTTACTTTTGTTGTGACCTTTTTGGTAAGATTGTATATAAAAAAAATTACACTGATTGCTTAAGAGCATGTAGGCAGTACTATAAAAGACATTTGTTTGATTAAATGGTAATTAAAAAGTGAATGTAATTAAAAATACAGTTATGACCAACTCTTGTTCAGTATGACTTTTGTGGAGCTTAAAAGGCAGTTTATGCTATTGCTTATAGTGGTTATTACTATTTATTATGTGTAATCTACAGTAAGCCCTGCACAAAGAAAAAACTACAAAATAGTTATTATAGTCCCTTTAGAAAAAATAATTGTCTAAAGAAAACTTCTAGTGAATTGCATTTTAAAATTCTTCCTATTATTTATCCTGAATCTGCTTTCTGCAGTCAGGTGGGAACTCACAGTATAAAACTGATCCTTAAAAAGATAGTAATTTTCAACAAAGAGAAAAGTTTTGGCACATGCTGCAGAAAGCTAGAGTTGCTCTGATTTTTCTACATTCTCTTTTGCGATAATTAATACTTCAGGGAAAACTAGTCCCTGCTGTGTATGAGAATATAAAGATATGGTTGCACAAGTGTAGGAAGACAGTGAATGTTTGCACCTCCTGATGTAAAGACTTCCGAGATCCCCATTTCACTAGGACATCTTTGTCTTATCCCTATTAAAGTATGCTTTGCACCTGATTGCTGGTGAGTCAGGAAAAATAAGAAGGAAATCTTGGTACAAATTAAAGCTGTTTAATTATAAATATAAGTAAGAAAAAATTAAGCTGTTTGATTAGGCAAAAGAATCAAGAAAAAATGTCAGGTTTAAGATCAAGTATAGACTTTTATTTCTGCTTCATCAGGATGATTTGCAACATTATGTCTAATTCTATGATCACATTATAATTTTAAATAAGACAGCATTCTGTGTTTTTCCAATATACCCATGGAATCGTAATAAGTTAATCAAGGCAAAAACTTACACATTTTGTTTTCTCACTTGACTGCCTTTCCATCTGGGACAGAAGCTAAGAATGGAAGCCTTGAAGCCTTGATTTCTGTTTCCACCCTTTTCTTCTGGGTCAATTTTAATAAATTTTTAAACTCTTATGAAGCTTTGCAATATATCAGACATGATTGCAACACTTACATTTAACAATGCTCTGAGGGGAATAGAAAATCGAAGTTACATGTTAATCTAGAATCATACTGCGTAAATAGAAAAAACTTCCAGATCATGGAATAAACTAGTTCTTCCTATTATTTTCAGTCTCTTTTTTGTTGTTGTTCTTTTGTTTTTGTTGTTGTTGTTATTATTTTGTTTCTACATAGGTTTCAGAGGAAAAAATATTTTTAATCTATTTCCTTCATTATGTTATCTGTGAATAGTAGCTATTCATGCTTTTGTGTTAAAGATTTGTAATTAGCCTTGGATGACAAGGTAGTTCAGTTAATTTGTATTTGGATTTTTAACCAAATAACAGTTTTAATGAATCTGACAATATTAAAAAGAATAGTATTTTTTCTGCAGGCTTGGCTAAAACTACATTCCCTTTTGTGTGTTTTAGCTGTAAACTTATCATGGTCTATATCTGTAAATAACTTTAATATTAGAGTGCTGTTCCTAATCTGCTGTGCTGGTGCCAGATCTAGATCTCTCCTCATCTATATTTCTTCTTCTGGAGTTAAAATCCTAATTCAGGCCAGCTGCTTAGGTAGCTAACGTCTAGGGGTTTTTTTTCCAGTGAAAAATAGCAAATAGTAATAATCAGCAGTTAAGTCTCTGCTCTAAATCAAGCATGAGCTGTACCATCTGTAGCAGGTATTCACATGCCAGATGAATCTCCCAAATATTTCTGTGATGACCTTTGGCTTTAAGTAGGCTCTGAACAAGTCCATAGGTTTGAGGTGCGCTAACAAATTGGGTGTTTTCTATAATGTTACATCTGTAAATGACAGCTTGAGAAGCTCCTTAGTGGAAAATGTACCTTCTTGTGTGACTTGAGAGGACAGCAGCTTTGAGACATAAGCTAATGCAACTTTGACTGTCCCTTCCTTTTTCTCCTGATCATTTTCTGTTAGGAGAAATATGTGAAGTTCGGATGTGAATACAGAACAGTTTGTTTCAACTCTTTTTTTGCCTTGTCATGCAAAGCAGTTGGGTAATCCTCATCTGAACATTTCAATGCTAATTCAAGTCATCTTCTAGTGTGCACTGTGTCCGCTGAATTTGCGGTCCCTACATGACCACCTGAAACAGAGTTGTTCCTGGAAGAAACTGCTGGGGAGTATATAGGGACTTAAAAGTTCAGAAAAGGGAGTTTCAGGTGTTTTTCTTGTCCCTGTTTCAGGATTAGAGAGTTGACAAGATGGCCACAGAGCAGAGAGCTGGATACTGCTGTCATACCCAAGGCAGAAATATTTTATCACCCAGTAGAAGTTAGTTCAGCCAATATATTTGATTTGCTGTTGGTTTTATATTTGTTTGCAAGACTTAGAATAAATTCTTCGACCATTGTGTCCCTTAAAAAAATGTGGGTTTGAGCCAGACAGGGACAACAAACAAATATTTTCCTGATGTTTTTGGTTACTAGGGACCCCGGGGAAGGAAAACAAATAATGCAACATACACATGCCTGGTTAACCTTACACTAGGATTAATTTAATCTTTACTGTAATAAATAACCTTCCCATGTAGCATATATGATTTCCTTTACTGCTGCTTTCAATATTATAGAAGATAACTAAGTAAAACCTAGATTAATATTAGTCAGCTCCTCTAGACCCCAACCTGTACCTACCACAAGGCACGACAGAGCCCATAGCTGAGGTGGAGGTACCTTGGGGAAATTTATTTTAAAAGGGGCAAAGCCACTGTGGGACACACAGGGAGAGAGAGAGGAGGAGAAGGGAACCGAGGAAAAGACAACAGAGGGAATGAAGGGTCAGAGAAGTAGGAGTTACACTATGGCAGAACAGGCACACCCCAGAGGGATTGCAGCCTATGGAGGGGACACGCCAGAGCACAGGAAAAATAAAACAAAGAGGGATTAGCAGAGAGGAACCACTTTGCACTAAACCACATCCCCTGCACCACCCATCACCTGCACTAAGGGACTGAATGGACCTGTGGCAAGAACAAGGAAGGAGGAGAAAGGACCGCAGGGAAGGAGTGATGTGGAGAACAGCTGAGGGGAGAGATGCCTGTGAAGGGGAGCTGAGCCTGAGAGAGGACGAAGGATGGTGGTTTTTTTCCTTTTTGTTCTTTGATGTTTACATTTTTTCCAGTATCTGGATCAGTTATTAAATGTTTATTTTATCTGACATTAAATTAAGTTCCCCAGGTTGAATCTCTTTTGCCCAGGATAGAGCCTAGTAGTTGATCTCCCTGTTTTCATCTCAGCCCATGGGCTTTCTCACTATTTGTCCTATTTCCTCCCTGGTTCCACTCAACTGAGGGAGTAAGCATATGGGTGTGTGTGAGCTTATCAGGGAGCTGGGGCCGACCCACCACACAAACCCTTTCATAATGGTTGTTGCTGGGACACCAGGGTCTCTTACACCTTCATTTTGCAGGTGAGGCCTTGTGGCCAGATTTAGCCCAGTTCTGATGTCAGTGAGAGATTTCAGAGAAATAACACCTATCTACTCAGTGGCACAATGAGGATAAAAAGTCCAGTTTAGATAGGTCTGAACTGTGAGTCTTCCTATTTGGATGTGAATCACAACGACCTCTTCTCTGCTGAATTCAGGGCTCCTGAGTCTAGCACTGGCCCTTCTCAGTGCACAGTCTTTGTGGACTTAAGCTGTAATTTCCTTTAGTGCTTGACTGTGGGAATGTGGAGGAATGTTGTAGGAGCTGTATTGAATTCTTGTTGCTTTTCTCCAACAAAATTTCCCAGCACAGCTTTCCAGGGTACACTTCAAGATTAGGATTGTGACTGTGTCTGTAAATACAATAGTAATATTGCATCTTAGGACTGACAGTTCTGATTTGTTTCTCTGAGGTATTAAATCCCTTTGAAGGGATCTACAACTACCTGAAAGGAGGTTGTAGCCAGATGGGGGTTGGCCTTTTCTCCCAGGCAATAGTGACAGGACAAGAGGACATGGTCTTAAGCTGTGCCAAGGGAGGTTTAGGTTGGACATCAGGAAGAATTTCTTCACAGATAGGATGATTAGACATTGGAATGGACTGCCCAGAGAGGTGGTGGAGTCACAATCCCTGGAAATGTTAAAGGAAAGACTGGACTGGTACTTAGTACCACAGTCTAGTTGTCTTGGTGGTGTTTGGTCGTAGGTTGGACTCAATGATCTTAGAAGTCTTTGCCAACATAATTGATTCTGTGAAGACCAGCTAAGAAGAAAACTAATGATTAGATATGCTACAGTTATGATGTCATCTGGTTTTGTTTGGACTACATGTAAAATTTTAATTTCTGTATACTGAAGTAAATATTTCTTTTTTTTAGGTTGGACATACTGGATGTAATAATCTAAAAGAAACTGAGAGGATTTTTCGAAGCACTGGGCCATTATTTGGGAGAGGTTTTAACCAGTATATAGGCACACTGACTTTTAATCCTTTACATTTTTACAGCAAGCCATCTCAGGCTTTTGGTTGAAACCAAAGTCATTATTCTGAATTTCTCCTTCAGATTGCCTGATATTATGGCACTTTGGTCCTTGGTATGTACCTGGTATGCTTAACTTTAATTATACCCTGAAATACTTCAAGAGATAAATTTATGGTAATAAACACATCCAATGTTTAAATTTTTCATTCATAGAATCCAATATTAATGACAATTTTTCTGATTAAATACTTATATCAAAGAAGATTTCAGAAGTGAGCCTGTTTTTTTTGCTAAAGCAGTTACACTTGCTTTTCCAGTCAATGCAAATATTTATCTGCAGCTTCTGAGCATCAGGGAAGCCGTGTGCCTGAAGCCAGCCTCTGAGGTGCTTTCCCCACTAGATGGCAGAAAATACTTTGGACCAGAATATTTAGCAATTTAAACAAAATACAGAATTACTGCACTTAAATACTAGATTTTTCCCATAAGTGCAGAGACTTTATTTATTATAAGTTTTTCTGGGCATATATTATCCATATTCCTTTGAGTATACAGTCCCACAGTCTCTCTACAAATACATGGTAAATTTAAATTGCAAAGGTTTGATTACAAAATTCTCTTGTTACTTATGTGGAATTGAAATCTGAAAGGCTTGTAGAAATTTCTGTATAGAAAAATCTACTTATCCAAAATAAGCTGCAAAAGTGCAATGAAACTGATGCAAATACTATCATTACAATGTTTCCATTATAATGTGTATCATGTTTTGAGTCTGTATATATAATATACTATATGTATTTTAAGTGCTTTGTTGATACAAAGCATATTGAGTTGGCAAGCTTTTTACCCTGTAACAGTTTTTACTAACATTTGCATGGATATTCAGTTTAAGGTGATTTAGGTACAACACTGTGGCAAGGCGGTAATCCTTGTTTTGCCAGCTCTTCCTAGTGCATTTGCAGCTCCAGCAGCTGGAATCTTCATTGAATAATGCAGCAAGTATGCACTTCACATATACACAGAAATCTTCTTCTCTCTGACATACATGCATATATGTAAATGTGTATCTATGCTTTGACCTAATTTTCCCTAAGTGTTTCTCTCACTGAATCACAGAATATGCTGAATTGGAAGGGACTCACAGAGATCATCAAGTCTGATGCTCAGCATCACGAAAGCTTCACAGTTGTTAATGCAACCGCTTACTGTGAATGTTTTTCATACAAGTTTGGCTTCAATATTTTCTGCAGACTGGAAACACTGAAAACCTAGCTATCTCTCAGGCTGAGGCTAATAGAATGTATTCCGAAACAGTCACTGGAAAGCAAAAGGGGGTCAAAGACCTTAAATTGGGCAAAACTTACCTTATTGTTTTGTATCCACGGAACAGATGAACTTCTGAGAATCAGTAGAAAGTTTCCGAAACACTTGGACCTCAGTTTGCTTTAATTAGCTGATAGTTTGTTAACTTGTCCTTGTGACTTAAAATATATTCTACATATTATGCAAATTATTTATTATTGAGACTAGTTGAATCACCCATGTTTTTAATATTGCCAGTTCTAACCCTCATTTTTCAGTCCCTTATGACTTTCTGAACTGTAACACTTTTTCAGGGTAGTATTTTATATCCTGGCTGTGCCTCAGACCGAACTTTTTGGAAATTTTTGGCTAAGAAGGTTTAGCCATTTCCAAGAAAGGCTGGGGAAAATGAGTTATTTGTTCCATGTTTTTTAGAAATAAAATAAAGTCTGGGATCTTTTCTCTGAATGGCTCTTGCTGCCTTGTGCTCTGGAGTTAGGATTTAAAATTACACTGAGAAGGAACAGGCAAGGAAAGGCATTTTAGAGTCAAAATATGACCTTTGCTACTCATGGGAAAGTGTGTTACAGGCCTTTGCAAAATCTTTCTTGCACATAGGCTGTATAATCTCCTTTGTTTTTCTGGATGAATGTCTCCAGGGAGCATACCTATGCATCACAGGTCTACCAGGGAGGGCATCCCCACAGCACGAATGAGCACACTGCCCTCTGTCCATGGGACTGTGGCCAGAGATGGGAAAGAAGCAGGCTGGATTCATCACTCCCCATTTCAGATGTCTGCATCTATGTCAGCCACTGCGTGCGTGCTGCTCCCTGAATAGGCTTTCTTAAGCATAATATATGCTCTGTCTTTTAAAATCTGCTGCCAGTGGGTGGGGTAACCCAGCTCATATGTATTTCTAATCTGGATGAATCTGACCTGAAGACTCCAGTGAGAGAATCAGACATGCAGTTCTGCAGAAGGAGAACTGGGCTGGCTGAGCACAAAAGAGTGCGTATTCTCAACATAAATTGGTTTCAGGTACAATGTTTTGCTTGACAAAGGAGACATCCTGACAGAACCTGAAGGCACCTCAGTACTTTTGGCATCAGGCAGAGTCTCCAGAGTAGCTCCTGCAGCTTAGTGACAATCCTATGTTCCAGTTCCTGAAAAAGGCAGTTTCCTTGGAGTATGCTGGTCCATCTTGAATAAAAATTCATTGTTCCTTAAGAACTCCTGAACTACCACATATCTTTAAGAATGAAATAAATCTCTTATTCTGTTAAGGTAAAGTTTTAGAAATTTATTTACATGAAAGGAAACAGTTACCAAAATACACGACAGCGATATGTTGCTGGAATTTAGCTATGCTGTTTTCTCTCTAGCTTGTTGTGAGCCTTAGAAAGAGGTTGTGTTCTTGCAAGAATTGTTTCATGAAGAGTGCAATCAGAGAAAACTACCCTAGCATTACCCAAAAACTTCTGAATTCTTGCTTGCATATGGAAGAACAAAGCACAAATGGTTTTTCAAAGGAAGCCCTTCCCTCTATTGTGTAGTTTGAGGATGCCCACTGTATTACCTTAAACTACTGACATGATACTGTGACACAGGCAAATTATTTTGTAACTTACTGGAAATTGCCCTTCATTTTGGATATTTCTGTCACTTCTTCATCCTTTTATCAGGCAGAAAATATAAACATTGTCAAACTTCTTTTCTTTGTTTTAACTCATGTCTCTTGTAGAAGCAATTTGCTGTCTGGTAACTATATTTCTTAAGTGAACTCAACCTTGCCTTCTCAGCTGACTTTTTCAGATCTACTATTTCACAAATCATGTGTCTCAGGAAATGATTATTGCATCAATATCATAACAGCACTGTAGAAATCAACTGGACCTCAACAGCTCATAGAGACCAATTAGGCTAAATAAACATATTTTATTCCTAAATTGGAAGAACATTCTCTGAATAGTATAGTGCTATTAATCTCTACATTGCTTTACAGAAGTTTTTCAGTGGGGTCTGTCACACAGAATGGTATTAATATCTAGAAATAGCCTTTCTTGTGTATGTTTTAATACATATAAGCTGTTTGAATATATGTAAATAATTGTTGGAAAAATTGCCTAGGTGATTTTTTTTCTAGTTTTCCATTTTTAAACATAATACAGAGTGAAAGTGTTAAAGAAAGGGAAATTCCTTCTGTGAAATAGCTTCTTCTAATGACATTTCCAACTGATCAGGTATCCGCTATGGTTCTGGGCAGGTTAGCAGATGGTAATGTTGCTTTGGGATTGTGGTTCTATGCAGGTTTTAATGCTCTTGCTGATACCATATTCCAAGAAGACTTACACTTGAAACCAGTTAAAAAATCAACTGTGTCACTTGGGGGTATAATTGGGCCTATATTCCCTTTGTTGTTGCTGTAAAAGATAACATAGCACTCCTTTAAATATACGTTTCCTGTCTCCCATAAAAATCTTGGCTCTTAGTTTGCTTTCATGTTAGCAGAAGAGATTAGTTCCAAATGACATTAAGAATCAAAGAAGCTCAGCAAATTAAGGTGCCTTGAAAAATATGTCAAATAAATCCAATATAATGGGTTGTTTGGTCTTGATAGCAGAAGAAAACAAACAAAAGCAACATCCTGTGTCTGCTAAAATTTCAGTACAGTGCTGGAATGGAGGTCAGAGCTTCCTCGATATGAAAAGGAATCCTGTTACAGGGATAAGTAATCAACCACCTGGGAGAATATAAAACTAAAATGAGAGGTGTCCACGGAGACACAGCAGTGCTGCCAAGTTAAAGATTTAAATCCAAATAAAATATTACAGTAGTCTCAGGTGATAGCATCCATAGAAGTTTGGACCTCATTAGGGGAATTGAAAAGCTTAGAGCTGTTTCCAGTAATAACACTCAATTTAGTTGGTTAAATTAAAGCCAAACTAATCTCCTTTCCATGAAGTGTTTGGGCAAGTTGTAGAAAAGTCCCCCATCAGTTTTCTTGTAGGAGAAAGAAGTCTCATATAAACAGCAGTGCAAGACTGAACCGAAACTCTTTGCACCAACCTGGCAATTCCCATTTACGCTTTGGTGTGGTCCTATCTCTTCGCCTATTAAAAAAATCTAAGACCTTGCTGTTTCATCTTTCATCAGATCTTATAAAACAAAATTTCTGGAGTGTGTTTGGGTTCACAAGTGTCAGCTTTACTCTCATAAAAAAAGTGCTGAGTTCATGATTTTAATAGAAGCTGATGGAATTTGGTTTGAAGGAACTGAAGTAGAGTTTTCCTTTTCATGTGGCATCCTTGGTGTTTTTTCATGTAGTCCTCATCAGCTTATAAAGATTCTTAGAAACATTTAACTAGCCAGAGTTAAAATCAAGAGACGACTTTAAAGGAACTGTTGAAGTAAGGAACAAAACATGTTTGATATATTAGAAATTAATATTAAACTGAAAAATGAACCAAACTAAGCAAAAGCTATATTCCTTCATAATTCAAGGAATATCAATTGCAGAAAAAGACTCTGTACAGTGTATCTGAATATCCCTCAGCAAAGATTTTTCTATGAACCATACTGACAAGATGACAGCAAATCGCAAATTTAAAATGTTTATGGTGATTAAACTTAATCAGCCAGTCTTTATCTACCCAACCTTAAACAGTACTATTGCCTCTTGCCCTTTGCAGTTTTCCACAACAATCCTAAATCAAGTGTCAGTGCTACAGCAAATTTGCTTTTACCATTTTCCTCAGCATTTTTGAATATATGTAAAGCCAGACTGAATAAGTTGTCTATGTTTAGATTTACCAAGAATTTTACTCTGACTAAAATTAGAGCACTACAGCAAATATGAGCTTGGTATCAATATAATAATGAGTTGTGGACACCATGAAGGCAAAATGACCTTGTTTTGTATACAAAGTTTTGGTAAATATGTATAAATAAATCTTGAAACATATGACATGTCTCTTGCCCTTTTTTGTTCCTTACTGTGTTCTACAACTTATCCTGGATCCAATAAAGTGCTTAAGAGGAATTGGCCTCAGTGAATTTCTGCATGTGTTTAAAGGTTAGCATATGCTGGAGGGCTTTGTTGAACTGGACATCTTGCTTGTATCTTGTGATTTATCATGCTTTTATTATGCTGTCTAAGTTTCTCATGCTTGTCACCTTTGCTTTCACAGCTTAGATAATTTCTTACTTTAAAAATTCACTTTGCTCTTGATAAGTAGTGAAAAATGTCCTTTTTTTAAGTAAAAAGTGTCCCTTGAAAACTGTGTGCAGCAGGAACAAGAAATAAAAGATGAGAAAATCAATCAGAACTGTTGAGTCAGCAGCACTGAAATCAAGAAACTGCTTTCTTATCTTTTGAGATAAGGAGACATTTTACTACAAACTGTCTCGATCCTTCAGTGTGCTGCCACCATCATGTCAAAAACTCTTCAGTGTGGTCCATTCAGAGCTCTTTGGATGATTTTGAAAATGTGCTAAATGTGTTCAGGGTTGAGGTTAGAGTAACACAAATCTTAAGAAATGAAGATATTGCACCATTAAGAGATCCAGATCCCCACAGTACTCCTATTTGGCAAGTTATGGTTGCTTTCCATAGGAGAAATAGAAGATTACATGAATAGAGCATGGATGCTTGAGACAGACCTGTCCAAGTCCCTACTGCTCTGCATTTGTCTACAGGATACACAGGTTGTGAAATTTAGCTAAGGTATGTTGTTGATGAGAGCAAAGCTGTTGACTTTAACTTGCAAAACTTCAGCTTGATATATCAATCTTGCAGGTATGGCCATGTAGTCACTGAACGGATTACAGTGATTTGTGAAAAAAAAACCCCAGTTGCTGCCTCAGTCATAGATGGGAAACAGAACTTTGGGGATGTGCTGTATGGGCTGGACTTAGCAACCTGGAGTATGACAGGAGCAGAAAGGCTCATTCTCAGGCCATGAATGTTCCCTTGCCTGCCAACACAGGCAGACTGTGACCAAGACTCTGCTAGTAATATCCAAAGTGTTGAGTAACCTACACGTGTCTAAAATCTATGATTAGAAATGCCTTAATTGCTTGAAAAGTTATACAGAAGAAATTAATTAACTGCCTCACTTAAAAAATCAAATAGCAAAGAACAGTGCTAGAAAGTTCAAATGCTAGAAAGTTCTGATATTCCATTCCGATATACCCTGCTTTTTTCAGGGTACAACAGAATAGTTGAGGCCATTTATGCTTTTCAAAGTGCCTTGTGTTAAAGTAATCTGTTACATAACATAGACTTAAAGGCAAAATAATGTTGACTTGTTGATTCAGTGGGGTGTTGTTTAGTCAGTACTCTCTTCCTTTCCATGCCTTTTTCCATCCCCTTATTAAATTTTCTTTTTCCCCTTTACTAAGTCCACTGATACACAAATTGAAGTACCATGAGGTAATCAAATAAATTTCTTTTTAGGAAGCAATTGATCCAAGGGCTTCTTCAATACTTATTCTAGATAATAAATACTGAAATTAAGCTGTACTTACTTAAAAGCTACCCTACAAACAGCCCAACCTAGTACTTCTTGTTGAGACAAAATCCAGTGGAACGTGTGCCATTGAAAGGAATGCACACTTGGACCCCAAATAGTCACAAAATTATATACTGACTTCATTTTATTCCTGAAATTGCTAGTCAAAAGAATTAGATTATACATATGAATCATGTGCCTATGGAATACAGCACATTGTGAAACTAACTTCTCATTTATGCTTTATTCCTATTGTATATAGAGTCTAGAATGTTATGGATTTTAATTTTTTTTAATAACCATGTATAGCCCTCTTAAACTGTGAGAGTCTCTTTGGAATATAAGCCTGTTTATTTTATTGTGCTCTGTTTAGTTATTCTAAAAAAGAGTTACAGACACATAATTGTAGCCATCTGTTGTGTTTTAAGTCCAATCTAGCCCAAAAGTCAAAAAAGTCATGGCAACAACTTATAAAAACAATGGCAATAATATGAACTCACTATGGTTACTGGTGAACCTTTATTTCTCCTGTCAAATGAAGTAAGTTTCCTCAGAGAATTGTTTTAATGTTTGATTTATTTCTTTATTAAATATGCCCACAGTATGACCAGCTTCTCTATCAAGATTGTCATATAGCTGTCTCCTTGATGGTAAATCTGTGTTTCTCCAAAAACATTATTTTTATAAAAAACCAATCTCAAAGTGAAAGCGCAGTGCTCGCCATATATTACTCTAGCATAAACCAGCAAGCAGGATTAAGATTGTTTAAGAAAATTTATTATTGGTGATGAATAATATTTATCATATCATATATTTAACCCATACTCTGACAGATTTAAAATTCATTATTTATAGATTTTAGATATTTGATGTATTAGGTTTAATAATTCACTGAGATATTTAGTAAGTAGTTTCCTCAATTAATTTAATCAAAATGTCAGTGACTTTTATGAGACATTGTTAATTTTCAGTATTATTCTGTCTTCTAGGCATATCCCATTTGTAAAGGTACCACAGTTATTTTAGCTAGGAGTGATGCATTGGTATTTGTACAGTGAACAATAAATGACACGTGTTGAAAATGACCTCTAGATGTATTGGATAAAGTCAGACAGATGCTATCTGCTACCACAGATTGTTGACATGGTATATTTCATTAGTTCCCTTTTCTCTATATTTATGAAAAAAAAAAGATGATAGAAATCCTTGCACAACTGTTTTTTATGCAATCATTTACACACCTAGCTCCTGTTAAACAGAAAAGATGGAGTGTTTGGGGAGCAGTGCTGTCCTTTGAGGAGAATTACAGACTATAGAATTCTAGTGGCTTGTAATTTCTTGAGAAGGGTATGGACGCCTGAGGCATGAAATGTATCCTGGCTAGACTCATTTCTCTCTTTTGACTGTGGAGAGCATAGCCTTACGATGATCATAATTTGGAGCCTCATGCAGTGCTTGCCGTTAGGCAGGATGGATATTAGCCCCAATGACAAATTGCTGTCTGTCCTACAAAGTTCCCTAACAGTCACCAACAGGGAACTAGCTTGTTTCTGTCAAACCAAATTGGGCACTGTAACGGTGAAGTTAAGATGAAAAATAACAGAGATCAATTTCCAATTGTCCAAGCCGTCTCCATGGGAAATAAGAGGATACGTAAGTAATGGGCAAATTGTAGATTGTTTTATTCAGCTAGTAATAATCTAAATAAAATGGCAGGTAGTTCACATTGCTGTAAACAGGAGATAAAATAAATGTAAATGAGTGTCTGTGCAAACTTCACTGACAAGTATAAATGTCATGTAAAAGCAAACTGCTATTTCTTCACTTCTCTTTTATTGAGTTAATTATGTGTGGATATCTTTGCTTTTACTCTTGGTTCTTTTGATAAATATGTCTAGTGAGCATGGGAGTGAACAACTCTCATTAGTATCTGCCTCATACTACCATTAAAAGTGGTGGTGTAGACTTGTTAATTTTTTTTCAAGGTTCTACAAAAAGTATTGGTTTGTAACCTAAAGATGATATATTTGCAGTGATAGCAACCACAAAGATTTGGTCTAAAACATCAACTCTGATTTTTTCTTTTTCCTGAGATATTTGCACTGAACAATTATTCATATTTCCCTGTATTTTCTTGAGCTACAGTGAAAAAATTTCCATACAACATAATTTTCTCATTTAGATGTCCTTGGAATCCTCCTCTTTTTTTTCTCCTACTTTTGCTTTTAACAGACTTCTGATTATCTCCAATTCTAAATAATTTTCCAAGTATTAAGTCTTGTTTGTGTATGCATTTGTGCAAATGCAACTCTCTGTAACCACTGTCTTTTAACTCTTCATGTCTGAAGTTATCTGGTTTGATGCATTCCTCTTACTACCTTTTATCAAATAATAGAGTGACTAAAAATCAACTTATTTTATGTCATCCATACAAAGCACTCATTTCTTTACTAATTTATCATACAAATATTTCTCAGACTTCAGGTATTATTTCATTACAAGCAGGTCAATGGGTAAAAGTAGGGCAAGCCTGTGGTTCAGAAGGTGAAAGGTATTTGTGGCTGTGGAAAAGCTGTGCTAGACTGGGTTTCTGATAAGTAGCACTGTTGGTAAGCTCACTAGGTCATCACCCACAGGCAGCTGGGGCTGCCTCATGCAACTGCAAGAGTTTCTGATTTTATGGATATTGTGCCATCCACAGCAAGTAAGAGAAATAATTTAAAAAAAACAAAAGACCTTAGAACATTCTCAGTATTTAGCTCAGGAAACTGAAATACTGAAGACAACTTCAACGCAAGTGGAATGGTTTGGGATATCTTAAAAACAAGATTATTTTTTTAAAAAATTTGTACTGAAAATCAGAGACTTAAATTTCTTGTTAGAGATCTCATTTGTTAAGCAGGTGATAGTAAAAAACCATTTGAATAGTATTAGTAAGATTAAAATATTGCAGTAAGATTAAAATGTTGCAGTGCTTGGAATGTCATTTTGCCCTAAATCTCTCTCTCCCATTTAATCTCTTTCAGTCTTTGGTTAATATTTATCCAAGCTAATGGTTAATATTAATCCCAGCTAATGGTGCAAACACTCTGGGTGTGATGCAACAAGCCATAAAAGCGTGTTCATAATTTGGAGTGTTTGAGTTATCCTTTCAACTGATTAGCATATGATTGAGTGCTCTGCTGCAATGGGACAGAGTACATTTTACTGATAGTTAGAATGAGTTTGCATGAACTTTATATCTCACTCCACCCCTACGCAGGATGGAGTTGGTAATTGTGGACAGTGAACAGGATTGTTATTGCATTAAACTGCCAGACAATGCTCAGACCATCCTCCAGTCGTGCAAACACATACACCAAAAAAAAAAAAAAAGAAAGAAAGAAAAAGAAGAAGAAGAAGAAGAAGAAGAAGAAGAAGAAGATAGCAATTTCTGTGAGTTAATAAAGAAAACAGGCCTACTTCCACACTTCACATGAAGGGAAAATCTCCCACTGACTTAATTAGGTGCACTGCCTGAGTAAGGCCTGCATGATTTGGCCAACATTTCCTATCATTCCAATGTTATGACAGAAGTCACCAGAACAATTGCAGCTAAGAAGAAGTCATGCTCCACAGTGCATTAGGAGAACAAATGGAAGATGACTGCAGAACCTGAACATATATTGACAATAGCTAGTGATAGCACATAATCCTGTTACTCAGCTCCTGTTGAACTCTCAGATTTAATGACCCTTCTATTTACACATGACATGAGACAGAAAAGGTTTACTGTCAGGTAAGCAAAATGAAGCTTTTGCTCTAAGCTCTTGTACAATTTGTATAGAAAGCTCTGTTTTGACAAATCCCGTAAAAATAGCATCATATTTCCAATAAAACACTCTAGTGTTTCATTCTACCTGTTACAGTTTTTCTGTTATTGATATCTGGTGGCAGAGATTTAGTTTCATTAGTTTCCTATTTGCGTATTGTTTTTGTAAGGCTAATATCTAATTCTGGTTTTCCAATAATAACTCCTAACAGTATTTTTTATTATCTCTCTTTTCTTCTTGAGTAGCCTAAATATTGACAGTAACAGGTTCATATTGCAAAATGCTTCAAGAGGAAAAACTGTTGGTGATCAAAGACTTCTGTCTCTTGACCATAGAAGACAGAATTATACTTTATTTGCTTTTTCTGACACATCTCCTTTTCTATAGGTTTTATTTCTGAAATACATGGGTTTTTTCAATTTCTTTTTTGCTGCTTTTAAAAGGCTTCATTAACTTCCTTGCTATAGCAAAAGGTAACAAAGGTCTGCAGTCAAACACATACTCCTAGAGTAGAGAAACTAGACTAGAGATAGACTCTACTGGTTTCTGCTTTCACCTCTGTAGGCATCCTTTTCTGGGAATTAGAAAAAGGCTTCAAACCCCATAAAACATGTGGAATTGATAAACATGATGTCAAGGCAATCAGTCTAGTCAGTTTGGATAAAGGATTCAGATAATGGGGCTGGAGTTTTTTTCCTTTTTATTGTCACACACAAAGTTGGTTGTTGGTTCCTCTCATTTTCTGAATGATGAAATATGAAGGTGTTTTAATATACAGCCAAAGTAGAGAAAAAATTATGGGACTGAACCTACAGCAGCACCTACTGCAATAATTGTTTATTAGCAGTCCTCAAATCTACTGGCTTTTCTAAATCCTAGTGATTGCACCCCACCCTGATTCCTTGCTCTCAGCTCCACAACCCTGCTTGGGAGGTGCTGGGCACCTCTACCCCTGGACAACCTGAACAAAGATTCTCCTTCCCTCCCATAGCAACAGCTGATTGGAACTTGCTTGAAATCTCACCTTAAAAGCTTCACCCTTTATCATTATTAAAAGCAGAGTGCAAGTCAGCAACCACAAAATGATCCACCACCTCATTAAACAGATTTTGCTGTTCCTAGGGACCTCACAGGACCTTGGCTAGATGTGGCTATCCTAGACTCATATCCAGCGTTTCCAGTCATCCCACAGATTATTGCTTGTTCATCAGTTTTTCTGACTGAGCGTCATCACTGAAGCATGTTTCCAGCCTTTTTTCCTCACACAGTTGAAATCAATGCCACCTAATAAATAGCTGGTGAAGGATGATATTTGAGATATTTGAAACCTCAAATATAGATATTTGAGAAATATCTGTGGTATAATTTCTGTGTATTTTCTATCAATTTTCTTACTCTTTATTTCTCCCTTTACTTTCTCTTTACTTTGGATTTGTTCTCCAAGGACACAAAATAAAAACAAAAAATACTTTTTTCATTTTCATTCATATGTTTGGCCAAAATTATAAGTTTTTGGTAATGTAATACTGATAACTGTTTCAGGACCCAAAAGAAAATCACAAGACAAGTCCTCTTTTCTCTAGCTTTTTTTTTTATCTCCCCTGCCATGTAGTGGTAGATTACCTCCTATGATCTTTTCCCTCTGCTCCATTTGGAAGATCCAAAGGCAGTGAAGACTTGTTGAAGTTCCCCTTGGAAGGAGGCAAACTTCTGTAGGAGAAAGCAGAGAGAGATCTGCTGGTAAGGCTCACTCCTTTGTCTCTTTTCTTAGTCTGGAAGTGTGTTGGAGAAAAGAAAGGAAGTGACATAATTAATTTTGATAATCTCTCTGGTTGGTAGATAGTCCTGGAGGAAAATGACTGAATAGTGTTTGTTAGACCAACATTGTTCTGAGGCCAAATAGAGAGAAAGAAAGAGACTGTGAACAATTCTTTTAGCTGAGTCTTTGCTGTACTCAGTTCCAGTCAGGCATAGAAGAAAACTTAATAATTTGAGAAAAATATTCTGTTTGTCCTGAACTGCTTCCATTCATATGTTGTTTTCAGTTAAAAATGCTAAATGCTTCCATACATCTCATTTGTACATGTGCCTGTTAAATTACAGCATATTAAGTTACACATATGCTCTTGTGACCGACTTAATTTTGTGCATATCAAGGTCCTTCTCTGAATATCTAATTGTCTCCATGTTTTTTTCTGTCAAAATTAAGTACCTAGCACTTTTGGACCATACATGTAAAGAGCTGATGCCATTTGTCGCTGTTGGCTGTGGGAGATACACACTTCTGCAACATGAAGAACAACTGAAAGAAACCAAGAAACAAAGGCAAAGCCAGAAAACTGAGGGAGAATATTTGTAGCAGCAAGGGCTGCAGACGTAAAGGACAAGGATGAGGCAGGCAGGGCAGTGTGGCTGGCAGCGGCCGCTGAGGGTCTGCGGTACTGAGAGGTGGCAGCAACCCATGTGGCATCACTCCACTGCCTAGCTGGCTCTCCCCCCACTGCTGACAAACAGCTGATGTTTCTCAGGCTACTGTGTGCCATTTTTTTTATTTACACAACATACAAGGAGCTTGCATGCAAGTAGGAAATACAGTTTGGTGCCAGGAATTGACATTCGGCGTAGCATCTCAGCAGAGATGCCACACGATGACATGATGCCCTTGTCAGGGCAGCATAGAGATGGTCTAAGTATTTTGGTATCTCTGGGTAACAGAGTCTGTAGTACCTGCCTAGGGCATTAGGTGAGCATCACCAAAGAACATGTTTTCTTACAGAAGGTCTGCATGATACAGATTTAGGCAGATAATACAAATGTTATATAATATTATACTTCTGAGAGACCTAAACTATAAACCTTTTCTGTTCATAGATGGGAGGAACAAAAGTCTCCATTAAAAAATATAGAACAACTGAAGTCATCAAAAGACAGTTAATAATGACCTATAAAATTCATGTAATCTTCCAGTCAAAAATATAAAATGTATTTTAAATATTTAACAAAGAAAGACTACTAGAGGCAAAAGTATCTTTTACAAGAGTGTCCTGGCAAGAGGGGCAGCATAACAGTCAATTATTACAAACAAAATCCAGGTTTCTTAATTAAAATACAAAATACTGGCTCTGCTGTGTAGCCTGTAATAAGTTATGTCCTGAGAAGACTGTAATTATGCTGGCGCCTGCTAGTGCTGCCATAGTTAAGTTTGTCACCATTTCCATTATAAACCCCATTTTTAAGCAATTTATAATGTAGCTATAAAACATGATTTTAGATTGTAACTTACTTGGAAAATAAATTCTTAGACTGAAAAGTTTCGTTTCTTTCTTTCTTTTTTTTTTCTTAAATACAAATAATCTGTTTGGTCATCTTTATGTTTTTTTTAGGAGAGCACTAAATAAGCCAGAAGTTTTATGATTTTTAAGCTTTCTGACCATTCTGTAATATAAACATATTTTCTTTTTTCATATTCATTAAGAGGATCAGTCACTACTTAAAAGCAGAGAATTTTAGTTCTTTGAAGGACCATAAATACAAGAAAACAAACTTCACAATTCTTTACAGAAATAGTGAAGACTGATTAACTTTGAATTACGATGAAGAAATGAGAACTTAGTTTACCTAAGGCCTCAGAATAAATCATTGCAAAATGTTTCTGCCATGAGACTGACCTTCCCTTTCCAGTCCCCTTCTCATGCCAGAGGAAGATGTGGTCAGAGCTGGAGGCAACAGCTTGAAGGTGGAAGCTTTCCTGGCAACCCGTTGCTTCTGCTTCTTCTAGAAAAGCTCATGGAAGCATACAGAAAATATCTGCCCGAAGTCACAGAAAATTCTCATTGATTCGTCCCAGTGTACATTTTATCACCAAAAAGTGATAAAGAGGAGAAAATAAACACAGAAGATATTGGGCATCTACTCTGAGAAATCACTGTGAGAAGGTACGCTTGATTGGGTTATGCAGAAATATATTTATTATGTGTATCATCTAAGCTATTAATGAACAAAATTCAGGATTTTTTTATGATTCAGTACTGTGTTTCTAGAGAGGCAGATATATTTTTGGATGAGTAGCACTGAACAACAAATAGCAAAACCTATGAAAATATCATTGTGAATCCACTTCCCAAAGGAAAAGACTGTTCTGCAGTCTCAGTCAGCATCTGTATCTGTCTTATAATTTGCATGGTTTAACTAGAATTCCTTCAGGAAGTATTATTTTTTCCAGTTTAAAGGTCTAAATGATAAGGAACAAGGACTGAAAGTAAAGCTAAAGAAGCAAAAATCAAGCTCATATATCTCTTCCATGTTTAGATTAAAATGCAATTTGAGATGCTAAAGTTGCAATGTAAATCATGCTCCTCTTGCCAAAGCCCGCTTTACAAGAGACGTGGATTAGTCTATTTAAGATCATGCAGATCATATTTTCAGGCCTCTGGCTACATAAAGGGTTTCTAGACCAGCAGCATAAACTGGCTTTTCACTTTATTCCTTTGCCTTGCCATCTTATCAAATTCTGGCTTGAACAGAGTGCTGTAGTAAATACTGGTCATGGAGCAGATCATCTTCACAGAATCACATGGCACATACAGGACAACCAGGGCCTCAGGCTCAGTCAGCATGAGTTCATGAAATATAGGTCCAGCTTGACCAACCTGATCTTTTATGACCTGGTGACCCATCTAGTGGATGAGGGAATGGCTGTGGATATAGTCTACCTCGACATCAGTAAAGTCTTTGATACTGCCTCCCATGATATTCTTCTGGAAAAGCTGGCAGCCCACATCTTGAACAGGTGCACTCTTTGCTGGATTAAAAACTAGCTGGATGGCCAGGCCCAGAGAGTGGTGGTGAATGGTGCTGCATCCAGTTGGCAGCCAGATATTAGTGCGGTTCCCAAGGCTCAGTATTGGGACCAGTCCTGTTCAAAATCTTCATCAGTGATCTGGACGGGAGGATTAAGGGCATCCTCAGTCAGTTTGCCCCAAGTTGGGCAGGAACACTGATCTGCTGGAGGGTAGGAAGGAGTTTAGACAGGCTGGATTGATGGACCAAGGCCAATTGTATGAAGTTCAATAAGGCAAAGTGCCATGTCCTGCACTTGGGTCACAACAACCTCATGCAGTGTTACAGACTGGGGGAAGAGTGGCTGAAAAGCTGCCTGATAGAAAAGGACCTGGGGGTGCTGGCTGACAGCCACTGAACATGAGCCAGCAGTGTGCACAGGTGGCCAAGAAGGCTAAAGTCATCCTGACCTGTATCAGCAATACTGTGACCAGCAGGACCAGGGCAGTGTTTGTCCCCCCTATACTCAGCAGTCATGAGGCCACACCGAAAATCCCATGTTCAGTTTTGGACCCTTCACTGCAAGAAAGACATTGAGGTGCTAGAGTGAGTCTAAAGAAGGGCAACACAGCTGGTGAAGGATCTGGAGCACAGGTCTCATGAGGAGTGGCTAAGGGAGCTGGAGTTGTTCAGCCTGGATAAAAGGAGTCTCAGGGGGAATCTTATTGCTCTCTGCAACTACCTCAAAGGAGACATGGGAGTTGGTCTCTTCTGCCAAGCAACAAGCAACAGGACAAGAGGAAATACCTTTGAGTTGCGTCAGGGGGAGTTTAGATTAAAAAATTTCTTCACAGAAAGGACTGCCAGTCACTGAAAAAGCTGCTCCAGGGAAGCGGCTGAGACACCATCCCTGGAGGTATTTAACAGATGTGTAGATGTAGCACTTAGGGACAAGGTTTAGTGGTGGACTTGACAGTGCTGGGTTAATGGACTTGATGATCTCAGAGGTCTTTTCCAACCTAAATTATTCTATGATTCTATGTAGAAAGATCAGTTAGCACATACCAAAGATTTTAGGGTGTGCATAATCTAGCAGTTGTCCCATGCACATCTTTTTCTTTCACAATCCTTCTCCAACAGCGAGAGATTACTAGTCTCTCAAGGACTGCATAATTCATGGTAGTGCTTACTTTCAATTGAAAGTACTGGAGCAGCAGTTCCTTTTTTACTGCCTGAGAGGCCAACTGATCTCTTACTGAAGGGGAAACTTTGCTAAACAAAGGAAGTAATTTTAAAAGAAGAAAATAACATCTGTCTACAGATATATGGGGAGGGAAAGAAGAAACGTGAAAATGGAGATAGTGGGGGGAAAAAAGATTTAAAGTTTAGAAAGCTGAAAAGAAAGTCCATGTGGGATCAGAGGCAGCATATCCAAGTGGCAGACTAAATGTAGAGAGACATAATGGGAAGTGAGGAAGAGTGTGTATAAAATGAAGCACAGGAAAAAGGTATAAACACCCCAAAACTAATTTAGAGATTAAGACACTGCTGCATCACCTCTACGCCAGTAGGGGTGCTAAAGCCACGGCTATGGAACACAGTAGCAAAATGCCCAAGGGAAGAAGTAATTCCTATATTCAAATAGATAGAGTATTTCACTATATGAACAATAGTGCAGTGCAGCTATCTAGAAGCCATCTGTTTAGGAATTAATTTCTATATGTATCTGTAGCTGAAAACAAAAAGACCTTCAGCAAGCGGCTGAAGAGGTTCCCTGAAAAAGCACTGCAGCCAGCCTGGGAACAGCACAAGATACTTCTGGCCATGCAGCCAAAGAACAAGGAGACCAGCAGGTACCAGTTGGCAGCAGGGGCACAATAAAACCATTCTACAAGCTGAGCCAAGAATAATCTTCTTTAAAAGTGCTTTGCTACTTACAAATGTTGCTCTTGTCCAAGTGTTTTGTGTTTGCCTCAGCGCAGTTCCAGTCTTTTTTTTCTTTCTTTCTTTCTTTTTTTTTTTAAAGCTAATTAGAGGCTTATTGTAAACCAAAGGGAATTTCTGGGAGCTCTTTGGGTTTGTAAATCATGCAAATGACAACACTGTGATGTTGGATCATATTATTAATTGTATGTTTTGCAGTTCACATACTCTCAAGCATATGTGTAAAACAAGTTTTTCTTTTTTTTTTTCCCCAGTTCTTGAGCACAATAAGTTTCCAAAAAAGTTCTCAGGCAGATTGCTAAATTATTTTTCTCAATTTTCTTAATGTTAAAGAAGAGTATAATTTCAATGCTGCAGAGTATTCTGTGCTGATAGATTTACAACATTGTGCATGTACTATGAATAAAAAACTTCACACATTATTATATTTAAAGCTGGAGCCCTTTCTGTAAAAAAGTGCTTACCTTCTAGGCTGATTTGTGATTTTGCCTGAGGTTTTGTAAACCTGGATGAAAAACTCTTTTGCTACAGGAAACTGGTTGGTAACTGAATAAATAACACTATAATCTAAGTATGGACCACTTCCACACAGTGTGTTATTTAGCAAAGCATTCCTCTTCCTGCAGCATAAAATGGAAATACTCTCTCTATAAATAAATAATACCCTGAATATTATATCAATATAAAACATTTACAAACATGACAATTTATGCCTCAACTGCCAATTTCTGCAGCTAATTCTACCAATTTTCACACTATGTCCATTACAAATGGAATTCCCTTTGCATTAGGAGACACATCTTTCATTGATTCAGAAAAATATATTTGTGTTTCTTTCTTATGTTGGTAGGGTGAGAATACAATTGTCATACAACATCTAGCCCAATAAAACAAAATAAAGAACTAAGAGGAAGCTATCATACAGGTTTTGTTGATTGGACATTTGGAACATCCAGACATATGCATGTCCAAAGGCTAAAACACTCATGCAGTCTATAGGACTGTAAATCTGACTTAGATACAGATAGTATAACTGGTTTGCCAAACTGTGGTGTCAGAGTCACATTTTTGCGCCAGGAGGAGTCCAAACTACTTGCTTTCTTTTTGCTGGAGAATCTGCAGTTTTAACCACTAATTATTCTGCTCTCATGAAACCTTTTTATAAAAGTCTTTCTCCATGTACTTTTTGCAACAATAGCCATGCAGAGACATAACAAGGACAGACTTAAACTTTTTTAATGCTGGATCATCTGTTGATGCATAATATTGATCTGAATGCCAAATTTAGCTGGGAAAGAGCCAGCAGAATCATTCAGTATGCATGCATAGGTTTCTGATTTAGACTGCAAATGTCTTAAAGAAGGTCTACATTTTAGTCTATTTTGTCAAATAGTTGCAGAGAATCATTGCTTGTGGGGAATCACGATCAGCTGATGTGATATTGAGAATCGGAGGGATTCTGCCCTCAGTAGCTATCTGCTGATTTTTTTATATTTTTGAGTAGTGGGTATTGCCTACGAAAATGATTAGAGTGACCTGCTGGGTAGCTTTTTTCCATCTTTTTTTTTCACCAATTTTTTTCACCATTACAGTGAATGGTGATCCATTGGAATCTGAGATTGGCAAGATCTGGATTACCAGGTTTCATTACTTCCCTTATGATGTTTGCTCTAACATAGTTTAGATTAATACAAATGTAATGAGCTCTGAATTCACTCATCATGTGCATTCATGCCACATTGTTTAAGAAATCATGCAGCTGCTTCCTGTCTCGCTCTGCCAGGGGTGCCTGCACAGTGCTTTGCTGCCTTCCTGCCTCTGAGACCCTCTTCTCCAGGTGCTCCTGTGTCAGATATCTACTGCTAATGGGAGCTCACTTCTGGAGGAATTTTAGTCTTCCTTTTCTTTTTAAAGGACTGGATAAGGGCTAGTGAGGTGATTTCTTATGTTACTACCAGTTTGAGCATCTGGGAAAGAAAAAAGGTCTATCTCTGCGTATCTTGACGTGTTGGAATTCTATATGGTATTTTTTTCTTTAGAAGTATGTTGTTTCATGTTGGAAATACAAAATAGAATATATGAGCAATTGCAGATACCTTTCATTTCTTTAGCAAAGACTTTCAGTTTTAGAGCTTTCTCTCCCCTGTGTAAGATAACCATGCTAGCAATGAGTGTTTATGAAACAGCGCTTTATAAAAAAGGACATTGTATTTATATTAATGAAAACTTCTTATTTTTGTATTCCAATCAAGGACATTTAGTGTCTCAGTGCGGGGTAGGTTAATGTAAAATAAATCCTTTGTTTTTAGGTTACTTGTTTAGTTGTGGCTATGTCAAAAAATAACAGGAGCTGTTTTCATGGAACATGTGATTACTAGTTTATATGTGTTCTTATTCAGTTTCTGTCTGGAAAGATGTTTACTACATAAAAACATCCTCAAACTTGAGGGCATTTTTTGGCTTTTTTAATGCAAAAAGATTAACTAAATGTGGACCTCCAGATGCTCTAGTGGGATAATATAGGAAGTTTCCCTAGCTGGAAATTCTGATGGGCTGAGGACTTAAATCGTCTGAGCAATCAATCCACTGGCTTTTACAAATGCTTAGGGAAAAAAGGAAATATATTGCTGGAAAAGAGGAAGAAACCTTGTTGCAGGATATGTGATGGCCAAATTCAGAAAAGACATATGTTTGGTGAAGTCTTACGTACCATTGGAATTGTCTGGGCAGAGCAAGTGAAAGGAAGAAAAAAAAAGAAATAATACTTTTCTTATAATAAATGGATTTTAATGGAAAACCTCAATGAAGAAAGAAAATGTGTTCTGATTGTGATTGCTCTTCTGCTGAGAAGAACAAGACTTTTGCTAAATAGCTTCCTAACTTTAGCGTTAATTCAGCAGGTCTAGTATGAGATAAATCCTTCCTTGGGAGAAGCATTGTTTCATTAAATGTGCTGATTTATGACAGAGAATCAGCTGTATTTTAATGATGTCTGGACTAGACTGTAAATATAAACTAGGACTCACAAATATGAGAAAAACTCATTTGTGGTTAATGTACTAGATAAATTGTTCCTTGCTTCTTAGGGTGTGACTATACTTGCTGTCACACTCCTAAGTTTACTCAAGAATTGTGTGATTTGCTGAGTAGGTGTCATGTAAAGGAAAACCTGATGGGATGGATTATATATACCTGTTTTTTCCCCAATGTCATGTTGACAAAAATCCTTTTCTGTCCCTTTTTTCTCCCCTTCAACAAAGGAAAATGCCCTCAAGGCTAAAGGCAAATCATAGGAGCAAGGAAAATGACCACCAATAATCTTAACAGTATGAAATTCATCATGGTGATTTTGTTTCAGTGAGAGGAAAACACCAGTTACTGGCCGTTGAAAAATGCTAAGTTGAACCTTAACTTCACAGGCAGCAGCTTTAAAATCTATTTAATATTTTTATTTCTTCAGTTAAGCTGTTTCCTTCTCCAGTTAATAGCAGGCTATGGGATTAAATCCTAGCTTTTGACATTTACTAGGAAATGTAGTATAACAATTTATGAGTAAAAATGTACTTTGAATAAATTATCATTGCAAATTACAGTTTATGAACATTGTGACTATATCCATTATTACAACATTGGCTGTGCACAATTTGAAATCTTGCTTGCTGAATAAATTTATTTCATTCAGATTGCACTCCCTACATTTTTAGAAAAGAATGAATCAAGTCTCACCAACAAAATTTCTTACAGAATTTACCAAACAATTCACCTTTGTTTGCTAAACTTATCTAAAACATAAACATTTCTTGGATTAGTGAGATGCTATTTTAGTCTGTTATGAGAGTTTCCTATTGAAGTTTACTAAACCACAGACTCATAAGAAGACTCACGAGAGCTTCTGTATTATGCCATGCCTTTAGTTATCTATATGTCTTAAAATTGTTACAGTTAAAATTGATTCTGCAAGCTGTTAGGAAAGAAACAGCCAATAGCCAAAATTAGGTATATTACTGTAAACTGGGGAGGGAGAGAGAGATTTAAAGCTCTGTCTGGCAAGAGAAGGGTTAAGGACTTTTTTGCTATACCCGTTTCAAATTACAATGAGAAGCCTCTTCTTTCCCAGCAGGGTTGTGCTTACATTAGTCTTTAGATCTCTCTTGAAGAGAGCTGTTATATTTGTGCCTGCTACAGTTGGAAATAACAGTTCAGAAGCTGAAAAGGGCTGAATGGATTTACGGAAGGTTATTTTTTGCGAGTAAATTCATGGCAACACATTCATTTGATTAGTACATGCTTTAGAATTACTTTACACTCAAGCGATTCAAACGATGTTAAAGTTATCACCAGGCTGCTGGACAAACATGTGTTACACCACCAAGGTACAGATCAAGACAAATCTGTGACTCAGGATTTTATCTTGGGAAGAGCGCAAGGTGTACGAAGAACTCAGAATAACAAGGGAAGATAACTCTGGGAACTACAATGTGTCAGAAGAACAGCTCTTGCTAATACAGCTCCCCACCAAAGACCTGGTTATCTAAGGTTTATATAGGAATGCCTAGGTCAGCTGACAAAATACTGGTCTTCTGCTCCATAAATGCAGAAAAACTGATAACAACAGTGGAAAAATGGAAGTCTGAATTTCAACTTTCTTAGAAATAACTGCAACCTGACACATTCCATAATATTTAAACAGGGTGGGGGGAGAGGAATCACCAAAGATGTTACATTTAGAGATGACATTGACATGAAGAATAGGTAAATTTTGTTTTTCAGCTACTGGGAAAGCAGACCTCATAGGAACTCAGAACAAGTAGGAGAAAAGATTTTTTTTCTTTGTTCTTTTTCTTTTCAAAGATGAACCTAACCGCACTCAAAGCTTTCGTGGGCTTGCTCTGGAATTGCTGGGTTCTGGTGGGTCACGCACAGGGAGGTTTAGGAGACAATCATGTCCATTCAAGTTTTATTTACAGGAGGCTGCGGAACCATGAGAGAAGGGAGATTCAGAGAGAGATTCTCTCTATCCTGGGTTTACCTCACAGACCCAGACCATTTTCACCAGGAAAGCAGGCTTCTTCTGCACCTCTCTTCATGCTGGACCTGTATAATGCCATGACAAATGAAGAGAATACTGAGGAGCTGGAGTATTCACTAAAGGGATCAATGGCAGGGGAGAGCAGAGGGATACGGAAAGGATACCGTGCCTCTCCAAATGGATATTCACGGAGAATACAATTATCTCGCATGACCCCCCTGACCACACAGAATCCTCCCTTAGCCAGCCTGCACGACACCAACTTTCTGAATGATGCTGACATGGTCATGAGCTTTGTCAATTTAGGTACGTGTAATTTTTTTTTTGTTTCTGCTCTCTTTGACAAACTGTTAGCTAGATCTTGTGAGGGACAAACCTCCCGGCCAGACTGTAACCTGTTCTAAAACGGCAGGATCGGGCCCGGGCTGCTGTGCCACTGGTTAAAAGAGAAATCGAACTGATGGTGAAGTAGCTACGTTGTAGGTGGCCGTGGAAAAAGGATTTTTCTCACTGTTTATATAAAGTCAGTTTCTATAACTCCCCTCTGCTGGCTTCTGTTTTCTTTCTTTCATTGATGTAATGAAAATTCTAGCCTTAGGCCAACTAACTCCTTTTTTTTTTGTAATCTCAAAAAATCAAATGCTTATGCCTATTTCTCAGCTATTTCCCCCACTGTTTTCCTTAAAGCTCACACATGAACAAACATCAGTTGTTAATATTTTAAAGCCTAGAAAATTATGAAAAGGGAAAAAGTTAAGCCATTTAAAAAACAAATTCTTAGGTTATTTAGTGGGGTTTTTTCTGTTGGTTAGAGTCAGAGTTTTATTATCTTTTCAGCTGCATGGTTGGATTTTAAATAATCTGTTCCTGTTTCTTTGTTATTTCTATTTAATAACTACAGACTGTGTTTTATTATACTGCCATGGTGCTCAGAGTCTGCAATGGTTCTTATTTTCTGTCATAAATAAATTAAATAACAAGTAAAGTATTAAACACCAGAAACATGCAAGCAAAGAATGCTTTTGAAAATTACATCAATTCAGACACAAAACCTGATAAAACTAAATTACATTGGCTTCTGAGTATAATAAACATGCTTACCAGTTACAGTGTAGTTAAAAAAAGCAGCTATGGATTTCTTTACTAAAAGGCAACTTAAATCTCATTTAGAAAGCTGCAAATAATTCATGGAATGCATTTACTGTTTTTATAAGTGTTTTAAATGCTGCAGGACTCATAAATTTGGCTAAAAAACCCTTCTCATTTGACCTGAACAGCAAGAAATTTAATTGAAATCTTGAAGTTTCTCAATAAACTGGTACAAAATCTGATGAACTCTTGTTTTCCAGGATAATACTTTCAGTACAACAGTACATGTTCTAAAATACTTTCAGATTATCACACACATTCTGTACCTTTTATGTCTATCATGTCTTTGATCCTTGCTGCAGAATTAAAAATGTTCCCAAACACTAAAATTCTCAATAGCTTAAATTTCTAGGAAAGTGACACACTATAGTTTAGTTCTCGTATTAATAAAATTGCTTTTCATTAATTTTTTGGCAGATAAGGAGGTGTTCAATTTTGAGATCTTTTTCCTTAAGATTAACATACGTCCACACATCTAAATACATTTGCTTGTTGGTCTTGCTCCTGAAATAGCAGGCTAGGAAAAAATGGAATCTGTTTTTCTGAAAATGTGTTCCTTGTCCTTAAAAAACACTTACATATTACCCATTAATTACTTTTAAGTTAACATTGCATGCCTCGATTTACCCAGAGTATCTGGAGTCAGCTGAATTTAAAGTGGCAACATAATACAGGAAAATAGGAAATGCTCTGATCTCCGCAGCATTAGTCAAGGCACTGATTCTGCAAAAATTTTCCTTGTGTGTCCTGAGAAATACCCTCTGTAAATATGTCACAGACCATTCAATCAGTAGCCCTGAGGACTATTTAGATGGGACCTAGCCTTTGATTTCACATAATGTCTTTAATTTCAAGAGGACTTCTTCCAATGAATAAGTAGAAGTCTTTGAAGATCAGTGTCAGATATGTCCTAGGCTGATCCTTCTGCACTTCCTCAGGCACAAAGCCTGTCTGGAAGAATGCAGGTTTCCACTGAGTGTCTTACCTTGGGTGGGAAGTTTCTAATATTTGACTCATTTTTTTGGGAAGCCAGTGTTGCCTTAAGAAAGTAATTCTGAGAAGCTAAAGCACATCTTATGTTTCTAAACTGTGAAAACTGGGGGTAAGATGCTGTATTTTTCAAGTGATTATGATTAATAGACACCATTAACTTATAAGAAAATACTGTGTAAATGTCAGGTTTTATTCAGTATCTGTAAAATTAAAACTTGTCTCAGTTCTAAGTTAGTCTAAATCCTAATTCACTTTAAATGCCCTTCCATACATATTGGATATTGTGGTTTATCACACATTCTGCCATGTAATGTGCGTAAAAAATATTGATGACCAATATAGATTAGCTTCAACATTTTTATTAAACAATCCTATGTTTCAGTATAATTAACATTAAAATGAAGTAAATCACGGAACTAAGTGATCATTTTATATGATTTATGCAGTATAAGATTGTGACAGATGAGGGCAAGCTCTTTTAATGTAGAATGGGGAAAAATATGCAGTGATAAGTGAATGCTAATGCTGTACCTTAAAATCAATAAAGGCTGATGCAGCATAGTAATAACTCAACTGGTTTTAGATTTGAAGCCTCAGTCAACTTGCATCAAATTAATGTGCTCTGAAAATAGTATTCGCCATGTTCATACTTGCACACAATTAATTACAGAAGGTGTAATTATAAAACTCTATGAATCATCATGATATTTTAAATTGAAACTTTTGTGTATAGTTGTAGCCAGTTGTAACAATTTAAGACATATATACTAAAACAATAACTATGTAGCTGAGATGTTAGATAGAAATTATTAAACACAAAATTGAAAAGACTGAATACGGTTAAAAGGTAAAGTAAAAAATAGACAAGGACAAATAATTTTATATTAAAGAATAAAAATTGAAAGTTATATGCTAATTTTGATTAAAAATCAAGCTGTCAGAGTTACAAATGCCTCACTTTCAAAAAAAAAATTAGAAAATAATCATCAAGGGAGCTGCAATCATAATTCTGTCAAGCAATCAGGGAGAAAAATAAGAATGCATTTACTTCTCCTGAAGTTAAAATTGTAAACACCTGTTCTTTCTACTGGAATTTATGTCAGAATTTCCATCTCTTTCTTTCTTGAAAGATACAACAAGATAGAGATTATGTCTTGTCCTGTGTTTTGTATAAGACCGTGTGTGTTGGCAACTCTCCATAAATATTGATGAGTGTAACAGAGGAGTTAACTGGGTTTGGTCCAGCAGTCAAAGAATAAATCCTCCACTAAACACACTGGGGTTTTCAAAGATCTGATTATATCACCTACAAATTCAGAACTTTGTTTTCCTCCCTGACTGTTTTTTTATCATGTTATTATATTTTATTATATTATTGCAAAGCCCTGACTGTTTAGAGTTCTGGCATCTTCTTTTTGGCTGGTCTCCCAAAATGACATATATAGGATACCCTGTTCCTCAGAGAACAGGCAAATAATATTCATGTAGTCCTACTCACTTTTCTGCTCACTCAAAATTTAGTAAGGGAAGGACTTTTCTAAGATAAATGTTAGTGTTCCCACTCTTCACGTCTCACCAAAAGAGGGGGATTTAATAAAAAAACATGTACACATCTGAAGCTTGGAGAAACAGCAGCACTTTTGTAAACTACATTTAAACATTTCAAATATTGATTTTTCCATTGTCGTCAAAGTGATCATTAAATCCACTATGCTTAAGTGTTCCTTTTCATGCAATTCAAATGGTCTGTATTTTCATTTGTTTACAACACATCTGTCAATTTTTCTCCTAGCAGATTGTTTCATTAGATAAGCAAGTCTATTTGCTTTCTTCACATGTTCCTGTTAATTGATATGAACTTTCTATAAAATAGGGATAAATAAATACAAGTTTTGTGGTTTTCTGTTATGTTTTCTTTCTTAGCATATAAAATTAATCTCAAAAACATGAAATAAAATTTGTGACCCTGCCGTACATATGCTAAGAAGGATACAATATTATTGAGGTTTTTAAAGTAATTGGTACGCTCCAGAAAGACAGCTTTTCTTCTTCACACATAATGTGATTCCACAATCATATAATCCTCAAGACACATGTGCTGCATTCAGTTCTTAAATCAGACACTGAAATCAATGGAAATTTTGGTCTGAGGCACAGAGGGCTGTTCATATTTCTCCATCTTCTCTACCCAAGTTTGTACACTGTCTTAAAGTTCATATTCTTTTTTAAAACCTGAATCACTAAGCAAATACATAAATTCAAAAGATTTACAGCCCATTGTGTACACTGGAGAATGCTAATATGGCGTAGAACAACTTTTTATACAGCTACTTTGAGAAGCCTATAATATATTGATCCACAACAAATACCTGCACAGATATATTTTTGTTACATATGAAAAAGAAAGGATTCCTAACTGCAATCAGACCTTGAGCATATATAGTAGCTCATTTCCTAAATTAAACTAATTCAGTTTCTACAACCTTCCACTCACAGCTAACATATCATCAGCGAGGGGTATGGAGTGCTAAACTATAAAATGCCAGGAGCTGTGGAAGGGGAGCTGGGATCATTAATTTTTCTCCTCAAATCTTAGAAATGAATATATTTTCTTTCTTTCTTTTCCACCGGATTTCAGATGTTGCTGTCGTAATTCTAACTGTACGTGAATTTCCTTGTCTGTAGTATGGTTTTAGTTCCTAAAACGCAGACTTCTAATGAAAATATTGACACAACCTTAACTGAAGTGATAGAAATAGTGCTATTATCTTGCCTTGAACAGAGGGATGCTATTACATAGATAAAACTTGTTAAATAACAAATAGACCCCATGTCTTTAATTTTGGAATGGGAGCAATACTGAGAAAAAAAAGAGAAAACATTTGTGAAGTTTTTTTGAACAGCAACCCAAAGTGATTAAGATGTCATTTTTCACTCTTTTACATAAAATTTAAAGTAAATTAGATCAAGCAGGTCTCATTTAACCTTCATCTGAAGTAGACATCACTTGGCATCTTGAAATCCTAAGATTTTTTTTTTCCCTTAATAAAATTTTTGTCACCCAATCAGTGAGTGGAATGAATTTCTTGTGACCTAGATATTCAGTCAGACATTTGAAATAAATATTAATTATTAAATAATTTTCTATTATAAAATTAAATATTAATACAGCTTTTTGTGAAATAAGTTTATTCATTTCTAGAACAAAAGGACTTTACCCAAAGAATGTCATGCCCTAAAAAATCCTCATCCAATCCTTACAATTCATTAGGCAGTTTTAACCAATTTTTGTGCGATGACAGAGCAGGTTGTTAGGGTTTGCTTTGATATTGAGTAAGAAATATTCTCCATATTCATTTTTGGAATTATACTACATTTGTTGTTTTATATTGAAATATTTTATATTTCCTTTGAAATCTCTCAAGTTACATGAATCTTATGAATTATATAGCTCTACCTCAAAATAGGTTTGTGTGTGATCCATAAATATCACCTAACAAAATAATGTTTCTATAACTGCCAATTAATTTTTTTGCCAAAGTTAACACTTTAAATCCAAGTAAATTATTGTATCTAACTAGCCAAAAAACTGTCAAGCTCTCCATTAACTGGGGTATAAAATTGTCTGACTTTCCATGCCGACAGGTTTGAAAGAAATTGCAGATAACTGAAGAGAAGCTAATTTAGCAGATGGTTAGACGTGCATGGTGAAAAGCTATATATATTTATGGATGTATATAAATATATTATTATTAATATTTTTCCAATTGGGAAGAACGGCTGACCCAGTTCTGCTTCTTCTTTAGGAAGCGCTCCTTTCCAGACTAAACACAGACTTTGGGTGGGGTTGTGGTGATTGTATGTATTGTACAGTGCATATTTTCCCAGGAAAACACAATCTTGCAGTGACTCTGGCTAGCCATGAAAGAGAAAGAGGGAGAGTTGTGGAGACGCCTCTGTGTGGAGGGCATTAGGACTGGATGAAGAGCCTCTTGGTGTGCTCCCTAAACTCTGGATTGTTTGTTTAGACAACAGGACAACTTTGGCACCTATGTGATCTCCCACACTTATTGCTCCTGTTATTATTTTCTCTGAGTGTTAAATTATGCAAAGAATTTTACCATGGCTATCTGCCTACTTACTGCCTGAGTTATGGAGGTAATTACAACAGGGTCAGTTCTTTTTCTTCTCTTTTTAACCATGGTGGTTCCTTTCAGCTTGCTTTCATAGGCATACAAACTAATACACTTTTGCAGAAAATTGATTGATTGCAGTCTGATCATTCTAGGTGTCATCTGGTGTTTCCACATAGCTGAGAATGAACAGTTTATGAAGTGCCAATTGCAGCCTCCAGCTAAAGAAAGGCTCCCCAGGGCTTCAGGAGGGCTCTGGCTGCTACCAGACTTTATAATTATTTCCCACACTTTTTTCTATCCTCTCCTCCTTGTCCTTTCCCTTGTCTCTAACCCCCACCGTCTAGGCAGGGTCACTGAACTTTAGTTTTATGTCAGTGGCATTTGGCTGTAGAAAGGATTAAAGGCCAAGAAGTGGTGAGATTAGGCGACAGTGCGGGAAACGGAGAGGGAAGGAATGAGAGCAGGCATGAGAGAAAAATGGCAAAACACAGGCCAGGCTTTACCTCTTCTTCTCAGTAGGTAACAGCCAACAATGGGGGCTGGATACAGGCCTGCTGGGCATGGGTAAGGTCCATAACAGAAAAGCAGCCTCTGCAGGAACTGGTATTACTGGAAGATTTAGTCCTACTCCTCTGTTCCTCACATGCAGCATGATGTTGTACCACTTGAGAGCGTTTCCCATGCCTGCAGGTTACAAAAGTGGAAGTTTATTACGGTAGAGAGAAGAAGTTGCACGCAGACAGAGAGAGGGTAAGGAACATGGTAAAGATAGACAGTGTACAAATGAAAGGGAAAATGACTCCAGATATGAGTTTCTTCACTCAGTAAGCCTTGAAGGCAAAAGGAGCACTTTTCTTCTCAATCCCTTGTGGCAGACAAACTACTTCAACCTCCCCAGGCACCTGGCTTCCAGGACAAAACTTTTCATCCTTGCAAAATAAAATGCAGTTCCCCCCACCCTTCAGTATGTGTGTGCAGGGAGTACACAGATGGGCTACTAACATTTGCAGCCATAAATAACTTAGAAGCTAGCTTTTAAAAACCACAGGTTAAAGGATAAGAGCTGCCATGACGCACACAGAGAGGCTGAGATCAGAGGAGCAGCTAAAAGGGGTCAGGAGAAACAATGAATCCCCTTGTTCTGAGTCATATTTATGAGTGCTCCATTGCACCTAAAGTTCATATTTATTGGCTAGGCCATGGGGTTTCCCCATTTGCTCATCTCTTAAAATAACACCCCTGGTTAAACTTTCCTATAAAACACAGAAATGCTATAGCAGGCAGACCTTGTCAACCCTGACAACTACATTATTTAAGTTTGTGGGTGGGGTACACCAAGCAGGAGCTGGTTTGTGTATTGTACTGAGTTATGAATTTGTTTCTATACAAAATATGATTGTAAACCAAGTAGAAAAGGAAAGGTTTTACAGATCAGCTCTCCACTCAGAACCTTCCCACTCTTATTGAAGGATGCTCCAAAAGGTGCATTTAAATGTTTAGTTTCCAGCTCTTTTTGAGCAACAGCTCTGGTGCAACAGATCAAGGACTTGACTTTATCAACCACAACTCAGTGGCATGTGTCATACCTTACCAAAATGTGGTTTTACTTTTTTTCCCCACTGTAATTCAGGGCAAACTGAGTCAACAATTATTAATGAGTCAGAACCTAGGAAACTAATCAGGACAGCTAGTGCTGGTACATGAAATATATCCATAGCTGGACAACAAGTGGCTTTGCAGAAGCAAAATTCCACCTAACTCTCTTTTTCAAGGAGAATCAGAAAGAGGAAGAAATTTGAACAGGTGAAATTTCTGTTAGGTTTATCTTTACCTTACTTAAGAATATTACTTATTCAGACCCCATGAGAACATAAGAGTCTTTTCCAACTTCAATGATTCTGTAATTATATCCCTTTGTGTCTATTAAATGAGATTATTGTTGTTTTAATTCAAAGGTATTTGATTGTAGTCAAATTAATTAATCTAAATTCTTATGCTCTGCTAAACTGTATCCCTATTCCAGAGTAACTATTATAAATTAAGAGCAATTTGGCTAAGCATATCCTTTTAAAAGATTCGTCTTTTAAAAGTGAAGGGGAAATACAGGTGGGGTATGTAACTACAATGTACTGCAAAATAATTTCAAAAATATATTGTGTTTGACTTTTACAATTGTGAATGGCACCATTTTTGGAGCCAGAGGTGTTAAATTCTGTTCTGGCAAAAAACAAAATTCTGGCAAAAAAATTTTGTTGTGTTCTGTTTTGGGACCAGAGAAAAAAGAAACAGCAGGGATGCTGAATAAGCAGGGACTCTGATTTTGGAGTAGCAGGCATATAGTGCCTGATGGACCTGGTGCCTGGAGCCATGCTATTCAAGTGGTGCAATTTGTAAAAACATTACCTGAGAAATTGAAAGAGTGGGAGAACAGTAGTGTGGATGATAATGCTATGGGAGCAAGTCCAAGCCCAGCATACAACCCCATGACAGCTGTAGTCTTTGTGGTGATTTATGATGGCAGAGATCCAGCAGGAACACAGCTTTGGGAAAGTTGTTCCCAAGGTTACCTCAGCTGGGATATCTGTCAGTAACTACAAGTCATAACATGCTAGTCATCCCAAAGGTTAATGTGCTGCTCCTGCCCAGGTTACCTTGCTGCTTCATATATGACATGTGTGCAAAAGCTTTGCAGTGAGTCTGTCCTGGCCCCCAACTAGCCTAAACCTGAAAGTCAGAGAGTGAAATGTATGAGCAGCCAAACAGGAAAAACTCGAAGAGCCTCAGATAGAGAATGAAAACAGTGTGTCTCTGTTTTCCAGTCCATAAAATGAGGATAGGCAAATATTTCTGTGTTCATTTTCATTTCTGTGCACTGTCATTCTTTAGCCTTGCAGAGAACTGGTATAGCTTTCTTCTTGCAAAGCCTCTTTTTACTCTGACTGTTCACTCTGTAAAATACTTTGTTCCCAAGAATCTCACACCACCTTCCATTTCATCATAGTGATCTCAAGTGTTATTTTAGAAAGGGCTAAAAAAAGTCCTTCTAAAAGGACAACAAGTATAGTGTTCTTCAAATAGACAGTTTACAAAATAATGAAAAAGAAACACTGGAATTTAAACACAAAAACTGAGATTTGTGTTCTGGTGCAATGAAGAGAGAATGTATGGATAGCTTACCTCGTTCTCAAAATTTAGGTTTGTGCCTCTCTGAGGCATGTGTGCACGCATATCAGTCTGTGTGCATGGTTTTGTATGTGTAATATAGAAAGCATGTAAATCTTTTCAGTTTTAGTCATTGGGATTTTTTCCCCCTTAAATCATAATATTCTTTCCCATCAATACTATGTGGCTTTACCAGCCCTGACCTTTCAAGCTGCCTGTTTGGACCAGTGTTTATCAGATGACTGTTTGACCTCCTTGTTAATTGTACTTAATTACATCCTGTTGTAACATTTTGAAATAAGGAGGAGAGTTTATGGATTTGCTCCAAAGACCTGAAGACTAAAACAGCAGCAGAATTCAGTGGTATGAGGTGCTGAGTAATCTCGTAGTTAGGTCAATAAGAGCTGTGGCTTGTCCAGTCGATTGCAAAATTGGATCCATGTAGGATCGTTGGTACTTCTGTCAATAAAATCACACAATTTTCTTTGTTCTGAGAAGGGCCTCTCCTCTCTGATTGACTGCTTCGATATTTCTCCAAAGAGATCAAGAAAGGAGTGACAGACCTATCAACAGTACTGTAAGGGCTGAAGTTCACATATGATGATATAAAAGCGACAACCCTCTGTTGCCACAAGTGGTTTCTCTGTGGTTTTCCAAAACTTCAGAGTTCCTTATGCTTCCATAGAATTGCCAGTTCCCATGAGCTTTTTGAGACCTATGTAATCTTTGCTATGAGATTTTCTGTGCATTGATGATTTCTGAGCACATCTAAGCTTTCATTAAAGAGCAGCAATTATCCCCTGTAGCTGCAACAAAACAAAAATTAAAGCAAATTAACATCCAGAAAGAGCTGCGATTCTTGAAAATGGGCACTCCAAAGGCTCAGAAAGCAACTTCAAATCCTTCTTATTTTAAAATGCTTTTCATATAGCCGATGGCTTTTGAAACACATAGCATTGAACATATTGCTTCTCACTAATGATGAAACATACATTTGCTTCCTCTACTGTTGTTGTTCCAAGCTCGCTTACCATAAATTTGATTTATAAGATTATAGTAAACTTGATTTCCTAAAATGAATGAAGAGAAAAGGAAATAGAAGCTATAACATTACTATTATGAAGTGAAGGTCCAGTCCCAAGACTTTAAGGAACACCAGGCAAAAAATATACCTTCAATTTTATTTTATTAAAACTCTGATAATTAGACTTATTGGGAATGAAGTGCCATGAAGAATTAATTGTCTATAGTGGTAAACTGCACATAATTATGGCATTATTGTAATGGTTTGTCATCCAATATGAGTCATATTCTAGATAAAAAAGACAAGTTACTTAGGTGAGCCTCTAGACTTACGCAGTACTGCCCACAGCTCACCGTGAACTGAACAGTATTGTGAAAGCTAAAAGTACTGTCTTTCCTGTAGCAAAGGGTTAACCTACAGTTCAACTAGACAAAATTACATTTACATAGTTAAATGTTTTTTATGTATTGATTTTAGTTACAAGCCTATATGATTTAAAATAAAACACAGAATTTGCTGAATGACATATTAAGATATTTGAAAGATCAGAATGTTCAAATCCCCTTTGGTGTTAAGCAATAGTAAGTAAATCTGAAATCACACAATGAGATATGATGACATTTAAGGAGGGCTGATTTCTTTTTCAGAATTTTGAGAGATAGTATAATGTGACACTATATAGTATGGTTTATCATGGTAATTTAAAATTAGGTACTATTTCAGAAAAAAGTTGGGGTTTTTTTCTGATTTCTTGGTTAGCTCCTTTTTTATATCCTATAGCTATACACTATGGGTCTTCAAAAAGTAATATTTTTTTTCATCACTTCTTAAACTATTGAATTAATAATCATGTTTAATGAGGCTGTATATCATAATGAGATCATATTTACAGGGAGAAACATTTTTACATATATCAATTTTTTAATGTAAGTAAACATATTTTAAATGTTGTTTTATTATATGTGTGTGTGTGTGTGTGTGAATATAAAATCCAGAGGTAGTTGATGCTGTGGAGTGAATTCTAAGTAGTTTGAGTTCATGTTGCAATTCACTGGATCAGAGTGGTGGGAGTAATGCCATTAAGATTAACAGCATATTGCCACCATTTTGGTTTCCCAGCAGCTGTGTTCTGCTTTCTCCATATTTTTATGTATTCCTTAGAAATGCAAAATACAAAGGATGTGCTTACTAGCATGTGTATGTATACAGGACAGGCCTTATGTAAAAGGGGTTCATCACAGGACTTGAATCAATATACAGGCACACACACGAACTAAAATCTTGGCTCCATGGGCACAGCTCCCAAACAAGTTCATCCTGTTTTTACATTACCATCCTGTTCATCCTGTGTTTACATTACCATCCGCTGCTGTACAGTAATGAAGTTTCTTTTACTAATATTATGTCACCTTGGGTCAGTGAGATTTACCACAAACTCCAGCAAACAATGCTGTTTCGGCTTGTCCACAGGTAGGGACCATGTTTTCATCAAAACGTAAATGAAACCATGTCCCCAAAAGAAGAGACTGTGATGCTTCCAGTTTTGGGAGATGAGCAGATGTTTTTTTTTTTACTTGATAAAAACCCAGGCTTATCCCTGACGATTAGGGCAGTTGTCACTTCTAGCCCTAGTGGAAACAAAAGTTTAGCACATACATGTACAAAGGCAAAGGTTGATCAGATGCTGTAAAATGGTGTTAAACCAAAAAGATTGCATTTGTAATAGCACTATATTGGTGGTCAGATTCCCACTCCCTGCTCATACCTATGCTCTGCTCAGAAAGACACCCAAGCGTTGTCTGAGACAAATGAGTTCAGCATATAGTACGTGCTTCAGATCATCTTTGCTGTTCCAGAGATGTGTCACACCTCTACAATCAGGCTGGTTATTGTGTTCATAAGTAACTGGGCAAGGAATGTGAGAAATGCAGTCCCAGGTGGAATAATACTGGAAATGCAGAAATTTTACAAACACGTCCACAGTCCTGGGCAACGAGGTGTAAGTGGCCCTGCCTGAGCCAGGGGATTGGAGCAGAGAACCTCCTAGGGTCCCTTCCAACCTCAGCCGTTCTGTGGCTGTGTGACAGAGTAACTACAAAGAATGAGGACCTTCTTCGTCTTTGTCATGGTTTGAGCAGGCCCAAAATCCAATTCTGATTCCTAGCCCCCCTCCCACAGTCTCAACCCCACGTGAGATGGGTTTTCCAGACAAACACACAAGACTCAATATGGGGGAAAGGAATATATTACAGGACTATACAAATAAATACTTATACTATAATACATTACATATTATCTTAACTCTATTTCTATCTCTACCATGACAATAATATTTACAATGGACCAAATCTCTTCTCCCTCCAAATAAAAGTCCAGGAGAGAAGAAGAAGAAAAGACTCTTTCCAGTCTCTCAGCAGCAGGTCTCTCTCTAGGCAGCAGGCTCTCTTCTTCTCTTCCAGGCAGCAGTAGTAGTTGCTGGCTCTCTGCCAGCACACACGAGGGGGTCTCCAAGCCCCTCGGCCCTCCGTCCTCAAAACGGGGGTCTTTCCGTGGACTGCTTGACCCCAGACACGGTTGCGCCACCACGGTCATATCACGAAGCACCGGGGTCTTCGTGACGGTCTGGTATCCTCAGGGGAAATCAAGCCCCTTCACAGAGCTTCCATGCTCTGACTCAAAGATGGCTACCAGCTTCTCTGAAGCTGCAGCAAGGAGGGGGGAAGCCCAAGGTCACCCCCTCCACACACATTCCTTGGCCGTTCTGCCTTATCTCTCAGGAGGCCGGAGCTTCTTAGCTCCTCTCTGTAGTGCATACTGCACTTTAGGACTCCTCTCAGTCCACCACCCCCTCCTCTTTCTCGGAGGGGTCTCTAGCGAGTTCGGAGGTTTTGGTTATCCAGTTCTTACCCCGAAACTCTGTTCCTGCTGCTGGCTCAGTCCTCTTTCAGGTGCTGCCTTTCTGCTTTCCTTTCTCCTCAGACATCTCTGTGTCTTCCACGCAGCATACCGGCCCCTGCTGCTCCTTTGGTTCTTATCAGTTGGCTCTTTGCCACTGCTCTTCGGACGCTGCTGTGTCTACTGCTGCTCCGTCTGCTCCCAGCGTCTCCCAAGGCTGCCTACCGGGAGAAATTCTCCCAGCTCTTAGCCACAGGCACTCAGCCCAGTTCTGAGTCCCTGCAGCCCCCAACCGGGGGCTGGGGGGGCAGAGCCCCCTAAGGGGCCGGAGCCCCAGCTCCTTGTGGCTCACCACAACATGGCCACCTCTTCTTCTAACAACAAGTACCACTGCTTCTTTTCCGGTCTCCAGAGATATGTTTATATTTTGCAGGAGCACTGATTGGGTCAAGCCCCAAGGGTCACCACCCCCTGGGGGTTACCACTTTCTGAGTTTCAGGGGGAAAAACCTGGCTCAAACCACTACAGTCTTATACTTGGGTATCAATCATTCTTACTTTTTTTTTTTCGGAGGGGAGTGATGATCTAGCATCAGACAATTGCTGAATGAACAGTGCTGTGTGTTCAAAGTGTCATGCTTTTTCCTTCTACTTTGGAAATTATTTTCTTGATTTTTATGTCATTTTTTGAGACTCCTGTGTCTCTCTCCCCAGGTCTGCCCAAAGTAATCTACTGTGAGGGATCACAACCCTCTGTCACATTACCTGGAGTTAATCTGAGTTCTTTCATGGCACAAATATTGTTTGTGAAGATTAGCTTTCCTTTCCTCTGGCAGTGCAGGCACAATGCCGCATGGCTAACCCAGCGATATTTTATTCTCTAACAGTCAGTGAGTTTCTTCCCTGAAAGAGGGTCAAATTCATTATTTGTAGTAAGTTTTAAACTTCTTTCAGGAAGAAAAAAAAGTCCAGAGTTTTTTTTCCTTCTTGTTGAGGGGACCTATTCCATATGAGCAGTTATATGGGGGTGAAATAATCTCTCTTTGTGAGAATAACTCATTATCAGATTAGACTGATGGAGCTGCAGAGGAAAGGGTGAGTTTTGAATCAGTATTAACAGGTTGTTAAAATCACAGCCAACTCCCAAACTGGCTGTTAAAACCTGCTGCCTGAAAGTGCCATTCCTCACCACCGCTGGCCAGTCTCCTGACTGCTCTTCCTCCACATCTTTCTCCTGTTTGCTTCCGGTGTAATGTCTGGGAGGGCCTGCCCCTGCTGTGCTTCTGGCTCTATTGCTCTGTTTCTCAGCACTACTTAGGGTCTCCTAGTTGGGTCCTTGGTGTTGGCCAACAGGAAGAATGCACAGGACAAACCTTCAAAACAAGTGGTAACAGTTTATAAAAGATGAAATTCCAGTCTCTACATTTTTAATTCTATGGTGATAACTCTGTCAGTACAGTGATTAGCCTGGTATGTGCTTGTGCAACCAAAATATAAATCTGAGGACCTCTGAACTCATTTGAGCTAAGCTGGCACACCAGCTAAGCACATAGCCTGTAAGCAGCTATTTTTTGTGAATGTAGTTAATATCCTGTCTATGATGTAGCCTAGCAAAATAATTTTTAATTTGTTATATGTAATGAAGCCTTTTTCTACTCTCTAAATGTGATGTTTTTGAGGGTTTCCTTCCTCATCCTTGTTACAGCTAGACTGTTTTTTGTGGAATGTTTGGTCAGTGTTAATGGGTATGGGTAATATTAAAGTACTCAGATGTGAGCACAGCCTAAGCAGAAAATACTGCCTATCCATTCGTACCCAGTCTGGTATGCAGACAAAACTTCTGTGGAAGTATTTCCAACAAATTCCACGTTAGAAAAATAGATGGAGTTTATTAGATGACATGTGAATGGTAAGTGGTAGAGTGACTTGCCACCGGTGGGTGGAAGAGAGCAGAGGGTTAATATAAGCAGGAACTAAGGAGATGTGGGAAGATAGACTGTGCTTTAATGTTCAGCTTTTCCTTCCCTGCCTGTTGCCCTATGATGATATATGCCCTTTCACCCTCCTCAGAAGTTATGTTCCATCTGTATACTTCTACAGTGTCAAAACAGTTATAACTTACACCTATTTTCTGACCATTGAATCCCAGAGGTATAACTTTTGTTTCTGTTCAGTTGCAGCTGAACCCAAGAGGGATCTTTTCTTCTGTCATTTGTTAACCTTGAGGTTGTGTTGATCTGACATTCTGACTTACACACACAGTCAGAAACCTGGCAATAATTGTTAGTTTTCTTTGTGATGATCTGATTATAGAAAAACAAAATTAAACATGGGAAAAAATGGAAGTCTATTGACAGATGGTGTCAAAATGTACTGGTTTTGCCAAAGGTGAGGCAAAATAGACATCGTTGAAAAAGCAGACAAAACTAGCAACCTGAGGCATGCCAGTGTAAGGATTAGCTAATTTATCTGTATGTATTTGATTTATCGTGATGTATTATTTCAGAACTACATGATGAAACTTTGATCTGATCTATTCTTTCATATAAAGATTTATCTATGATGAAACTGATAATAACTGAAAATCTATCAGATTTAGGTTAACATAAGTATTTGTGATTGGAGTGCCTTTGTAATAATAGTGACTCAAAATAATGAAGAAACCACAGGGTCCTTACTTACTAAAAATGAAAAAGCACATATGTGCAGTTGTATTTTTCTGTGCTTTATGCTACAGCTGAACAACTGGAGTGAAAGTTTTGCATTTGGGAGGTTGAAGGATACAGTGCATTACACTTTTGAAATCATCAGAAAAAGTAGATTGTGAGGAATTGTTTAACCAACTATCTTTTATGTCTTATATATTCACTTCCAAAACTCTATCTCTTTGTTCTAGTTACACTGGCCATGTTCAAACCAGCATAAGAAAAGCTGGATGTTGCTTTTCCACTTATTTTGAATCAACAACTGAAAGCCTTCCAGCATTTAATTATTACTGGAGCAGCTGCAGTGCAGCACTTGTTTTGACTTGTTGAGCAAGTGCACTTAACTTGGAAGAAGAGTAAATTGAATGAATAACACATGTTTAGCTATGAAATTTTCAGCAAAACACTGGCTATTGAATGAAGACCAGCAATTTCATTAAAACATCTATTTTATTCAATTTTTTAATGTAAAGTAACAAGAAGGTATCATGGGTAATCTCACAGTGTACAGATCACCTGGGAGATTACGTGTGAGAAAGCCAAGCACAGTTATGCCTCTTTGATTGAGGTATTTCTTTAGGTCTCTGTTTATAAAAGTTGCTGGCAGGTACTGTTATGTGGTTGCTGGGAACTCTTTCCTTCTCAGAGGGAACGCTGAAAGCTTTTAATTAACTGAGTTCTAATTCTTAAAATAATTCACAGAAAAAAGGAAACTTATCCTTTTAAATATTCACTTTTATTCTACTATCGGTTTGTAATTTTCATTATTTACCAAGTTGCTGCCTACCACTTACTAAAGTTGAATACATTGCATGTACATTTGAAGAGGATTAGAAAGTAAAAATCACAGAATTTCAAAGTCTGCCTTAGTAATTAGTGTTTTACACTATTTTGAGTTTTTCAAAAGTGTTTTTTTTAGTTGGTAAGAATCTATCAGGTCTTTATTACTACAACAACAAAATGAAGAAATTAATATTTTAATACTAGATCTGTGCTCTCAAAAGATGTAATACTAAATGCTTGGTTAAGACACATGAATATTCTAACTTATTTTTTAATAAAGTATGGGGTATTGAAATGCATTTCTTTGAAGGTTAAAGAAAGAAAATAAGTGCACTATGTGCTTGGAAAAAGGACAGGCAATTTTTTTTTTGTTGGCTTGATTTTTTATTATGCTTTTTCTTTTTATTCTTGCTTTAGATTCTGTTGCAGTTGTGGAAGGGTTTTTTCATTGAATTTATCTTGATTTGAATTACTTTGCAATTGATACAGGTCAGTAATTCTGTTCAATTATGGAAGGCATGTTCTACCATCAAACGTCTTGATTCAGTAAACAATATTTCATTTATTAAAACTGTCACTAACTGCACAGTATTTCATCAAACGATTTTCAAACTGTCCCTAATTTAGTTAATCAGAATAGGCAACTGTTGCTCATTGATGTCAGTAGCTGACCTGCAAATAAAGAATTTAGTGAAATAACTAACTTTACAGCAGTGTAACGAGCTTCAGAATATGACTGATCAAACTTTCTGCTTTGTGTTTTAATAAGAAAGTATATTTTATGTTAAAGTAATTTATATCATTCTTTCAAAACCACATCTGTAAATCTATAATTACTTTAAATACAACCAATATAATAATTATAATAAATAAAAAGAAACTCAAATATACAGTACTGCAGTAAAGCAGTTCTTAAGAAACAGAACTGTTGCAAGGGAAAGAAAGAAAAATTTCTGCAGACTTGCCCTTTCTAATTAAGCAAAATCCCCACTGATTATGGAAATGGTTTTGCTTCAGTTGGAGGGGGATCAGAATGTGGATTAAGTTTCTGACAATGACTTTTTTTGTCTAAGATAAGGTATGTGTGGAATGTAATTTTGGAGACCTATTTTCAACCCCTGCCTACATTTTTTATGTAAGGTATCACAGAATCATAGAATCATTTATGTTGGAAAAGGCCTTTAATATAATTGACTCCATTCTGCCAGTGATGCTGGGCTTGGAGACAGGTATTGATCAGTTGGCTCTTCCTGTTTCTTCCCTCATCATTCCCTGCTACTGGAAGGACAGAGGAGAGCACTGCTTGTGCTCCTGATCCCTTAACCAGTCATCCCAGGGCTCTGAAGTCTCTCCTGATTGCTCTTTTTGTTGCATCTTCATCATTGGCCACCAGAAAAATAAATAATGGATATTAATCTGAGGGCAGTACCAGAGTAAGAAGCTTTATCATCACATCTCTAACTCTTTAAGTCTTCGAGACTTCATAGGGAGTCTCCTATGACAGTGACCTACTTTTTTTCTTTATGGAATCAGTTTTGATGCAAAGTGTAGACTGACTTAACCTTGGCAGCACCTCCAAGCTAGATGGACCATCATCCTCATTGTTGTTCAGTTCCACTTGCAGAGTATCACACCTACTGTGCCCAGGCAGCTGCAGGGGTGGTCACCAGAGGAGATGGTGCGCTGGGCAGGAACTTTTTGCCATTGCCCCCTATCTCTTCAGTTGCTGTGTTCAGCCAGTTGGATAGAGGGTAGGGAATCTTCCTTATCATACATTCTGTTGTGCCTGTCCCAGGGAAGGCAGGGTGCAATTCCAGTAGTCTGCCTCACTCTCTCACTCTCCCTGATACTACTCAATCTACTTTACCTCTTTCAGGTGCTCTATCAGTGAGCACAGGAGTTCCTCTACCTGGGCACACATCCCACAGGGGTGCCCACTGCTGCCCTCCGGTACAGGTGCAAGAGCAGGGCACACCCTCCAGCTGATACCAGGGCAACAGAGAATTTCCACTGGAGCTCGCTCTGGGCAGCTGCCTCCATCATGATGAGTGCAGAGTTTAGAGAGGTCATGGCTCTCTGTTGGCCAGGATAATGACACTGACAAATTATTCTCTGAGGAACTAAGAGACACTTCCAAATCAACTGCCTTTGTCCTTGTGGAGGTCTTCAAATTGCCAGAAATTAACTGGGAGTGTCACACAGCTGGTACAACCCTGGCCAGAAGATTCCTAAAAAACCTGGAAGACAACTATATGAAAAAGATCCTAAGGGAGCCAACTTGGAAAGATGCCCTCCTTGATCTGCTGCTTGTCAACAGAGTGGATCTTGTGAGCGAAGTGGACACTGGTGGCTGTCTTGGCCAGAGTGACCACAAAGTGATCGAGTTTAAAATCTCTGTTAACGGGAGGAAAAGTGCCAACTCTGGACATGAGAAGAGCAGACTTCAGGCTGCTCAGGGAATTAGTAAGGTCCTAAGGTCCCCTGGGAGAATGCTTTTGCAGATGCTGGGGTCCATCAGTGCTGGTCGCTTTTTAAACATCACCTCCATGGGGCACAGGAGCAGGCAATTCCCATATGTCACAAGTCAAGCAGATGAGACAGAAGGCCAACTTGGCTGACCAGGGATCTTCTCTTGGAAATAAGGCAAAAAAGGAAGATGTATGTCCAGTGGAAGCAAAGTTAAGGGACATGAGAAGAACAGAGAAATTCCACTTACTGCTGTAGGAAGAAAATTTGAGCGGCAAAGCTCAACTGGAGCTGAAGCTGGCCAGAAATGTTAGGGACAATAAAAAGAGTTTTTTCAAATATATTAATGGCAATAGGCAGTATAGAAATATCATTGGCCTGTTACAGGATGAGGATGGTCACCTCACAAACAGGGACAGAGACAAGGCAAAGGTGTTTAATACTTTCTTTGCCTTTGTCTTCAACATGGATGATGGACCAAGGGGGTCTCAGTGCCCTGAGCTGGAGGACCATGACTGTGAGAATGATAAACTCCCAGTCAACCCTGAAATTGTGCAGGATGTGCTGCTTCAGTTTGATCCCTACAAATCTATGGGGCCAGAATCCTCAAAGAGCTGGCTGATGTCATTGCAAAACCTCTCCTGATGATTTTTGAGTTGTTTTGGGAATCCAGAGATGTCCCAGCTGACTGGAAGATGGTGAACATTGTCCCAGTTTTCAAGAAGGAGGAAACTACAGGCTTGTCATCTCACTTTAGTGCCTGGTAAAGTTATGGAGAAGATTATTTTGGGAGGTACTGAAAAACACCTGAAAGACAATGCAGTTGTTGGTCACAGCCTTCATGAGAGGAAAGTCCTACTTATCAAACCTGATTTCCTTTTATGACAGTAACCCACCTAGTTGGCCAAGGGAAGCCAGTTGATGTCACCTTTTTGGATTTCAGTAAAGCTTTCAAGACTCTCTCTCACCGTATCCTTCTGAACAAAATGTCCTACACACAGCTGGATGAACACATCATGCGGTGAGTGAGCAATTGGCTCACAGGTCAAGCACAGAGAGTAATAATGAATGGGGTAATATCAGACTGGTGACCTGTCACTAATGGGGTTCCACAGGGCTCCATCTTGGGCCCTGTGCCCTTCAACATCTTCATAAACTACTTGGATGCTGGACTGGAAGGGATACTAAGCAAGTTTGCAGATGATACAAAACTGGGAAGAGTTGTTGATTCCCTCAAAGGCAGGGAGGCCCTGCAGAGAGACCTTGACAAATTAGAGGACTGGGCAATCACCAACCATATGAAGTTCAACAAAGGGAAGCCGTATGAGGAGTAGCTGAGGTTGCTTGGTCTGTTCAGCCTGGAGGAGACTGAGGGGAGACTTCATTGCAGTCCACAACTTCCTTGTGAGGGGAAGATGAAGGGCAGGCATTGATCTCTTCCCTGAAAGAACTCGAGGGAACAGCCTAAAGTTGTGTCAGGGGAGGTTTAGTTTGGATAATTGAAAAAGGTTCTTCACCCAGAGGGTGGTTGGGCACTGGAACAGGCTCCCAGGGAAGCAGTCACAGCACCAAGCCTGACAGAGTTCAAGAGGTGTTTGGACAATACTCTCAGCCACATGGTGTGACTCTTGGGGTCTGTACAGGCCCTGTACAGGGCCAGGAGCTGGACTTGATGATCCTTGTGGATCCCTTCCAACTCAGCATATTCTGTGATTCTGTGATCCTTATATGGCTGATCAGAGATGACTTCCCAAAAGATCTCAGTTCTGAAAGGTAAATTCTGAACTTCCCCAAGAAACACGGACATACACAACTGAAACCTGTGCAATGAATTTTCCCACCTCAGCCTGAGGAGGCAGATGGGGAGGGAAAAGAAGGATTATTAATTGCAAATCACCCCCTTTCCCTTACTACTGGCTACAGAATATGCAGGGGAGCACCAACCCTCTCTCACTCTCCTGATGAAAATGAGTAAAAAGAAATATAAAATACTTGGTACTAAAAGAAGAACAAGCAATGGGGAATAATAACTCTGAAGTTTTGTAGTTAAAACACTTAGCTGAATGATTATCTGGTAAATGTCTAATGTCAAATGAATTTAAAAAATCAGATGTGGGAACAAAAACTTACTTAATTCTCATTTTTTCCATCATCCCCTGCATTTTTTCTGAGCAATGGTCCAGGATGTTCCACTGCTGGGCTACTCAGCATACCGACAGTTAGGATATGGTCATCGAAATCAGCTGATAAAGATTGAAATGTCCTTTGACTGAACAAGAGCTATCACTTAGTCCAATTCTCTGGAGCTGCAGAGGACTAAAGGGGAAATGTAGATAAACTCCTCTGTTTTGCTTACTGGCTGGTACGAGACAGTTGACCTTTAACAAACAGAATTGTCTCTCCACTGACTGTATTAGGCAGCTGTCTCTGGTGTCCAAAACAATGCTTGAAGGACAGGTGACTATTTTTAACAATTTCAATGTCTAACTCAAAATAGATTTCCTGAGTCCAGATCAGGATTCTTACCCTTCTATAAAACCTAGTAAATCAATAGTGCTTAGACAAGTAGAATCATAGTCTGCTGCTTTTTTTCTTTCAATCACTGATTTGGGAAGGTATTTTTCTTCCCACTTGGACTTCAAAAGTTCACTTGATTTAAAACCTTTTTTAGAAGACTGTAGTACTTATTCAAAGGCCAATAGGCAGAATGAAAAGGCTACCACTTACTTCAATATTAATTAGATTTTATGTTTTTAGGACTTCCAGAGTAAAAAAGATGAAAGATATGCTTGCCAAGATAAACTTAATCTGATTTTCTAAGTTGATATTCATTTTCTACAATCTAAAAGCCTGAAAAGTTACAAAGCTTTAAAATGTATATTTCAGAGTCTGTTATCTAGTCTCTTCAACTGAGTGACATTCTGAGGAACATACTTCTTAACTTCTTTCAGATGCACTTCATTAAATATTTACACCTAGTATAGCTGTTTTATTTTGGTGGGGTTTTTATCCATATGCTTTTCTAGAATCACTTTCCTCCTACCCACATACTCTACAAAATATGTGCTGCCTTATTTTGTAAAAAGTGAGTCACTTTAAACAGTCTAATTTATGCTACTAGAATTTGAATGTTGGAGAGAAGAGCAAGAATGAGGTAAACGCTATTTGATGTCTGTCTTTTCACAGTAGCACAATAGCTAATTCCTTGGGCCTCTGACCTTTTAGTGTCCTGTAACAGAGTACTTGCATTAATCTGTATCTTATCTGTCACCTACCACATTTGATATTTCCAGTCTCTGCTTTCAATTATCAGTCATTAGAGGCAGCACTGAGTAATTTCAGGAGAAAACGCCTGGAACCTTTGACCTGTTTTGGTCAGATAACCACAAGTGTTCACTGTAGATAAACTATCATTTAATTATATTCAAGATGTAAATGAGTGTCGTTTGTAGTGTATCAGCTTACTGTAACCTTTATCACCTTGAAGTGATTAAAACTGACTGGTTTACTTAGTATTTATACAAAGAATTTCGAGTCAAACAGTGAAATTCAGTGAGATTAGTGTAAATGGCCCTTTATAGTTACACAGGTCTGTAAGACCCTCCATTTTGCCCTGGCAGGTATAGTTAGTAGTTAAACAGTGGCATTAAGTTGATTAGTGAAGCTTCACTATTTGTGAATCCAGTTGGGATTCTGAGATCTTATATTGTAAAATCAGCATATTACAGCATATGGTTGTTTTGTTATTGATTTGCCAAAGCAGCTTTCACTTTCCCCATGTGTCACATACCAATATCTTCAGGAAAAGAGAAACATATATCAGTGGGGAGGAAAAACAAGCCTAACAGTTCCTCATGCACTATGACCTAAACTCATTGCTAGCACTTTTTACGCTTTTTAAGCTCAGTCAACATAATCAGACCTTTATAGTGGAATTGGTAAAATACTGATTACTTGTTATACTGTCCATCCATATATGTGCTTTGGGTGGCTTTAGGTAGTTCTTTTTTTCTTAAATTACGAATGTATTGTTAATGAAAATCAGTGCATGATATTTTTCTCTCGTTGTAAAAGAAGACCTTTTTTCCAAAATACCTTTTTTGTATAAACTTGACTTCTTTCTTCTTAGAGTTGGACTTAGTGTTAAAACAGTATGAACATTTCATCAGTTTGCCACGTGGGTGGAAAATATCATTCTTTCCCATTTTACACACAGGTGTTCGTGATATTCCCCTGAGCCATGATTTGTCTGATGTAACCATAGTGCTGCATATATTAGTTTCAGGTGGTATAAAAATACCATTTTTAAAAGTTGATGCTAAGAAACCTGAGCAATCAGAGCAAATGAAGAATTTTGTTGTAATCAGCATTAACCCTAATATTCTAGTTATTTTTACTTAGAAAAATTGTATTCCTCTAATGATTAAAAAAATACCTACTGATTTTCTGGTCAATTGGTTTTTAGAGTCTGTAATCGGTCCCACAGAGATGCATTTTGGCAGATGAACTGAGCAGGGCTGGAATGACATGAAAACACTCTGGAAGTACTCAATACTTAAAAATCTTAACCTGTATTTTTCAGGCTGCCAGGGTTGAAAAGCTCTCGCCTGTGAAATAAAAATACTTGAGACATGGTACCTCCCTGCACTTCATGCCATTTCAGCAGGACAAAGGATCTTAGAGGTTCTTTACTGAGCATTCACAGTCTTCCCTGAAAAAGCATTTATTAACTGCAGAGGGGATCAAGATTTGTGTATTATTTTCAGTATTAAAATACTCAATATCATTAAATAACATTTTTCTTTTTTAACTTGGCTATCATTCTAACCACTAGTCATTATTGCAACATCACCACCACCATCACTGCTATTTTACAGCTTATTATATAAGATTTTAATTTGTCTACATCTGTAAAAAATTTTTTTTGCTCAGTACATTGGCTAACAGAAATTTGCAGTTAGAGTTTCTGGCTTTATTGCGGAGAGTGGGATCTCCTCGGACCCAAGGTTTTTCTTGGTGTTCAGTGCCTGTTTCCTACAACCCTTCATTTCTACAGGCAAAGTCCTGGCCTTCCTATAAAGGGTGTCTCCACCCAAGGAAATTTTTAACTTATGTCCCTTCCAGATGACAGTGCTGTGTCTTCCTTGGGTATACAGGGAAACACAGATAAGTATTATCTGTGTGAGTTGTAATAATTAATTTCAGGCCCATGAGGAAGTGGCTATCAATATTCTTTGAGCAGTCATGAATGGTCCTGAGAGAACCCCACCAATGCAACTGAAGGGTATTTTACAGGTTTGTGTCCAAACTATATCATACAGGGAGAGAACTGCTGTTTCTAAACTAATGTTACTAATTAGAAAGTACTTAGTAGAAACTAGACAAAAGGAAACCTCAAATCCAAATAACAATAAATCAGACCAGGATTAGTGGCATTTAAATTTTTATTGTGGCATTATTTATGTAGTGGCATTAGGCGCTTTTATTCAGTGTCTAATTCTTCAGTGTTTACTCATAGTGTGTAGTGCTTAGTCACACATGCATATGGGGTTGCTACATTGTCTGTCTTTAATATAGTCTCATTTGAAGATTATTGACGTATCTGTTCCACGTCAATTTTGAAATGCTCAGTTGTAACCTTAGAAAATTGCAGCAGACTCTTTGCACTAGAAAAAAGCCTCTTGGCTCAGTGCTTTTGCATATGCTAATCTCTGCCAAGTTCTCTCTGAAATGAAAGGCTTTACATGGACATTTAAAAAAAAAAAGCAACAACTCCCAAACCTCAAGTCAGATCTCTGTATATATCTCACAGTTTAGAACTGGTCAGTGGAGCTGCTAAACAGACTGTATCCTGTTTCTCTTCAGCAGCAGCCCATTCATCTTCAGGTACAGAGCAGCCAGTTCACATGCTTCCACCTCTTTTCTGTTTTACTTTTGCGACATAGTGTTCCATGGCAAACCCAAGTAAGCTAAATATGCACTTGCGCCAAGTAAACCTCACAGTTAACAGACAATTTTCCTTTTGTCAGCCAGGAGAAAGTCAATTTTCACTGAAGATAAAGTGTTCTTATATCCTATATATTTTATTTTTGGTGGTTTTTAAGGCAACACAGATTTGTACATTAGAAAGAAAAAGCTAATAAAAACAAAGAGAGTTTACATTTTTGGAAGGGTGAAAGGGAAGCACACTGTAAAGGACTACTATATGACCACAGGTGACTTAACTAGTAACTACTGCTCTGAAAATAATGTTAAATACTTTTCCTTCAATAGCTCTCACTTTATTATGTCTGTAACCGTACTCTTATATGGCAAGCCCAAAATGATATTTTCTTTTTCTTTTAGTGCATTTGTATTTTGTAAGACAACACATACTTTATAATAAACAGATATGCAGATTTATATATAAATTATATAATTATATGTATCTACATGCAAACACATGCACACTGTATACATAGACAAAACTTCTTGGGAGGCACATATATATGAGCATATAAGTATAAATATACATAAATATTTTAATAATTTACACATTATTTGTACATGTAGCATTTAGTAATCCAAATGAGAGCTTTTTCAGAACTGACATTGTTCCTCCCTCAGATCTGAGGAATAAAATGAAATAAAAGAGCAGAGGGTACAGCATTTAGTGGAGCTGGGTGCAGCCATAAATGTTTAGCTGGTTATCTAAACCAAATCCCAGCTCTGAGTTTTAGGTTTGTCCACCATGAGTAAAATGAAACACCTATCTCACGAGGCAGGTAGAACTTCTCCAGAAGAGAGAAATTCTGTCTTCTGGTGGAGCGCAGCTTCTTCAAAGGTCAGTGATATGTTGTATACTGTGGGAGTGGAAACCCTGGGTCATTTTCCATTCCACATCCTTAAAATCTTAAGTATTAATCCCATAAGGTGTTCATCAGCCAGTATTGTGGCCTGTAGTTTCTGTTGACACATCAAAACATATATTCCATTGCAAAAGTTGCTCCTAACTCAGAGTCAGAATGGCAGCAGATAGCGGAATTAGACCCAAACCAGTTATAAACTCAAGTAAATTAAAATCCTCTATTTACTCCCTCTTACATTCTGTAGAATTCTGAATTAGGCAATAATGAGGTTTACTTTTTAACTTTAAATTGTGGCAGTGTCATAAGCAGTGAAAGCCTGCATCTGCCCACCCAGATTTGAGGGGACTTCTCAAGCCAGGACTACGCTTCCTATGCTGCTGAGATGTCAGAACCACTCAGCCCTGGCTCATGGCTCCTTCTTCTGACACTGGCAAGATGACATGTATGCCATTAGAGTACAACTTGTGTTAATTTATATGACTTAACTGCTTTTTAAATATATAGTTGTTGCAGTACACTTTAGTACCACTTTAAAATTTATTATGTTAAACGGAAATGAACAGCATTCCTCTCATCTGCCTGGTTATTAGTGGCAATTAGTGTTTTCCAAAGTCATCTATAGCTCTGACATTGCTACTGCTGTGCTTATGACTACACTGAAGTCCTAAATCCTTTCACAGCTTTTAGTTTGTCCATATTTCTAGTTACTTTACAACATGCCCCCTTTCAGCCTTTTCTTTATATTCTTTCCACTCCAGCTTCTGGAATTTATATAAAAGCCACCAAGGTTTTTTTTCTTTTGAACTGAAGACACTGGGCTGGTGGAATTTCCTTTAACTGGAAGTATGTCTGGGCTTGTGGTTTTATTATTTGCACAGTTTTATATTGTCATGTTTGTTTACTCCCAAGCAGAAGGAACGCTCCATTAATCATGGGAAATGGGCATTCCTTTCACGTCTTTAATTTACACTGAACTCTTTTTCTCACAGTTGAAAGGGACAAGGACTTCTCCCACCAGCGAAGGCACTATAAAGAGTTTCGCTTTGACCTTACTCAGATCCCGCATGGAGAGGCAGTGACAGCAGCCGAGTTCCGAATATACAAAGATCGAAGCAACAGCCGCTTTGAGAATGAAACCATTCAGATTAGCATATATCAGATCATCAAGGAGTATCCAAACAGGTACCCGCTTGGCATGAAGACATAACATGTGGAATACCATCTCATGTGTTTCTTAAGTAGGGAGACAATAATTGATCATGAGCGTACACCTAGTAAGGCATTATTGTTATCACTGTGGCTTGTGCAATATTAATTCCTAGGCAACAACAACAAACACTGAGAAAGAATTAAAATGATCTTAAATGTAATTTATTCCAGGTTTATGTCCAAGCTCACCAAATAGTCTGCCCATGAAAAGAGTGGGTGAGGGTTCTTTTCTTTGAACAGGAAATATGGGTGTCTGACAGGGCTCTGCAATCCCAAACACAGTACCTGCTATGCTTTTAGGCAAGAAGTGGCCAGGGTTCAGGGTTTCCAAGTTGCAAACTAAAGATTATGCTCTAGTCTCGAGCATTTTCCTGTCTCTGTGGCATCATGGCTACTGAAATGTGTGTGTGTTTAAATCCCTTGGAGTTTGCTGAAATTCCAGGCTTTGGGAGTGAAGTTTTCTATTTTTCCTAAGGAAGCATGTACAGCACAGCCCGTGGTAGGCTAACTTTCCTACGCAGCCCTGCCAATGTACTCCTACCCAGACTTTTTCTCATGGTGAATGTGAATATAGTCCACGATTTGATGGCAGCTAGCCACTAATGTAAGTAAACCTCAAGGGTTCTTTCCACATTAGGGAATCTTCAAGTGGCATTAAGATAGAAAAGCAGCTTTCTGAAATGAGGTGTGAGGTAAAATAGCATCACCAGGATGGCCTATTACATTTTGATCTGATCAAAAACTGTTCTGGGTTTCAAGGAACATACAGATGGTTTATTCCACCTTTACTTCCTTGAATGACCCAGGACATGTGGAGCTTCTCAGACGCTCTGCCTGCAGCCTCTTTGCTGAAATTCTTGACCGTGGTAGCATTTCTCCTGTAGACAACTGGTAATTTGGGACTAGATACTAAACTTAAACAGCCTCCATAAAGGTAAAGCAAATCAGCTGTATTCTGCCTGAATGTGTTGACTGTTGCATTTCAGGCTATTTATGACATAACGACTAACTTTTTTATTATGTGTTGTGGGCAATCTTTTAAATATAATTTTTTTTTAAATTACAGACAACATATGCAGCTGTTTTAAGTGTGACAGTTTTTTTCTTTTCACAGAATAATAGAGAATTTTAAAATTAAAAATGCCACAAAACGGGATGAGAAGTTTGAGGTAATGACATGACCTAATGGGAGAACCCTGATCCCAGAGCTCTCACTGCCCTCTCAGGGGTCAAGTTTTTACCCTATGTTTGTATCAATTGTAAAAGAAGTTATTTTTTTTCCCTGACAAATACTTTGGATTTCTGTAGTAAATTGCTGTTATGTAGGCTAAATCATTAGCATTGGTACAGAGACACTTTCTCTATGTATTTTCAAGGATCAGTTCTGGTTTTCTCTGGGTATCCACAACTCATTTTAGTTTCATGTGCAGAGTTAATGGGTAAGAGCATTCGGCCTGGTTTGAGTCTATTATCTTGGCCAATGCCAAAGACACTTTGATGTGAGTATCTGCTGCACTGCAAAGTGGTAATGTCACCCTGAGGAGAGATCCACAGGGGAAATTTGTCCTTCAGCAGAATTTCTGGACTGTGGTAGTAATAGTGCCTTATTCTGATTTGACATGTGAGACACTGTACATCCTGGCTTTTGAGAACATTTCATATCAGTCCCAGCAAAACTTGGAATAGAAAGAATCTATATGAGAAAACAATTATGTATTCTAGGAGGAGAGAACTGTGAAATTATATCATTGTGATATTTTAATATTTTCCAAGCAATTTTACAGTTTTCTATTAAATCTACTGAGTGATACAAAAATATTTATAAATAAACATCTCAAAGACTATTACAGTCAGAATTAAACTTTTCCACTTTAAAATTCTGATAAAGTGCTTATTAGAGAAAAAAGCTGGCATTTAAGACTCCAGAGAGTACTATTTATGAGCTTGTGATACGTTGTTAATTTGTTCAGTGCTTGTAGAGTAGATCAGGTTCTTTGGCATTGTAACATTTTCTTCATGTTAGCTCCAGAGGGGGAATGCAATTGTTTTCTCCTTGTGTGGTCATTAGCACAGTTCTAGAATGGAAGTGATAAAAGACCAGCAAAAGATTATCCTTTAACAGAAGAAAAAAAAATGGTGACTTGAAAGAAAGCCCCTTCAATTCCTTTTTTACAAACAATCTTCCTTTATAATTTTTGAGCTCTTTAATCTGATTCTGCAGATATATCTTACATATACATGTAAGTAAACATATGTTTGTCATTGTTTGTCATTATTTGGCTTTATTTTCCTCAGTGTTGAGCAACCACAGCTTCAAGGGATAAAGATGATGCTGTTTTCAGTATCAGACATTTTAGGTGCATTTACGGTGTTTAATCTAGATAAGACAGTAACTTTCTTAGTTGTCATTGCAATTAAACACCATAAAAATACAGTGACAGGATCACAGGCATTTTAAACCCACTTTTAGACACAAAGCCTACTATTTCTGTCTGTCTTTCCTATTTAAGCATATAGTCATTCTGTCTGTAAAGCAACAATACGATTCCCAGATCTGTGTAAGCCAAGACTGTCTTTAGTTGACTTGTACAGTTAAAATTTAAAATAAAACATTTGGTTTTGTATCTTATTGTTTTGATTACTATTTATGGAAGAAAATAAATAGGTTTCTATACCTATAGATTTAGATTTAAAAGATTAAATGGTGAAAACAGTTTTTAATAATGCTTCCTGCTTCATAGAAGCATGTACAACGAAACTGATGAGAGTTAAATATCTTGGGTTTAGTGTGGTCATTGTAGCAAATTATTTGCAATACAGATGTTGTTCTGGAACTAATTTTGTTAGGAGATATGTGAAAACAAAACAAATAAATGACCCATGGTAAAAATTTAGTAACACAATTATAATAACTTCTCTGAGCAACCCTTCTCAATTATGGGGAGATTTCATGGGAAAAAATTTAAGACTATACCAGGGAACTGAGGGTTAAAATGTAATAATTACTTTATTAATAGATACATAATCTCTGCTTTGATATAGAGATATTTTCTAAAAATCAGCGCTAATAGGAAATTATCTGAACTGTCATCTATTCATGTTTTGTCATAGCATACAGCTGCTGTCATATGTCATTAACAACAGATCATTTTAGCAATGCTATGCCTTTGAATTTTAGTTGAAATTGGAACGAGGTTTTGACATATTTTGTCTTTTACACTGAAAGGTTTGCAAAAGTTAATCTTCCTAAGACATTCTAACGGTGAAAAATGAATTCTTTATATACAGCCTCAATTATATATTTTGTGTATTTCTATCAGGAAGCTGGATTTTTCAGATTTTCCATAGCTGTAATTTTTACATGCTGAGACTCATTTCAGAAAGGCCTCTTAGGGAAAATACCTTTATTATACATAACAATTACTTGTTAGCTACAGCACATGCTGTACTGTGTCATGATGAGGATATGTCAAAGAATTATTCATTTAGACTTCAAGAAGTTATTGCCAGCAAGAAAATTAAGGACAAAAAATAACAATATTTGAATGCCTTAACTCTCCATTTTCTTTAACTTAGGGATGCAGACTTGTTCCTGTTAGACACAAGAAAGGCTCAAGCTTCTGATGTGGGCTGGTTTGTCTTTGACATTACTGTGACCAGCAATCACTGGGTGATTAATCCACTGAACAATCTGGGTTTGCAACTCTGCGCTGAAACAGGGGATGGTAAGATTGAAACTGTAGATTATAACACCCTATATGCTATTGTCATATCTTGCTAAGAATCTTTTCTGGATGGGTGTTTTGTGTTTTTTTAACTTGACTGGGTGACAATTCACTGAAAGCTTATAAGCAAAGAACAAAAGTCTTATCTTGCTGTAGTTATGGTCTGCAAACTTCCTATTATTCTTAATTCTGGACAATATGGCAATTATAAATCTAACTGAATCAAGTGAAATTAAATGAGGTTTGGGATGAAAGTTCCTACATATAAAATAAAGTTCCATTTTAATGTTCTTCCACTTTCCTCAGGAAACTGAGGCAGATTTGCCGAATCTTTGTTTTAGAAAGTTTCTAAAGAATTTTCTGGAATGAAGAATGGAAAAAGTTACAAAATAACCTCAGGACAGTTCAGAAGGTATCTCATAGCTGCTGATACTGATTTGGAGAAAGGTTAGCAATAGGGTAATGTGGGAATTGGTTTTCTGTAATTAAAAAAAAAATTTTATTAATTTTTTTTATCTTGAATGGGTTAAAAATTTGAAATCTTGAGAATTTTAATTAACTGAAAATTAGAAAAACCACTATCAAAACTGAAGTCAGAGCTGTGGGGATTTTAATACAAATTTACTGGGCTACTGCATTATTCCCAGTTATGCTCTTCATTAAAATTGAAAATGCATCTCAATGCAAAATAATATTTTTAGAAGAAATGTTCTTTACTTAGACTTCTTCAGAAACTAATAAAAAGAGACTTATAGACTGTTTTTTCTGTGATGGTTCACTTAATCTATACTACTTTACAAGCAAACTCTCAGATTTAGCTCTTTCTTGTCAAAGAGCTTTTTATGTCAGAGGTCAAAGAATCTATGATGCCAGTTAATCTAAACCTTAGCTGACATAATGTTAATGAGTAGCAGAAGAAACTCTGGTGTAAGGATTAATATTTTTTTCTTCTTTCTTTGTTCTGTCTACATTTTCTCATTGGTTTTGATCTAAATTCTCCCTCGGGCTCAGCTGGGCTGTGAACAAAGCATCTCATACTTTTTCAGCAAGTGCCCTGGCTGCTGGAGAGTTATGCAAAAACTGTCCTTTAGGCATGATGCTTAAAAACAGAGTTGGCAGGCTTGCACCAGAACAGACGACCATTTCATCTAATATTACCTATACTGTAGGAGTACAGTAAGTGGAAAAGGGAGGCAGCAATGCAACGTAGACCATGTTGTTGATGCCTTCAATCAGCATTCGTAGGCACCACACCTGAGCTTGGGCTGTATGGGGAGTGAATCTCTTAGGCAGCCTAGTTTTGTGAGGCCATCTTAAAGCCCTTAAAATTCTGAGGAGGTGACACTTCCATCAGGCATCCAAATTAGGTGGACTGCTTTCTGGCCAACTTTTCTGCTCCAGAATAAACTCCATCCTTGGCTTTTTTATTTCCAGGATATTCAAATACAGAAATTGTTGAAAATTAAATATCCACAAAAGACATTCATTAAGAAACCCTGGAACCACCAATCAGTTGGTTCTAGCCTCAAAATTATATCCATTCAGTAAACAGCAGGAAAGTTTGTATGGGTAAAAAGAAACTTTTAAGTTAATACAATGAAGAAATTGTAAAAGAATAGTTCACGTAAATATTACCCCTGTCCTACTCCCAAGATCAGAAAGGTGGTAAATAATTTTCTATTTTAAATTCCAAAGCCATAAGCAGCCTTACTTTTTGCACCTCACTTATTTGACTTTCTCAACACAGCTGCTTGACTGAGGAGGGAATTCCCCTTTTCTCTCACTTTCTGTTCCCTTTTCAGTTTATTCATGCAAGAAGAGTGCCCTTCTAGGGAGTAAAGTTTTCAAAACTATAGGGCAGACCTGTGCTACACCACTTCAGCTTAGCATAAGGAAAATCATCCTTTCATAGTCTTACAATTTTGCTCTTAAGGCTTTGATTATTTTTATTGGGTTGCTGTTACTTCTGGAAGCTATTAGAAATACTAGCAGTTGAATGACACATCTGTGTACAGATGGAACATGAATTTTTATATATGACTCAGTGTGTAGTGGACTTGGTTTGTAACCCAGAAAACCCCACCCACCTTCCCTCCAACCAGTTCTCTGTGAAAGCTCAGAGACTGGTTCAAATCAACCGAAAAACTTCCCTTGGCTCAAGTGAACTTCAGGCCCTGCAGGTCTGAAGGATGTTTCTTCATGCCTCCAGCTGTCAAGCGAGTTCACAGGAGGTAGAGGAGTTCTGCCTCCGTAACTGGAGAGATATTTATAAGACCTGATCCATTAACCTTTCTATTGCAACAGACCATTAAACTAAATGGGATTCTGATAAGTAAGAGGATCCCTGTTTGAGGTATTTAGGTGCCACTAGGGGCCTGGATAATCAAGTCTGTAAATACATACTAATTTTTAGATTTATTCATAATGCGCCTTTAAAATATGGTGTCAATATTTGCTGAGACTCCAGGGTGCTACTATATTGTTATCATTACCATTAAAAATAATTTCTTATAGTTATCTTTCAGAGACTTTTTAGGCAATTACTTGTGTAGATATATTTCTTTGGATTCCTGAAGATGGTGCGTAAGTAACAATAATGTCTACAGAAGGAATAAAATGAAATTGTAACTATTTAATATAATAGTGTGAAAAAACAACTTTGGAAGAATGTCTGGTTGTTGTAATTCATATTATTCTCCCTTTGAAAATCCTGAAAAAGTACAAAAAGCCACATGACGTTGGAATGTGTTTTCTTTTTTCTTTAAGACAGTATTTGGTATCATACATCCCTTTTTAACATGAAATGTACACTTCTTCTCTTAATGTGACGTTTTATTTTGAACAGTAAGAGTAAAGGTTTGCATGACACATATGGAAGCTGTCAACATATAATGCACTGTTTCCCTTGGGCTGTGGTAAATTAAGGATCATAGCTTTTTGATTCTGTTTTTTAATGTCTCCTCAACATTCTGCAGCACCCCCTTTTGGCCGATTCCCTCCTCTTGACCAAAACTCTCTGCAGTGTTTAGAACAATAGGTGATCTTTTTCACACTGATGGATGCACGGGTGTCAGATGAATTGCAGCATAAAATCAGTGCAGATGCAGAAACAATTCAAAAAGCTCCATGCAACATTTGTCCTGTATATATAATATATGTCTCCTAAGACTTAAAACATGTTCCAGTGAATCAGCACCTTTTTATTAATATTTAGCATTTTTATAATTAGAAGTTAGCAATGGTCTGAACATCACTTTTGCTGAAGGAGTGTAAACAGCTACAAGAGTAGTCCTTTTTCTGTTTATGTCATTGCTGAAGAGAATATAGCATTGTTTATAGAAAATGGAAGAAGGAGATAACATGTAAGAATGACTGTTGGCAACCCACAGAATAAAACAGGTTCCAAATACAGAGCTCTCAATACAACATCCTGGGTAGCCCCACACTCATGTAGTTCTGTGCCTTTTATTAGATTACTGCAACTCTCAGTTATTTTCCATCCACCAGCATGTCGGTGGGGAAGAAAATGTTGGCAACTCTGAAAAGCCAAAGCTGATTAAGGTGATTTTTATTACCATGTAGTTCCATGGAAGGTTTCTTTGGGCATTCCTGCTGTTTGAGGTGGGAAAGCAGCAGGATTTTTTTCCTCAGAGCAAAGAAAAACTTGAAAGAAATAGCTTCCTTGATACAAGTGGAACCTGGGGAAGGCCATTTCTTCCTCCGGCATGTATTTGGGTACACTCTCATGTGTGTCCCTTGGAATAGGTTTTGTATTCTAACCCTACACGCTGCCTGAAGGATAGGTGAGGTTCTTCTCCAGAGACGATGGGGGAGAAATTAAAAAACATGCTCTTCTTTTTTCACCTCTTTTCCTTTCAGCCTGGTTCTTCCAAGGTCCCTTCTCCTACTAAACCTTCAGAAAGGCAACAGGACCATATCCTCACTGTTGCATAGAATGCCTGGTTTGCTTTCAACCCACAGAAACCTGTAGCAGCACCCTGGCTTCTTCATGTACTTGACCGCATATTTTACATTGGTCTTGGCCTCACCGTTACCACCCTAAATGTTACCAATCTTATCATGCAGCTGCCCCTAGACAACCTTGGCACCGAACTTACATGACCATTGTAGCCATCAAGTACTCTGGAAGATGATGCTGGGTTGTTACCTTTAAATCTCTTGACAGATCTGGTATTTACAAGGCAAAGTATCAGAAGCAAAATCACCTTCATTACTGTCCTTATAGTGGGGGTACTTACTATTTATATTGATATACGTATGGACTTTGGCAGGCAATAGCTCTGATTAAATTCTGAGCCATCTGGAAGCGATATGGCCATGTTAGCACAGCACTGAACCCAAGCTAATACATCCTGCCCCTCAGCAGGTTTTATTAGTTTGGGCTCAAGCACTGCCTAAGTACAGCTACATACGTTCTGGTTCAGAGCTGACTTTGGCCAAAATTGCACTAGTAAATTAAACATGCTCAGGAATACTGTCATGTGAAGTAAGCTGAAGGGATGATTCTCTCAGTCTCCAAAACAGGGTGACCCCATGGCATCTGTCCCCGTGGGAAAGGTCTCTGTGGCACTGCCCTGAGGTGCTGGGGACTCTGTGGTGGAGGTGGTTCAGGATGTAAGTGCATGAGGAGCACACTCCCACCCTGAGCAGAGTGGATGATTCAGCTCCAGCACTCTAATTTGCTCAGATAGGTGTAACCATCATTTCCAGCTGGGTCAGAAATACAGTCAACATTGTGTCGGCTTGTAGCAAGTGAGCACACCCCTGGTTATAAGGGCACCCTGACTTTAAGCAGAAGAATCAAGGAGGCGAGTGAAACGGGCTCCTGCTCTGTCTTCTGCCACCACTGCATGCCGGTGCACACTGGTCCTGGCTGTACAGATGTGCAACTTCCCCTCCACCCTGCTCCCCAGACAGATGAAGGATGCATCTACTTCTCAACACTGTTATTTTGAAGATAATGGCATTTGTGTTTCATTCCATTCAAAAGGTTTTTATCCATTTTATTCTTTGGTGGATGACCAATTAATCTAATCTCTCCTTGTTTTATTGTCTTCCTGAACACATTTTTTAGTGGTGAAGAAAAGCCCTAGGACTCCCACAAGCCACTCACAGTTTAAGTACATTAACTTGAAAGGATAAATCAAGTACTTACTTAGTGATTTTGTGTACAATTACATGTGATTTTTTTGTGTAAGTATATATGGTACTGCCACATTATACAGCATATCGGAGTTCCAAGTGCTTTCTTCAAGAGCTTTATGAATACCAAAGTCAACACAAAAAGATACTTAAAATTCCTTCAGCTGAATTGAATAAAACCAACTAAATGTAAGATTTGACAAACAAAGGCTGAATCTTTACTGCTGACTAAAGCTGGAGACCTAGAAAAGGCAGAGCATAGCATCCAAGACCACCCATTTGTCAGAATTCCTTAAAGCCTCCAGGGAGCAGAAGAGTTAATAAAACACATAAAACTTTTTTCAAAAACATATTTTATGTTGATATAGATAAATGTGTCCACCAAAGGAAAAGTTTGTTTAACAGTTTATGTAGAGATACAATAGAGACTGTAACAAATACTTTGGAGTTGGAGTGTTGAGGATGTATTATATATACACATGTCACATATGTGTTGTAGGTTTTTTCTTTTTTTTTTAAATAAGCCTTCATTCATGCTTAGGTAGCCAAACACTACCACAATTCTTTTGTTTCAAGTCCCATTGCTCTTGAGAACACCGTTCAGGCATGAGAAGCCACAAAAGTTTCTATCTAATTTTGAAAACTACTTTGTGAACTTTTAGACTCAGAGCCTCGAGGCAGTTTTTTTTTTAAATATTAGATGTTATTGGACCTTGCATACTCTGGGTCTTTCTCCAAAAGGCCTTTCCCAATCCTCATTTCAGATGTCACTCCCCACGAGGAGGAAACCATAGGTGTGGCATTGGAATTTTAATTTTTTTCAGCAAACCTTTCTGAAATGAATTCTCATCATCACTAAATTTTTCATTTCTAACTACAGATATGTGAAATTATTACCAAAATAACTGCTGGGAGATAGAAGTAGTGGTTAATCTGTAAAACGTTTTTTTGTGGCTTCTTGAGCACTTTTGAAAGTAAATAAGTGCTGGTTTTTCATAACAAAATGAGTGGTTTGCTGCAGTCTGATGACTCAGGATAAAATAATGGATTTTGGAATTACTCATTGTACTGTGTTGCCAGTGTAAATCCTGCCAAGATGCATAATGGCTGAAAGGTCTTGCAAAATTAGTGTCTGATCAATATTTTACATAAAATATGTACTGCCTGAGAAGAGACAGTCAAGACACAAATCTTACCACTGTCATTGGCATCCACACTGGCGATCTCAGAAAAAGTCAGCTTTCTGAATGTCGTGAAAAACAAGGAGACGTTTCCAGGTCAGGACTGCAGGGCAGATTGTTACTGAAAGCTTGAAGAGCTCTCGCATTTCCATTTGGAGCAGCTGAGGGGGAAATGAACTTTTAAGATGGAACTTGATCTGTTCATGAAAAGAATTGTATGATATGACTGCATGGGACAGCATAATAGCAGACATAATGACACAGCAAACAGCTCTGCAGTTATCACTTTATGTGCTGTTCCTATTTTGTAGGTAAAAAAAAGAAAAGCACAAAATCATCAGGATTCTTGAGGTAGGACTTTTTTATAAGTTTAACTTCACAATTATTTTTGCAGCAGTGATTCCTTTATTATAAGGAGACAGAATGTGGAGAGAAAGAGACAGAACGAGAAGAGAAATAATATTCATTCAGTTCAGAGAGTCAAACCTGCACTTCCATGCAAGCTTTTATGAAACTGCTAAGGGCGCTTTACTATCAAACATTATAAAAGCCAAAAATAAGTTTAAATGCCAAGTCAAACAAATATATCTTGACAAAGACTCAGAATCATATTAATAAAGACTAAGGAGTTCAGCAAATTTGGAGCATAATGCTTTACATAAGCCTAAGTCTCTGAATATACCTGTCAATATGCAGAAGAGATAATTAATTTTCATAGCGGGATTGAGAAGTGCATGCCAGAATGTGAAGAATAAAAAGGCTTCAGGCCATCACAGCATTGAGTAAGTCCATCTATTATGCTTTTATTTTATAACCCCTAGGTGTAGGGGCAATTGCAGATGCTAGGTTCAGTGGAGTAGGCACAAGCTGATTTCTAGTTTCTTGTACTTCTTTTCTTCTAAAATCTGAAGAAAAATCTTTGAAATCCTCAGAATTAGAGACATGGAAGGATAAAAACAGACCCATTCTTCAGAATGCCTGACCATATTCAATTCTTGTTCAGAGATGCTCAAGAGAAGCAGAAACGCACACCTTGCTGTTTTGGTTTTACGAGTTTCATCTGGGGGAAGCTCCAAGTGCAGTTAAGCAGGTTAGCCTGAGTCACCAGCTGATTTTAGAAAATATTGCTCTAATGTCACAGTATGGAACAACTGCATGCATGAGAGACCTGGATTTTCAATTTCCATTGAAGCCAAGAGTTTTCTAAACACTACAAGGAATGACAGACTAAAATAATTTACAAAAATGAAGCCCATGAGTGCTTTTTGCTACAAGGGGCAGTTCAGGTTAGAGTAAGGTTTTTCGTACTGTACTCTGAAATTCACACTACAGACAAAGGTAAGGACTACCTAGTAAGACCAGGGCACACAGATGGAGCTGCTGGTGTGGCAGAAAGCTTGATGCATTCAGAGGCAGGATACTTTGAAATATCTCCTGTTCAGGAAGGGGTAAAGCTTTGTGTTCTTATACTGAAGGAAATCTCCCACATCTACACCATTTTAATTTTTTTAATAAAGGATAATAGAAGGTCTGTAAATGCAAACTTTCTTTTGCAAAGAACCAACCTAAAATGGAGACAACATATGTGGTTTGAATTTCCAAACCAAACAGTTCAGAGATCCTCCTTGGAAGAAATATCGTGTCTCAAGGTCAGTGTGTATTTTGATTGCTTCGTCTTCTGAAAGTTGCAGTTAAGCTAAGGTGTATGATAAATTTGAGAGAGAAAAGTTTAATGACGAACCCACAGAAGTCAATAAAAGTTTTCCTGTTGACTGCACTAGAAGCAGATCCAGTGCATATACCATCCATGAATTAAACAAATGAGTTCTAAAAACTCATGCTGGCTGCTTAGAAGATCAAGCAAATAAAGGAATAAAGTCACAGAAGTTCTTTCTCTGTGTAAAAAGGCTGTGGGTTACAGGATTAATTTTTTATGGTATATCTCTATATCCTGGATAACTAAGTAAGCCTTAACTTGTGGAATCTTAATAGTCATCTCATTGCTGAAGTCCAAAGGAAACCCAGAAGAAACTTAATAATATTAAAAGTTATTTTAAAGGGAGTTCACATTGGTTTGAAGAATATTTTGCTTCGCACACAATATCCACCATTGTAAATTCAGAGAACCTAGATTTAAATTCAGAAAAGCTTCACACATCTTTACAGTCCTCAATATATAAATCTAATAGTATTTTTAAAATGTCCACCAGCAAGGCATGAATGTTTTACAGATAAAATTAAAATTCTGAGAGTCATTGGAACAAAAAATAAAGAAAAATAGTAAAAATATTCCCTCTAGAAAAGAGGGGAAACCTGGAACTTTGTGGTAAGAGGCTAGCTTGTCCATGTTGCAATGAATAGAGAATAGTCTGTACAGTTTTTCATATCTGACTTGCAATAGAAGATTGAAACATATAGAAATTAATGTTACTGAATTATTTAATAGTAACTCAAACACATCAAAAGATGAATTAAAGAAACACAGGACTAAAAATCCATTTAAAATGAAATCAGAAGCTTCAACAAATATATTTTTCCCTTGCAGTCAAAAAAGTAATTATCAAAATTGTTCAGAATATGTTGCCAATTACTCTGCTCCATAACTGCTAACTTTCTCAGTTCTTCTCTTGCCTTTGCTGGGCTCTCTGTCACTGGAAACATCTTAAACCAATTTAAAGTGCTACACCTGAATAAACATGTTGTAAAAGTGTTTATGTATTGAAGTGGGTCAGTTCAAGGTATGGTATTTGGCTGGAACTTCTAATTTCTCTTTTTACTGCAAAAGGGCTGCCAGAAGGAGGAAGTCTGAGCTGAATTAATACATTTGTTACAGTGGAAGTAGAATGGAAACTACTTTAACCACAAATCAAACTGCCTCTTTCATTTAAGCCAGTGATAGAGTTTTTTTAAGAAATATAGACTCTGGCGTGCAGCCACTGTAAGTTTGTGTTTGAAAAGGAAACCTATATGCTTATTTCTATAAGGTTTACTCCTATGCTAGTTTGCAAGTTCTTTTTTAGGATGATTGAGTTAACAGCATTATATGTTTGTCGGGCAGATGCTCCTCCGTCGCCCGCATAGCAAATTTTCCAGTCAGTTTAGAGGAATCCTCAGGCGCCCTGATGCCGCACAGCGCACTCGGTGCCTGTGCCCACACCTCCCCATTTAAAGGACCTCTGTGTCCCCCACCCAGCACAGCTGCACAACTTCACATGACACTGTCTCATTTTCTGACGGTTGAAGGGCTCTGCATAATACACGTATGCACAAAAGTGTTTATACTGCCAAAATAAATTCTGTTAAGAGCAAGGGTTTATTTGCTAAAATGTCACTGATGCAGTTTCATTGACTTGTTTTGCTTTCCTTTCTTTCGGTGAGGTTTAGACCACATAATATAGTGAGATTACCACACAGTCCTGACTGAACAAATATTTTAAAGAAATATGCAAATCCCCTGGGAACAGAACCAGAGTCAATAATGCACATATTTCAAACTCTCTTCTCTTGAAAGACTGAATGGCTTCCTACCTTTACTGGTGAATGAACATCAGTTTGAGTAACACTGTACAATACTTATTTTTAAAGCAGAAGCATATTTATTATCTACACTTCTATTTGCTACTGATTTGCTTTGGGGATATAAGGTTCCACATGTCACACTGAAATGATGCAAAGATTAGAAGACCACATTACATTATCCTTTCTGTAGCAAATAGACCTTAATGGGGCTCATTTATTTTTGAGTTCTATAGATGTGTGCACGAGACTGAATTAAAATGTCTGTGTAATGAGTAAGATATATAGCACACAGAGACTGCAATTTTATGCAATAACAAACTATCTGTAAAGCTGTTGAAACTTCTGCAAATGGTTGAATTTTTTTGTCTTCTAAGTTCTGTTTAACAAAATGCAGTTAGGATTCTTAATCACGTAAATTCAGGATTATGGAGAATTCCTTGGTATGTTTCAGTCAGCAGTTTAACTCCCACTGTGGCTTCAGGAGGGGCAGAAGCTCACCTTTTAACTTGCAATTTCTGTTACTTTATAGGTCGAAGTATCAATGTTAAATCTGCTGGCCTGATTGGAAGACATGGGCCTCAGTCAAAGCAACCATTCATGGTTGCATTCTTCAAGGCAAGTGAAGTGCTTTTCCGTTCTGTCCGAGCAGCCAACAATAAAAGGAAAAATCAGAACCGCAACAAATCCAGTAGTCAACAGGAGTCTTCTAGGATGCCAAGTGTTGGGGGTAAGATGAAGCTATGCTTTGCTAGTCTGTTTATAGGAGTTGTGGGCACTTGCTCAAATGCAATGGAGTCACAGCAGCTCAACAAGATACTGCTCACTGGCTGAACTGTCAGAAACTGTGCTCCCAGTCCTCTTTTGTTATGTTGGCCCTGAGCATGATCTACCTTCTGTAAGTCAGGTCAGTTACATGTACCATGGGCTCCATGAGGGTGAAATGACCAAGTAGTTTAAGAAAGGCTCTATCTGAGCTTGAAACAAGTCCTACACATTTGGCAATTGGATGATTTCTTTGCTATTCATAACAAAAAAGTAGACAGTAAAGAGAAGGTTTGCACCCCAACTACTTGTCAAGGAAGCCTAGCAAGGGACAATGTTTAGACTTTTTGTTAAACTGTCTCTCAGCTGAAGAAGATAAGAAGTAACACAAAAATCTGAATACTGGAAATGAGGAAGCTTAACCAATCTGAGAAAACGTAAACTGTTTATGAGTTTAGACCAGCTGACATGTACTGATGTAAATACACAGTATATTCCTGAACTGAGTCAATTTGGTCCCTTGCCTACCTGAGAGGTACCGACAATAATGCATATGAAAATGTCTTAGTCCCATTAGAGCCTGAAATAAGTTTTGCTCCAGTTCTTTCCTGAAATGCTCCTTCTAGCTGGAGGCAAAAAGCCGTGTTCTAAATATTCTCACTTTTGAACAAACATTTCTACTTTTTGGAAACAGGGTGTGAAAAAGTATCTTTCCAGAAGCATGGCAGATCTAGTAACAGCATATCAAAACCTCAATATAGATGCTATTCCTAAACCCCATGGATGTCTACATGTAAGCAAATCATTATTTAGTGGAAGGAATTTAGCCTGAGAGTGGAATTCACTTATTTGAGGAGAAGTGTTATGAGCAATATGCATTACTTATATCCATCTCAGAACCTTGACAGAGGCAGGTTAGAGACTCCTCTAATGTAATACAAAAGCCTTTCCCTGATCTTTTGCAGAAGGATGGATTTTGCCACAACAACCAGAAATTGCTATTGAGTTGCTAAAGAAGTCAAAGAAATTATTTAAATAATTTTTCATATTTCCTGGAAAATGTCTACTAATTTGGAGAATCACATTATTTTGAGTGACGGGTAAATCATCTAAGTACCTGGTACAAACATGATACCTAAACATAAATATCACACTTTCAGATTGAATCCTATGTTTCTAGTGCATGAGGAAATGAGAATTGAACGGATTTCTTAAACCTTCTTGATTATGGCAGGAAATCAGAACACAAGCTACTTGATGGTTAACCCTGGGAAAAACTCAGCCTTAACACAGGCTGGCAAGTTGCATTGGCATGAGAATTACCTCAGGAAGAGCTGTCTGAAAGTCTCAAAATATTTGTCAGCCTTGTCTGTGTATCCAGTCGTGCTCCAGAGCTGCTGTAAAACAAAAAAATCAGAACGTCTCTAGGAAAATGTGCATAATGAAAAAAATTTTCTCCTAACATCTTTAAGCTCTACATAAGCATAGAGGTACATCACTATATACGTTGATCCATGACAGATCTCTTTCAAAAGAGATTGTAATTCAAGAATACCATACTGTTAAAACAAAATCAGGTTAAGAAGCAATTGCATATGGAGTCGCATCAAAATCAGGGACATTGACCTCTGACTGGAGATGGAGGCAGCAAGATATGGACAGGCTGGAATAGATGGCAAAGCTGAAGGTAGGTAAGTGACCACAGTCTCAAATGACAACATTCTCTGCAGCAAAACTTCTTGGAGGTGTAGCTCCTGCACCATGGCAAATCAGCTTCCATGCTCCTGCCTTGAAGTTTGCCTCAACAATCCCTATATCACAAATCAACAAACTTCTTTTATTTGAGTGCTGCTAATGATCACTGATGGGACTTTTCACACTACAAGTGATTCACAACACTTTTCCTTTTAGCAGCTATTGCAACAGTACTCATTAAATAAGTGGATAAGCCTGCTGAAGGCTACAAAGGCAATGTACAGATTCTATCCAGATGCTCCAGTGTGCAAAAAAGACATAGAGAAGAGAACATGTTCTTATTACTCCAATCATTGAGTCTTTGCAGACTCCATGTGGAGAGCCTGCTATTAGGGAAAAGCTATGCCCTTCACCTCCTCTTCACAAGCCCCAGGAAATGGGGGATACGCTGCATCCCTTCAGGTTTGTGGGAGAAGGCTAATTCTCCAAGTTCTCTACAGCTTCCAGTAATGAGCGGCACTTCAAAAGTATGTCTTCATCTCTTCATATTTAAATGCAAAAGTTTTTGGGAAAAAGACCAAAGAATTCTGGCCATCATCTTTATGGGAGACTCAATAGACTATATTCAATTCTTACTCACTCCCTGATGCAAGACACTTGACATAAAAGACACAATGATGGGAAAAGGTCACTGTGTGATGGAGGTAATTTTTTTCTAAGCTTGTTCCATAATCATGTACCTACAGCATGTAAGACAGATGTTGACATTGAAAAATGCTCACCTACAAAGCCGGAGGTTATGTAGTCAGACCCAGATAGGTGTGTTATCATTTGCATGTCACAGACTTTGGTTATACCTCTCTCTATGCATCAATCTCAACTTCACTACGAAGTCATGTCTTCATTTTCTTCTTGTTTTTTTTCTTCTTAATTTTCTGTTTCTTGAGAGTTTCCCCCTTTTTTCTCCTCTTTTTTTTTTCCTCTTTTGCCCTTGCCTTCTGTCATCTTCCTTTTGCCTCCTGCCTTTTGTATTTTGCCTTCTTCTTTTTTAAGTTCTTGGACCTCAGCGATTAGCTTTACTGTATTCTGAGCACATCAAAAAAAAAAGCTCCACTGGGCAACTCAGCTCTTCCCTTCCAATGGACAAGAAAATTTTTGAATTATTCATGAAGATGCAGAGTCATAAAATCAGCATCCCTGTGTTGCTAAGAACTTCAAGAGAAGATGACCTCAATACAGTATAAAGACAGACAGAATTAATCTTAGCATTCAGACTCCAACTGCCTGCTGTGCACAGAGGATTGAACTGTTTATTATTTGCCTAGTTTTATTTTTGTCAAACTGTAGAAAAAAAAATTATTAAAAACCCAAACCAAAACTAGACAACTCGTTCCCAAAGGACATGACATAACTCTTCCTTAAAACCAAAGTAGGCTTAATTTTAATTTTTTTACCTTTTGTAAAAAGAGTTACAGTGTAATTGGGCACTAGAGAATATCCAGATTTAAATACTGAATATTGACTTACACCAGGAAAATGCAAAACAAAGCTACATAATTTTTGTTCATAATGCAGTGAGATAAAACCAGAAAACAATATTTAAGTCTACATTTCCTGTATTTTATTGATTTGTGTCACACTAATTAATTAAAAATGTAGTACTTTGGAATAATATATATAGGCATGTTTACACGCCTCTATTTCCCCTGTAAAAAAAAAAAAAAACAAAAGTCCTCTTGAAACTTCTTATATATATATTTTCTTGCCCTTCTTCCACAGCTCTTCCTACTATGCAGGGGCTTGGATTCCAACTGCAGTTCCTGAATAGCTGAGGAACAATGTTTTCTAGGTCACAATAGACTACAGTTTTGATTCTTCACAGAATGAGCATATGGGCCTTGAAGCTACAGTATGTGAAATTGAATCCTTGGCATCAGATCCTATTATAAATGTCACATTTGATACTTACACGAAATGTTACATTACACACAAAATTTGTCTTATGTGAAAGATAGAATTCAAGGAAGTGTCCCTTTCTTCATAGGTGACTTCATTAGATGGCTTGCAGTCTGTATACGCAGACCATTTTATCAAGCGTTCTGGTGTGACTACTCATCCACTGCTAGTTAACCTACATTTAAATGATTCAGAGTATCAAGACAATGGTGACATCTGTGCAATGATTTACATATTTATTATTCAGACTTTCTCCTGTAAGTGTAAGGACCTATGCTACATCCTGGCACTAAAACATCTGTACATGTTCTCAAATACAAAAATGTTGTAACAGAGAAAGATTGCAAAAGCAAAATCTTCAGCTTTCATTTGTTTGCCTGCTTGGGTGCTATCTAAAACCAGATTATGACCTTTCTGACTTTCTCACATGCATATCTTTTCCATGTTTTTTAGTCACGGTTTTTTTTGCAAAGTGACTTGTATTCTATATGTATGAATTTTAAATTCCCACTAATAACTGAGAGAGAAAAGCTCAATATTTACTTCCTATGAGCACTGATATTAGTTAAAATGAGTGTATAGATCCTTGCAAAGAATTATCAGTGAAACACAGTTCTGTTTTTCTAAAGTTCCTTTACTTTTGATTACCTTCACCTTACTTCTTACTGTGTGCAGAACATGCTAGATTATTACAGACAACTCAGAACAAAGTATGATTTAGGGGTTTTGGTTATATTAAAGACATACAGATTTTTGAAAACTTGTGATTTCTTAGGGCATCCTGTGTTCCTTCTAATTGCTACTCCAGAAAGACACAGAACTCCCATGGGATGTGGGTGTATATTTTGACTCAGCATGATCTGGGACAGCTGAGATTATCTGAGATGGCAGCAATCTGTGGAGATCCTTTAATGACTGTCATTGAAGGGCTAGGAAAATACCATAGGAAAGAATGCAGTGTTCATCTTAAAAAAAGGATGAGAGTTTGAGGTATTATAGATTAGAAAGCTTAACTTAACTTGACGAATTCATTGAGTACCTTAACCTTTTTGAGTCCTTATCACTAGGTCCTTCACTCTACTGAACACAAATCTGTATTTTTCTTGTTTTCTTTTTGCTATGAATGTGCCTATAGAGGTGCTTCTTGATGACTTCACAAGTTTCAACTCCAGCTAAGCTTTAGCTTTCCTAATATCTGTCCCTCCATGCCCAGGCAATGTGTTTATATTATTTCTATGCAGTTCATCCCAATTTCACATTACTGTTGCTTTGTTTAAAATTGAGTTCAGTCAAGAGTTTTCTAGTCAGCCACAGTGGCTTTGTGCCATACTTGCCTGACTTGCAATGGGTTGCAATGCTCTTGTTGATGTCATCCCCCAGAATCTTGACTGTATTGTACTATGTAGGTACAGTAGGTACAGAGGATGCAGGTGTCATCAACATCCTCACCCCCAAAATCTGCTTTTTATTCATTGATTTGTACAACTACAACAGACTATTAAGGTGATTAGGCAGGAATATATAAAAAAAGATTCTGAAGCTCACCATTTGACAGTGTGGTTTTGCTGCAAAATTCCTATTCTGGGTTATACTACTAGACAACAATCTGGAAATAATATGAAATAATTACTTTACTTAATTTGGCACTGTGTTCAGTTGTGGCCATCACATCTTTGGAAAGACACAGAGAAGCTGAAGAGAACCCAGAGAAGCAATGAAAGAAGAGATCAGGACAGCTGATGAGAAGGAGTTGTCAAATTTGCAGAAAAGTTCCTTTAGGTTGTATATTTGGAAGAGTTTTCTGTAAGGATAGTGAAGAACTGCATAGGTTATCTCATAGTCTGTAGAACTCCCTTCCTTTCATTTTATGTGAGAAAAGGCCTCTCTCTCTTAATTATCCTGAAATTTTTCAGGATAATTTCAGAGACCTTCCCATTCCAGCCTCCAGGCTTATAATGTTAAAAAAAATGTTCCTAAAAAAAGTCTTTTCCTGGAACTAAAGACTTTGTTTCTTTTTCCATGTCTTCCTAGTTTGTTTGGGTCTTATGGGGTTTTGTTTGTTTGCTTTTTCTTGTTGTTTTGAATTTTTTTGGTGAACTTTTTTTTCTTTCCAGAATGGTTATTTTGGTCCAAAAAATTCACTTTAAGCATTCTTGAATTGGAAACGCAGCAGACAGCATGTACTTCCTGCTCTATTGCATACCTCACTTATGGCATCACTTGAATAGCTCTCTAAACCAGCTCTGTGGTGATAATGTGATGAAGGCATGACCCTGTTCCCTTCCTTTCCTGTTACTTAGAGCAGTAGGGAACAAGTACTAGAATTTCTCCAGGATTACAATTGTCATGGAGAAGCATGTAGGGAACGTTCTCTGTGTTCTATCCTGACACATCTCTGACAGTGCAGAAACTTTCAGTCCTCTAAAAAGCACCTGTTAATCTACTTGTTTACATTAGTATTACCAACTAAAGATAATCAAGTAGTGAATATTTCCAGAAAATATGGTAAAAAATGAAGGCATATGAAATGTGCGAATATGTGTTTAAATTACAAATTTCGGGAAATTCTGTTGTTTCAAGACAATTTTTATCATTGTTAATTTATCTTTTGAATTGGGCTACTTTCTTTACCTGGTAATTATAACTGTGCCAACATACAGATGACTTCCCCATATCTTGGATCAGGCTCTTCCTTATCCTCTTTGATTACCTGGGTGCATATTATCAGAGGTCTTAACCAGCTAGCCAGCAAACAGACATCATGTAAACCTGTTTCCCCTAATGCTGTGTGCCTTATTTTGCCTGTGTACACAAATTGTATCAGTCTGCCTGTGTTCATTCTGCATGTCCAAGTAAACATCACCTTTACAATCAACCCTAGGAATATAAACGACAGAATGGTTTTTATTTCCTTTGTACAGTTTGGTCAGCATCTCAAAAATAGCTAAATCTTGTCAGTTCTGGCAATGCTTCTAAAAAATCTATTAATGTTATTTTCTTCCTGTAGATTATAACACAAGCGAGCAAAAGCAAGCATGTAAGAAACATGAACTTTATGTGAGCTTCCGAGACTTAGGATGGCAGGTATGATTATAAATGCTTTTTCCTATCAGTTCAAATTAGGACTATCTATTTTACAGTCCCCCATTATTTACACTCTGTTTTCTTCCTGGTAATTGGTATATCACTGATGAGAGACAAATTCTTTAAATGCATCTCGTAACAAATCCCTACCAGTATTGCTATCACTATCTCTTTACCTTTTTTAGCTGTTCTCTCAAAGATATTGCATACGTTTGTGGCTATATGATCTGGATTCATTCACATAAAGATAAATTTGAAGTATTACTCAAGATATGAATGAATCTGCAGTAAATGAAACCAAAATATCCACACCAAGTGATGCAACTTTTTTAATTTGCACCTGAATTCAACCTGGTTTAGTGCTGTCTACTGCAGGTCAGAGAGATTTCACTGGGGTAGGATCCTTAGGGAAGTAAATCCTGGATCACTGCTCAGTGGTCTTCATAACACCATAGCTAATTTTATATAATTTCTGGGGAAAACTGGGGAATCCTGCCATACAGTAACCAAAAAAAAAACCCTGTAGTAAAAGCTCATGAAGTCAGAGGACGGGCATTACAAGAAAAGAAAATAGACATCAATCTAGGGTATTTTTCCAGAAAGCAAGGAACTCTCTATAAAGAAAGAACAAGAAGGCCATCAGCAACCTATAACCTAGAAGTATTGCATATGTAGGTAAGAATTCAGAGATGGCTGTCTTTGCATTTCACATTTCTCTGAATTATTTTAAAACAACTCTCCAGGAGCAGAACGAGTCTATGAGGAGAAAAAGTATGCTATCTCTTTGGTGGCAGCTCATCCTTTATGTATCTAGCTCAGATTCTCGTATGGCCTCATTATCCTGTCTGATATTTTGTAGTATATTTATCCTCACAGCAGCCTGAAGAAGCAGGCAGAAGCTGTTTCCCCAAGTCTTCAAAGCATAATCACCCTATCCAGGGCCACAGAGCAGGCTTGTGGTATTGAACTCAGGCTACTGAACAAGCAAGCCATTGTGTCTCTGTAGATCACAGATTTTTTTAAAGATATCAACAGCTTTTTAATTTTTCTAAACAGTAAATTCTGATATGCTCCAAGATGTGCAAGGTTCTCAGATGAGTTGCCATAGCGGCCAAGGTGGTTACAGAGAAAAGAAAATATATTTTTATCCCCAAAAGTACCTTAAGAGTTAAAGGTTTCAGCTGGAAAGCCAAAGCTACACTGTACAATATTTGATCAGTGAAACCCAAGGTGAAATGACATGCAAAGAAAAAAAAGATACAAACCCCAGGAAGTAGCTACCTGATCCTCTCCGTCCTTCCTGCAGCACTTCCATTACCTGGCAAAGGAGTAATTCAGCAAACTAAACACACAGCTGTCATTAACATTTTAAAATATTTTCCCTCTTGTGGTCTTTTGCCCATGCTGTGTTGCTAGAAATATTCAAAATGCATGATTCAATGACATGCCAATGCGTAATTACTAGCAACCCTCTGTTTCATGCAATAATACAGTTAATGGTATTGAGTATGCTGAAGGAAGAGAATGCATTTTAATTACTTTTGTTGCACCAAGAAATGCTCAAGATTTTTGGTTTGGGAGGAAAAGTATTCTACAAACATATTTTGATCTTTAATTCCCCTTATGGCCTCATTAGCTGGTATTCTGTACAGATTTTTAAGTTTAATTTAATTTTCATCTCTGTTCTGCATGAACAAAGCAATTACTTTAAAAAAAAAAAGGTTGTTTCACATGCCACCTTCTGAGGTTCCTTTTGTCATTGAACAAGTCTTAGTTTGATATAATTCTAAATTCTCTGAGTGAGAAAAAAAGTACTGAGTGGATCTATTTGCTCTTGTTTTAGGATTGGATTATTGCACCAGAGGGCTATGCTGCATTCTACTGTGATGGAGAGTGTTCTTTCCCCCTCAATGCCCACATGAACGCAACAAACCACGCCATTGTTCAGACTCTGGTATGCCTCTGCCTATGTTGTAGTTGCCTATTATGCAGTTGTTAGTGTCTTCGCTCAGGGTCTGACTCTTCTGTTTACTACTATTGAATTTTGATTGTTTCTGGGTAAATGATAACCCATTTCGAAAACAGGCATTGATGATTACGTTGGGGAGAGGATGAGCTGCTCAGAGTGGCCTGTGTGGTAGGTTCCCCCTCCATTTCAAATGCAATGACACATGAGAGTACTGTGTCATATTACCGGAGAATCGTTAGGAATGAAGGGGGCCCCCTGGTCTGACTTCCAAGAGTTTTTGCAGCTTATTGAAGCTCAGTGTTAACATCTACATGCTATACCTTCCAGAAATGATGACACTTGGCCACTCTGTAGACCTCTGTTGTCAGCTGCTGGCAGAGATACTTACACTGTAATTTAATGTGAAGCTTTGCAAACAGATGCACTTGCATGTAAGAAATTGTGTTCAGTCATGCCTGGCTTACAAATGCAATTTAAAAATAAGTGTGTTTGGATGTCTTACTCAGCCTGGTACATGTAGAAGGGGATTCACAGCCAGCTTTCTGCCTCTGCTTTTTCTTATGTTTTCTCCTGTGCCTCAACTAAAGCAGCCAAAAAGATGATCTTAGTTGAGGCAGCTGGCTAGGCCTCCTCTACCCTGGCAGCATTCAGCTACAGAAATCATGACCTTTAGACTACGCCTAAATGTAATGCTGTGAGGCTGAAGTCTGGTTGGTTTGGTCAGAAATTGATTTTTCACCTATGCTGGCTGAAGAACTGGTATTAGCATTGGTATTACAGAATGATTAAGAAGCAGAGGAATGAGGGATAATAAACAAGGAGGGAGTGGCAGTACAAAATCAGAACAGGAAAGGGTTGCCATCTCTAATTTTTTTCTGGAAAGGTCAAGACACTCAACTGCAATTAGAGAAACATGGGTTTAAAGCTCCCTCTGATATAAACTGATAATAGCGAAGTATCCTGACCATCAGATTATGCTGGCAAATCTGTCCATGGAAGACGATCTTTTTCTTTGATTTTCACATAAAAAATATGGTCCTTAAAAACCCTTCCTCCTTCAGAAAGGAGTGAAGTTACTACCATCCTGGGGCACCACCCCAAACACCTCCCTCAAATTTAATCCCTACACAAAAAAACATCCCAAAACCAAAAAAGCAAATAAACAAAAATGAAGTTTGATGTCTTTCTGATAGAAACCAAATTCTGCTTGTGAAAATCATCAAGTATTTCTAGAAGGTTGAATATTAGGAAGAAATTTTTTACAGACAGAGTAATCAGACATTGGAATGGGCTTCCTGGGGAAGGGGTGGATTCACCGGTCCTGGAGGTTTTTAAGATGAGACTGGATGTGGCATTTAGTGTCATGGTCTAGTAACCACAGCGGTGTTGGATCAAGAGTTGGACTTGATGATCTCAGAGGTCTTTTCCAACCTGGTTGATTCTATGATTCTATGAGAGGGACATTTTTAAAAACTCAGCATATGCTGAGACCTTTTCCTTTCCATTCAGCTTTTTGTTTACTCACCCTTTCCAAGTCCAGCCACCAATGCAATATTATTCCTCTATACCAGAATTCGAGTCAGCAAGATTTATAAAAAGAAGGGAAAATGTTAGGCTGGAAATAAATAGAAGTGTGTTAAAGGGTTCAGGTGAAAGGAAACAGAAAATGCCAGTTGGCAAGGAATACAGCACTGTGTATTCCTTGACAATGAAGACAATGAAGAACAGTTCAGAGCTAAAAAGAAATAGGTCAGTAAAGCAATAGTTTAGCATTATGTAAACATTGTCCAGAAAAGTTGCCAATATCAGTGAGATCCCCAGGTTAGAGTTCCCTCCTGCAATTATGGACTGTTAAATAAGAATTGGCCCAATGTTAGTTTCTCTTATGTGTCTTTTGTGTCCAAAAATGATTGATTTCCAGTTGTTAAGAAATGTGTGTAGTTTGTCCTATTTTTTAAATTGGATAGTCAAATTCTTCCCATTATTATGGCCTTTTTGGAATTGTGTCTCCCTCTGCATGTACAGTACATGCATTCACTTGTGCAGCCAAAAAATCATGAGGCTAAATTTTAGCTGCACATAAATTAGATAACAGTAGTTGAACACTTTTTGGTTTAAATTATACAAAATTCAGATTTACACAAGGTGTGCACATGGGGATGGTTTGGGAAACAATTATTCATACGCCCCACCCTAATCTAAATGTATTCATCTCCCGGCCATACTGATTACACCATTCTGAAAAGGCCCATTTTTTGGGTTGGGAAATGATTGTTCCTTGGTACCCCTCCAAACTTCACTGACTCTTTTTTTATTTTCTATTGTAATAAGAATGGGAGAAATGCTAGGTCAGTACCTCTCTCTCTCCTTTTTTCTTAGCTGAACTTAGGCAAACAGATGATACAGATCCATGTAAATACAAGATAGGCTGCATTTAATGTGTTCTATAAGCTTTCTTCATCACCCTCAGACCAGGCTCAGGAGATGCACTGACTTCCTGGTCACGAGAGGCAGTAGATCAGCAGGTTGGCTCGTGCTGAATTTGTAGCTAACAAACACTTGAAAAGCCTGTGACCATTGCTGCCATGGTTAGCGGGGCCACAGAGCTTCCAGCTGGGGTGGCAGAGGTTGGTGGAACTGGGATTTATGACAGGGCAAACATCTGCCTGGATGAGGCACAATCATTCTTTTCTCCAGTGCTTTGCTGCTCATTTGTTAAACCATTTTTAAGTGTGTGTCTAAACCTTTACTAAACTGCTACTTCAGGATTTATTATTGCTCATTTCAAAAGACCTTCTCATGGTAACAGTTATGTAAAAATTGTTTCCTGATAGACTGTTCTCTGTTGTCTGGCAAAGGTTCTGAGCTTATATCACTGCAAGACAGATGGCTCTAACAGATTTACAAAGACTTAACATACAAACGAAACCTATTACTGCTGAAGTCTTCATCCATGCCTTAATAATCTCTTGCCCTCTCTATTACAGCTCCCTCTTCTCTGGCCTCCCCAGTTTCCAAGTCTTCAGCATGTGTAGAATATTACATCCAACCTTCTTTAAAGTACAAAGAACTTGTATTTCCCCCATTTTCAGATATTTCCACTAGATCTTGTTCGTTCTGGGATGCCGTTCAAAACTCTTTTCCTTCTCTTTAACCTTTCATTGATATATTTCAGCCTAGAGAACATAAAGACTTTTCTTCCTCAGCCCTTTCCCCAGACATTTTGTCCAGCTGGCACCCACCTTATGAATTGATTTTTACTGCAGTGGAAGTAGAATTGGATCCACTGATATGCAGATAAGACACTAAAATGCACTCATACCGTCTAAGAGCACATATCTTACCATTTCACAGGCTGAAAACAGTTCCAGAGCCTTTGCCTGCACAGCCTTTGCTGTCTGCAACAGATTTTCCTCCATGCTGAGATCCCAACCCAGGAAAGCATTTTTTCGCACATGCTTGGGTCCTGGTGAGACCCAGGGCTTGAGCCTTCATGTTAAGCATTGTCCTTCCCAAAGATGGTACGCACGATATGTTTAAATGTTTTCCTGAGCAGCTGCCTAACTCCAACTCTTTTCTACATTTCATCTGAAAACCAACTTTCTGTCTTGGCCACTTCTCCTCATTTATCTCTCCGTCTGCTTTTATCGTATAACTCTGCCCGTGCAATTGAAATCAGAGCAATGTTCTGGAGGTAAACTGTGCTTTAAAGTTGCTAACCAAGGAAAATTTGTGACCACAGCCTTCTCTGAATTGCAAAGACATGTTTTCCACTGATGTTGTCCTTGTACCTCTCTGTTTGATATATGAGCTATGTATTTATCTGTCTTTCAGGTTCACTTGATGTTCCCTGATCATGTACCAAAGCCATGCTGTGCACCAACAAAACTGAACGCAATCTCCGTGCTCTACTTTGATGACAGTTCCAATGTTATTTTAAAAAAATACAGGAATATGGTGGTGCGTTCATGTGGCTGCCACTAGAATAAAAAAATAATCTAAAGCAGAGGGGTTTATTCAAAATTGTAATAAAGTCAAGATATGAGCCTTGCTGATGAAAAGGCAGGCCTAAATTTATTCCATTTCATGTCATCTCTCATTTAATTGTACAGTATAATGTATATAGTAGCTTTTATTTATTTAAAAGTATATAGTTTCTTTTGTATGAGCAAAATTTCAGAACCATTTATTTTATGGGTCGCCTCACCATGCAGTAGAAGTTCACAAACTAATTTTTCAATAGCCCATGTTGAAATCTGTTTCATTCCATTCCAATACTTTAAGGTAAAGCCTTTGTACAGAATTTTTTAAAACTAGAAACTCCAGAACTTCTGTAACGGTTTTGTATTGTTAAAGGAACTAAAATACATTTGGTCATATTGTGCCAATGAAAACTGTGGGAAAAAAACTAAACAAAACTGCTCGACTAAACATATTTTTTCTGTTAGAAGTTCTGCTCCATTAGAAAAAGTGAAATGTTGAACAGTGCTTAAGTAAATAAATTGTAGATAGAAAATAGAAGTGAAAAAATTGCACATAATTGTTACAACTATTTTCTTTAACAAAATGAGTGTAACTGGAGGAGTATGTTACTTTTTGGCTTGTGAGCTGCAGAGTTTGCAAAAGGCTCCAGGCTTCGGAAATTCCGTGTAGACAGACTCTTGCCTTTATCTAGGACTTTCCAAGTTAACACTAAAAATTGAACTACAACATTCTTACCTCAAATCATATGAGTCTCTTATCTACTACACTGCTTTGGCAAGTATTTTTATAATAGCACCAAAAGGTAAAATCAAACAAAAACCACACAATCCTTCCCATTATATACACAGTATATACACTATATACACAAAATATACAGAAGACACAGTATGGAAGGGCTTTGCTTTATTTAGCTCCTACTTCTGGATGTGTTTTGTGAGTGTGTGAGGGAAGGCATTGGGTATGCAGTTGTCACCTCTTTAATCAAAAGTCATGTCCCTAGTGGTGGCTGTTTTCAGGCAAAGATGAAAAACACCTTTCATAACAAGGCATTGGGTAATTTGCAGCCTACTTTCTGTCCCATCTGCTTTTCTATCGGGTGGGGATTAGTTTAAATAATGAGACTCAATATGGGATATTGTTCCTTTTATTTTGCATTAACTATTGTAACTTTGTTATAATTCTTAAATCCATATAATAACTTTTTAATCTCCCTAAATTTTTGGCCTCAAATCAAATCCTGTGGTTGTGAATTGCATAACCAATTACAGATTACATTTCCACCACCACTACATATATGCTTATTTTGAATTAAGGACATTTAATGTCTTTGGACACCTCTTTGTTTTAGTGTTATGAAAATGGGAAAATAGAAACTCTGTTTTCTCTCTATTACATGACTAATTATAATATATGCTTTTATCAGGAATTGACTTCACTAAAAATGCTTCATTTAAACCATTCTCAGAGAGTTGCTGAAAAATGCATAGGACATATCAGTTTCTCCTTAGACAGTCTATTCATGTAACTCTGACTTCTCCGGTTATTTAAAATATATTTCAGAAAACTCAGATTATTACAGACTGATAAAATCAGTGTGTGTGTGTGACTGTGTGTATGCATGTGAACGTGCAGATGCCGTTTTTGCAGAAACTAATTTATTTTATCTTGCTTTTGGACTAATACATAAATCCTTTTTATGCATACATTCACTTAAAAAAAAAGAAAATAAATTAGCAGTCCTGATTTCAGTCTTGGGAACTCTTTCCCCTTAATAGAACAGTTCCATTTTACACTTCCATGTCTATTTTATACTGGCATTACCTACATATCTACATTTAGTTGCAGATTATGCAGAAGGGTATACAGCAAAATATGTCTCCATCTGAATTACCATTTTGGAACAGTTAGATTCCTGGGTTGTCTTCAAAAATCTACTGGTTTCTGTATAAATTGGGTAGGCGGATATGCTTTTTTTGAACTCAATTTATTCTGAATGGAATTTGATGGATTTTAAATTTTGGGTACATTAAGTAATATATTTTTAAATAATGGTGTACCATTTTGAGACTAAGAAGCTGAAGATTATTGTTATATTATTCTTTAAAATATGCTGTTGGAATATATTTCTATATTTTGAGACATAATAAACCTGTAATAATATTTTCCTCTGCTGTGATTTTGCTTCTAAGATGCGTGACAAAATGGTAGTGACTTGATGTATTCTTTTAAAGTGAAAAGCAAGAGATCACCAATTTTGTTACAGTTCATTTTTAGTACAGACATTTTGCAAAATTGCTTTTATATTGTTACTTCTTAAACTGCAGATAGGGAAACATCTACATTAGTAGTAAAAATCATGCCTTCAAATGATACCTCCAAGTGCTAATACTCTACTCAAAATATACTAGAAAGGAGAAATGGTTTTTAAAATTCTCACTACATACATAACTGGTCATTCCTTTGTTTGAAATGAAGGACAGTGGCACCACACCTTCTACATGCTCTGGATAAGCGAATATATGCATGTTTTCATGCAAATTTGTTCGGGTAAGCTCTTCTTCAGTAGTAAATAATACAGGGCTTTTTGTTCTTTTGCTTGATCCTATCAAATGCCTGTTATTTTATATATATTTATGCATAATATATACACACATATTTAATGCAACGTGTACATAATCATATCAAATACCTACCCATATCTGTAGTTATGAAGCTATTCTCTAGTTATGAAAACCATTCATTGTCATTCAGGACACAAGATATTTGTTCTTTTTCAAGTTGTTTAGGCTTTCTGCATCCTTAACAACTAGGAAACCAGAAAAAAAGAATAAGCCCTGTACAGAATTAATGTTACATTATTCATACAAAGCTTTCTGGCAGCTGACAACATAGCAGTACATCTGATCAGTACAAGACTCAGCTAAAGATATCTTGGAGAGACATTGGCATGGACCTCTTAAAACAAAACGATGATCATAGTTTGTTCCGTTTTGCATCTGTCTGAGGGACTGTCCTGACTGACACGTCCTTAGCAACACCATGACTCTTCCTTCTTCGATGGCCTGTGTAAGTAAATATGCATTTGTGCGAGTGATTAGGTACACAGTAGAAATGGAGACATACAAGGAGCTCAGGTAACTTTAGGAATAGGAAACCAGTCCTTTCTAGCTGCACGAGAGCGCAGCTGTTTATTTTGCATACTGGCAAATATAAAACTACAGAATAGTAGTTAGTCTTTATATTATTATAGGAGTCAATTGTCACACCATTTGGGGCTTCATTTTGGTAAATGGTATATACATGCTGCAGACATTCTGAGTCTCTCTTTAGGGACAACATAGAGACATGGCTCTTTTAATTGCAAATCACCTATTTCTCTCCAAAAACTACAGTGTGGGTTCAGAACAGTGACTCTGCTTTAGACCTTTTCTGTGCAACTATAATCAATGACAATTCCTGACACCTTAAAAAAAAATTACACTGTCAAAAAAGTTTTACTGAAATATTTATTTGGGATGTGAAGCTTTGAGAAATCTTCTGTTATCATGATGAGATGTCAGACACTTCTGTTTTGGAATATAATTTTCCCTACCTTTTACTTGGAAAAGGTTGGGTTGCTGACTGTGTATTTCTCCTGTTTCTTTTTGGTTGGTTGTTCTGGTTTTTTTGTCAATTCCTGTTTTGAAAATTTAAAAAATAGTTTAGACTTGTACTCGTAAGATTTTAAATTGTTTCAGCAATAACTAAAGGATTCAAATTATCAGGACTTTAAAATTATGTTATTTGCAATCTCTACCAGCTTTTCTGCTCACACATTAGGCTGTGTATAGGGAGAATCTGACATGTGGTGCCTGAATGACAAACCAGACACATGTGAAGTACAGAGCATTATCTTTTACTATCTCGTCTGCAGTCACAGAACTTGCAGAATGTGATTTACAATGTGTTGCTGAATTCTTACTCACAGGGCTTGAGCAAGAACTTGATTAAAAACAAAAGAAAACGAAACTAAAAATTCAACGAAAAACAGCAAGAGGAGGTTTTCTTGCCATCTTAATTCAAATAAATCAGCACCAAACGTGGTACATGAGGAGTTAGGAATCTCATGCGAATTAAATGGGCCTTTTGTATTCTGTTTTCCATATTTGCAACACATGACACAGACACTTCTCCTGACTGCTATATTTCCAGCTAAATACTTTCTGTTCTCTTCCTGTACATTTTTGCTTTCAGATAAGCACCATCAATTATTATTATTAATATGAATGAACATTGCTTTAGCAGATGTTAATGCTTTACAAAAGAAGTATGTGTTATTAGTATTGCTACTTTACAGGTACAGAAAAGTGGAGAGGCAAGGTAAAGAGAAAAGCAGATGAGAGGCAGTATAAGGAAGACAACCAGATCTCAAGTGTCCCAGTGTTCTAAACCCCGTTCTACGCTCTTGGCCAGTGATGAATACACTTGGCACTCAGGTCCCTGCAGCTCATAACTTTAAGGGAAGATAGGCAGTCTTAGGGGTTACCTGGACCTATATTTTGCATTTACCAAGTATTTTTCTATTTTCATGGTTATTTGTGTGTAGGATACAGACCACACCTTTCCTATGTAGGGGTGGTTATATTTTAAAGCTACTTCTAGGGAACCAACCAGGATTATCTTGCAGCAGATTTTGGAGCACCTTTTCAACAAGGTCATAAATCTGCACCGGTAGAATTGAAGGCAGTGTTACATCCCTCCCTTTTCTTAGATTTTACTCCTGCTCAGTGGGAAGTTCAGCAATGTGTTAAGACTGGGACTGTGTTCATATCTGTGTAGCAGGGGTTCTCAGGCCAGATGTTGGCTGGAGATATGAGAGCAACATATTTTCTAGAGAACAGCTCTCAGAGAATAATATTGTAGCAGAGATATGGGAGCAGGATCTTCTCTGTAAAACTTGTCCTGGTCTCTTCTGGGTCTCCAACTGACTTGTGAGCAGAAACATTTGTGAAAATGAGAAAACTTTTTGACTAAATTGTAAGGAGAAAACTTGCTGGGGGCTCTTTCTGGCATCTCTGCCCCTGTAAATTCTTTGACAAAGGAGAAAGCCAGGCTTGAACCTGGAGCTACTCAACTGCACAGAGACCAAAAGTTGAATGAGACATGGTGGAGAAACATGCCGCATATATCAAACTCCCTAAACTGATCTAATTGGAAAATAAAGCTTTTCATGCCTGATAACTTTCTTGGTTGCTGAGCTGTCTTGCCACAAGAAAGTGTGTTCCCTTTTATTTGAGCGAATTTTACATCCGCCACTGGAATTCCTTACCAAAATTAGTGTTTCTCCCTTAACCTCTGCAATGGCTCTTTTCAGCCTTCTCTGCATGTTATCTGTTTTATTATTTAAGGCTAACAGCTCCCACAGGGAATGCTCTTTTGTAGATTATGCTGCAGGGATAGAACAAAGACGACCTGCCAAGTAAGTTACTTGTTTAATTGGGATGTGAATCTTTGAGAAATCTTTTTGCTTACTCTTTCTTCCTTTTTTGCGTGCATTTGGATTTTTCTTGGTTTGCTGACTTGGTATGAATTCTTGTGGATAAAGCCACATAGATAAGTGCATAGAGTTCCACTAAACCTTTCTGTGAAAAGCATTTGTGCATTTAGCAAGAAACAAAACTTTCTAATTGGTTTCCTCTTTAAAAATGGAATTGATATAGCTAGTAAAAAACTTGTATTCCCCATAAAGGAAAGAGTTTTTAAAAAATTACTGAGCCTGGTTACCCTTCATGTTTCGAAATCTCTTAATTTAGTCAAAATTTAGCATTTCTAAGTAGCAGGACCTATATTCTGTACCTCAGGACATATATCCAAGGACCAGATCTCTATTCTCAGATACACTGGTGTACATACAGATCTATCAAAATTAATAATGCCCTTGAAGTACTCATAAGCATATTTCTGATTCTTTCTGTTTACTCGTATTGGACAGTGAGGTAATGTTATTCACACCAGAATACAATTAACTGCTTAATTTCTTCTCCTTATAACCAAGGCCTTATGCTTTTACTCTTTCCTCTAACCCATCTACAACAAAATATGGTTGAAAGTCACTTAAAATTATGGGAAAATGATTTCATGCTTCATAACAACTGAATGTGGAAATTCCCAAACTTTAATTAGAATTTTTAAAAACTATGATGAAAACAGTCCTTAAAATGTTTTTAAAAACATCATTGCTGATCTGCAGAGCCCAACACCAGTGCTGTAGAAGTGGCAGTCAGGGCAGAGAAGCCAGGACTGTGTTCATACATGGCAGAAGCCCTGTACGGGGCTGTGGCTGCAAGGCGCCAATATGCTCAGACGAGGAGCCAGAAGCCCACATTCGTGGAAAGGAGCCTGGAAGCTGCAGGGTTCCCTTCTCTAACACTGTGTAGACACATGGGCTGTTCGGCTAGGAAACAGGAGAGGTATCTCGTAGAACAGTGCACAGCAAAGCCCACTGAAAATGCCTGCATTTAATCATAAAAGTGCTTAAAGATATGGCTCTATTTCAAAACTAGAAATGTATTCATTGTGAAATTCCCACTCTGGTTAAAATTTCTCCTGACATTTCTGAGTGAGGCTTCACTGACATTTTCACAGAGGTTTGCTCATTTTTGGCAGGAAAGAATTTGACCCCTCTCTTCAATCATGTTACACCCCATTTCAACTGACTGTCTCTTTTACCATTCTCTTAGTTTTTCCCACAATGTAAATACATGCTGCAGTAGAAGCAGCAATGTTCCTCTGGACTTACTCTAGAATAGCTAAGTAGTGTTGCAAAATACTTCCTACAATGTTTTCCTCTCATTCCTCTGAATCGTTTCCCGTAACTGACCTTCGCTGTTCAAAAAGCTGTAAGAAATGAGCCAAATAATAATTGTTAAGGCAGAAATCAGGTAAAATGCATGTATTTACATTGTTTGAATTAGGTAACTAAATGTAATACACAGCTATTATCCTCTCCTTACAGTCACTAGTTATGCAGCACCGCTCTGACTCTAAGCACTAAGGCCTATCAGCCTTCACGAAGAACAGTCTGCTTGAACTTTCAAGCAATGCCAGGCCAGTCAAGCTGTTTCAGCTCACAGATGTGATTTTTGCAATTTTTTTAACAGATTGTTCCACTAGAAGTTTACTCAATACAGTAACGTCCTTCAGAAGGGCAGTGGAGTGCAGCCAGGAATGGTAACCTCTCCGTTAACATATCTGGATCATGATGAGAACACCTGTCCCCAGTTTGATTTTCATTATGTACCTCTACATTCTTTATATTCTTGATATTAAAAATGGCACTATGGCTTTTCCAGCATGGAAGAGATTTCTCTCAGACAGTAAACCCATCTATGATGTTTTCTGCTTAATGGTTCTGCATTTTTCTCTATAATCTAGTTTCCCCAATTGCTCAAAGTCTGCAGAATCCATATCACTCATCATATAAATTACTGCAATTAGCTTTCCTGTGAACTACTCTAATTTCATACATTTCTAATCACCCATTTGTTGTGTGGGTAAGTACCATGCTCATTTACATGCAACCAGATGTTTTAGTAATTATAATTTTGTTTGCTTGTTTTCCCACCAACTTCAGCTTTTTTTCCTTCACAGTCACAATTCAATCTTTTCAAATTGCAGAAAATTTAATATTCTGTTTATGAAGAGTTGGGCAACCTCCATGTTTTTCTCTTAGAAAGAGAAAAGGAAGTGTTTTCAACGCTATTTTTGTATGACAAAGAACAGTGATTCTATGCAGATATTTGAGCTAATACTGCTCCAGAGGCCATGCAATTGTATTGCTGCATATTTCCAGGTTGTTTTCAATACCAACAACAATTCAGTCAGAACCTACATCTTGACTAAGAAATACACTATATGGTGTAGAAATACATAAAAATGTTGTTGATCATTTAAAGGTCTCTGAAATGAGTGAACATCCAAATGAGTTTGCAAAAGTTTGTGAATGGGAACTGAAAGTGTGTTTTCCTTTGCATTTCCCCTTTGATGTGAACAGTGCAAGCAAGCCAACGCATAGAATCAAAGAGTGTTTCAGTGAGTACATTTCTGTAAGGTGCATTCAGTGAAATGCAGAGCATCAACATGCGTTGAATTCAACTTTTAATTTACACTTGGGGTTTACTTTCTCCTGCTCCTGACTTGAATGGTTTGGTATTCTGTAGAGCCTCAGCTGCCTTAGAAGTTCTGCTATAATAGCACCATCTTCTGACTAACTTCCATCAGGAGTATTTCCAAGTATTTTTATCTTTGGTTCATTGCACCTCTGAGGATCTGATATCTGTGAAAAGGTGGCTGCTCACCTGCCTTACGCAGTGCTCCAGAGATGCAGTGCAGTGGTTAACTACGCAGTGCAGAGTTGAGAATTCCTTAACTTTGGCAGCCTGATGCTGAAATGCATGCACATTTCCAATGAAAACACTGAGAGAATTAAATGAAAATAGAAAAAGTTCTTCTGACATTTTCCATGCTGACTCAGTTTTGTATGAGTAAGAACCACTGACAGCACTTGTCTTCTCAATCTCTTCCAAGGTCAAGATTGTATGCTAGATATTTTGAAGAGTCTACTACAATATAAATACAGTCCAGCTAGTAAAGTTTTAACCTTATTTAACCTTTGCTTATGCACAAAGATATAAATCGTCAAATTACTAAAGTGGTTGGATCGATTTTCCTAGAGGAAATTGTATCATTTTCATATCAATGGGTTCTTTCTTCCCATTTCTGTCTGGACAGTAAAGAAAATACAGTAGTGACTGACAGCTGCCTATCAAAACTATTTAGTCAATTTTGGAAAGGCTATGGATTGATATGTGAAGTCACATATCCAGTTCATTTCATGTAAATTATTAAAACTTCAGATACAGTTTAAAGGGTGGAAAACCAGAGTCATGTATTTCTCTGGTACAAAAAAAAGAGATGGGCTCAGAAGTTCTGGATTGCTTCCCTGCTTCTGTCATTGATTCACTATGAAACTTTGGCAAACGAATATTCCATGTCTGCATGTATTTGTGCTGCATTTATAAAGGACAAGTAAAATTAAATAGGTTTTGTGAAACATTTGGACATTCAGATACATTCAGCAGAGCAGGAATAGTGCGATTTGTGGCAGTAGATGTTGTTGGTTTGTGTCTGAATTCTAATCTTCCATAAACTTCTTTTTGTGATAAACCAAAATTTTCAAAGATATGTTTGCCTCTTTCAGTTCTCATTTGTAATACAATAATAACAACATTTACCAATATCAAAGGAGAATTAAGAGGATAAATATCTTAATAATAATGAAAGGCTCAGATATATTCATAGTCTTGTGTGTGCATATTTGTTATTTGCGTATACAAATGCAAATACCATCTGATATATTTTTCATTAGAAAATGGTACCTTTTTTTCTAATGTGCTCACTTCAGTTCAAGGTACTATTTTTTTCCATCCTAAAGAACTTCTTTAGTCATTAACAAAGAAGGTTATTTGCTACGCTATCTTTTTTTTCTTTTTTTTTGGCATTAATTCCCTTCAAGTGACCTTCCCCAATCTATGAAACATTACTGTTCTTGTTCTCTGAATTTTCTACATATTGTGAAAAAGTATGAAAAACATAATGGGCAGAGCTGATGGCTCACTAGAACTGAGAGGAACTTTCTCTGATTAGTGACCTAGTGGGATGATTCATTGCATCGTAGCAGTCTTTGCAGAGGTTTACATGACAATGCAAGGGGCAGGGCAGGAGAAAACAGAAATAAATGCCTAAATATACATTGCAGTTGTGTAGATCTTTATTTCCCTCATGATATTGACCTATGAGTGAATACACCAAACAGAAGTATATGTAGTTGGTTATAGTAATATTCTTTACTGTATAGCTCCATTGGGATATTAAGTGTCACTAGAAACTGAAGAGTTTGGGGCTTATGCACATTCAGTGTCATCTACAAGTGTTCGCTTTGGAAGCATATGTCCAGAATCATGGTGAACTTGCTGGATCAGAATATTCATTGCTATAATTTCTTCATTATTTTCAGACCAAAAAGAAAGGCAGATATAACTGTAGACCTCATCTAAGAGGTCAAGAGAAAGAGGAGAACTATCTTAAATAGCTTCCAATGAGAAGACTGTGCTTTCAATTAAAATATTGGTGAGGTGATATCCCCAGAGGGATTTAGTTCTTGTTTTGTTTTCTAGCTATACATATTTTTTCCATCTCCTGCACAACAAATGGTAGACTCAGAACATCCCAAGGGACCAAAAGCCTGTAAGGAAGAACATAGATGTCCCCAAAAACATATTTGTCTTAATTTTACTCTTAACTTTCCTGGCTCTAACACTGTTTATACTGGTGAACTGTAATGCATATTCAACACATCTACATTAATGACTCTATTACGCATGTCTCTTCAATATTTAAGCACTTGAAGTGCAACCCTATCACCACCACCATCATGATCTCAAATATGCACCTGTGCCTGTTGTACCAGCACACATCAGATCGTCTTCTTTTTGCAATGATCAAAATTCACCACCTTTCACTCTAAGGCTTGTTTGAACAGTTATTTATCTGACCAGTTTCTGCTAACTTCTTAGCATATCTGTCCTTATGCCAACCTTGCAGGCAACCTTGTGTGACTGCCTATTTTTCATACAAATATCTCTGCACCTTTTCTAATCACAGTTCTTCATGACCTGATCCACAAATCTACCTCCCATTTCCTTTAAATTGCTCTCTAAGCTAAACTTTGTAGAGAGGAAAGGTAAGGCAAAATAATTGCTTTTGGTTAGTACAAAGCTCAAGGCCAAACTTGAAGAAATGTAACATCTTCTTCTATTATACGTAGAGTGTCAATGAAGATGTCCATTTCACTGCATCACCATCTGTTCTTTCAGACCAGTGTGTCATAAAATACCCCAGAATATTTAAGAAGACCTATTTTTGCATTTATATTACTTTAAACCATGAGATTTGGTACAAGTTCTAAGTCATGATAATTCTCCCTTTACTGATTTTTACACTTCCCAGGATCGTTATTTGTTCTGCAAGTTTCATTTTCCCCTTCACACACTATCATTGCAAAACGGTTTTAGATGTCTATTTGTTAACATATGTTCTCAGCATTTGTATATCTGTGTGTCTTTCCATGTCATGTTTATTGTTCTTGTGCTTTACTTGCATGTATAAACAAAGCAAATGTCTCTTGTTGGGATACAGATTGGCCTTTGGAAAGGATGTTAACCTTTTTTCACTCTATCTATTTTAAATAAACAAAGCACTGCTAAGCAAAACTAGCTGGTTTATGGACTCAGTATAAAGCTGGAAAGGTCAGAACAAAATGGGATGGTCTCAAGCTCTACATTTTGCTTTCAGCTTCCTGAATTCCCTGGAAGATAGGTAAAAATCAGATGGAAGAAGCCATGTCTCTCTGGGCCATGCATCTGTGCTTGGCTGATTTGTGGCTTCTTCCAGACAGTGTATGCAATATAGAGTGAACAAAAGTAGAACAAGACTTCTTCCTGAAGTACTGCACATGTAGCGCATACTTTAGGGCTCCCTTGTCCTCCTTCAGACAAGTTTTGCTGTTATTTTGGGATTGTTGACCACAGGTGTTTGGTTCACATGTAACAGCTCAAATTGACATTGTCTTTGCATGAAAACAACAGTGCTTGGGCTTGTATTTTGTTGCTACTTTAAATTACTTTGCTTTGAGGTGTCACGCATAAGACTCGAAGCTTCGGTTCTTGGGCTAGATCTGCAGCTGCAGCATTTTGGAGCAGCTTTATTATATTTGCTGGTATCACCTAGAGATTTGACACTGTCATCTCATTGCAACAATGAAAAATAAAGCTTTCCCATATCATACAGTGCTGTGCACACAGAAAGAAAACTTGGATTCAGAATTTATCCAACAGTAAGCATTTATCTCAATGATAAATAATGGAAAGATGCCAAAAGCTCAGATTTTAATCCCATGGGTTGTACTGGCAATTGAAAAATCTTTAATTTCTATTATTTCTAATCTCACTCTTGTTGTTTTGATGAAAAGCTACATATGTTGCAAGTTAAGAATTTTAATAAGTGATGGAAATCTGATTAGAATCCCAGTATAAACTCTTTTCCCTCTTTGGCTCCAATGACTTTTTCTGGTTTACTGCTGTTGCAATAGATTTTGAGAAGTTAGAATCCTTCCTCTTATGTTTTGGGTTTTTTTTACCTGATATTTAGATTTTTTCTCACTTCTCAAGGCGCTGACACCCACAGGAAGATACGATTAAAAATAAACTACAATGAATAAAAATGCATAAAGATATGATCCTCTATTGTCCTTTTGCCTAACACATTTGTGCTGTCACTGCTACTACTTGCATTTCAGACATTTCAGAAGGTCTGAAGAATAAGTACAACTATGAGCATGGCAGACTGATGGCTTTGCTGGATGGTCCTTGGGGTCTAATCAAGATTTGGATGAAAGTACCTTATGAAGAATCAGACATTATGGATTGGGTTTTTTATAATGTTTTATTGGGTCTGGCTGAGATGGAGTTCATTTTCCCACAGCAGCCCTCACAGTTCTGAGCTTTGCATGGATAGTTAGAAAGGTGTTGATAACACAACAGTGTTTTGGTCCTGCTGAGCAGAGCTGGCACAGCATCAGCACTGTCTCCACGACATTCCTCCCCCCTGCACCCACCATCGAGGGGCAGGAGGGCAGAGGGGCGGGCAAGATCCTGGGAGGGGACACAAGTGCACCAGCTGACCCAAACTAAGCAAAACGATATTCCATATCATATGATGTCAGCTGAGATATAAAAGTAAAGGAAAGGACGAGGAAGGTGGGGGGGCATTCATTGTTTACAGTGTTTGCCTTCTGGAACAACCACTCCATGTGCGGAAGCCCTGCTTCCCGGGAAGTAGCCGAACACCACTTGCTAATGGGAAGTAGAGAATAAACTGTTATTTTTCTCTTTACTCGTGCGTGCACAAACATTTGCTTTTGCTTTAGTAAACTGCCTTATCCTGACCTACGAGTCATTTTACATCTTATTCTCTCTCCCTTGTCAGGCTGGGAAGGGAAGTGATAGAGTGGCTGGTGAGCACCCAGCGTCCAGCCAAGGTCAACCCACCACAAATGTCTTTGTTAAGAACCGGGAAACAAGATTGTCTGAGACTAAGTCAAAAAAGTAAGCACTGTAAGTTATATAATCAATAAAATGTTCATAGAAATGTCCACTTACTCTAGCACTATGGAAATAATAGTTATCTGCAAAGAGAACTTATGACATTCATAATGATAATAAGTCTTCCAAGAAAGCTCTAGCTCAGTACTGGATAATATGGTACTTAGTCCTATATAACAGTTTAAATCAGGAGTCTCTTGTACAATAGCAGTTATTACAGCATTTACAATTAGCCTTGAATGGTTTAGAAATAGAAGAGCTAAAATTCTCAAAGATACCTAGGAAAATTAGGAACTTCTATCATATTTTCAAAAGTAGTTTTGATATCAGGAGTTAGAAATCTCAAATTGATATAGGAAACCACATGCTAATTAACTGCTGCAAAAAACATTATCTACACATAAATTCAGATAAATGTTAACATAGGCATCACTGAATTCTCAAGTTGCCTGAAGTCTAATTTTTTCCAGCAAAGTTCCATAACAGTGCTTAAATACCTCCCCTTGAGAGCTCTAGGACTGGCTGCACTTGCTTAGTAGCCTGATGCCCTACGCTTACAGCAAAGCCCAGGCATTCCCCACCTGTTTCTTTGCTGATTCAATGGGCTGGTGTGCAAGCATAACCTGCCTTAGCTATTCCAAGGTCCCAGCCTTTGCCAGTGTCCTAGCCTCTCCCTTTCAGAGTTTGTTTGGCCTCTCTGTGTTGAGTCATTTCAGCATGCAAATCCAACAGAAAATGGATGTGACAAAAGGTAGCTTTTCTCTCAGCATGCTGACTGGGCTCAACACAACATCAGCCAAATGCTCAGGTCAGTGTAATAGAAAGAGTGGGAGCAAAGCATGGGCAGAACCATCATCTGGCTCAGCCTGCTGTGCAAACCCAAAATCAGAGAATGTTAGATTAGACTACATGGAAAACACAGAAATGAAGATGTTTTCTTCACCCCAGTGGTTGTGAAGTTTCCAGTCACTTAAACCATGTAAGATTTGCAGATTCATTTTTCTATCTGTCCCTGCTTGCTCATGAGCAGTTTAAGCTGGCCTCCCATTTGGAGGCCAAATCACCTGACCCTATCATATAAACTGCTGCGCATCCCAAATTTTCTCTGTGGTAGCAGGTGACTCAAGAACTGAAGTCAACACTGCCAGATCTTCCTGGAACCTAGCTGAGCATTCAGCCCAGCATACTCCACCCTATGGGAGTCAGGGCAACCAGTGTCATCTTCCACCCATGGACTGTTCCTGCAGCTCCTCCATGCCCTCCCTGCTTTCCCAGGTACATGCCAAACAATCTGTCATTCTCAGACATATATGCCTTAACTAGCTATTACAAGTGGACTTTCTCTTCTCAAGGATATTTTGGGATAAAATGGTCCTAATACTGTCTGACAGAATTGTTCTTCTTTCAGTAGCATGCTCAAATCTTTGTACAGGAGAGAAAATATGCTTATGAGGGTCATTATCTTCATGGCTGAAGAACTCACATGGGAGATGTGGGTTGTATTCCCCTCAAGCTGCTCTGAACCCCAGATTACCATATCTTGGTCTCTAACACTCAGCTTTTTAGGTAAAAGGGAACCCTGACATGATTACTTTTTACCACCAATACCATATTTTTTGCTAAGACTGCAAAAATATTAGTTAACAAAGGAATTCATGGCATGAATTCCAGCTACACAGGGCCTAATTTGGTGAATCTTCCAAATTGCTTTAGCACTATCTCCGCATTAGCTCAGTCAGTTCTCCATTCAGTTTCTGGACCCCAGAGACAGCAACTTCACTCTTGCTGATTACTCTTCGGGATAGCGAGATATGCAAACCCTTGGGGTTATGGTGCTCAGCTTTTTGGTGACCCTACTCTATACAGACCAGGGGCCTAGCTGGAAACAGAACTTACATTTTTTAGTCCCTTAGAAGCTTTTGAAAGTATCATTGCTTGCTGTATTAGCTGAAAAATGTTTTATGCAGAATGTGATACTCCCTGGTTGGTTCAGGATATATAATCTGGACTCTGAACCCTGTGGTCACTGTGAAGCCTCCCATTCACAGACATGTTAAAGAGATGTAGACCAAGAAAGCTTATTGCATTTCTTTGGCGAATGTAATGTGAGACCCTCACATAGTAGCTGCATCAGACTCAGCTCACTATTTTAGGAGATTCACTGCAGAAAATAAAGGAATTGCTTATTTGACTGTATTTCAGCAATCAGCGTAAAAGTAAAGGAACCTTTTCTTCTTGTTGTGCATTGTTAGCTTTAGTTCTGTCCTATGATTGTCAGTTAAAAATGTGTTTTTCTTCTGTCTGTAGTGCTTGAGAATTGTGTATAAAAAATTTTAAGACCATGAACATTAGATCTGCAAATGCTCACCAAAATTTTGTCCATTTGCCTCATCTATACACTTGAAATATATCTCATTAAGCAGGACGGCAATTTTAGTCAATGTAACTATGTCTGCTCTAACTTAAACAAGGACAGAGCATGGTATTGTCTTGTTTTTGTGTTTATCCTGCTGTCCATCTCCAAACTGCTGGTTAGTAACTGCAGTGTTTTTCTCTGGACACAGTTTAGGTTCGTGCTAGTTAGCACTCTCTCATAGGCTCAGTTCAAGGATGGTATGTGCTAAACGACTGCTTCCAAGAGGCAAAATGGGTGAGGCCATTCTGCATAGGAGACTGGAATCCATAGTGGACTTAGCTATATGGACATCACCATCTGTCCTTTGAGCCACAGGGTGAGCCCTTGGTCATTTTATTCATAGATATAGTTTCTACTAACAGAGGGAGATAGAACTACCTCCAGGATGAAAAAGAGTGTTCAGCAAGCACGAGATCTTTGTTTCAGCCAGAGAAGGCTGGTCTGTCCAGACTTCTCAAATAGCAGAGTATAGAAAGAGTAGCCAATTGAACATGGCCATTTGACAATAATCCAATTCATTTTTTCCCCTCCAGATTGTTTTCCCACTTATTTTCACTCTGATGTTTTAAGCGACCTAGGGGAGTGTGGAGGAGCAAGAATCAGAATGGGAATGGTTTCAGGAGTGGAAAAAGATATACAGCAATTGAAAGGACTTTATTATATGGACTTTACAGTTCCTATGTGTTTACAAACATGTACATTGTATGATTTCCCTATGGTTGTAATACCCGGGCTTGCCCAGACATACCTCGTGGTGCCTCTTCCCTGCTTCCCTGCTTCTCCCTCTGATAGGCTGAAGAAGCTGCAGAGAGGAGAGAGCTACCATTCGTCCTTTCCTTCCCCGGTTCCTCCCCAGTTCCTCCCTCTTCGCCTGAGTCCCTATCCCTATTCGTTTCCCTGGTTGTCTGTCTCATGCTCCACCCCATTTTCTGGTGCATTCCACACTCTTGCACACTTTCATTAAACCAGCATTGTTCCTCAAGCCTTGCTTGGACCGCTTTGTGCAGAGCCGCGGCCCTTCACCCCTTCCCCACGGACCGTGGCAGGACAGGTGCCACTCTCAGGTGAAAAGGGTTGTGCATGAACAAAGGAGCAGCAACCCAGGACTGTCCATGCTTCCTGCAGAGACCAGGGAAGATTGATGATAAAGTAAATGGTTGTAAAGAAGAGAAAAAACAAATATGAACATAATTGGGCAAATCTTTCCTCATTTAGAGATGATTGACATTTTCTAATTGAATCCTATTGATTTCTGAATTAAAGGAAAAAAATTAATTATTCATATTGCTTAATATCATGTTTCTTTTTCATTTTCAGTTGCACATGTCATATTGGATCAAATTCATATGATATTTGATCTCAGAATGTTGTTTAAAATTTTCTTTAATGAGTTGGCACATTAAATTGGCTTAGAAGGTCTTTATATTTCTCCTAGGATATATAACTATGTTTATTAAGCTTAACTGCAATAAACTTTATATCAGTAGCCATATCATTGATTGTGATAGTCATATTGATTGTGATATTGAATTTCACAAGTTAATATTAAAAATATTTCTTCAGTCTGTATTTTCTATTTTTGTTCTCCTTTCAATTCTTTTTTTTTAATTATATCATAAAAAATTATTTTAGATACATAATTTCCTTGGATCATATTGCTTATTTAATTTTTTCTTAATGTTACAAAAATAATACAGTCTCTTATACGATTAAGGAACAAAAAACCACAGTGCCTAAAGGAGACATGAAGGTAAAAGTAAAGGAAAACCAGAATCAAACATTGACACATATACTTCACAGAAAAATCTTCTTTCACTGAAAAAGTGAATGATATTAGGAGTCCTTTGTGTTCTACAACCCAATCAGAAAGCACTAGGTATTTGAGGAAAAAAAAAAAAATTGCAAGACTCCTCTGAATAGAATACCAGAGTCTGGATATCTTTGTACATACTAAAGAAAGATTTGAAACATTTTTTCATTAGTCTGGCACTGGATTTTAAATTTGATAATGTATTCCTTGAATCCACTTTTGCTGAGGATGGCAAAAATGTGACTTTTGGAGTGCATTTTCCGCTAATACAGCTACTTAAGTTTGCACAGCTGGGAGACTTCTATTTTTTCCTGCAGCCTTTTCTCCCCCCTCTCCCATTCTGACTTGTTATTGTTTGAAATTCTGAGAATGTTTTACACACATTTCCAGTGTACAACATTTGGACACTGATAAACGAATGACAAGTATGATATAAAGCCTCATGGAAGGCCCTGAAGGGTCTACCCAGGGAGAAGAACACATCTGTCTCCAGCTGTGTAGTTATTTAGGAGTGAAATGACTTGTCCTGGGTTGGACAGAGATAGTAATTATTTTTTTTGTTGATGTGAAGATCAAAGGTTATTCTCAGGAAGTAAGGACAAGGACTGTGGTATTTAGCAGGAGAGATTTATCCAGGACATAATTTAGTACATGGTTTGCACGTTAACCTGGTGCTAATGCATGTAGATGACAGAGTAATTGTAAACAGTCTGATGTAAGATAAATTATAATTGGTGAAAAGCAAATTAATCTACTGGTCATGAATCTCCCACAGTTAGCAGAATCTTGAGCAGCTGCTACATTCCACAATCACACTTTGAAAAGAGGCTGCTTGGTCTGAGGATTTCTTCCTATGGTGAAAATAACTTCTTCCGCTTGTCCCAGTGTAGCTTTCAATTTATGTATTTATTTTAATAATGTAACCCTGCTGTTAAGAACACTATCCAGTCTTACACTAATACAATTCACAAATTTCTTCCTATAAGAGTGAATCCCTTAGTTTTGTGATTTGCAGGATACAAACTAAGAATACTCTCCCCCCCCCCAAAACCATAGAGGTAGTAGTTTATAAATGACTTTTCATAACTGGGTGTACTATGACCTCATGGTCAGAGATGAAATATAATATTTATTTCTGTACGATTTCCTGATGCTGTTTCCATGAAATAGCATTCTCAGGTTTCTCATTTCTAAATTTGACTTATATATGCAAATACCTTTACTCTGTTAAGTTAGTCAGTATAAAACACAAATATACAAATTATGTGTACAAAGAGAAAAAAAGATACGAAATGATGATTGAGATCCCTTACAGTAACCCAAAATTTAATGGATATTTATGCACTAACCACTGTGTCATGAAACATTTATCAATAGTATCGACATATGCATAAGGCTTTTTTGTTTAAAAAAATATGACTTTCACTATCCATAGGACCTCCACAGTTCTCTTTACTGTCAGAAGCTGCTGAGATTTGTATTGTTTTAATTAAGGAAAAATGTCATGAGCTAAAATGAGATACTGATATAAACCCAAAATAAATTAGTATAGATTTATGCTTAAACATAAAATGTTCATGACAGGCTCCTATGACAAAATATAGTCCACCTGGAAGAGATTTGGCCAAAAAATCTGAGGCAACAAAACTGTTTCATAATTGTAGGTGATTCACAAATATTAATGGAAACATGTTTTGCCATGTATATTAAAATCCAGGCATTTAACTCTTCAATAATTACTAGGCTATGGAGAAACAATGAAGAGAATGAAGTTCTAGATTTTTTCCCTTCTTTCTCTGTCTTTGTTTCCATTTTCATATGTTCAAGAAAACTCATCCAAAGGATCAAAATGAATGTTCCTCTCAGATGGCTTTGCTATGATCCAGCCATCAGATGTCTGAGGGAGACAGATAGTAGTGGATTGCACAGAGAATACCTAAGCAGGCTTTGACATGGTAGAGGAGTTTTCACCAAAAGCAGATTTGGTCTTCTAATTTTGTGCAGGCCTTGGTAAATCTCTCAGCATAGACTAATCTGCTATGGCTGCAAGTGCAGCCAAAACCCAGAAATTCTCCAGCTAATTCTGGCTGCAAGCCAAACCTCACTGTTTCCCCACTGTACTGCCCTCTCACAGAATAAAATCTTACTAGATTCTCTTAAAATAGCAAATGAACTTGGAATTCATTGAGGGAAAATCAGCTCCAACCAGTGAAAGACAGGCTACCAAGTCTTCGTGGAGGTTACTCTTAGCTTAACATATGAAGCCTTAATATAATATATATTTTATTATCTTTCAAGAATGTGGATAGTCATAGACTCCAACACTGCTTTTTTTCAGATAGAGCAAGCAGAGACCAGCAGATACAGTAAGGCTCAAAGTGAGGAGATTAGCAGTCATTACAGGACGGAGATAATTAAAATCTCACATATGCCAGAAGCTTTAGCTACTGAAACTGTAGCTTCCTTCATCACCTTGGTGATGAAGAACTTCCACGTTGAAAGATTTGGGTGCCAGCACTCCACAATGTCAAATTGCTCAGAAAGGAGCACAGTAAAATCAACAGCAGAGTTTGTGAGCATGCAGAGATCATTTCTGTTGAGCAAAGGTAGGTCATATCAGGTGGAGTAGCTGCTTTGGTATCTCTAGAAGTGAAACAGCTCTGTGGGCTTTCTGCCTTTGCTGACAGCAGTTGTGATACCATGCCAAAACAACTATAAAGGTAATAAAGTTTGGGAAAGGGTTATCTGTGCTGCCACTTATTAGTAGATAGAGAAAAAGTTTTGTCTACATAACTATCAACAATTCATTTTTAAAAGCCTGCTATGTCTTGTATTGTCTGTAAGTTCCTGCTCTCTTTTTATATACTTCTTTTTCATTTTCAGAATGTTCTAACGCATGTCGTTTTAATGCATTTGTTCCATTTTACACTTATTACGCAGTTAACACTATTTTAAAAATTTCCCTGAGTAAGACTGAAGAAAAATTACTTTGTACCAATATCTTTTCCACAGAGATTTATTTCTAGGGGAAAAAAAAGAAACTCCATGCTTGTCTCCTTCAAATGTTCCAGAACAACAAAAGGGCAAAACCTTCAAAGATATTTTGGAAAAAATTAGCTACTCTTTAGCTTTCAAAAGATCACATAATGGACACTTTATACTCAAAAGCACGTGGAATAAATGTATTCATAGTCAACCTCTCAAGTGCAGGGTGACCATTTGCCATGTATGTTGTGTTTTCCAGGATGAATCTATTCCTAATGATTGTACCTGTATCTTGTGGTAGAAACTCATAAAAGTCCACAGCACAGTTAGTCACTTAATAAAGACTACTAACATTAGTTGGCCAGAGCTGGGGAAAGCAACTGAAACAGTCCATGCTACTGATTGAGCCAGATTTCACAACTTTGAACAAATCTGTAGAATGTGAATAAACTTCTTAGAAGACAATTTGATCTCAAAAAAAAAAAAAAAAGAAAAGGAAAAAAAAAAGATAGTGGCATTATAAGCATCCAGTTTTTGCCTTGCAAACCTCATAACTTCCTGGTGCCACAAAAACATAGTTGTTTCATAATGTCACTGGGAAAAGCATGTTAAACACAAAGCGTTATTAAACAAAAGAAGCAGCCAAAACATCATCACATTCAGTACACTCAAAAAAATTTAAAAAAAAAAAGAAAAGAAGAAAAAGGCTTTGTTTCCTTCAAGCCATACAGCTCTTACGTTTTTTCCCTTCCAAGGCAATCGCTAGCGATCTGCTAATGAAGACTTTTATTATGCAAGAATGTTTACAGTCATTAGCCCTCAGCCAAAGCGCATCAAAGGAATACAGACAATTACTTTAAAAACACCTGTGGCACTTAAAAAAATACTTCAGTGGCACTTAACTCATCCGCTTTCAAACTGCAAACTAGTTCTACAGGTTACTTAGAATTTGACTACAAAGAAAGCCACGGTGTGTGTTGTAGATCAGCCCTCCAAACCCTTGGTTTGCTTCTTGCCTCTGTACAAAATCCCATGTAACACCACATTCCTCTCAGTGTGAATCACAGCAAGTTGCAGCTGCTAGGTTTGGGTGGATCACCTTGTTCCGTAGAAAGATCAACTGGCTGAAAGAAAGAAGGAAAAACTGAGTGATTTCTTGGCAGCAATTGGAAAAGTGACGTATGGAAATGTTTCTTCATACCAGTCATGGTTAGCTGGTGGAACTCGTTGCTGCAAGATTTCACTGAGACTGGATCCCGGGGAGGCTGGGTATTTACCAGTATATTTCTAACATTTAAGAATTAGACTAGTAAAGCCCAGATATACAGATGAGAATACTAGGAGACATAAACCACCAGACATTTCAGGAAATAATCTCGGGGTCCTGGTAGATGACGTGTAGACACAGCAGTGTGCCCTTGTGCCAAGAAGGCCAATGGTATCCTGAGCATTGGGAGCCCTACCGAGGCCTCATCTGGGCTGCTGTGTCCAGTTCTGGGATCCTCAGTACAAGAGTGATATGGATGTCCTGGAGCACATCCAGTGGAGGGCTACAAAGATGATTAAGGGACTGGAGCATTTATCTTACGAGGAAAGGCTGAGGGAGCTGGGCCTGTTCAGCCTTGAGAAGAGATGACTGAGAGCGGACCTCATACATGTCTATAAGTGTCTGAAGGGAGGGTGTCAAAAGTATAAAGCCAGGCTCTTCTTGGTGGTGCCAAGCAATAGGACAAGAAGCAACGAGCAGAAACTGATGCACAGGAAGTTCCACCTGAATATGAGGAAGTGACCACGCATGACTACACACTGGAATAGATTGTCCAGAAATGTTGCTGAGTCTCCCTCATTGGAGATACTCAGAAATCATCCGGATGCAATTCTGTGCCATGTACTCTACGTTGACCCTGTTTGAGCAAGGAGGTTGGACCCACTGTGGTCCCTTCCAACTTTACCTATTCTGTGATTCTGTGATTTGCAGGAGCATCTTCTGACATATTATGTATATATTTCAACAGTATTTGTAATTGGCTGAAAAATAGCGATTGAATCAATCATGTCAGGTGACTGACAGTGTGACAATTTGACAGCTGCTTACAATACAATTTGGAGTATGTTTTGGACCTTACCAAACACTTCTGCAGCAGTTTATATCAAAAGTGAGTTGATATTATCAGAGAATATCTCAAGTTGGAAGGGACCCATAAGGATTATCAAATCCAACTCCCTACTCCTTGCAGGACTACCTAAAACTGAACCATGTGACTAAAAGCATCATCCAGACACTTCTTGAACGCTGACACACTTGGAGCTGTGACCACTTCCCATCGAGTACATATCCCACCAATTTTGAGTCCTAACATTAGTTTTAATGCTATGGTGTTTAATTAGCAAACCATCTTAGTTTCCATCTTCTGTGAACAATCTATGTTTTACTCCTTATTGTCACAAAACCTTTGATCCTGATGATAACCTGATTTTGTCTGTTCTGCATGCCTGAAATAGGACCACTGGATGTTAGAAATGGTGTAATTCGTGTAGTGAACTTATATCCTGCTTCACATTGCATTAATTAGATCCAGAAAAATCGAGGGGATAAAAATCTCTTAATTTAAAATGTAATGCAATGACAATTCATACAGAGATATTGATCTGTGTGAGAGCAGAGTCCATCAAGAGGAATCCTTATAATCACAATGTACTATTGATGGTGTTTTCTGAAATCTACTGTTCCCTTTAATGTTACTACTTTATAGCATCTGTAACTGTTTAGTGTTTAAAGTAGGTTAAACAAATTTCCATTGCATCTTCCGTGTAGGTATTTGACATGCATTCATTACTGTACTATTACAAGGAAGCAACAGTTAAACCATTAGTAGAAGTGAAATTTGAAAACTGAATAAACCTTAAGATTTGGCATCAAGATACCATTCAGTCTTTGTGGTTATAACTATTCACTACACTAAAATATAGCACTGGGAGCCTTCTCCTCTCCTGGTCTTGTAGTATTGTTGTTGGGAACTCTTCATAACTGGAAAAGACAAAAGAAGCAAGCTCTGCTCCAGAGCAAAGCTCTACTTATTTGTGTCCTTAAGCAGAGCGTGGCTTATACAGAAGTATAGTTAGTGGTCCTATCTTGCATTTTTTTACTCCTTCATCCCCATATGTAGGTGTCCTTGAATTCCTCATTTTTAAAGGATTCCATCTCCAAATCATCAATATGGGTCACAGAGTTTAATATAATTTTCCAAAGTTTTTAGAAAAGTATTTTCAACCTTCCTGCAGTATATCACTTAAATCTTTCTTACAATACCTGAGCACATATAATGAGAGGAAAGTTATACATAGTCAAAAACACAGGATCTAGCACTAGCAAGATTTTTTTGCAGCCTTAGATAAGTAAGCCTCTGAACAAGTTTATTGGCTATAACTTCAATGCCACTGCAGAGGGCTGTCTGGTGGTGCAGCATTCCCTATTACAGAAGCATGGTACCAATAGGAAGTCATATTTACCCCAACTCACAGTCTCTAAGGCCCTCAGCTCTGTTAATAGATATCTTTGAGTAGCTATCGTTACTTATTTTCAGTTTAATAATTTACTTTTTAAACACCTTTAATTTTTTGTGCTTTTTGTGCCTTTATCTTTTTTGTACTTTTTACTTTTTGTACTTCAGAGACGAGAAAACAAATAGCAGTTTTCATGATCTGGTTTTCACATGTTATCTCAGTGATTGCTTGGCAAATATTTCTTGGCTAGAAGGAGAGTAGGAGAATATCTAGACTGGTTTTGCCATAAAATTTTATGGAAACACTGTGAAATCTGTGCATTTGGACTAATCTTCAATCTGTGCTGTGCAGTGTAGAGACATTGTCTGGCCCAGCAAGAAACTTGCCTTAGAATAGCACTTCCACTGAGCACTGGAAATTCTGTATTTGCCACTGCGAGGGAAATGGATTGCTTTGTCCCAGTCTGAGAGCAGAATATAAACAATACCACACACTATGAAATGGGCAGCAGAGTCTGGCTAAAACAATAGCAGAAGAAAATAAAGACTGACTGATGTGTTAAATGAGAAAGGGAAATTAGGTGCAAAAAATTCTTTGGAAATATTCCAAAACTAGAAGGAGCACTATAAACCCTCCCAAATTTATCTGTTCTTTAGTTAAGTGATTATTTGATATGGTTTCTATAGCATTTTTATATTGTGACTCCTGTATTGCAAAAAAATGCTGGTATATAATATTTAAAAAGTATTACTGTACAATTAATGAAAACTCTAAAAAAATAATTTGGAGTATGAGTTGTGTATATTATTCAGAGTGCAAATACACATTCCCTGTGGTGTAGCAGAAGAAACAAAGCTTTTCAGGACTAAAATATAGCTTCTCAAGTTGCAATTTTAGAATGATTTTCCATATATTATATTAATTCAGATTAATCTTAATTTTAAATTGGTTTGAGAGCCCTTCAGTATCAATCAACAGATTTTTCCAAGTAACACATATTTTTTCTACCTTCCTTTCTTTGAGTCCTTGAATTTAATAACTTTGGGATTTCCTCCTCCAAAGACGGATCTGCTAAATAAATTTAAATGAACTAAAACACTTTAAAAAAAATGAAATGCATGAAAAAATACAATCTGATAAGATCAAAAGTCTGAATCTATAATCCCGAAAACAAGACAATTTGAAATTAAATCTGAATCGACATATTCTTGAATTGCTATTCAGAAATGTTAACTTCTTTCTTTAAAAAAATGTTTCCCCAAGCCCATAACCTGAACATGAAGTTCATATAGGAAAATATCCTAGAATAAGGCTATTATTATACAAGCCCCATAACTCCCACGGAATTTCCCTTATGAAAGGGAACTCCAGGCTGGCCTGTTGGCTTTCCCGTCATCACTGCTGGTAGAGACATTCAGTGGGGTTATTATTGTGGGTAATGCCCCATATGCTTCCTGCATTAAGAAGGTGAGGGGAGATGAACACCTGCCATGACATAACTCATAATGAAATTCACTTCACAAGGTAGAAAAGTCCTAAAAAAAGAGTGGAAAATCTCTACGTCTGAATTTGAAAGTGAAGTTGTAGAGGGGACTTCCAGCCAAAAACCGATCAGGTTTTGAAACAAATGACAGGGACAGACTGCATTTTGCATTTGCAAGAATGCAGAGAAGGTTAGAAAAGAAAGAATTTGCCAGATCTTTAAAACAGGCTGGTGAGTTCTCGTTTTGTATGGCAGCTCTGACAGCCCTCATCAGTTCGTTGGTGCTAAGCGCCACACAAACAGAAACGTTCAAGAGTAAAAGTATGTTCCCACGCACCCACCCCACCACAGATGGTTTGTGGACATGGCAGAATGAACTGATAATAATATAACTGTACTTAGAAGCAGGTTTTATGATGCCAAGCACTGTAAAAGGAAAAAAACCCAACAAAACAGAAATTACAGATCTCAACTCATTTTCTATGATAGATATGGGGGACAATGCTATGGCAGGAGCTGATAGGCATGGCGGGACAGGGTAGGGGGATCTATTTCCTCTAAGCATCTACTGTAACTCCTGCAGCAGTCAGGTGCTGAGCTGACTGCAGATCTCTGGTCTTACCCACCTGTGGCTTTTCATATGTTCAAAAATGAGAAAACAAAAAGGACATATGAATTGAGTCCTCCTCTGTTTTAATTTTAGTTGGTTCATTTCAAACAGAGTTACATGAAAGATGTCTTTTTGAAAACCAAACAATTCTTTTACCTCTAAGCCTTTTCCAGATTTGATTTCACAGGCTGAAATTAGGACAGTGTGAAAGTGCCTGAGGTGCACAGAATGGAAATGCTGTCAGACTTTTAGTTATAGATGTGCTAGCAACCCAGCTCAAATGTATTGTCACTAATTAAGCAGATGAAACAAAAAACTGGGAAAAATTAGCTTAAGTTCAGTGGTTACTTGCTGCAAATTTGTAAATGGGCTCTCTACCATAGAGATATGTAAAATAATGCTCCTGTTAAAAGTTATGTGGAAAATGAAGGTTCTCAGCAAGCTAATTTTACTCTGTTAACAAAGCAGGGTTTCAAGCTATCCTTGTTAACCATCCACCCACTTTCTTTTCCTTCACCACCTCTGATTTGCAGATAGGAGGTACAATTACAGTCCTTTGTTTCATCCTGAGATCTCTTTACAAAACGAAGTCTGCTTTCATCCTGTGTGCTTTCCTCCATTGTGTAAAGCTAAAGGAGCCAAGATCTAACTTTAAAGTAGTCCTTTGTGTTGCTCTTTTTTGTCCCTTCGCTGCCTTTTTGTTGTATGTATAGCCTAACTGTGTGCCTTCAATTGAACTTTTCCCCTGCCAAATCACACACTTAAAGCAGGAAAAAGGAGGCTGGGGTGAAATCCTGGCTCCACTATGCTTCATGGGCTTCAACGGGATTAGGTTTCCACTCTAGTGGCCACTGCTCTTTGAGTTGCCCCTTTTAGTCCTGCCCGAGACGTTTTTCCCCTCCTGGAAGTGCTCTGGTGCATATTTCTGGCGTAGATGGTCTGCTGTGGCAAACAGAGTGCCACAAATTTGGGTGATTTAACTGGCTTTGAGACTGGCACTTGACACAGTAGTGTCATGATCTAAGAATTTAGGTACCTCACTCTTAACATACATGTAATTTCTAAGATGATTCCAAAAGAGTGGTGCTAGAAAAACTATATATTTGTGATTATATTTGCATTTGTATTTCTTCTTATCAGCCTTTTTTTTCATCTTTCAGAGCATGCCAGTCAGATAGGCTTTCCCAATGTACTTCATGGGGTATTCTGGGCATTTGTGGCAGAAGAGAATGCTGCAAAAAATAAGAAAGGGGTGTAGAAATAAAGTAAGTTAAAAAAAAAATTTAAAAAGACAAAAACTATCAAGATAAGGTTGACAACAGATGTGGGAATCTTGGTGACTGAGCTTGCCTGTGCAGAGGAAGGTGTCTGCAAGCTCAATGTAGTGGGGTTACAGGGACATAAAATTTGGGATGTTAATGCTGGGCTGTTTCTCATGGTAGACTTAGCTTATATCCCTGTGAAACAGTTGTTTCCAAAGAAGCCACAGGAGATAGGACTGATGGCAGGCTTGTCGACAGAGTGTGTGCCTGAAGACTAAACCCTACCACCTTCCTCTGCCAGTAGCTTCAGACTGTGCTGATTTCCAGGCCATCTCCTTAATTTCCATTACAAAAATACCAGTAAGCACACACTGAGCCCTCAAGGCAGCACATGCTTTGTGTTGAATCAAATCCACAGGGATGTAGAGATTGGAATAGATACGCTTGATCAAAGAATGGGCCGTCTCACATTTCCATATCTTTCCCTTCATTCCTCAGTGAGACCCAAGATGTACACCATCACAGTCCTGGGAGAAACTGCTTTTTCCTCATTCAGTATCAGCTCCTCTCTGAAACTGAGGCACCATTTTTCTGAAATCATTACTGTATAAATGATGTTTAAAAGGTACAAGCCTTCATACTGCTTCCAATGAGATGTGCAGGGCGCTCTGAACTTGTTCACAGAAAACCTGCTTTATTGTCTGCAGACAGAGCCATAATCTTCTTGTCATCTATACTCATCCTCAGCTGAAAAGGAGGAGTAGTTCCACTGTGTTCATACTATCTTTTGATACTTTGGATTTTCCCAAAAATATTTGTCCTATTCTGTTCTTCGGATACACTAGACAGCTGATTTTTTTCTTCCAAATCCATCCATGAGATGGATACTAAAAAACACTGCAGACATCTCTGGTGTTTGCATTTTGCATAGGATGTTGAGAAATTGGAGAGGCTACAACATGGTTTGAGAGCTGGAGAAAATGTCTAAACCCCCTCAATCTGCTTAGGTTATCAAAAAGAAGACACAGTGGTGACTTGCTCACTGTGTTTAAGTACATCTGGTGAAACGTTTTGACATTGTAAACTCATTCAGAACAGGAGTTTCATGAGTACTGAAACAACCAGCAAATGTCAATGAATTCCGAGCACAGTTTCAGCCAAAAGAAGAAAATCTTTCTGTTTTGGCACTTTTAAAGCTAAAGCTTATGTCTACTTTTAAAAAGATTTTAATTTAAAAAATTTAACTAAGTGAAAAGAGTTAGATAAAAGGGCCTAGCTAATCATTTTGTTTTGACCCAACTCTTTTGTTTGGTAAAGCGAATACAGGGCTGACACATTATGTTGGTAATAACTGCTCTAGTGATACAGCTACCACTGTGTTAATTATTCTAGTGATGAAGAGAAAACCCCTGGGGAGGGTTTTGTACTTTGAAGCTGATATAATTAAAAAATGCAACAGGACTCTGGAACTATCTAGAGTTTTTTTCTATACACAAATAACCACTTTCTTCTACCAATGAGAAAGTTAGAGCATGGCCTACTCACATTTTAATCTGATAGTTTGTCTCATATATACTAAAAAGGAAAGGAAAATTTCAATTATTATGATTATTGTTGTTGTTGTTGTTATTTTTCAGTCTTAGTAACAATTTAAAGTTTTTCTGTGAGCTTTCTATGAGAACCTTCTGATGTTAGCAGCAACCTTTGAATGGAGTTTTCTTACACTCTTTAATATTTTTGATTTGAAGATGATCAGTTTAATAAAAAGTATTTGCTAAAATAATTAGTATGAAGATTCCTGCACATTAACCAAAATATTTTAGTTCATTTAAACTGTCACATACAGAGTTGTAGGGAATTCAAGAAAAACAGACATCCAGGGTGAGACTGTTGAGGCAATCAGGGAAATGGGCCCCTTAGGAAGACAACTCAAATTTTTTTTCTGAAAGAGGAATCTCATGCATGGGGTCTAGGTGAGAGAAAGAAAAAAGTGTGAAGTGAGAGAACACATTTTTAAAATTCTTATGAAGCAAAGTCTCTTTGTGCTTATATAGCTCTTATACCTGCCCTCAACATTTTGGAATAAGTGGTAGTATTTTTCTCTCACTCTACAGAATACCAAATTTAAAAACAATAAGATTAACGATCTCCAGCAACAGTACTTACATCTGCTCCATAGGCCAGCCAGCTACTCTGGACTCCTCTAAGCTGTTCTGAAAAAGAAAGCATTTGGATAATTGGACAAAGGTGCTTGGTGGAGCTCTAAAATAATTACTACCATCCCTCATCTTTCCCAGCCCTAAGTATATATTTGAACTCTATCTTTTAATCCTGCTTTTTGGCAGAACATCTTTAATCTCCTGCCCTTCCATACTAAGAAAACTTCATCCGCATGTGAGTTTAAGTAAAAGTTACTATTTATAGCAGTTTAAAGTGGTTTATATTGTCTAAATTTTTATTATACTGTCATGATAAATTTTCAGGCTTTTTTTCCAGTGTTTTGTTTTGAATAGAGTCTCAGATGTATGCTCTGCTTACACTATCTAACTGCTGAAGTTGGATGACTTTTTTTTTTTCCAGTAACAATTATCTCTACCCCTTCATAACCTTTTTTTAAAATACAATTTGAGGTCACTCAGAAACAGTTGCAAATTTGACTTGCATTTTTTTAATTGTTCCTGCCAAGTGAAAAATAAAAGACAAATTTTGAAAATGAGAAATTTCCAAATGCTTTAAATCCTATGGTTTTGTTCACAGCAAGTCTAAGGTGCCCTTCATAACCCTGTTTTGCCTCTGTCGGTGCACCCATAGTTAAGACACAATATAATAGTTTGGGTATTTCCTTAAAAGATGCCCTACTCAAGCCCTCTACCTGCTTCTTTTTTGAAGTGTTTCCAGCCTATTCTGGCAGAATGTAGTGTGATGGTTCTCACTGACACTCCTTGTGAATTCCTGTTTTAACTCCTGAAATATTTAAGAAACTATTAGTTCATGTTACTTTGATTAGTGAGCGAGGAAATAAGGATTGCATTGTATATTCTGGTTCTGTGGTCATATAGAAAAAGCAATTATTTGTCCAACCTGCTATACTCACATCCTAAATATCTGGGTGATGATTTCCTGGATACTTTATGTTGAGTTAATAAAGACATTTGATGCTGTGTTTTGGCTAAGGGAAGGTCTAAAAAGTGGCTGGATTAGTCACTTGCCTTCAGACTGCTAACTTTTTAGTGGCCATTCCATAGGATAAGCTGTTTTCTTAATAACTGTTTATTTTGTTTTAATTCCATGATTGTTGTGGCAGAATGAATTATCAGATGTAGGAAAAAGCCAAAGCATTTGGGTTTAATTAGTCATTAACCCACTCAGTGTTTGCAGGCAGCTGTAGCAGGATCGTGGACAAGACTCTAAGGCCTCTATAAGATGGATTTAACTCACGGTACAGCAAGAAGTCTTCAGGAGTTTCTGAAGTATCAAGGAAGGTCTTTTCTAATGTGAGATTGACACAGTGCAGGGCACATTAAAGAATCCTTCTGTTCTGATCAAGTCTTGCTGTGCCCAGTTTTGTGCCTTACACTTCACGAAAAAAATGTTGTTCAAGTAAGAAAGGAATAGCAGAGTGAGATCTTGAAGATATTGTTTATCTGGAAAGAACGAATGAATAATGTTACACTTTAAGAAGTGTACCTGATGGGACGATCTAAATAAACAGAGGAAGAAAAAGATTTGATTTCTCGATTAGTAAAGCACTGGTCAAGAAGTATTAGGCAGAAACCACAGTATGGAAGGTAAAAGTTACCAACAGAAAAACTTTGCAGTGATTAAGAAGTGAGGCACATATTCCTGTATAAGTGATGGGAGAAACACACCTCAAAACAAGCTAGGGTTGAGCCTCCAGCACTATCCTGTCTTCTGCCATATGTGTTCTGAATTACGGAAATTTAAGTTTTGATCATCCTCCTCTAGATGAATGCTGTAAATCTTAGACCAGTGGTTTCCAAACTGAAGATAAGACATGATCCCAATGAGTATGAGCAACAAAGTCCAAACTAATGATGTCTCTTTCTGCAGGACAGTATCAATATTGGTCTTGTGACTGGTCTGAAGAAGGGAGGAGGAAAACGAGCCATACCCAGTAATGTGTAGGACACCGCTGATTTACGTTCCTGATACTCAGTAATATAAATGCTGGTTCTAGTTAAGTTATTCGCTCAACTGTCAGTTGCTTGTGTTTCAGTCCCTGACCTAGAGCATAAAATAACAACATTTCAACAGAAGAAGCCGAGTCTGCCCACTTGATTCCAGAAAGGTTTCTAACTTTCAAGCTCTTCTTTAAAGATAAGGGTTAAAATACTTGAAACAATTCATTAGCTACTGCCTGGATTAGCACTTTAACCCCTGAACTACTGGATAAAAAGAACAGATGAAGGCTCTTCACATCAGATATTTTGTGAAAAATTTGACTTGAAGAAAATCAAATGAAGCTATTATATAAATTCAGCAGGATTTATGTATACTTTTAGGGTGACTGAAACAGGACATTTCAAGGGAAAACCCCCCCACCTTCTTACCACTGTAAACTATTGCTAAGATGTTCTTTGCACTTTGGTGTTATATTGTTAACACATTTAGGCATACAAAGTTATATTTACTGTTTCGACATATCTTTGTGAATGTAATGTCTTCTCTCTTTTCTGAAAAGATATGACCTGACAACAGCTGTTACTCTTATGAGAACAATGTCATAAGTATTGTTTAGATATCTGCTGCTGTTTTAAATGTCTTCAAGAGACCAATGGACAATGCTTCTCTACAGTTTATTTTATGAAGGGAGCAAAAAGTTAACTCTGTCATGATCCTAGAAGAGAAGAAATTAAATAGACATCCTGTTTTATAATTAGAGTACAATATATGCAAATACCTCTTTTCAATTCTGCCCTCTGGTATTAAAATGCAACCAATTGCAGACTTAACTATTCATAATATGATGATTCTTTTCCTTTTTTGTCAATTTATCAAAGTACCAGAGTATTAGAACAGTCTCTCACACTATTTATGATTTATAAGAACAAGTTTAAAGTTATACCCCCACCCTATTTGTTGCTTAGCTATTTGGATAGCAACTGTTGTATAGCCAAATTTAAGTACTAGTAAATGGATTATTGGTTCCAACATATAGAACCTACGCATTCCTCAAACAGCTCAAACAAGTACCCACCCACTCTTTAATCCTCCACTGCCCAAAGCAGAGAATGATTGTTTTCTGAGCCATGGATCTGACTACTGTCCAAATATTTTTTACTTTTTTTTTTATTTTTTTCTTCCCTCATACCTATCAGTTATGGGACCGAAAACCAGAATGGTGAGGAAGGTGAGCCCACCACTGTAAAAAGAGAAACACGATAAGCAATATAAGTGCAAGTCTGGAGGAAAAAAAAGTATGCGAAATAGAAACAGAATATTTTTGGTATTTTCTCCTTCTATGTTAGCATTTGTTGCTGTCACTGCTCATTTCAAGAAAGAAGTTTTCCCAGTCTAAGTTACTTTTTTATATTAAAATAAAGAAAAACTGGCACTAGTAAAGGGCTCTATGTGCAGTTTTTAATGGGGAAAAAAAGTTATAAGAACCTCAAGAGTAGATGAAGGGCTGTTGAAGCCTATAGCTGTGGCAGTGCTTGTGGGAAAGTCTGGAACAGCAGGAAGGAAAGTGTGAGCCAAGAAACCTGAAAAATAGTCCAAATACTATCATAAAGTCCTTCTTTTAATAAAGTAGGTTTAATTTTCACAATATATTACTATTTGGTTTGTTTCTTAGGGACCCATGTTTATTAGAGAGAATTCCTTGAAGCTGTCAGTCTATGGGATTCCCCTAAACTCCTCAACATGCAGCTTTAGCGGTTTTCCTCTGTTTTGAGAGGGTACATTAATAACCACACACTACCGTAAGCATTAAATAGGCCACCCACCCTCTGAGAAGCACAGTTCACATTTCTATCCACACTTAATGGCAGCTAGCCTAATGGGAATGATGTCAAGGGGTGCGATGAAACACTCCATGTGTCTCGACTCCTGTCTTGGGGAGGATCTTGTCCTGTTTGACAGCTATGCATTCAGTCAGGGAATACAACAGAGGAGCTGATTCAGTGCTGATGAAAAGGAATGATGCCACCCGCTGTCTTATCAGCAGAACTGGTGTCCAGCCTGTGCTGCTGCCCTTTTGTCATGTCTGCACACATACGACCTGTAAGATATTCTAATTACTCGTAGCTCTCAAATTTATCACTTACACAGGCTGCACAGCCACAACCTGTGAGCAACATCTGCAGAGGCAGGAGTCTCATTTTCTGGTTGACTCCAGACTATTCATACTTGCTCTCATAACTCTCTATCCTTCCCATCTGCCTCTGGCCAACTCCGCTGGGTCTGTCCAGGAGCAGACATGTGGGCATAAATGAGGTTTTTGAGGAAGTGCATGTGTGTGCTTTTGTGGATGTGCAATTTTTACTACAAGCAGGGGTGGCAGCTCTATTTATTTAAAGTTTCCTGGCACTTTCCACTACAAAACCCAGTTTCCAGTTGCTGAAATTGAACTATTTGATCTGAAATGTTTCAAGTCAACAGCTCACCTCAGATTCAAAAGTTTGTAAGGGACATGTGCCCCTTACATCAGGCAAGCCCCTTCAGTAGTTTCCTGAAAGTTAAGGACACCAATACTTTGCTTTACAAGCAATACTTTTCCCACATTAAAAAGCACAGCTCTCTGGTGAGAACTCATGCCTTCACAGTAGCAGGCATGACTGCCAGCTTGGTAGCTAGCATACTGACAGCTGCTGGTCTAGAGGAATATTCTTTCAGTGATAATGTGTTCAAATATTGCTGAGATTTAAGCCAACACCTCAGAAATTGCAACCTGCCCTGTAACTGCCACTTCGTTTGTTGTTGCTGCAGCCACCTGAAGGAACATGAACTGGTTGTAAGCTGCGCTCTAGTGTCTCTTCATTGACAGGGCTCTAGACTGTACTGCTGGCAAAACTCATGTGGCTGACACCCATCCTACAAGTCTTTAGGACATGCCTCAAAATGCTGGTGGCCATCTTTCAGTGATTTAGGAGGGCCAGGGACCATCCTCTAGCTCTGACACCTGGTGACTTGGCTTCATCCATACTATATAGCACTCAATCTAGGGTCCCCAAATATGTGCAATATATATCTGTGCACCTAATGGAAAAAGTTATACCAAAATTACCGCACTGAGCTGGCTCTCTCTGCTGTACTGAATTCACTACTCTTTCTGATCTGCCCACACATAGTAGCCATTCCTTTGATGTTTATCAGCATTCAAAAGCCCAGTCAGCTACTTCTCTGACCAGAACAGCAGACAGATGGGCTTTGCAAATCCTTCCAGGACAAAGATTCTGTGTGGAAGAAAAAAATTAGGGTATTTACTGCAAAACTCAGATATTCAGATTTGTGAAGAGGGCAAAACCAAAGCATCTCAGAAGGACCAAAAGGGGTCCATCACAACAGACAGAATAGTCCATCCTTACGAAAGGCAATTCTTCTCCATCCAGAACCCAACACTCCTCTCTGCTATCATGCTGCTATCAGCAAATGCTAACAGGGTGACCTATTCCTTCTAGTGATAATCAACAAAGAAGACCACTCTAAGTGTGTTATCAAGTTACTTCATTTGTTCAAGTGGAAGAAATTTTGTCTGGTGTAGTGAGAGATCAAAGGGCTGTTACATCAGGTTTCTCTTCTCTTTTATCTTCAATTTTCTTTTTTTTTTTTTTAAATTTCCTTTAAAATGAAAACCCCAGGCTTTCTTCATACATAAAAGAATTGTAATCCAATACTGTATTCAGATACTCAGAATTTAGGAAATTCCAGAACAAAAGGCTTTTATATCCTGTTAGTATTTATATGAAATATGTGATTTTATAAAACATAAATATAGAAAACAGTATATAGTTTGCATTGCTATAAAACAAGATCAGATTTTTTTCTAGAAGTCTTAATCACAATGTGCATTATTTTCTATTTCCTAACATGTAATCTTTTATTACTGTATCTGCTTTACAAAATTTTCTTAAACCATTTTTTTTAATTATTAACTCTATTATTTGCCTAATATAATTTTCCAGTTGTTGAAAAAATCCTCAGTTTGGTTGTTCCTTCTTTCTAGAATTGCCATTCATGGATAATGAACCTAATAACTTAAGCACTTTCTTACTTTATTTGGCATTTCCTTCATGTAAGTGTCATGACTTTTAATCAAATAAATTAAGAATTCCTACAAACATACCAGAAGAAAATTGTATAATACAAAGCAATACCAGACTAAAAAGCTAATCAATCATTTCTAATAATTTTTTAGTGTTGGGAAAGAAAAGAACCAAACCCCAAATCAGCACATGATGTTTTCAAGCAGAGCGGCTTTCAGTGAGTTTTTATCAACAGCAGCTGTCACAGATGGGTTATGTTAGTTAAGAAGATTCCAAAACAGGAAAAAAAGTGCCCATGCTTATATAAATGAGAAGAATATCAGCTTGATTATAATACTCTTTCACCAAGAGAATATACAATGTTGGGCTCATCTGTGTTTGCTTATACATGAGTAAAGAAGTGTAGACCATAAAAGTATACTTCCGAGCACTTTTTCCCATCTAAAAAACTCTCATCGATTCACATGCTCAGTGATTGAACAGAACACCATATATCATTCTGCGTACCTTGAGGACTTTGTAGGAGTCTGGATGAGTGAAGTGCTAAGAAGATCTTGAAGCAAAGCAGTGAATTCTTTAGTTCAAGGATAACACATTATTGCCAGATTAATTTCTGAACACTATAGATATTTTTACCTTAATGGATTACAAATTGATGTAGTTACTAATTTTTATAGGAATTTTTACAGAACTTCAATTTAACAAAACTCTTTTCCATAGAATTAGCATAGACAGTCACAAACCGAAAGGTATTAATAATCTGAAAATTAATAGAACTTTGTCTGACATCATCTCACATTTTCTGGTTTTAGTAATGTCAATAGAATTAAGTGGAGTGTACTCTGATTCCTGTAAACTGTGTTATAACACAGCTCTTTATATTTGTCAAATTCACTGCATAGTCACATGGAAGAAAAAATTACCATCAGTACACTGATTTAAGAAATATTTCTCTAGCCAAATCTATCAGCATAATCCAGTAATAAACTACCCGGTTTAGTCTTTGCTATCCAGATTATGTTCTTTATTCTGTCTATGTAGTGTAAAGCATATAGATGAAAAATGCAATCATGTTCTTGATCTTATGTACTGAGCACTCATACAATCATAGAATTGTTTGGGTTGGGAGGAACCTTAAAAATAATCTAGTTCTAAACCCCATGGCAGATGGGCAGGGACACCACCTTCCAGTAGACCAGGTTGCTCAAAGCCTCATCCAACCTGGCCATGAACACTTCCAGGGATGGGGCATCCACAGCTTCTCTGAGCAACGTTTCACTGTCTCACCACCCTTATTTTAAGAAACATAACTCCTTTAGGTTCCAAAATTTGTACTCTTGGCAGTCCAGCAGTGCACCTTCAGCAGGACAGTATCTAAATGGTTTCATCCTCTGGAAGAAGATAAGGATCCAAGTCACCTGAGGTTAAAGTGGGACCTTGGCTGCATACCCTAGGCAGTAGAATACTATGTGAATGGTGGTAGTACTACTGTCACCCCTTATCTGAAGAACAGGCCAAATATTTGCATGCAAAGAGCAAATGTAATGCTTTAGGTGATGACAGCAGCATCTGAATCCATCTTACAGAGCAGGTGAAGTATGTGTGAGGGTCCGAAGTCCGAACACTCTCTTTTAGATGTATCCCTCATAGTCACATAGGCTGATGTCATCCACACCTTCCCAAGGAGGCTAACTCTCTCAATTGATTCTATAGAGAATGCAGAGTGTTATGAATTCCATTTCCTAAAACTGGCACCTGCAAGTCAGATGTAGTTAAGCCACATCAACATGCTCTTCTCAGAACGTACCCAAAGAAGAGAACATCATTACACTCCACTGGAGTTTGAATTGCACAGATGTAGAGGATCAACTGGAGAAAAACCCATCTCTACATGCCCTTATACTTCTTTCCAAACTATTTTCTTCCCTGTACACCTGGTATTTCGATATCCTGAATATATTAGAAAGGCCTCTTTAACTACCTGCCTGACATAACCATTAGCTTGCTTTTGGCAAGGAGGTGTTGAAGGAATCTTTGGAGAGCAGTTGTTCACTGTAATATGTAGAATAGAATGTTCTCCATTTTATTTCAACTACATTCAAAAAATGTAGTTGTAACTTTGAACTACAATCCTTAGGAGAACATTTTTCCCTAAAACGTGTCTCTTGGCTCTTTAAGGACAACAAACTTGATAAGTTTTCCTGTTGCTGGCATCCTCCTTATTCAAATGGTCTGAGCAATTTAATTAATTCAGTTAAATTAATAAAGTTAAAATCATTCTGCAATTAGCTTGAAGTTTTCTGCCTGCATTTCAGATCAGCCAGTTCCTGTGTTCCTAAAAATGTATCTGTTATTCCTAATACCATTGATCTAATAAACACCTACAGTCTGCCTAAAATCCTTCCCCCGTATTATTGAAAATCACAGACTAAGGAATCTGTTGGAGATCTATTCTAAGCTTGTCTGTAAGTCTTTTTTGATATCTGCTAAATATACAGTTTTCTAAACTTTTTTAAAGATAAGATGTGGGCAATTCTGTGTGGGAACTATCATATAACACATTGTAAAACTTTTAAAAGTTTAAAATGTTTCACTGTATCAGGATGCCAGAATGATAATAAAGGAATGTGTTAGTTTGTTTTTAATAAAGACAAAAGGAAAGGTCAATAATAAAGACAAAAGTAATGAAGAGTAAAGCTGCTAAAGGATTAAAAGGTGCAAAAATATAAATAATTATAAATAAATTATAAATAATTATAAATAAAATGATAATACTATTTAACTGTAATTACATTCTCAGTCAGATTTTGTGTATATTGTTCTTTATGTGCACAACAGCAACATATTTCATAGTAGAAGTAATGTTATTTTCATTAAAACTATTTTGCAAATTTATAAGAATCATTTAATATTTAGAGATAATAAAAAAGATAAATAACAACATAATCTGTCCTAAATGGCTCATAAAGCCAATACATAAACAAAACAACTAAATTAATTTCAAACTGTTGGTAAATTGAATTTGTTTGATTGTGAGGTCTTCCTGTAGCCAATGAACCAGTAAAAGTGAAATGCTATTGAATGTACATCAAGACATCATCAAAGGAACTTGCTACCACTCAAAGGGGAAGACACTATCAATGAATTCTGCTTAGGTGAGAATGATGTAAATGGCAAGAAATCCAAATAGAAATGTTATTTATTGTTCTTAATCACTGTTAATCCAACACAGAGTAAAAATTAAGGATTGCTGCTTCTTAAAAAACATTCACAATGAAATAATAAGGCAACCCATCCTTCTGCCTAACAATTTCTTTCTCTTTTTCCTTCTTTCTTGTTTGTACTGCAGGAGGATCTTAGCCTAGCTTTTATTGAGCTATTTAGCCCTGACCACCATACTCTTTTTTCTTATTTTCCTTAAGCTGCAATTTAAAAAGGTATAACAGCTACATTTCCAATCTGTAGAGGAAAAGCTAAGAAGAGCACATGATAGAGGACCAGCCTTCTTGTTCTCACTTCCATCAAGTAAATGCCATTGTTTGGTAGACCGGAGGAGGAAATTCAGGTTGTGTGTAATATTTTCACCCAATCACCTCTTCAAAAGCATTAACTTAGTCAGCAGAGTTGTAGTTATTTTGCCAAAACACTGTGTATCTTTTGCATTCCCAGATAATCAGACATAAAATATATTCCTACAGGTATAATTGGATTATGAAATAAGTACTTACTGTAGTATAAAATACACTTGGGCAGCACTTTCATTACAGCACTTAATCCAGCTGAAATCTGTATAAGCACCTCAGAATTCCTCCAAAGAATATCATATTTGCAAAATAGATTTGATAGATGTACAATAGGCCACTAAGTATTTAACAGAGATAACACCTCCAAAACATAATTACTTCCAATATGAAATATATACAAAAAAAGTGTAGACACTTCGATATAATAAGTCTGAAACCCTACACATTTTATTGAAGTGCCTAAGAGAGACCAATCATTTCACAAAAAATGCTGAATTTTCTTACAAAGTGGAAGTGGAATATCTGCACTCTGGACATGGCTTCTAAAATACCATATTTTTTTTTTAATGTGATTGTAAGACTTTTAAGAAACAGACTGGTAGGAGAAGTATTTTAGTGGGGTTTTAAAATGAACTCCTACGATTTATGAAAATTATTCTAATGATTTATTTTCAAAACCACTACACTTCATTACAAGACATAACAGAAACATTCTGAATAGGTTTACGATTGCCAAATTGGTTTACAAATTAAGACAATTCTGGAGCTTTTAGAACTTTTGCTTGTCTTTCTCTGATTTCAAAATTTTGCAAAGCTATACTTCAATAAACACTTATTTTCATTTAATTACTTCAGATGATGTTTCTGTCTTTGCTGAAGAGATTGCGAACTATAGAAAGCATATTTGGGTAAAAAAGGTGATAAAAAGACAGTCACCAGATAATATCTTTCATTAAGTGTATATCTTTAAATTCCCTTATGTTCAAAAAGAAACATTTAATAATATATGAAACAGATGTTTTCAGCATATCAGTCTTACATGGGAGAGTGTCCTTCTTCTGTTTATACAACATCAAAATGCTTCAGTGCTAGTGTCTGATCTGCATAACCACATATAGCTGTTCCTTAACTATGCAGTTTGTAAATCTGTTGGCTCTTGTTGCCTAATAACAGCTGCCAGATGATCAGAATGGAGTAATTTGCATTATTGTTACGTATTTTTTCTTTAATAGCCATCAGCTGAATAGGCAGATCTCTATTCAGCTTGATGCCTCCTGGCCTGCAGTAAAGCTACAGTTTCTCTCCTCCTCCTCTCTCTTCAATTCAGGCAACTATGCCCAACCCAACCCAACCCAAACCAATGCAACCCAACCCAATCTCGTCCAATCCAACCTAATCTAATCCAACCCAATCGAACCCATTCCATGGTAGAATTATTTACAAAAAAGAGAAACAAAATCTCTTTCCCCGCAGACCTGATGTGGAGGAACGGAAGTGGAGTCAACGGAAGTTTTGCCAATTACCTCAGTAGGAGCAACACTGTCTAAACTTCCTTTCTTCTAGCAGACCAATAAATTTCTTATTTGCACAGCCACAGACACATATTTGGATCACATATTTTTGCCTACAGTTAGACTAAGTTAACACTGGGAAAAGTTACATAGTCATAAATTTGAAAGCATTTACTAGGGCTTTTAGGCATATAGTCTTCTGCAAATCAACAGAGATTATGCAGCTGAAACCTGATGTTTGCTCTGAAAGTGCTATTGAGGTACCATTTTCTTGTACATGGTGTGACTGTTAGTAGACATATGGGGTTTTATATCAGAATAATGAATGAAAACTAGACATTGTTTATTTGTAATATATTCTATTGAACACCTGAAGTAATGAAATGGAATTTGTGGATGGATAGCATGTCCAGGGAAGTAAAAAAACATTACTGCTTATAATTCAACCTCTGACATCCATAATTAAGAATGGCTGAGGCAGAAGTTTGACATGTTTCTGGTTTTATTGTCTCTTACTGAGAAAATTTTGTTTCAGTAATAATTTCAGCTTTGGAGGAGGGAGAGCAAATATCCATGTTATGAGTATAATTAGAATATAGACCAATTTAGGCAAAGCTTCTTTCCAAACATCAGTCTACTCAGTATGGATGGAAAAGAGCATCATAGACTGAGATTTCAGATGGATGCAGTCTATTCTGACTGAGAAATAGAAGAAGGCAACTGTGATGGACTTCTGGGATGATCACATCTGCCCATTAGGGGTTGGACATCTATCTCTCTTTACACAGAGCTACCAAGCAGACATCATTCACGTTAAAACTCTCAGTCCATTACCAACAGTTGACCTTGTGACCTTACATTAAATGCTTCACATCCCATTACTTTCCTCCCAAGTCATCTATTTTCCCAATTTTTTACAATAATGCACTTCAGCTTTGTCACACATTTCTGGCTCCAATTCTGGAAAATGTTTCCATTCAAGAAAACACTCCACTGTGTGCTTTACTTTGCTTATCTCCTGAAATCAAAATGAAGCATGCTGTTACCATTTGCTCTCCACAGAGATAGACTGAAAACATGCTTATGGGCTTTTCTGTCCTGGGCTCTGAATGATGGAAGTTATTTATTCCAGTCTGTTTCAGACAGAAGAACTAATGTAATCATAAATGCATTGAAATTAAATCCTAATAAAGGGTCTTCAGAAGAATATTCTTGTTCCCACTTAAAAAAAAAAAAGGTTTATTACACTTGTAAAAGATATTTAAGATATTTGAAGCGTTCCAGCTTTCTAAAGCATTGCAGTATATTTCTGCAATAGTTTGCTACCCATTACTGAATTGATTTAATTATACTTTCTCTGTAGTAGAATTACAGTTACAGATGTTTTTTTGCTACTGATTGGAACATCAGTAATAATTTAATTAGATATTATGACAGTTTCCATGGCTTATATGTTAACACAGTTAAAGTCTCTCTGTAAACTAATTTTGAGAACAAATGTTTCTGTTCAAAATCTTTTACAGTGGAAATGTTTCAAAGGTAGAAAAAGTTAATTACAAGGCTTTTCCCCCTCTTCTAAATCCTCTGAAGGAGCAGGAACATTTTCCATGGAAATATGGTCAGTCACTGAAATGTCAAAGAGGTTGTAACTGAGCAGTATACAGAAAGCATATGAAATTTAAACTACCTCACAATCTAAGTTAAATGGTACTATTTATTTATATAACTATAGTGACCCTCACTGTGCAGAAGATATGCTTTTTACTGTGTGATTTTCATGTATGTGAGAACATTGAATGGCTGTATTATATTTAATTAAAAGCAATAGTGGGCCTACCCAGATTTTAAAAGGGCTTGATCTGAACAGTGTGTTGACATCAGATGAATAGGAGAGGCCACCTGCTAGCTCCACTTTTGGCTTTGTGGATGATTTGCATTCCTGTGGCCTGTTGCTCTGCATGATTGCTCTCAGCACTTCACAGTCCCATGAACTGTTTAATATCATGGATACCTTCCAGCCATGCAGGCTATCTCCTTTTGTAACATCAGTGCAAAAGAAAGAGTGACCACTTGCATGAGTCTGATGGGTAGAGCATGATGTTTTCACTTAGCATATACCACATCAAAGAAGAGGAAATGCTTTTCTATAAACCAGATTAAGATAAAAATTAATCCATTCTTGCCTAAGAGTGTTAACAGACCTTTTTTTCTCTTTCTGAAAGATGCTCATCATTTGAATGTGAGTATAGTACAGTTCAGACTGTATCCTTGGTTTTTCACTTGAGCACAGAATGCTTCTAGTTTAAATATGTAAAAGTTAAACAATTTACAAAATATATGTACTGTTTGAACTCTGAGGAGGCCTTCAGTAGTATTATTGTATTAATGAACACAGAGGCAACTATTAGACTTCGTGTGCTTTATCGCTATTAGATAGTCCCAGTGCAGTCCTGATTGCTTTCACCTTTCTGAAAAACTACAAATATTTTAAAGTGAGAGGCAAGAAAAATGTAACTGAATTATACCATTTTCCAGCAGGTAATTCTAAAAGACAAAAAAAAAAATTCAGATCCATGTTTCCATATATTGTCCTCTCCTGAGATTATATTTGCCACATGGATCTCACTGAAAGTTTCCTGTCAGGGAAGGTTATTGAAGGAGTGGAAGGATGCTCTTATCTAAAAATAGCCATAGTTATTTTACAGATTCCCTTGTATTTGTGATCTGTATTTATTTTTGCAGTGATGAGTTGACTGCATCCCAGCAAACTCTCAGTGACATTTTCTTATAGTTTTATACTTCAGTATTGCAACAAACATGGGTAGAGCCCTTCCCAAATCTTCATTCGTGAAGCCTAGCCATGACATGACATACTTCAGTACTAAATAATAAAATAATAATATGCTTGCTTTCCTGTTTGATGTATCTTTTTTTATCATGCAGTATAATGACTTAAAGTACAAGACAGAAAAATCAAATATTAATCCAAAACAGGTTTATATACAGTATGTGTGATAATTCACTTCTAACATGTCATTAAAAGATCTCTAAAATTTTGAAAATTTTAAATCAACTTTTTGCTATAACTGGACAATGAATGACCTTCCTGACAAATTATTTAGTTACTTAAGAACTGGGATAACTGAGGTTAAAGAGGAATTTATATAGCTAAATGCATTTTTAGAAGACTAACTCTAAAGCACAGATTTTTTGACTCCATACTCAACTAAATGAAGTATAGAAAATTCCTACAGATTTAATCTTATGGTTTCAAAGTTCCTCACATATCACAAATTTTACTTCTCAGCATATCCACAGATGACTCCATCTTAATGGTTAGAGAGAGCAGAGATTTAATTTTGAATTCCAGAGTATAAAATGCACCTATCACTGATGAGAAACGTGGTTACAATTCCATCCTTTGGCTGAAAGAGTCTGAATCTAGCAGTGTTTCTACCTGCCAGGCTTCAGAGTTTTCACGGAACAGGAGCTGTCAGTTTCTTCTGGTTAACTGACGTTTTTCATTGCCCAATTAAACATTTTCTAGTCAGCTGCTGTGATTAAGAAAGTCAGTAACTCCATGGCCTGTTGATTGGTATTACTCCTGGAAAAATTATAATGCTGGCTAGGGAACTTCTGCAGTCAAATAAAAGTGCTCAAGTATGACTCAGGCAGGATGTGGACCACTACCACTGGACTAAATAGAAGGTATTTGTTGTTCTTGTTTTTTTGAAAGAAAAAAAATTTTCCTTAAGTTTCCAAACTGTGAAACACCATGAAAGAGAAGTATCTCTTTAATCTGTAATTAGGCATCCAAAACTTTAAAAGCGAGAAGTTGAAGATAATCTCCCATTTATAGCATTTTAATTTGAGGCGCTCAGGGGTGTCCCAGACACCTGTGGCAGGTTTGACAGATGTCACAGGCCTGCAGGGGACTACTCCCCCAGGCTGGCAGCCAGGGGACAATGGCATCTTGAATGGCACCAGGCATGTTAAATTTAGGGAACTGAATCCCAATAAGGGTGTTCAAGGTTGTGTCATAGCAATTATCTAATCAGCACAGTCTAGAGAGCGATTCAATTATCTTTGTATCTGGAGCTGGGAATGGCTTTTCCAACTCCATTGACTGCATTTGCTAAGTTTTTGCTGGTTGCCACTGGAGCTCATGCACCTAGCACACATGGAGACAAGTGCACGTAGACATATAAATTCAGGTGTCTTAATCACGCACTGAATCTTATAATTAATTGTGATATTTACCATTACTTTCAATATAATCAGTAAAACTATTAGGATTTAGAGAACACATTGCTATAAATGCAAATGTTGTAAATCACCTAACTCTAACCTGGCCATGGAGACGAGGTATTGTACACCTGGACTTCCATAAAAACTGCAATTATTTACGCATGTCTTCTCCACAGCATGAGGGACATGAAAAGAGAAGAGAACATATTGATATTATTCCCACAGTGAGCTAGCTAGCAGCACTGGGTTTAACCAACAGCTAATATAGTTCATGTCCACCATACTTCTGAAAGGGCCTAAAAAAACCGAAGGACTTGAGACTGGCAGCAAATTAAAGTTTAGTATGTACTGCAATTTGTATCTTTTAGAATCCTACATCACTTCCCCTTCATAACTGTGTGTTAACTGCCATTACATTCAAGTATATGAAGTAATAAATAGGTCCCAAGTGCCAAGGAAATGCTAAAAAATATCTGAGGCATTTCTTTTCCATGTGGGAACCATCTCTAGTGAACTATACTCCTGTAAAAGGAAAGTTATTACTGCTGTTCTGCAAGTGCTTTCCTTCATTAGAAAGCTGCTATGGAAAATAACAAAGAGTTTACTCTTTTGTTGAGTGCTCTGTAAATGCTGTATGCCTTCTCCAGATACAGCTTTGCAGATGGAAATGTTTGAGGTGAGGCTGAATGCTTTACTGAATTGTGACCTGCTATTCCATGAGTTTTCTTCTCAGCCTAATTCTTTCTGATTTGCACTACTCAGGTGCTGCAAAACAGCTGCTGGATTAGCTGATCTATGCAGATTTAAATTCTCCTGCATGTATGAATCCCCAAGTCATAGGGATGGAAAAGGACTGAAAAGCTATGTCCTGACTGACTTCCAGCCATGAAAAAGAAGTGGGCTTTTCCTGAAGAGGTGATAGTCCAGAGCATTCCTGCATGTCACTGATTCCTGTATCTTTGGCTCTATGTACAGATTTGTGTAATTTTGAAGCAGAGCTAACTTCTACAACCATCAAAATAGTTTCTGCTGAACGTCAAGAACAGTTAAAGTGACATCTTTGCCACCCATACATGACAGAGGCTTATGTTTAATCAGCACTTAGTAAGGAATTTAAGTAGAAAATAATAAGATTATATAAATTTCACTTTTAAAAGAACCTAGATAATCATCCCTTTGACCATATCATGGAGACAGCTTTATGATAATATCTCCAAATATGTTCAAATACAATAAGAAATTGATAGTGGATGTTTCTGTTGTTATAGCAAATGGAGTGGTAAGGCATGATGATAACTGCTGCAATGCATTGCTATTGTATATATAATGATGGAGTTGCTGGGCACCACACTCTTTAGGGCTTATCTTTGTCTATTTTTAAGCAAACTGTTAATTGAGTGCAAATGTGTCTGATTCTGTGATGTAGAGAACTGTTCTTTGTTGACAGTCCTTAGCCTCCTGATTGCTCTTTTGGTATTGGCCAGCTGTGGCCTTGACTGATGAAATACCTTAAAATATGAACTGTGCTTTCTTCAAAGTATGTATTTTGCCTTCAATATGGTGAAGCAATCAAACTTAAACTTAGCTTACAAGAAGAGAACAACTTTGCTGTAATAAGTACTGGGAGGCCTCTGTTCAAGGAAAGAGAGGATGCTGAGGAATGTTAACAGCAGACACTGTTATCACTCCCTTTGTGTACTGAGTTTACCTTCACCTATAGTTGCTTCAACTCCTCCCTCTCTAACCCTGAAAAAAGCCTTTCAGGAGTATAGTGACATAATTTAAGGAAGGTATAGCACTGAGGGAGGACAGGAAAGGGACTATCCCCATCTTCTCTTCACAGTATTTTTACAGAAAATGTATAGGCAGCCCTCTGGATTCCATGAAGGTTTTAAAAGATCTGACTTCTGCTAAAAAAACCCAAAAAATATCTCCCCCTGCTACCTTAGTAGGGGATCAAACCCAGTTTCATTGATATTCTGACATGAGATGCATATCATGAATGGATTCATTTTGACAAAAGCCTCTTCATATCTTTTGCAATTCAAAATCTTAAAATTTCAGGACCTTCCTGCTTACAAAATAAAGAGCTGGCCCCAGCCTTGACAACACCCCCTCACCCCCTGAACCCACACCTAGGTGCAAACTGAAACCCCAGTGAAGTCTGTCTTCTGTTCATCTGGATTGAGGCCACTGGGTTATTGATTTCAACAGAGCTACTTGAAAGCACTCTATAGCTGCTCGTTCCATGCAAAGGGGACAGTTACAACTTGTTACTTGTATTTTTTCTTTAGTGTGTTCTCTGAAGTATCTTACAACATTTCTTCTTTGTCCTTGAAAAATAAATGCAATGATCATGTTTGTGCTTCATGTTCACTCCAGTGGTGTTCTTGCTTCTGAGCTCTTCTGAAATGCTAATCACCTATTTCCCACTCTCTGACATGCTTTCTTATCTTCATGTCAATAGGAGAGAGTAAAACTTTCTGTGACTCTCTTGAGAAATAGTTGGTTTCCTTATTCTCTGACTTGTATTTCTTACCCGTTGAAGTCAGAATTCTGACTTAATCATTTTATCAGCTATTCCTTCTGCTGTCTTCCTTTAATAGAAAAAGTTGAAGGCTTCCACACCTTCCTCACTAGTGCTTTGCAGACATTCACTGGTGTTGGCAGAGCGCAAATCTCAACAGCAGGAAATTGATAGTTATAGGAAGAAGTTACGTGCAGTTAACAACCTGAGCAGTGAAAGACAGGTGTTCTAAAAACAATTAGTAAATTATGCTTTTGAATCAAAACACCACCAGATATTTGCCTTTTTATTTGCAGAGATGACATGGGTTACTAAACTTCAAGTTGTATACGTCTCTCTTTACACAACACATATTTATATGCATTTATGAGGCTCCATCTTGCACCTGGTAAGATGGTATCAACAGTAAAGCTAGGAAAGAGTAGCATTTGATACTTTTTTTCTGGATTTTCTGTAACTCTTCAGTTATGTCAGAAGTTCAAGACATAACTTAGGTAGCTCACTTGAAATAGTGATAACAGGTTTGCTTCTGCTGCTGCTGGTGAGAATCAGTAGGAAATACAATAATTCCACATGGGTATAGCTTGAGTAGGCCATACAAAAATTTCTTTCCCGTCACCACTGGTGACAGGAAAAGGGCAAAGAAGGAAGGAAAAGAAGTGGTTAGAAATGGAGCATGCTATTCCTTTTCCTTCCAGTATGAGCTCTGGAAAAATAACTCTGCTCTCAAAACTGTGCTCTCAACCTACAGAAGAGAACCTGATCTAAAAAAATGAGGATCATTGTCCCTTTTTCAGCCTCCTGTAATTTTTCAGTGAAACAAACATAGGAGAACACCCACCAAAAAAAGGAACTTGCACTGAGTTTAAAAAAAAAAGAATTTAAAATTCTATTGTCAGAAAGAAATGTTATTTCTAAACCACTTTATTTTGCTTAACTACCAGAAGAAATATGTTTGATTTTTTTCCCCTCTGCTACTTATATGCACATTAGCAGGTATCCTGAATCTGGAATATCTCTTCTTGAAGCGTGACTGTAGTTATCTACAGTCCTGAAGCACTGCACTCTTCAGGGTTAATGAGGCAGAGCAAAGGTCAATGGAAGCTCAGCTCAAGACTTTTTACAGTCCAGCTTTTTCTTCAGCACACAATCTGAGGAAGTCCAAGCTGTGGTGTTTCAGTCTCATGAATGTCTTTTGGTTTTCATTTCAGCTTGTATTTAAAGCTGGATAACTGTTTTAAAGGGCACTTGAATTCAGTGTGCTTTGTAGCACACTGATCTGCATCTGTTTAAGAGGTGTTCGATGTGCTTTTTAGCAGATGATATTTCCAGCCATTCTGAAATGTTTAAAAAAGGCCAGTTTTCTGAACTGCCTGCTGATGTATTTTATGCTGTAATTGAAATTATGGATAAATTCAATATTTTAGATGTACTTTGCTGTGAAAATAACAATAAAAAGAAAATACCCCTTCAAAATATAAATAGAGGAAATATGTAAAAATATAGGTTTAATATTTTTATGGTTAATCTTTTAAAATTCTTGTTTCTTTTTGACACTACTGGGATCCAACAAAATCAGTTCTCACTGTTGCAATATGGAAGTCATCAGGCCCAAAATCTATAATTCCAAAAGAACAAATAATTAATGCTGGGCAAATAAAAACACTGCGGATGATTCTCAGAATGAGAAGACCAAATCTTTATGATATTATATTATAGAATTCGACACTCCCCACTGCCACATGGAAAACACAAAATGAAAAAGACTGACCAAACAGAAAAGTTGTTTTGCCTTGCTGCATTATGCAAAATCCATAGCTGAATAAGTAAGATGGTTTGATATATATGGATGCCCTTTCTTTCCTTTCTGGTTTGTTCTTTAGAAAATCAAAACAGAAGCTGTTGTGACAGAACATGAGACAGAGCTTACAATTCAGAGGGCCTGGAGCTGCTTATTTTTATATTAGCCTTAAACCACCTGTTGGACAACTAAAGTAGAGGCACAGCCATTCTAGAAAGGCACAGGTCACTGTCCCACATGTCTGCCCATTTCATTCAATGCATGCATCCTCTTTAATTTCATATTTATTAGCCTCATACAAATGTCTTATTAACTACAGTGCTTAAAGATACCAGGCATCCATATCTCTGAACCTGAATCACCTCCCAACTAATTATGACGAACCCATCATCTTTTAACTCATATGCTTATAAAATCCAATTGTAATCAATAGGTATCCTTCCTATGCATAAATTGCTACATTTATATAGATTTCTAAATTTACATTAAACAAGGTAGCTAATGCTTTTCTACTGTAACATAACCTTGTTATTTACAATAAAATCGTAATAATCTGTTCAGACACTAGAGGTGTTGAGGGACCAATGGACTTGAGGCTTTTAAATTTCAATAGCTTCCATATAAGGTTGGCATATAGGATATATGCACTCAAGCATTGTTATTTTGGGTAATCAGATCTGATGACACAATAAAATGTCTTTCTTTTTGCCTTGCACAGCTCCTTTTTTTAAAATATTATGTGTCTTAAGAGTGCTCAGCACCTCACAAAACAGAGCCTTTAAGTCACACAATCACAAAGTTGCATTTCATTATGCTAACATTACACATATACTTTTCAGACTTGCTATCAACTTTATTCTGTACACGTTTTGGTGGCTTGCTATTTTCAGGTTTGTCGCTTTTGCTTTACAGTAAGAGGCCAGTTTACAATACTGCACAACTGGCTGCACCTTGATAAAAAGAAATATATTGCAGACATGTGCTAAGCAAGCATCCCTGGTATCGCTTTCCTGTTGCACTTTGTTTCTGATCTGCCACACCAGGGTTATCACAGCCTGAGCCTTTCTGGAGCTAAGCCTGCCAAATTTGCTGAGCTCTGCCAAACTTGTGTGGCAAATCTCTGAAGTATTCATCCAATATGAGGGAGGTTTCATCCATATGGAGGTTTTACCCTAAACAAAACAGGTCAAATTGAAAGCAGTTGTAATTTAGAGCATAACTCATAAATCAAATAACAGAACTGCAGTTTGCCTGTCATTTTTCATGAAGAAAATATGCATACCTGGTATTTTGCTGAGAAATACTTAAACAGATTTTAAATATAAAAGAGAATAGTTGTTTTAAAGGAAGACTGGTGTTTCATTTGAGAAAATATACTTTATCATTAAGATAGGTATCCAAACTAGTATGGGTCTGCAAAATTCCAGAAAGATTTAAAATAAATTTCAGTTGTAGAGCAAGGCCCATTTCAGACTGGTTTCCACACTCTGTAACTTGCAGATCAGGTTTTTAAAAGTTTATATCTTAGTGGGAAGTGCCCTTTATCTCCTTTCACAGCAGGTGAGTCTGTCAAAGGTGAGGAATGATGCCAAGAAGACTTCTTCCAGTCCACTTTATCTTTCAGTCTTGTTTTGCTTTATTAAATTTTTTAAACAGTTCATCAGGTTAGTGACCAAGCTTTATTCTTTATTATTGCACTAATTTTAAAATGATACTATTTTGACTGTGGGAATAATGAGAAAAAGTCATTGGGGATCAGATGTGGATATATTGCCCCTCCTTTACTCATACTCTCATGGGGCAGATTAGTCATGTGTTGGTTTAAAACATCCCTACAGGCACTGTCTTAGTGCTTAAGGTTCAGAAATATGAATAATAAAACTAGATCATAAGCTATTTAGCTTGCTAGAAATTAAATTTAACAGCTTCAGCTCATGAATCCAGCTGTAAAACTACATACAAGGCATTAAATTAACAGGAACACATGGAAATCTACAGGATCATATTCCAGAGGAAGCAAATTTTGTGTTTGTTTTACCAGATAATCTGGTAAAACTAGACAAAACATATTTCTTCTTTTTTTTTTTCTAACATTAAACTTCTTATTCTATTAACTGGCTGAAGAAACTGGCTGCTGCAGAACAATATTCATTACTCTGACTTCTCCTTCTCTCAGAAAAACACTGTGTCTGTCAACTAGTCAACTTCCTTATCCCTGTAGCAAGAAATTGATGGACTAGGAAGGCTTAATGTGCCCAATGGATTATCTATTTTTTTGTGAATATATTGATGAATGCTACTAAAAATATTGCATCTGATCAAAAACTTCTTGTGCATATCCATCACAGTCACAGAACTGCTTCTAGTGTTAGTTTTTGAGAATATACTCATATAAACAAAAATTAGTGACTAAAATCTTGCATTTCAAGAACAAACTCCACTCCAAAGGGAGTTTATACTCTCCAGAGACATTATTGTTACCAGTTCTATAGAGGAAGTAAACACTGCAGGAAGAGGCAGCAGTATAAAATCCCAGGGACAGAGTTTCACAGATAACATTGTAAGATATATTTGAGCCTTGTGTGGCAGAAGTTTCATGTAGGAAACTTCTGTGTTAAATGCTATGACTGCTCTTGAGACAGTGATAAGTAAGGAAGTAGGGGTGACAGTATAGTGGACTTCACAGAAAGGTGAGCTTTGCATCTATTATGAATATATCAGTAAAGACATATTAGGGTAGGGCAAGAGGAGAGCAAAAATGAACATCTTGCAACTTGTCTTCCTCCAGTCCCTAGATGTAACACCTGTACAAAAGCCAATTACTTTGTCATTACACAGGATTTCAGGATTTCTTATTGTATGGGGGGGGGGAAGTACTTTTTCTCCTTTGGGGCAAATCCTAATTCTGCTTCTGAGGCCAAGATGACTAGTTCTGCATTGCAATTGTATTTTGGCATCACAGGGTAGGACACCAGACTTTGAGGGAACGTCTCTGTACAGACCAGTGCACCAGTAATGGCTAGGAATGGGAACCAGGCCAATGAGTTAGTCAGCTCTCTTCCTTCTGCAGAGTACTGAGTGACACCAGAAATAGGATGTTCTGCTTACTTAGCCCGCAGTCCCCCCTAAAAAGATGAATCATTATCAAAGTCTTGGGTCATATCTTGTATGAAGTCAGTTGTCCCTTGTTGCCTGGATATCCTTTATATAATTACTGCTAGGCAGCCTTTTCAGGAGAAAGTTGATTTTCTCACAGCTACATATCCATCAACTTTATTGTCTTCTGACATCATCCTTCACTGCTGTTGCTAGGGTATGTTACCTATTGTGAAATCAAAACTGAGCATGTGTTGTTCATGTTATCATGGCTGCTGTCTTTTCAGCTATTGTATATGGTCTTATCTTTTGTAGTGGTAGAGATGGAAGAGATTCATTATGGCATTATAAAAGGGAGAAACTAAGTCTCTAAAATCATGACCTGATTTGTATCCATATTAAAAACATTGCTTTGTTTACATCAGATATATTAAGATACCTCTTTCTGTTCATATTAAGATACAACTAAACACCAGCTGTAAGGTCTAGCTAGTAAGTAACCTGTCTCAGGATCTGGAATCCATAGGTTATTATAAAAAATCAGACAATGATGAATAATTTAAATCTGCTTGTAAGTAAAACTCTCTAATTCTCTGTAGTATCAACTAGGTAAATAATTATTATATTTTTAACCTTTCTTTTATAGCTATATTTTCATGCACACAGACAGTACTACTTCTTAGAATTCTGCTAAACTCTTAGCTTCCAAGATATTTTATGCAAAGAAAATAATCCCTACTAGTTAAATTGCCCTAATATGCACTGTAACAAGAATATTTTTATGAGTCTGAAATGTTCTACCTGACATTGTTTTAAGTTATAAGGAAAAAATGTTACATACTCAATTTTAACCTTGGTTAAAAAGCCAGACTTTTCTGATTTGTCATGATGACATGTGTTAGGAATCAAAGGAATCATTTGCTTTCTTAATGGTATGGGAATATAATTTGAACTTTGTTTTTAAAAGCTGCATCGCTGTTGCAGATATTATTCCTAGGAAACACGTTTTCAATTATATCCACTTCCCTTTTTCTCTCAGACTAGCTATACTATCTATTTAAGCAAGGTATATTATTTTTTTTCATAGAGATATCTTTCAAATGCTTTTCTCCATTTTTGTTGGAATTGCTTACATAATATCTAGAATAGGCCACTTATTTTAATTATGCCCACTTAATCCTGAATGTGCATCTCATTGATTATGGACTTCATTCACTCTTACTTTGATTTGTGCTTTGGAAAGCCCAAGTCATTGATGTTGTTCCTAGACCTTTAAGACCCATTGGCAGTAAAAATTTCATATTCCTTTAATTCTTTAATTCATTCTTATATTCCATGTCTGTAGTGATTTGATATTCATTCCACATCTATAGTATCAACTGCACAATAATTCATGACAGTACATTCCAGATAAACCACATTTTGAATCTAACACAATAATTACTACCCTTACAGACCATTCATGTTTCTACAGAAGGATCCCAAATCTATCTTGGCAGACTACAGAATTAATGAGAATAAAGGTGGTGAATTATTCATCATGCAATATTCGTTAATTAGCTGATTGCTTCACATTTTCCAGCAGAAAAGACACTAACTGTTTTTTCCTTTTCCATACAACTGTTCTCTGGGTGGAGCCCTCATCAGTGTGAAATTTATCCCCTGTGATTAGAATTTTACTTCCAACTTCAGAGACCCCCGCCTATTCCCCTGATCTGCTTTGTTCAGATATCTAACCATGACAAACAAAGATTATTTCTTTGTTTTCTTAAAATGTTTTTAGCAATGCATTCACTTCTTCATAATTAATATGCTAATTGCTAAAATCATGTCAAAGATAAAGAGAGAACAGCAAAAGATTCTGCACCCTCCTACCATATCTTCCTAGTTGCTTCTGTCTTAAAGGAACAGGACTGGCTATATTGTACATTTTTTGTGAATAAAAGGCCTTTTAAAGTCAGGTTTTTTGTATGACTACCTTTCCCCTATTTCTGTTCTCTTCTGTCATTTTGATAAACTGGGATAGGAACCATATTTTGTTTTATGTCTCGATGCAGTCAAGCTCAAGGCAAACATGCAAGCATGGTTATATATGTTCATATGGTCATCATTAGCATCTTCTATGCATTACCTGAATGATCTCTTGCTGGAAATCATTGTTTTAGTAAAAATAAAATAGTCCACAGGTACAACTGAATTCCTTTAGAACTTGCATTCTCTGAATTACCATTCTATGAACTTTCTATCCATACTATAAAAACCATACACATCAGATGTGTAATCTATGAAGCATAGCATCCTGTCCGTGATGGTAGCCAGCACCAGATGTTTTACATAAAGGTGCAAAATCCCCTTACAGTAGGCAGATGTTGGATTATTTCTCTATTAAGGAGGTCTCATCCTAAACCCTAATACTTAGAGACTGTCTGAAGCCCAGAAGCATGAAGTTTTATTTTCATTCCAGAACTCCTCTTTAGTGTCTCACTAATCTTTACTCTTTGAGAGTGTTTGTTGTGGACCCGTGGCAGGAACTGAGTTATGTGGGCTCCAGATGTAGGTTCAGCATTGTTTCCTGTGCTGGATCAACATGCAAGAGCAAAATTTGCTCAGAGCAACTGGAATATTAAACTGCTTAGCTGTTAGCCCCTGGCAAGCATAAAAAAGCAAAACATAGTTAGAAAATCACATTTCTCAACATTTTAGAAATTAAACTGATATTCACTGAGACAACAGAGGGCATGTTCTTGACTCCTGGCTATACTGCTGCTAAACTCCAAATTCTTGCTACAAGACATGGAGATCCCTGTTCTTTTTGAAACAGCTGGACATACCTCTGTAACAGAAAAGTTTTAGCAAATTAAATATAGTTGTCACTACACAAATGTACCATAGGTAAATACCACTGTGTTTACAATGGGAACATGAGTTCATTGTCTCACAAACGTGTGATGACAACACTATGGCAAGCAACAGGAAATGGATGTTAATGAGGCTGAAGAGCCAAAGTCTCTCTGGGACCAATTGTGAAAGAAAGTTAAAGCTTCCCTTCCTGGCTGTCAAGCATTGGAGCAGTCCTACTGCCTCTGGCTACAATGCTGTCTTTCCTGTCTGTACTGGGCCTTCTGGTGTCCCATGGTGACCTGTTCCCCTTCCCTCATGTTCCTCAAATGGCCCACTGAAAGAGGAGTATAAAAACTCAAACTATCTCTTACCTTTGTTAGCTCTCTCCTTGAGCTCAGAATAACAAATCTGATTTATAATAATTGAAGCATCGGCCAAATTATTTTCCTTAACATGGTGCAGAACACCTCAAAAATTTTAACTGAAGTTCTCTGTGTGCAGAAGAGAAATAAAAACTTTTTACAAAAAAAACCCCAAACCCAGTAGTTTTAAGTCCAAAAGTCTTCTTACTTGTTGACCTCAAGAAAAACTATAGATCTTTAAGAATCTTTCTGCACTAGGACCAGCAATATGCCAAGGTCAAAGGAAACTCAGAACTGTAACACTTGTGTATTACCATAGAATTTAATAAGAGATTCTATACATTATTTTTGATTCCTTATTACTCAAATACTCCCTGGCTGTACAGGGATCCAGTGTCAACATTTGGTTTGGCATTTAGGATTCTCTCCTAGGAAATGGGAAGTGTGGGTTCAATACTCTGAAGGCTTCTCAAACTCAGCCAGCAACTTTGTGGCTATTTGTCAGCGCTTGATGTTTCCTACTGGCCAGATTTCAGTGTCTACCTGTTCAACATGTGAACATGCTGCCCTGCCTAGAAGACACCTAAGTTTCCCTAATTGCAGTGGTAAAGCAAGTCTGTAGCTAAACTGCTCCAAACTACTCCCTGAAGGTGATGTGGATGCCTAGTTCCCTACACTTAAGGCACAAAAATGCAGCCTTGTGCTGGTTTAAAAGTTAACCAGCAAGGCAAAATGAACTCAATTCAAAAGAGAGATTTATAAGTCAGAATAACAATTTATTAAAATAATGCAATAAGTACAAGTATACAGACAGACAATTGGTTTTAATCCACAAAACCCAAATGTACAAACCCAGCACCCTGGGGTATGAACAAAAGTGGTGTACCTTGGCCCACCCCCCGAGTCCAAAGCAAAGGGAGAGGGAATAAACCTGCTGGTGGGAGAGCTGCTGCAGTCTGGTCAGAAGTGGTGATTGCAGTCCAGTCGAGGGTGGTGGTCTCAGCCTGGTTGGGAGCAGCGGTGGTCTGCTGTCTTCCTCTGGGTCCCACGAGAGAGAGCCCCAAGGCTCTGAAACTCCCAGTTATATACTCTCCAGTTCAGGCGGGAGTGCTCAGTCCCTCCCTCAGAGTAGGGAATTCCATAAAAGGGCATGCGGATGCTCAGTCCCTCTTATCAGAGCGGGGAATTCCATATAAGGATATCAGAGCGGGGAATTCCATAAAAGGGTACAGGAACATCTTCCCACCTTGCAGGCCTCTACTGACAGCAGTTTTTGGGAAATGGCATGGAGGCTATAGAATACACAGTTTTGGGTTACACCCATCCAGGGATGAATTGGTCCCAGCCGTTCTAACCAGGACAAGCCTAAATCTCTCTAAAGGCTCATAAATGCTGCAATGCCTGATTTAAGTGCCTGAAGTAGGAGATTTGACTAATGCTGTCTATACTTATTTCAATCCTCTGCAATCTCACGCAGATAGACTCTTGTATCAGTTTGTTGTGTGTTAACCCTGGTATGCAGCTCATCCCCACACAGCCACTTGCTCGCTCCCCCACAGTGGGATGAAGGAGAGAAACAAAAGGTAAAAAGTGAGAAAACTCTGTGTTTTTGATACTGATCAGCAATAGCTAAAACATGGATGTGTTATCAACACCATTTACATCACAAATCCAAAACAGAGCATCATAAAAGCTACAATGAAAACAATTACTCAAATCCAGCTAAAACCCACACCCTGTTGTACTAGGACCACACTCACACATTTTAAAGCCATTATTTCCAAACAGAAATATGAGAAAATTGTGAATTTTCTAAAGAAAATTGCTAATTTTTGTGTTGATACATAATTGTGGCACTTCGGGACATGTTTTAGTGAGGGACTTAACAGTGCTGGGTTAACGGCTGGACTCAATGATCCTAAGGGTCTTTTCCAACCTAAAAAATGCAATAATTCAATGAGCTGACACATAGACCTTAAAACCCCCAGACCTACCCTGTGAAACAAATCCCTTCTCATTCTGGTATACAAACACCTACTTTGGAGAAGAATTGTGTTTTAAATTGGGGAAAGAAATAACTAAGGCTAGCATGGAATGGTTGATACTGCAAATGGCATTCTTGTTATGAAAAAGAAGAACACTGTTCTCCTTCACAGGATATTGCTTAAGCAATCCTGTGGGTCCCTAAATTTAACAACAATATGATGTATTCTGCTTCACAATTTGACATTAGCATTTTAATTTGAAGGTATTTCAGTTTTTTTCCCCCTGATGAAGTTTACAAATAAATTTTTGTTAAAGATGTTGCAGATTCAAGAATGTGCTAATTGTTCCAATTGCAACATGTAGTAGTGCACATTAATTTTTATGTGATTATACCTTGTATTAGTGATGAAGATGCTGAAAGAAGATATAAAAAACCTGAGAGTTTTTCCAAGCATTTTATTTTATTGTGCTGTTGCTACTATTATGCTGAAAGGGGAATCACTGAATGTCAGTACCATTCCAGTATTTCCTATGTCAGCCTTTCTTCTAGAGTTACAGTATTCATTTGCTTGGTTCAGTCTTTACTGTTGAAGCCAAACCCCACAATTCTTTTCTTAATTTATACATACTACCAAAGAGCATTTTAGATCACAGGACTCAGCTGAAAACTGCAATCTGACTCTGAAGTTAAATACAAACAGAACTGGAGAAATAAATGATGCACACATTTACTCGGTGATCTCAGATTACTGTGTTATGGTGCATGTGATATTTGTTTTTATTCTACATTACACACTATTTCAATTTATTTTTCATTATTTAGTAGTATGCTGTCCAAAAGTTTTTATTGTGTTGATAATTTAACAACTGCATTCAGTTACTATGGATATGCATTTTAATTACACATTATTTAGGCAAAATGACATGAATTAAATTGAAAAACATGAAACTGCCATATGAAACTACCTTGAGCAAACTACCTTGGCAAGCTCATCCTTTACGTGCAAACATAAACTTTGCTTTGTCTCTTCAACAATAACTCTGCCTTTTCTACTGTTTGTTTGCCAAATTAGGCAAGTTGATACTGAACCAGAAAACTTAATTGGTTTTTTTTCCTAAGTTGAGTAATGTTGGTGACAGAAGAAATAGAAAAATTATAGTGTCAGACAGGCCATTATATTAGAAATTAAGCTGTTACTATTGCTTTGCAACAATTTAATGCCAAGGCCATAGAAGTTGAGTACTCCAAGTCATTTTAAAAGGACAGTTACGAGGCAAATGCCTAAAAAAAAATTCAAACACTTATTCCCACAAAGTAAGTTTTGCACATTAACTTAGAAACTAGAAGAATAAAACAAAAAAGGAACAGATAAATTTAACTTTTGGATTCATGTTGTCTACATATATTTGTGCTTTATTCGATAATGCTTAATTGATTTTCACTTGCTGGAAAAGTTTGAAATAGAGAAATTGCATATGGTTCAAAGAATATGGTTCATTTGATACTAAAATATGTATTTAAAATAAATCAGAAGACTTGCTCCCTAAAAGAACAGAAAAGGTGCAGGTCTTCAACTCTTTTTTCCTGTTTGGAAAGCACTATTCCCAGAATGCAGTGCAGGTACACTTTCCAGGTGGTTATTTTGCCCTGTTTTGACTAAGCTCTGACAAATGCTCTTTATTTGAAAAGAAATGGATATAGCATAAAAGCTGTTCCAGCATCTCTTTATTTGGTAAATATTTCCTAAGGGTAACTCATAGTTTCTCTTTATCCTACAGGATGTGAAGGGGTCACTTCTTGGATAAGCAAGAAAACTGGCCTCACTGACAATCAATACTATTTTGTTCGCTCTTAACAACATAAATGGAGGAAGGAAATCAGAGGTTACTGCATATTGCACCTTATAATCCATATAAGAAATCACATCAGTATTTATTGGCAGAGAAGACTGGGTGGAGATAGGGATACTAACTGCATTTATGTGGAAAAAAGAGAGGGAAATGAAGTCTGTGTAACAGTAGGCAAAATACTTGCTCTGAAAAGGAAATATTTTCTTAAATATTATAATAGCACCTTGAAAATCCATTCAGGAATTGGCTCATAGTTTCTCCTGATACTGCTGAGTGGTAGGTCAGATCACTGAGACAAAGAAATTACAGTCTAAATGATGGAGTCAGACAAAGGACACATTTGGTTCATCAGCATTTCTGTCAGTTATGGAAACAACTCAAATGGAAAATGTTATCCATAAATAAGGACTTTCTGCTGCAATTCTCTGCTGTCTTTGATATGCCTCATAACAGTTATATGGAGCTATGTAGTGCTGGTACTTTGGAGACCACCCAAAGACCCAAAGGGCTGCTAAGTACCATTCTTACCAGTGTAAAAGTCATTGCCCTTTATGAATGTAAAATAACATAGCAAATGATATGCCTCCTTCTTTTGTGAGTCTGTGTATGTATGTATAACTGTCATGATTATGAAACCAGGTCTACACTCACAGGATTTCCTTCTTTTCCTATTGAATGCTGCCTAGTAGCATGAAAATAAAATGTTTCCATTTTTTTTGTTCATTTGTTTTACTTTGTGATGTAGTTGGAAAAAACCTGCCATCTGACTGAATTAGTGAAAGAACAGAAAACAACATAGAATAGGATTCAACATCTGGCAAGATGTAACTTGGACTTTCTTCTTGATTGTGTCTGTTTCGAATGCCAGGTGTCTATCACCTGGGATATAGTCTTACTTTGGCAAAGTAAATCTATTACTAACTCTCTGAAGAATGCCGTCTCTGAATGATGCCACAGCTAATGGAACACTGATTTACTGCCACAACTGTAAAGGATATTTTTTAACATTGTGTTACACTTCCCATCAATTTAGATCAACCAGACCTACCATATGTGAGAAGTTATCTGCATTTTTCTCCAATAAAACTGAAATGATGAAAGCTTTGCTTTCCCTAAGGTATGATCCAGTATTGGTAGCCCCATTGTTTTTTCTTTAGCCCTCATCTTCTTTGTCAGGGCTGGAGCATATTATTCCTTCAATGCTTGCCAGAATTCTATGGCTTATTTGTTGTTTGAGACTCACCATATGTGTCTTTGATCCCTGCCTAGTAGGCACCTTGGCTACTTGCCAGTTTGGCACTTATGATTATCAGCAGTATGAATAGCTCCCTTGCTTCTGATTCTGTCCTTCTTGCTGTCATCAAATCACTCTTTAAACAACTTTCTTATTTTCTTTTAGATGCTTATAAACGATCAACCTATTTTTACCATGCCTTTCTTGGCCAAGGTTTTGTGTCACACTGCAGGAAATCCAACAGCTTTATGTTTCCACTCCTAATGATCTGACTGCCAACTACCGGTGTAACTGTATGGGAACAATAAGGAGTACAGAAACATCTCTCGTGGTAGTATTTGAAGTTATTCTGTATATTACACAAATTTGCCTGTTCTTCCCATCTGGTTGGCTTGGTGGCATGACTTTTATGAGAGATTATTTATTTTAGCGAAAAGCATTCCTTTTAATAAACGTTTTAAGACCTTTGACCAGAACACAGTGTGAGCCAATGACAATGATAAATTCAGAGAAATATCAGAATGATAAATAGTTTTAAGAGACAGATGGAAAGCCGAAAGCCAAAATGTGCAATTTCTACTCACTATCCTGATACAGCACTAAACACATCTGAGTTCTTCCATGTGTTCTAGTAAACTGAAGTTGTTCCAAAACACCATTGTTTAACAAAAGATATGCAGAATCAAAATAAGGAACAGCATAGGGCATGTCCAGACTATGAGAGGCCCATGTGCTGCTACAGAAAAATCTGCCAGAAATGTCCATTATTCTTTACATGATTTTGCAAACCCTTCAATTAGTAAATATACTGGTATTATCACTGAGCGTAGACAAGGTTAAACATCATATTGTACTGTATTTGCCTCCATGTTAACTCACAAAGTGAGGTGGAGTAAATTTTATAGCCCCTGCAAGCAAAGAACAGTATCAGGATGACTGTGCATGCCTAACATACAATCTCCTTGGAGATACTTTCACACCCTACTGACCTATGTGACTTGTGTTTAACAGTAACAATTCCTTTTAGCTCTAAAGCTTTTAACACATAGGGCTTTTTTCAATAGATAAATTATCACAATTCTTCTGTTCCCGAGAAACATGCAAGTTTCAGATGAATGTGTTTTATTCATACATCTCTTGATTTTGAAACAACTCCTAGCATGGATTTAGAAGGACTAGTTGAAAAATTCAGTGCCAAATTGGCAAGGGTGAAGAACAAATGCTAATTGCAGGGAGAATGAGAGGTACAACACAAAATAAACAGTGAGAAACTGTTGCATGAGAACTCAGTTTATTTGGAATTACTTTACCTCTGTTATATTTTCCTTCTCTGCCCAACACCACTGGGATTTCAGATAAAGATGCTCCTTTTCAGCATATTTGTTGGCACTCTGAGTCTTAAAGTGTATTTGTGTCAGAAAATATTCATAGTGGGCATAGGGTGGAAGAGCCTACTGAACCTTTAAGCCCTACAAAAATGGCATTCAATCTGGCAGTACATTTTATTGTTATGTTCATAGAAACAGTGACAGACACAGAAGTGATACCATTAGAAGGGATTTAACAGGGAGAAGATAGCAGTTTGACGTCTAAGCTACCTGCAGAGGGTTACAATGCAGCTAATTTCAGAGATATTTGTAAGAAAGATGATTAAAGGCCATACGAAATTTCACTTTGGTACTTGAGTAACTTGTGAACAGGTCAGGTACATAGGCAAGCAAGGTACACTTCATTCACGTTCTCTAACTTCTGCGCAATTGCAGTTTTTATCCTTTTCCCAACTCGCTATGAAATGCACAGAAAAGCAAAAAAGGAAAATGATTTTTTAAAATCTTAATAAAGTTGCTTTTCCTGGTGGCCTAGTGGTTAGCGTGCAGGACTCTCACCTCTGCGACCCAGGTTCGAATCCAGCCAGTCCCTCGGGCAGATGGAGCCCGTTAGGCCTGTGAGGCCATCCATCTATGAGAAGGTCACTCTAAACAAACCTACGTCCTGAGGACCTCACTGCCATTGTCCAAGCTTGCTTGGCCCCGGCAGATGAACCTTAGGATTAAAGGGTGGGCTCAGTTCAGCGCAGGCTGTGTCTCACCTAAAAAATCCATTGCGCAGGCTGGAAAGGTAAAAGACCTTTCCCCAAATCTTCGTTCGCGAAGATGGGCCATTATTATTACCACATCGTTGGTAAACTGTCTCTTACTGGGAAACAAAAGAGAAAGGCTTGATTTTTTGGTCAGCTTTTCTACATTTTATCCCTAATTTTATGGGTAACAAGATCAAAGCAAGTACTCAGAGTCAGCATTTAATGGAAACAGTGGATTTTTGAACTGCGAAAATATAAGAATGTTGAATTCACAAATATTTTACTGGAAGAAGGAAGAAAAGATATTAACTGCATCATATTGCAGTCAGTAGAAAAACCGCCTGGCACAGACTTGAAACTGCAGAGATGATCACCAACAATATTTTAAATTAAATCTTTAAATTGTATTCGAAATATTTTATTTCTGAGGAGCCATCATTAGACTTGAAAAACAAAAATTTCCCAGCCATTTAATCAGCATCCAGCTTTGCTTTACAGTGGCCATGGAAACATCATTTTTGGATGCACAGAACAGCATGCATGAAATGCAAAACAGCAAAAGAAAAATATGCAGCTTTGAGAGCATCACGCCTATCTGTGAACGACTGAAACAGAGACTTGGCAGTAAACCTGATAATCATATGCAGAAAATTACTGAGAGAAAGGTTAGTCAATTTAAGAAAAAAATCCCTGATACCCCAGAAAAGAAATGATCCAGAAACAATTTCCAGTGCATTCGGTATTTCGCTTGAGGGGAGTTTGGAAAGTTGGCTGACACACTGAATGCTGAAGGAGTTGACAAAATATAACCTGCTGCTGCGGAGAGAGTTGCTGAAACCTGAACAGTATTCCATTTGCTATGCTCTTAAGTTTTTGCTATTCAAGTGGAAAGCAGAAATGGAAGTGTGCGCATAGAGCCTCGTGTCACCCGGACGGCCGAGCGATTAGGGCCGTGTTCGGCGCCGGGATGGGGAACAGGGTACGCGGCTTGGTGTGGAAGCAGCCCTGTCCCTTCTCCCTCCTCCTCTCTTTCCCCCTTCTGCCTAAAGCCGTGCCAGCTCCGGCTGGCTCCGTGTCCCGCGGGCGTGTCAGGGCACACGTGGGGCAGGACGGCCGGCTGTCCTCGCGCTCGTGCCCGCCGCGTCCCGGGCCCCGTCTCTGCTCAGGGGTTTCTCCCGCGCGCCCGCCTCGCGAGTGCAGGCTGCTTCGGCGCCGGCCAAGCCTGCCCTGAGCGCGGGCACCCAGTGCCGGGGGCTCGGGGAGGCGAGGACGGGCGGGCGGCGCTGTGAGCGGTTCAGGCGGATGAGGCGGCGGCCGCCGCAGCCGCGCGGGAGGGGACGCGGCGGCGCCCGCGTTCCGCCAATCGCGGCGCCGCTCGCGCGCGGGCCGAGCGGCTGCGCCGGTCGTGCCGCTGCGGCGGGAGCGCTCGCCATGGGCACGGTGCCGTCGGCGCTGAAGCACTGCCTGAGTCACCAGCACCTCCTCAGGGAGCCGCTCTGGATCGGGGAGCCGCCTGCGGCCGCGCACGCCGCGCAGGTACCGACTGGCGCGGGGCAGGGGACGGGCCGGTGCCAGCCATGCGGCGAGCGGCCGCCGCCAGGGGGAGGACGGGGCGCGCCGGGCGCCGCCGCCCCCTCGCCGCCCCCTCGGGGTCGTCCCCCGCGCCTCTGCTGCCCGTTGCCAGCCGCCTGCCGCCTGTTCCCCGCCCTCGCCCCGGTCCCGGCGTGCCCGGAGGAGCTCCGGGGTTGTGTCAGCGTCCCCTCTCCCCCAGGCCGTGCCCGGTCCGTTTTTCAGCGTACGGCCGGTGTTGCACCATCTTCCAGGCAGTGCGAATTCAAGTGGGCGTCGCTGGTGGCGCTGGGGCAGCAATGAAGCAGCGGTAAAGAAGCCTACCCAGCAGCGTCCTCCCACCTATGAGCATCCACTGTGGGAAAACCATAAAATGGCAGGGTGACACCCATTTGGCGACGCCATGGCATTGCCTTTGCTCCCCGCAGCTTTTATTTTTCAAGCGAGCATGGCGGGCCCGTCTCCTGGCGGCTGAAGAGTTACTGCGGCCGTAGGGGTGCGGTGGCAGAGCCAAAAGCGTTCTGGAGCAGCTGCAACCTCCGCCTGGCCTGGGGTGCTCGGAGTACCGGTGGGGTTGTGTTGGAGGGGCGAGTGAAGGGTTGCTCACCCTCCTGTCTGTCAGCCATGGACAGGTGTGGAGAGGGGCTGGAGGTGGTGGGGAGTGGAAGAGGAAGGTAGGTGAGGAGGCACGTGGGCAGGTGGCCAAATGAACAACACAGGCCATGACTGTCCTAATCGTGGCTTTGTAAGGAAAGAAATGAAGAAAGGGGAAGCTACCGGCATATCGTCTCTGAAATGTCATTCATTACAACTCTAACGCCAGTAATCAGTTGGTGCTTCAAATACTAAAAAGCATAAGCCAAACCTAGAACAAAATTGGTTTAAAAATCACATCTTAAAAAAAAGAACTTTTTTGTTGCACCTTTCTTCTGTTTTCAGGTATACTGGGGGTACATCTTCTATTTTTCACTGTCATCTGGAAGTGAAATTTAATTTTTAGATAGCAATGTGTCTTCAGAGGTGGGGAGGTGATAAAAATGTTCTGAGTGCTATGAAAGCTAGCAACGTACTAATTTTGCTTTAGATGGTCTGAGCCTCATTGCTCAAAAGCTATATATATATATATGGAATACCAAAAGCAATAGTGTTGTGAGTATAGAGCTTTGTATAGGTAAGCCCCATACAACTTCCAGCTATCATATTTCTCTGAGAATAGTATCCATCCAGCATTAAATTTTGGGGGGAAAAATCAAGAATTTTTTTTTTTTATAATGGTGGAAAAATGTTTTGTTATGGTAAAAAGAAATAGAATGAAAGGACTTTGCTTCATTAAGCCATGAAGCAAAGCACTATAATTCTGTTCATGTGCCCTTGCTGCATTTTGGTGCATCGTTTCCTTTAAAAAGATCTGACAGTTATAAAATAATTCTTTCAAAATACCTTGATATGCCCCTTGATTGTGTCAGTCTCTGCCCCCATCAGACAAAACATTTGAATGGTTCAAGGGTTTTTGCAACAGAGAGGGTTTGCAGTCAAAAATAAGCAATAACATCTTCCCAGAAAATAGTAGAATTAAAAAAAAATTAAAAAAAAAGGTTTTCTTCATAGTAATGGATGCCTGTAATTTTTGTTTCATTTTTGCAGTGCTTTTCTTTCATTTTCATCACCATTTTTCTTTCTCCAAGGATACAGAAAGATGTCTTCATCAGCAAACATCAGAATTTGGTGTTTATCATCCCTGTGCACAATGATGTGAGTGTAAGCTGCACAGTGCACTGAGCCCATTGACACTAATTAAATCCAGAGTGAGTCACTGTTAATGTTTTAACATTTGCTTCTGCATTACCTTGCTGTGACTTTACATGAATCTGTTCAAAATTCCCTTTTTTTACATGGATTCTTAAACAACCCACAAAGGTTTTCGTTTTGTGGGAGTGCATTCCATACCAATCCTGTTCAAAAAAAAAAAGTGTTCCAATTGTTATGTGATCTAGAAACCATACTAGCTCAAGTGGTGGTTGTAAAATAGGGAAGGGGTTTAGGTGCAAGAACAGTTTCCCAGAAATCATTTACTGCTTCCATAGGTGATGAAAATAAGGAGCTTATATAAATGCTGAAATATTTTCAGGAGTTCCTCAGGATTTTTCTTTAAACACGAAGTAAAATGTCGGTGTTGCTACCAAGGCTCTTATAAAAATAAAATCATTCAATTTTGTCTAAAAAATATCCCAAATATATAAGAATTTGGTTATATACTGTGCTGATTAATTTGTAAAGGTCAAGGTTTAACTACTTGGAGCTGTACTGGAGGTGAAATAATATGTCCTAGAGTGAGTAGTGAGATATCTTAGTCTTTGTTTTCCCTTATTTGTTCTGTTTCATTTAGCCAACCAAATGCTGCAATTTTTGTAGCATTTTTAGAACCATGCTTGACTTTAAAACATAAGGTTGCTTGAGTAGCAAAGTTATTGAAAAGGAGAGGTGAAAAGTAAAAGGCAATTGGGCTAATGGCTAGATAGACAGTAAATAAAATCTTCTACTATGTATTAGTAATATCTATTTCAGTCTTATTTAGACTAGCCTGTATTGCATAAAAAAGTTATTGAACACCTGACTAGTCCGTGAGATACCACATTCCTATGGGAGTGTGTTCATCATTCTCCATTTTACTAATTTCTTAACTGTTTGCTTCAGAAATACTGTGGTATGCTTAATGCAGGGAAGGATTTTGTCAGGATTGCTTCAGTTTTTATTAATAAGTGTGATTAACTTAATATTAAAGGTCTAATTTATTTTTACTAAAGAAGAGCTATGACAAATGAGAATTTGTTAAAGACATAGATTTATATCAGAACTGTAAAACGTGCTACGATCTACCTAGAGAGGAGGTGGGAGTAGATGTTGCGCTATTATGGAGATTTCTGCAGCAATCGAGGTTGTTACTGATGGTGACTCATTGGATTTGACTGGAGTTTGTAATGTACTTTGTGTTCTGTTTTGTAAAATGCTCAGGCTGAGCAGCAGGGAAGGTGTTTATCTGCTGCTGATGGTTGTCCTCTGGCTTAGCAGGAACCTTCTGGCTGGAGAAAAGATGATGTGGGAACAACTGACATTGGTCTCATCCTGTTGTATTTTCGTGTTGGTTAAAATGGAATTTTGATGTATTAGGAATATGCAAAGGACACAGCAGGGAAGAGCTGGATGGCTAAAGAAGTGATGTAAAAAACTGGGATGAAAGTCAAGGATATTGAATGATTAGATGCTTTGAGACCAATAACCCAAACTAGAAACTTTGATTTTATCTGTTAGAAGAGATTGAAGAAGAACCTCGGAATATTCACAAATCATAGGATGACTGTGAGCTGCTAATACAGCTGTTAAAAAAAATCAGGTTAGATCTGCAGATATATTAGATCAAGTATTTCCAGTCAAGCAGGGAACTGTTGGGTGCCATTGCAAAAAACTGAATCTGTTCAGTTCTGGTTAGTCATGTTCAAGAAGTTGAGTTCTAGCTGGGACAAGTGAGGTCTTGCACTGCTGGAATGGTCATGAAAAGGGAGGTGTAGAGTAAAATGATGAGGGTTTGTTTAATATCTAATGTTAAGACCTTGAGGGTATGCAGGCAGGGTGGGAAGGAAAGGAATTAACTGCTTAAAATAAAGGAAGATGTTGCCACACACAAACAATTGCTCATACTTTATCTATGTATTAAAGTAGAAATTTGAAAGCTAGTTGTCCATTGGTGATATTCTTTAAGAGCTTTCTAGTCACAGTAATGAGGGTGAAAACCCTGTATTATTTAGGTTTACTATAAGGATTATGTGATGTGGTTTCCATAGTAGTAAAAATTATTTGATTCATAAGAGCTTTTAAAGATTATATAGTAAGGAATAGAGGACTAGATATGTCAATGATTTAATAATGGCCAGTCTTCGTGAACGAAGATTTTGGGAAAGGTCTTTTACCTTTCCAGCCTGCGCAATGGATTTTTTAGGTGAGACACAGCCTGCGCTGAACTGAGCCCACCCTTTAATCCTAAGGTTCATCTGCCGGGGCCAAGCAAGCTTGGACAATGGCAGTGAGGTCCTCAGGACGTAGGTTTGTTTAGAGTGACCTTCTCATAGATGGATGGCCTCACAGGGCTAACGGGCTCCATCTGCCCGGGGGACTGGGATTCGAACCTGGGTCGCAGCGGTGAGAGTCCCGCATGCTAACCACTAGGCCACCAGGGGTCCCCGTCAATGATTTAAAATACAGACAATTCCATATCCAGTTTTTTAAATTACATTGCATGACTTACAATACTTTGGAGAAAATAGATTAGTTAAGGTCAAAGAGTCAACTTGAGTGTGAATATTCATCTTCTGTCACTTTAAATTGAGGAATCCTACTCTACAAGAAGGTAGTGGCTAAATATAGCTAGTAATCAGCATCTTTCTCTTAGACCCTTGTGTTTTAAAGTCTACTGGGCAGGTGTACTAAGAGGTATAGTATGTTAAGAGTATATTAGTTGTATGGTTTGGTTGGGGCTACCTACACCTACCACAAACAAAGCAAAAATAAGTAAAAAATAAAGCTCTAGTGTCTTGCTCCCCTGGATGTGGCTGTGACTCTAGGAGGTATAATCTGTCCAAATAATGCTAATATGTGTTATCTTGTAGGATTTCTGTCACAGATTTAGACTGTCATATAGGATGCATTACCCAGAATTATTAACAATTGTTCAGGATATTACCATCGGAAAGCACTATGTACGTTATTGTCAGTTTTATAACTGGAGAGGAACACAAATGCTAGGTGCTAAATATGTAAAATAATGAACAAAAGCTTGAGTCCTCTAATTTAGACAGCTAACTTCTGTTTCAGTGCCTAGATTGCCATGATTTATTTGCTACAGGCCTAAATATCCAGACTGAAAACACACAGCCTGAGATTCCCTCATCTCCTCACTGCATGACACTCTTGGATCAAGAGATGCACACAAGTGTCTTATTTTTATGGTTTTAATTTGCTAGTTTAGATTTTTCAAGAGACTGTCATGTTTTAAACATATGCTAGAAAGCCACTCAAAGTTATTTTTAAGTAATCAAGAATAACAACAGACCCCACAGTCTATATGACAATTACAGTCTTAACCACTTGTATTTTGATGGTTGATTCTTGATTCAAATTACAGAATAAAAAATGGGTCCTGTAGTATTGTGCTGTCTAAGAGGAGATGGTTGACCTGTTTTATTTGTGTCTTTTAGCTACACCTCAGAGCAACTGACTTGAGACATACTGTATTTCATGTTCTTTATATTTCAATGTAAGGATATATTCCAGGAATAAATTAATGTTTGCAGACTGTCCTAAATAACTGTTTAGGCTATTTTCATTTTTTAATTTAATTTATGTAGTTAAAAAGTACTATAAAAATTGCTTTCAACAATATTGTAAATTTATTAATTTATTATGGCAATTACAATATGCGAGAAATACATCATTATTTACGTCCTTTTTTTTTTGATCTTTTTGATTGCATATAAATAGAAAGAATAAAGAAGCTAGGTGTCCCCGACATTATATTGCAAAAGTTTTGTTTCCTGACTTTTGAAAAAGATGACATTATTTAAAGATAATTAATGAAATCATTATAGAGAAATTATGTTAATTTCATGGGGCAAAGATCTTTTTTTTCTTTTTTCTTTACCTACATACCTTATCTCATTTTGTATTTTCATTCTGAACTTCCCAAGTGTTTAAATTTTGCATTGTCTTTTGTGTAAATGAAGACTAACTCATCACTAAGAGACTATGAAGTTCCTGATTTCCAGCCCTTCATATTCTTCTACATGCAGAGACCTTGCCAATGCAGAACTCAGTAGATGGATCTTTATCTTAGTGAATACATCACAAGAATGTCCCAAGAATGAGACTTTTGTTTTGTTTGGTTACAGATTCCCAAGGAACATTTATTTTCTTAATGTTCATAAGATGTAAAGCATACAAAATTATTATTAAAAAAAAGAATAAAGTAGAAAAGATTGCTATAATTTAGAATTAAATTATAAACTGCTAAGTTTGTATCAGCATGCTGTATCTTTTCTTGTTGAATTTAGAGATGATGAACATCATATGATACATGCTGACACAGAAGGTAGTAAATAAAACACACTCCCACGGAATTTAACTGGAGTAGAGACAGTTCAATGCTGAGCTCTTTCCAGAATTTTCTTTGAAGTCAAGAGGAGTTTCCTCTTCAGAAGATTCAGTCAATAGACTCATGCCACTTTTTTCAGTCAGGTATTTTATATGCTGCAGGATAAGAGCTCAAGAACATTGAAAAGTCCAGAGAGGCTGAGTGCTTGGTTTGTTAGAGGTGCCAAACAGGATGTTAGAAGTTAAGAGACTGATAATAAAGTGTAAGTTTGACCTAAATGGAGTCACTGACTTTTAGTTCTTTTGTGCCATTGGACTGTGAATAGCGGAAAGAGAACAGGAGCATTTTAGTTGATAGAGATTTATGCTATACTGAGATCATTAAGTGAGTTTAAAACTTTACAATAAAGCTGGAAATGTTGTAAAGGATTTTACAGATCCTGCTCTGCAAATTTGGGAATTAAAAAAATGCACAGGAAATTTCTACTCAGATCCAACATCTGTTTTTGGTAAGATCTTGATTTGACTTTTCCCACCTCCATGTCCTTCAAAGCCTACATGTGGGCACAGTGATACTCATTTCATTGAATGCCAGCTCATTTCGGACACACCATGTGTTAGATCATCATTTCAAAATTCATACATCTTGAAATCATTCTTCTTCATTTTCTCATTGCTTTGGCTGAGAGTGAAGATAAGTGAATTTCCTAATATCAGCTAGATCCCATTTTAATGCCTACCGAAATAAATGGGAATATGATCTTCGTCTCAGGTTTTAATAAGGATTTTATTTACAATTTGTAGGTCTTCTGTTTTCTAGTTTCAGTAAGGAAATCTCAGAAGTGCCTTATAGGACTACTGTAAGACTTACCAGTTGATCAGACATAGAAGTTTTCATAAAGAAAAATATTTACTGCTCCTAATTAATCAAATTTTGTGCCTTCGAACTGTCTGATGTGGTGACAAATAGTAGTAACAATTGTCTCTATAGAGACTTGGATCACACTTTACTGGGTTTTTTTCACTTAGATGAAATGCTGGGTACCTAGGATGAAATTACACTTACTTTCTCTACTTTTTAATCATAAGACTATTATTTGGTGCTTCTGAGGAAAAGGTAGCTCCAATTCTTGCATCTGGGTTGAAAGAGTCACATGTTTATGAGAGTGTGTGTTTGAATTTCAGTTTATATAAGAAACTGATGTGGTGTAGGTACAGTGCAGAGATAAAGCTGACATGGGTTCTTGTCCCAAAGAACACCCCCTGTTCTTTCACGACATAAATATTTGAGGTTTTTAAACAAGGTGATGATCCTCTGAAATTTTAGGAATTGAAGGTTATTGAGAACTTTTCATGTGCGAAGTGTGGAAGAAGTTATGTTTAAAGAAACAGAGGGGGTCTTCAGAAAAGTAGTTATTTAGTTTTTCAGGCTGTGTTGAATTCTCATGTATTGTTTATGTTTAGTTCTCTCATTCATTTAACAAAGGTGAAATACTTTATGTAGCATTCTTTTTTTCCCTCAGATGTATATTTAAAAAGATAGATGAAGTATGAAAAGAAATGTGTATTAAAGATGGTGTGTGGTTTTGTGAACTTGCTGGGAAAAGTGTGCCACCTTATAAAATATGCCAGTGCACATGATAATGCAGATGTGGACCTTGACATACAGTGAAATGAAGTACTATGCAGTCAGTAAGGCTCATCAATTAACTGAACCTCAGAAAATGCTAGAACAGAAAAATACTAAGAATGGGAATAAAAATCTGTCAGGCAAAAATTTGTAGGAAAGGTTGTCTCTAGCTGTCTAATCCATCCATCTTCTGTCACATAGGAAAACTCATCAGGATGTTGAAACTCTGAGAAAAGTTGCTTTATTGGTTGATCTGAAATTCTTGAGATAAGAGCCTGATCAAAATCAGACTTTCGTACTGGTCTAAATACCTGTAAAGCTTATTCAGCATTTTTGTTTTTCAGCAAAAGGGAAGTATTTTATTATTGCTGTGTTAATGTACACTTGTATAGCCCTTTTAGGGCAGAAATGTCAAAATGGTGTGCACACTTCAAAACTAAGCAGTGCAGTGGAGATGAAAGTTTTTTTCTATTGTAACATGTTGAAAGTGACATAAGTTGCAGTGAATAATAAAAATTGTATTAAATAAGAGATTACAAATCAGATACAGATTTTATTATTCAAAGGAGCCAGAAAACTGATAAATGCATGACTTACATTTCAGAAAAGTACTTCCAGGGACAGTTTTAGGGTTGCCTTTCAAACTTAAGGTATTAAAGTTGGAAGTAATCAGCTCATGGCTTTTCAGACTTTTACTGGGTTAGGCATAATAATCGATGGTGAGGATTTTGATCATCATTTGGGACAAAATTCGAATGTTGCAAAGAATGAAAAAGGTGCTGCAGGTCATAAGAAGGAAATTATACTTACTATGAGAATTTTGTTGTAGCTGATATTATGTTTAGATAATTCCTTTGTTAAATGGAGATTTATTTTATGGTTTGGTGTAAATGTATGAAAGTTACTTCAATTGTTATATTACATTTGAATTTATTTGGATTAAATATTCTTGTGAGAGTCACTCTCAGCAGTTCTTGTGACAAAAACTCAGATTTATTACATGCAAAAGCTGCTAAAAGGTGCACTGGTAAAAAAACTGTGCTGGGTAGACATTTCTTCTTTGTTTGAGTTTTTTTGTCCACACATGTTAGCTGTTTTGTATGGGAATAAAGGTGTTAGTTTATGAGTTTCTTGGAAAAAGAAGTTTAAAGGCTTTGAATGCATAGGATGTACTGAAGCGCCAGAGGACATTGGTGGAATGTTAGGTGAAACCCATAGGGAAATAATTCAACAGCAGCATCTGGAAAGGAACTGTATGTGACTTTAGGGCTTACTTTTAATGCAAGTAGTTAAGATGAGATTAAATATAGGTGTTAGTATGTGAGAAATGGGGGAACAAGGTAAATGGTGAAGGTATATCATGTGGGACACTGGGATTAGGAAAAAGATTTAACAGAATCCACAGCTGATCACAGCTGAATTTTTAAAACCCTGGAAACATAGTTTGAATTGAACTATATATTGGCTTCATATAAAGTAAAACAACTTACATGAAGATTTTATTGGGGAAAGAGAAGACAGAGGATAGGCAAGTTCATTGGCCTTGCTGTGTCTCACTTTTGTCTGAATGGGATGAGGAAGATGGAAAGTTAAGCTACTAAGCCAACTGGCTGTTGGCCACGCTGAGAGGAATCAAGTGGTGATTGAGAATTTTCTTTTGTCTCCCTGCCATTTTTTTATATTTATGACTTGAATCCATTTCCCAAGCACTGTTCTCTGGTACCATGTGAGTTGCCCTAAGGTAACTGAGATGGCTTATAGGGTTGGCAGATATCAGGTAGGATTTATGGGAGACTTGGGCCCTCTGACGCAATAGCTGGAGGCCAAGTTGGATGCATCTGGGATGTACTGGGTGCCTGTAATTAGCCATCTGACTTATGCCCTTAGCGTTTGGCTGAGTTATTTGGTATGCTTTTGGCTGTTGCTGACAGTGCTGAGAAGTGATTTGGTTCAGCTGGCCAAGCTTCATTGCTGTTGCCTTAAGATGCCCTATAATATCCTACTTTACCTCCAGCTCCAAAAAGGCACAGGTCCTATGTCCTGCATGCTGTGTTTAGGGAACCTTAAGACATTTTTTGTGAATATATAAATCAGCTGTACTGGGATACCCAGGACACCTGTAGACAGAAATATGTAGATACTGAAGTTCATGTGCTTTGAAGTCCAGTTGAGTCCCTATCATTAAGAACATTTCAGGATATTTTGAGCTTATTGAGTGGTATGGCTGCATTGCCATTTAGTCCATAAGTAGTAGTATGTATGGGGACCCCTGGTGGCCTAGTGGTTAGCGTGCAGGACTCTCACTGCTGAGACCCCAGTTCGATTCCTCGGTCCCCCGGGCAGATGGAGCCCTGTGAGGCCATCCATCTATGAGAAGGTCACTCTAAACAAACCTACGTCCTGAGGACCTCACTGCCATTGTCCAAGCTCGCTTGGCCCCGGCAGATGAACCTTAGGATTAAAGGGTGGGCTCAGTTCAGCGCATGCTGTGTCTCACCTAAAAAATCCATTGCGCAGGCTGGAAAGGTAAAAGACCTTTCCCAAAATCTTCGTTCGCCAAGACTGACCATTATTATTAGTACTATGTATCATCACAGTTTGGAACACTCCTTTAGTCAAGATTATGTGTCACAGTAAAATGAAAGTACAGCTAATGGTAATATTATTAGATATTTTTTACTTATTTTGTGCTTAGTTCACACTGGTCTTATTACCAATTTTACAACAACACACATTTCTTTCTCCTCTGTTGTGCACTTTATCCAGAATATGGAGGCTTGAAAAAAATCTTCATAAATGTGCAAAGGTTAGAAGTGAAAGCAATAAAAAATTATGAAATATCATGATTTATTTTGCCATGACAGCCCCTTAATTTTATCTTCTCAAATAGTCCAAAGTGATATGTTCTCAGTTTGGTTTTGTCTTTGTCATAGTTCCTCCAGTACCAGTCCATTATCTTCTATTTGTTCCACTCCACTATTTTCAGGTTTGCATGATTAGAAATTGTTAAAATTTTATTACTGTTTAATGTAATAAATTGGAAATTTACCAGTTCAGCAGAAGCTGTGACATATTATTATTATATGAGTACTTTTTAATAAGCTCATAGAAAGTGCTAATTTATTCTAAATGTTTATTTTAAAAATAAGGTCTTATATCTATTTTTTAAAAATTTCATATAAGCAAAATTCTCAGTGCCTTTAATTATATTCAGTTAAATGGGCATAAAATTATAGTCTTTATATATACACTCATGTTTGACTAATTTCATTGTGAAAATGGAACATTTTCATAACATCAAGAATGGTGTAGTATTCAAGATATAATTTCCTTACTATTAATGGGAAATTATTATGATAACACTTTTCAGATGTTATTTTTCCGAAGAATTTTAAATTCTGCTGAAGGATGAGTTGCCAACAGTGGTGAAATAAATAACCATTAAACTACTGTGATTTTTATCAGTGTCTTTTGGAAAGAGAGCTATGGAAAACATAGTGGTGGGCCACCTGTACTTGAATTAATGATTTACTTGATCTTTTAGGCCCTGCCTTTGTACACAGGGGGTGATTTTGATTACAATAATAATTGAGAATTTTGGTTTACTTCCAGTTTTTTACTTGAATTCTTAAAGATCTGTGCATAACTCACTTTTATTGACAATGAGGCATTTAAAGCGACTTACCTGATAGGGTGGATTGGCTGGATTGTCGGTATGTATTCATTTTCCCCCCCATGGATATCCCAAAGTATTATAAAGGGCAAATTACTTTCACATGTTGGATTTGTAAGGATGATCATGCCTCTGCTTTTTCAATGCATGTGGAAACACCACTGTTTCTCCCTTCTATAATTCTGTCATTAGTCTTGCCTGTAAAACACCATACACACCGTAATACTATTACCATAAATAATAGTAAAGTGTGGGAGGTTTTGGCTCCAGTGTCATCAGTATGCTGTTGATCTCTGTTCTCTGTATCTTTTTCATCCAGCCCAGGTGGCAGGGTATAATTGCTTTTCCAGGCTTTAACCAAGATAGGGATATGGATGAAAGTGAGTTGGCTGCAAACCAACTTGATTAATGGAGAAATGCTTCTTGTTAGCCAAGGGAAGCATTTAGGGAAATAGAAAAAGGTAATGTATACACCATGTCCTGAAAATACATTTTTAATTCTTGCTGAAGTGACTGGCTGTGTTTGCTTCTTGAAAATAACAGAGGTCTCTAATCCCATTTATTATTAATGATTCCATTGTAACACAAGTCTGACTGTGGTTGTCTGTGCCTCTGCTAGCACCTGACTCTAGTAATACATTCCTTCATCATTATTTTGCAAATTATCAAAAATTATCTGTGACTATATAGTACATCTGTCTGCTTTTAGGTTGTGTGAACTGTCCGCTGTAACTGACCCATGTATTCAAACCTCTGTGATTCCATGTACTCTGCATTTGTTGAAAATAGCAACAAATGTTTCTTAAAAGGTGTCAAGTCAAGTTGTCAATGATAATTCAGAAAATTCTGACTCATCCAGGAGACTGTTATTTGACAGATTTGGTCTATTGTTTTTGTTCTGTCAGGTTACGAATGATTTGATGTCAAGTAGAGACATGAATATTAAAGAATGTGTTTGTTTTCAAAGATTGTGAACAGTCTTTAGGCTTGATTTTACCTTTCTGAGTGTTTGTCCTGTAGTGCTACTACTTTTTTTTTTTATAGCATCCAACATAATGTCAGAGAATTTAACATGGTTTGCAGTTACTCTTAGAATTAGCTGCTCCTTCTGTTAGACACTCAGTCCCTAGTACCTGAAATCTTCTTCTTTGAAGGGCTGTTAGAACAGCAGTTCTGCCTGTGGAATTTACTGATCCACTGGAGCTGGCATGTGGTAAATTTTAAGCCATGACTACCAGAAGTGTTTGTGTGACTCTCTGGTGACATATACGTTGTCCTTGGTAGCATAGTAGAATGTAGCATGGAATGTCATGATTTTGATGATCACAATTTAAAATATGTCACTTATACAATTCAAGTGTTCACATTTCTTACCTTTGCTTACTACAGAGAAAGGCTTCTGTGGATCTGTAACTATCTTCACATTATCATCGCTTTTATACGTATTTTCCAGTATACTTTCACTGGCTTTTTTTCAAATGAGTTATAAAAATAACAATAAAATATGTAAATTATTAATAAATCTTAAATATTGATAGATATATGCTATTATTTGAAATAATACTAGTAATTGTATTTTATGTCAAAATTATATTATGTGTGTTTCTTCTTAATGCTTCCATCAACACTGTCTCCGTGCAATCCTAAACATCCACTGGTCAGATTATGTGACCAATACATCTGTTCTAGAACAAGCAGCAGTCACAAGTATTGAGGCCATGTTACTGAGAACACAGCTGCGATGGGCAGGGCACGTCTCAAGGATGAAGGACCACTGCCTCCATAAGATCCTGCTTTATGGTGAACTTGCCACTGGCTGCTGCATGAGAGGAGCCCCAAAGAGGAGATACAAGGACTCCCTGAAACAACATCTCAGCCTTGGCCATATTGATCACCATAACTGGTCTACTCTGGCCTCCAATCAGGAGGTCTGGAGACACACTATCTATAACGCTGCTGATGCCTTTGAGAAAGCACACAGGATCACTCTTGAGGAGAAAAGACAACGCAGAAAGAATCATGCCTTGCAGAATTTACCACCTAAGGAGTCTTTCTGCTGTGCCTTTTGCAATCGGACATGCCTGTCTCGTATTGGCCTTTTTAGCCACCAACGCGCTTGTGACAGATGTGGGTAGAGACCTTTCCCAAATCTTCGTTCGCGAAGCCCAGCCATGAAATGATGTTTCTTCATGAATGTTTATATTTGAATAGGTGGTCTTAGTAGATTTTGCACTTTATTGTTATGTTAAGTGGGAAATACTGCTTTTATTGATTTTCTATCCAGCATAGCCATTACTGTGTACCTGAGATAAAACCACCAGTTAAGTTCTGTGCTGTCATTTCACTGTGTCTGTGCCTTGCACAGTTTTGGGGTTTGAAAGCTATAGATGAAAAGTTACAAATCAAGGATTTATTCAGGACTAAAGCTAAAGAATATGGGCTAAAAATTCATGGGTTTATATATTGCTACTGGGAAAAACACTTGCCCAATGTAGTAGTTCAGTGTAGCTCTTCAGTCTTGGAAGAAATACTGTTACATCCACTGTAAGCAAAAGGGTAAACTGCAAATCATAGAAAACAATATTAAGCAGGTATTTCACCCAAATTATGTGCGAGTTGACTTCTTCTGATCTAGTATAAAGGAAAAGATACTGGGAAGTGAGGAATTCCTTCTCTTATTCCCTCTGTTAGACTTATTAACTCTGTAGGTCTTTTGGAAAATGTGTCATTTTGTGTTTGGTCCTTTCATATAGAAAGGAGTTCCTTATTTGTTTTGCTACATCTTGTTGTGTTTTGCTAAGACCAGGGTAGTGCTGTGTTGTGAAATTAGTTGGCAGACTTAGTACCTCTGCAGTGATTGTCTGTGTAGCAGGTGATTAAGACATAAGTAGGTGTCTACAGCATCTTAAGTAGACCACTGCAGACCTAGCACAGGACTGAGTTGCCTAAACATAAGTGCCTAATGCCATTTGAAATACAGAGGATATATGACACATCCTTATGGGGTAGTGATATCCTGGACATTGTAAAATGCACAGGAGACCTATATCCTTCTGGAGTGGCATTCAGTCTGCCAGCAGTTAAACAAACCCAGCAATCGAGATCATCAGCCACTAGGTGTGAATCTTACAATGATATGAATTACTCTTTGTCTCCATCAGCTGTATTAAATGAAGTTTCTTCAGCTGCAATGAGAATTTAGATATCTATCAAGCCTTCATACACTTGCATGGGGGGAACTGTTTAGGAGCTCAGTTCAGCTGATGAACAGATGTGTCTAGTGCCATTTAGGATGCCCTGCAGTGTGTAGACATCTTGATAGATTTGAAATGAGACCTACAGTAAATGGGTGAAGTGGGACTCATGGCCTTTTCTGAGCAGCACTTGGAGGCCAGAACTCTGAAGTCATCCAGAATGACTCCAGGTACAAATGTTTAGACATCAGGAATGAGCTGAGGTTTCTTAACCTGGAGCTGAATACCACTCTTAAACCCTGTCTTCTGTAGCTTTGGAAGACCTTTTATAAAGGATTTTCAAAAGGAACAGTGTTATATAGATGGTACTTTGCTTTTTATAATTTATAGCTATGTCCATCAGTAGTGTAGTTGAGTGTGACTTGAATGTTCTAGTTTTGTTTAAGAATATTATTCTTAACACAACAACATTTTTTTTCCACTTCTGGAGGATTCCTTATTAATGTCATTTGTTACCTTTTGAACTGCCAGTTCACCAGAATACTGCTCACTTGACAGAATTCTTTTTTTAAAAATCTTAATTTCTATTTTCTAAATAAAAGAGGGTTTTCTTATTATTTATTATTAGTATATTATATTATTATACTATTATATATTAGTACTTTATGACTTTTACCTTTACCATTAAAGTCCTCCTTGTAAACAGGACTAGATCAAACAACTGGCCACTCCAGCAGCATAAGCATTTATAGTTTAGATGAATTCCCTTCTGTGTAAAATCATCTTTCTTTTGTTTTCATATGAATGACTTTCATTGTGAAGAGCCCTGCAACAATTTAAGAAGTGTGCTAGCAGATTAGAATTTAATAATTAATGGAAATTACAATAGAAATGTTAGGGCTGTTACTTTAGCGTAGAAATCCCTACAGTGAATTCTCAGTCAGTTCAGATAATCTTCTGATATAGGTAAATCACTACTCTTTCATGAGCTCACACAAACCCTCTAATAAAAGTTGTAAGCACAAATTAAATTTTAAAAGGTGGACTGAAGTAATACCTATAGATTTAATCCCCAGTAAACAAGTCAAAAACATACTTGATCAGATCCAGCAGAGGGCATCCCATGAAGATGATGAGCAGGTGGGAGCATCTGCCATATGAAAAGATGTTTGGGGAGCTGAGAGTGTTTATACTGGAGAAAAGAAGGGTCGGGGGATCTTATCAATATGTACACATACCTAGTAGGGTGAATAAAGAAGACAAAGCCACTAACAGGACAAAGACAATGGACACAGTCTGAAGTACAATAAATTCCACTGAAAGATCAGAAAAGTGTTTTTCTGTGAGGATGTCAACACTGGAACAGGCTGCCCAGAAATCTCCATCCTTGGAGATACTCACAACCCAGCTGAACATGGTTCTGCATAACCTGTTTCAGTTGACCCTGCTCTGAGCACTGGTGCTTGAACTAGATGATCTCCAGAGGTCAACTGGTCTGACCTCAAAAATTATTTGGTTTATTCCAGATAAGTTAACTCTGCATTGAGCTAATTTTATTCTGTAATGATTTATTGCATTAATGATTAATTGCGTTTAATATTTTGCCCTTCCATGGACCATCTCTGTTTGATTGAATTATTTTTTGAAGTAGGAAGTCCAAAACTAGACACAGTATTTATACTCATTAAGTGCCAGGCTACTATTTTATCTATGACATTTCAGTTTATAGGTTAGGATCAGATTTGCAATTTCATTTTTTTTTTCTTGGGAGCATGGTGTTATTTACTTATTTTCAGTTTGCTAATTTCCCAGTCCTTTTTTTATAGAGCTGTTTAGCCAGGTACATTCTAGCTCAGTTTTGCAAGAATCTTTTCTTGGGGGGATCAAAATTATTAAACGGAGAAATGTGATAGGACATGTAAAGCACAACATGCAAAAATTCTTTTGAGTAGTCAGCATCAGATATAGATAGTCACAAGTGTTTCTTACATATTGTTTTTATTGGAATACATCTAGTATGTCAATGGAATTTTGTATTTTGGAATTTGAAATTTGGTCCTGTTGTCTAAAGCACTCGCAACTGCTTTGTTTGTGGTATGTCTGTGTTGCCATTCAGGTCATGCATATGCAGTGATATCATAAGAAAAATTTACTTGATGAAAGATTCTCAAGTGTTGATGAGGGTTTTTCTAGTCGTGGTCCATTCCTGGCTACTGTTCTCCCAGTCATGTTAGCAGCATGCAACAGAAGTTCCAGGATAAATATGCAGCTTATCTTTACTGAGGAATATTCACTAGGTGTGCCCACTGTTTTCTGAATATCTGTATATAGTATTTATATCTCACAGGTGAATCTTCTCCATTTTCTCCCTAGTTAACTTAGGAATTAATAGGTTTTATTTCTGCCTTCCAATAGTGTGAACTATATAAACAAGTCTCTGTAGTACCACTTCAATCATTATTTGATTATGTACTAAGATTTTAATTTCTTCCTGTTTATTTCCTCTATGTATTGTAAAGTTTAGAGACATCTGTGTGTTCAGAATATTGACCACTCTTGTCTTTGTTCTCCTTCCAGCAGTCATATTATTATCTCAGAACCTTCTCCTGGCTTTTGGGCATTTGTCCATGTCGTTGCAGATATACATATGGAGTTATGATGCCACCTCCCTGCTGATCCTTGTTTAAAACTGCTGTCCTGAATAATTCTTCCTTGTGCAAGATGGACCTACCTTTGTTCAGTTGTCCTCTGTGCCAGACCACCACCTTGTGGAAAAGGGAAGCAGAGCTTCATCTTTGGTTAGAAAGACTGAAAATGCCTGAACCTCCAGATTCTTCTCCCTTACTTTTGCGTCCTTTCAGTTACTTTTGAGCAGCTCTGGGTAATATTTACCAGTGCTATTTTTGTCCATGTGAATGAGCTTCATGGAATAAAAATCAGAAGGCTGAAGGAACCTCAGCACCTTTACTAGAAGTAGTGAAGCAGTGGCACAGCTTAAAAAAGTGTGTTTATTTAATTTAATTACATTTATGGTTATATTAACTAGATTATACTGCTCTAATTAAGAGTTATTAGGATTTTCTATAATAAACTTGAATTTTCAGCTATTTATAGCTGAAGGAGAATGTTTCCATACAGAAATTTGGCATTCGATGTCTCAAGCTGAATGGTTTGGTTTTGCTTTTCCTATTTTTAAAAAAATAGTCTTTGGCTGCATTCTGTTCTGAGGGAGGCAATTTTTTTGTGGTTTTATATGCTTTTTGTTCTCCCTTGGCAAGGCTTGATACATGGAAAAACAAATTTTCCAGGCTCTTAGTCTTTTATGTCCACTATTTCCTTTTTGATACTTAAAACATGATACTTTGGTAGTCATTACTTTTTAACAGAGATACTGTATTATTCAATAAGCAGTAACGCCTAAGTATTTGCTGTAACTACTTTTTATGTTTTATTACATAAAAATACTTCATATAGTTCAATTTAGTAAATATTTTTCCTGAAACAAAATTATATACCTGACATGGTTAGTGTTTAATGTAAGTACATGTGTATTTCTGCAAAGTTCACCTTTTTTCGATTCTCTTAAATAATAAAAACTGTTTTTCATTTTCCTGTTTATTTCTATTTATATTTTCTATTTATTATCTGTAGACCATTTAATGCCATACTCGAAGGTATTGAAATTCTCTAAGTTTGTCTCATTGTTGGTTCTGAAAATTCTTCCTCTTACCCGAGGGCATGGTGCACAATTGAAATGCCCCAGTTAGAGTTTGGTGAACTCCGTTCTTCAATTCATGAAACCCAAGTGCTGGTTAAGGTCTAATACCATCTGGATAGTAAACAGAGAAGGGTGTAAACTCTGCCCAAGTTCTTAAAGACTTCAGTGTGTTCTGTGCATTTGCAGCTTGACTAATGAATGCAGATGGCATTGAGCCTGGCACAGAATGGGACTCGTGGCTCAGGTGATATCTTCAGATGTGATTTAAGTGATGTGCAAATATTCTGCAAGTGTGACACTGTGATCAGAAGACTTCCCAGAAAGTAGTTTCCTTTTTGTTGCCAACAGCATTACCAAGTACATATTTCTGTTTTGGAAGAATGTCCCAACAGCTAGTTACTAAGTACTCATTCATAGGACAGGTGAGATTCAGGTGAAGAGGTACTCTTTACTCCTCTGATTCAACTCTGTGGCAGAGAATAGAAAAATGTTAGAGTAATTTTAGCAGAAGATGGTACACATACTCTTATAGTGTCCAGTTTGTTTCTGAGTTTTATTCTAAGCTGTCATTTCATTAGTTTGAAGAGTGTATGGATTTGTCTATAGTACTGCCTTGAGTTTCCACTATGTGGCCCTTGTGGGAGTCATCCCATATGCGGTTCTCAATGTCGTGTTCAAGAACAGTGAATTCAAGTTGGGACTGACTAGTGGACAGGATGGCTGTGGAGAAAATCAGGGGCTGAGAGGCCTGGACTATGGCTCAAAGAAATTGTATGTCTGTAATATCACAGGTGGAAAATAAAACCCAATACTTGAATGTCTTTCTGCAATGTCCCTTCCAAGCTTCTGTCCCATTCAAAATCCATGGGCTGCAGGTATCACTTGAACGGCTGTGTGAAAGGCTACTGCACATGCTGTAACTGTGTGAACTGTTCTGTAAAGACAGGTACAGCTCTTTGATTTCAACAAAAGTGTTGCCATAGGAACAGAGTCAGATTTACAAGATTTGGCCTAAAAATTGAACATTTTTACCATTGAAGTTTTATGGACATTTTTTGTGCTCTAAATTAAGCTTTGGTTCGCATAATCTGCTTTAGCTCCCTCTTCGTTTTCCAGTCACAAGTTTACTCATAGCACAGCTGTGGCATTTGTCTTGCAATAAGAAGGATCTGGTAATCATGAAATATCCCAGATTTATGCCCACAGTGCTGAGGCGGTGCCATATTTGTGAAAATAACTTAAGAGAAACAATATGCAGCAGATGTGAAGGTTTTACCTTCACATTTAAGTAGGTTTATACTGTCAGCGAGTGTGGGCTTAGCACAGCCTGACAGAGTTTCAACTTACCAGATGTTCCATGTGATCAAATAGATACTATACAGCTGTTTCCCATTCTTTTACTGGGCTCAGATAAATACACAGTAAATGCTCTGAAATATGTTTATAGTATTTTGGTGAGTCCTGCATAGAACTACCCTCAGGCACCAAGAACGTGGGGAGAAACCAAAGGTGCTCATAGGAATGCTCATTTTTCATTACTGTGAGGAGAAATTAGCAGCTGTTTGGTTGAAACAATCCTGATGATACTAGCCAGGGAGGGATGAAATACGGATTTTTCTGTTGTTTGGGGATGGTGTGAGATTAGTGGCTGTATTTATGGAGTGACTTTGGTTTGGGGGAGCTGCGACTCCCACAGGTATGAGCTGTCCCCGTGTGCTGACAGTGTTATCCTTCCAGTGGTGTTAAACTCCTGGGAGAGGTGGTGGGTTGAGTGGAGCAGCTACCCACAGGTAGCTCATGTTAATCCCAGCTCATGCTTTCAGAACACTGGAATGGAGAACTGGTCTGGCTTCTGTATTCAATACAATATAGAAAACAGGGCATCTCCAGATCTCCTGGCAAGGCTGCCTGTGTCCCTCCTGTCCACTCCTCTGAGCACAGGAAGAGTGCCACAAGTTGAACATGAGATATATTTTTAAAGACACACAGCTTTTGGGGGTCAATCCAACCAACTGTTCTGAACTGTTTCAGGATTTAAAGACCCAGTTTACATTAACTGCCACACCTGTCAACTTGACTCAATAACAGAGCAGCTAAATATTAAAAAAAGAAGTTTCATTTCCCTTCATCTGCTTTTCTACTCTCATTTCTTCTTCCTCCCCCTCCAGTTCCCCATGCTCTCCTTAGCCCTTTGACCTTACTGCTGCTTTCCTTCCCTCCTGTCCCCATCAGCTTCCTGCTTTTCCAGAGCTGCCCTTACACCTGGAAGATTCTTCTTATCTACCGGAGGCCTTCCTTGCTCTCCTTTAAATCCTTTTTTAAAAACTTCATCCTCAGAGGAGTAACTTTCATCTTTCATTAATAATCTCTTCAACATTTCTTGACTGCTATGTTCTTTTCAGATTTATAGCCTAGTCTTGCAAATATTTACAGAGCTATTCAGTTAAACTGAGAACATTCAGTTAGAAGTTTGGAGGATTAGATTGTTCATTGTGAAGATTTTTGAAATGAGAATATTTTTCACTGTAAAACATAATGTTCATTTATGGTTCTATATACATTTTTATAGTAAGCATTTGTGGTCTCAAAGGAGCAGGGGAGCATTCACGCAGCTAACTTCTACTTTTGACTTTTATTCCCTAAATCAAGGTGTGGAACATGTTCTCACAGATTTTTAAATGCCCTGAGCAAACTTCCTGTTGACAATACGACTTTATACCCAGAATCATATGAGAGGACAAGTACAAGCTGTATGTGTGATCTTGGTGACCTCCATTGTTTTGTGTTTCAGTATTGATTTTTATTTCAGGAACCTCAAGCATCTGGACTTCCTGAGTACATAAAGATTGTAGAAGTTGGGCCAAGGGATGGATTACAAAATGAAAAGGTAACTTTACTCTTTTTTTTTTTTTAAATACTTTGACATAGACATTAGCGTTATTTTCATTGTGTAGATCATGTACATCCTGCTAATTAAGATTCTTTCCTTTTGTATTATTAAATATATCTATTTCTTTACATATTGATAACTGTTTTCTGTATTAGAATAAAAGTGTATTCCTACTTAGCCAGCTTTTAAATCATACAGTTTCTTTCTATACTTGGCTAACTAGTCTTTCTGTTACTTAACTGCCATTTATTTTTCTGGAATTTGTCAGTGAATAGCATTCTGTCATGATGTACTTGGTAAACACCATGAAACACTATCTGTCTTTGTAATATGTTTGTGCTCCAAGTGCTAATATAGAAGATTAAAATGGGTTTAATCATGCTTCCTGCTAAACAGACATGGGGAAAAAGTATTACTCTTCTGATAATATTATTTGCCTGAAGAGTGGTAGGGAAGCAAGAAAGAAGATTGAAAGAGACTGTAGGGTACATGTATCAAAACAGTCATCTCTTTCCACAAACAGGAGGATAAGCTGACATATATAATTGTTACTGATATCAAACACGTTAGTAGTATTATGTTAGTAATATTAAATATAAATATTATTCATTCATAATATTATTAATATAAACATGTTAATAGTATTAACAGAATAGAATTACTCTGCCTCAGCTGTGGAGCTTTTTCCTCACATTTTTCTCTGGTTGAATTGTTACTATTTCCTTTGCTACTTCTTTGCTAGATTAGTATTTGGTTAGTAACAAATAACTTTTTTAAAGGCCAGACCTATAACCGGTTACACAGAAGTGTCTCTTTTGTGATGGACAGAAAATGGAGTAGGATTGTGTATACCACCTAGTGCCTTCCTTCTGCAGAAGTTTCCTACTGTCAGGAAACAGTAGAGTTATGATAAAATGTGTGAGTGGAGTTTGTTTAAAAAAAAAAAGTGTTGATTATGTACTGAGAACATTTCACTTACAAAAGTTTCTTATCATATGAAATATTTTACTAAAGTATTTCTCCATGTCTGTAGGTGATAGTCCCAACTGATATAAAAATTGAGTTAATCAACCGGCTTTCCAAAACAGGCCTGCCTGTAGTAGAAGTGACCAGTTTTGTTTCATCCAAATGGGTGCCTCAGGTATGTAAAATCATCTCCATTCAGAACTATTTCAATTTAAATGCCATTCCATTTATGTGACATTCAGTTGTAACTAGATATTTAGGATGATGACAAATCATTAATATAATTTAATGTTACTACTTCTTTTCTATTCTTCTAAAACTAATAATCACTGATGTAAGAAAGGAAAGTAGCATACCTTATTTTCTTTTTCCCTAAATGAAATGTAATTTTCCACATTTGGAAATGTGTTTGGCCGATTCTAAATTTGGGACTTTTTATATGGACTAGTAGCTAGGCATGCTACTTATTTTGCAGTTCTAGCACTCTATCAGCAGCCACACTGAGTTTTGATGAATCATAATAATTTGCTCAATATTGGTCCAAAATTTTTATGTTTGGTACAATTTAGCAGAAACACTGGCTTTTCTGAAACCAGCAGCAAAACTAAACTGGCATTAGGAGTGCCAGTTTTTTATGTAAGATTTAACATTGCAAATTTGGGCTTAGTCCTGAAGTATACTATGTAGGTCCTGTTTGTGCAAATTAATTATTCCCTGCAAGTAAGGAAGTAAGTCTATATAAGTAAGGAAATACTTGTCTATATAATTTAAACTATTTTTCGTGAAATTACACACTTGTTTGCAGAGAAGCATTTGAATGCTTTATATTTAGTGAGGATTCCAAGTTATTTACAAATGAAAACATGAAACTAATTAATTTGAGAAAATACTTCAATTTTTAACAATGTTTGTTGCACATCTGTGAACATATATATAAAGTTTTATATTTTAAACTGAGAGTACATCCAGGGCCTGAACTGTATTTTACAGCTTTTATCTGAGAAAAACATAGTATGGTCATGCTTATCCATGAGTTGGCAAAGCAAACTGTACAGCACTCTGAGAAATACCTTTGATTTATTTCAGTGTTTTCGGGATCACCAGGGAATAGTCTAGAGGAAGGATAATAGGAAAGGGGAAGAGTGACAATGCAGAATTTTTTTGGCATGAATGCAGGGGCTATGATATTGCGTCTGTTAAAAGTGACCAAGTTAAGATTTTCCAAATGCCATCAAACTTCAGCAGTAACTGCAACAAAGAATTATGTAGGTTTTTAAACATTAGAAGAGAAAGTCTAAAGCAAAGGTGTATTTCTTCCTTTCTTGTTTAATTATTTCCTTTTCCTGTGAGCCATTAGAAGTACTAAATTTAGCATGAGTTTGTCAGTTTTGGAAAAAAAATGATCAATCCCTTCTTATCTTTTGTTTTAATGGCTTAATTTGTGCTTAAAATGTTTTTTAATTTAAAAAATAATATTATATTGCATTGATAGAGAATGCAGTCTTGACTTTGTCTTTTCTTTGCTCCTTTTTTTTTTCATGGGTCATGGGAATAGAATTCACGGTTATGTTTAGATCACTCATTCACTTCTTTTTTTAGTATTTTAAAGTTTTTTTATGGTTTCCAATCCGCTGTTGTTCTTGGCAGAGATTTTTTTACTGAAAAAAGCTAGAAGAAAAAGTTCCACAGTAGCAAGGTGCCATGTAAAACAGGATCCCACACCTATAACCTAAACGGCCAAAAATTATAAATACCTACCATTAGGAAGCTTATTTTAAAAGAAATTTGGAAAAGAAATATTTTATTACAATTTAAAATCTTGTAATGTGAAATATGTGTAAAGATGGGATTTTACTTACAGGAAAAATAGTAATGGGACCATTTAATACATATAATATTTTTTGGATCTGGCAGGTTTATACTGGTTGAAAAAGTGTCATTTTGGTTTTCTAGTGTATTTTAAGTCAGGCTATAATTGTGAAGTGTGGATTTAGTTCCAGCGTTTGCCATTTAATGAATCATTTGGTTTCAAATATTCTCCTTGTCCTGAGAAATGTAGATACTATTTATATTAAATTAAGGAAAAATTGTTCTTAAAAAATTAATGTGTTAACAAAGGTTTTTTTGTGAGGTTATCAGACTGATTTAGTTTAAGTAGAAGCAGTTAGAAAAAGTTGCCTTGTGCTATCACTTGTTTCCTGATGAGAAATTAGTTGTGTCTGGCTATTAGACACTTTTCCTATCCACTTCCTTATAGATACGTTGGGATTACATTTGAGGAGGCATACATGCATTTTTCTGATATTTTTAATCCATTAATTTTCAGAGTAGGAAGCCAGTGACAGGAAGATTCCAGGTTGCCAGTAGTATTCTCAGTTAATAATGTGGTGTAATTTAATATAATGTATTTAGAATTGTGGTACTGCATAGCTATCAATAAGGCATCTGCTGAAAGTAAGACGTAATGAAAACTTTGTAGTTCATATATCTTTTCATATGGTACTTCTCAAATGACTTTTCACCAGTGTGGAAAGAATCAGAAATCCATTTTAATATTGTTTTCTCGAGAGATTTGCTTTTATGAGAGCTGATTTAAAAACTAAACACTATTCATTTTTTAAAACTCAAAATCTTTAAGACACGAAATAAGAGGGATATGTTTTATTAACTGCGTTGTTTTCAGGAATGAAATTTCAGGAATTGAAAAATATTCATTTTCCATCCACTTCTTTCAAGAAAATGTGCTTATCTAAATAACCTGTTTTGTATTACATCAATAAGTCTTTCATTCATCTTGATTAGTACACGTAGTATGTTTAATCTTGAGTGTGAATGAGAAAAATGTAAAAGTGTCTTAAAAAGGCAGAGTTTCTTTTGTGAGGGGAGACTAAGGAAAACAAATCCTTGAATAAAGTAATGCTCTGATCTTTGCCATAGTAAAGAACTATTTTCTTCTTTAGAAAGAAACTTCTAAGTATATTAAAATGCTACACTATGCAGACAGTTGGATTTTGCTATATTTTTTTAAGGATAGACTTGTGTTTAGTCTTTTCAAATATGCTGATTACAGTTTGAGTATTTGAAGTTCAGTTATGCTTAACATTGTGAAGTTGCATTTATCAGAGTGCTGAAGTTCCCAAGATCTGGATGTTGTTTAAATGTCAGTTATTCTGTTAATTCCATGTGTTTAGTCCAGTGAGGTAAGGTTAAAGTTGCTATAACAGCTGATGAACAGCATGATCACAAGTCTGTCAATTTGTGATGCAAATTATATTTTTACAGATACACACAAAAAGAAATCATAGCTCCGATTCTATAATCATAGAGATCTGAAAAGATTGCAACTCAAATGCTCAAAAGTTAAGAAATCAAATAAGGAGTACTTGTACAACATCAATTTAACCTCTTTTTTGTTAGACTTTTTGTATGTACTGTAAAAGTAATGAAGGGAAACCCACAGTCTAGGCCACTTTCTGTTTAGCTGTATAAAATCAGAAAATGACTGCTGATCAATACAAATTATTTATATATTTTAGATGGCAGATCACAAAGAAGTAATGAGGGGCATTGAGCGGCATCCTGGAGTCCAGTATCCCGTTCTCACACCAAATCTTCAAGGTTTTCATTCTGCTGTAAGTGCCTTCATAGATATTCAGTTCAGTACCATAAACTAGCTATTTAATCTTAGAAATAAGCTAATTGAAAAGTCTCAGTTTTCATTATGAAAAATCAGCAAATTTACAGAGTGATATTACGCTCTATGTATGTATATTTTGATGGAAGTGATGATCAGTCTTTTTAAGTTCCTTTAAATGATGTTTGTATATAAAAAGTAAGACAGTTCCTTCTTCTTTGACATGAAAAGTTTGCCCTAGAAAAGTTTCTGAAGAGTATCTTCTTATTAGAAAGTACTGAAGAAGAATGAGGATATGAAAATGCTTTATAGAAATTCTGCATTTCATTTTGGTAGGGTTTGAAAGTTTAAATTGTTTCAGTTCATACAAAATAAATACTCAAAATTATAGACTGGAAGTGTTTGGAAGTATGAAAATAGAGCAGTTCAGTGTTAAAACATTGATAGTAAAATCTTTGCGCTTTTTTGTTTTCTGAAAATTCTTAATACTTCTGTGCTTCTGTCCTGATATAGGACAAACCGTATTTGGAAAGTATACTGCTTGATGGATATTTGTGTTGTAGTCTATCATTCAGTTCCTATACTGTATATGAAATCTCTGTTAAAACAGAATCCTGTGCATAGTCAACTTAGCTATCAATAGTCAGCTTATAGTGCCATGACTTTGTCTCAATGGTAGCTTGTATGAGTAGAATTAATTGTGCTATATATGTATACAGTATATCTCGATGCTGTATTTGGTGATATAATGAAAGGAAAACAATTAAGAAATAGTTGTAGGTGATTCCTGCATTCTTTCTTGATGATATTTTTCCCCCTCTGTTTGAAAGAATATTTGTCCCTGTAAGAGTTGTTGAAGCTTAGACCTTATCCTGCAGAAGCAATGACTACAGGGAAAATCTTCATCCCTTTCCATGGAACAAGAGTATTATTCACACTGGAGAATGAGAATTAATTAATTAACTTTTCTCCTAAGCTTAAATATTTTCTTCTCCTATCATTTGTCTTTCAGTTGATTTGATTTACTCAATCAGTTGAGTTGATTTACTCAGTACAAGCTCAGGCTAATTGCCCCTTGAGTTAAATCACCACATTTACACATTTTCTAGACTGGTGTTTGCTCTGAGGCTTTCTCAGCAGGCTCTCACATACACATTTTCCATATTATCCATAGCAATTGTGACACCAAGACCAGTGGAGCCCTTGATCCTAGAGCTGGCTCTAACAAAGAAATCACTATTAGTTATTGTTGCTGCTTCTAGGCACATGCCCACAGAGAGCTTTCCCAAGCATGGGAATGACTTCCTGGCATTCAGGAGGAACAGACATTGTGCAGGGGATGGATATTTCAGAGTTGATATATGATCTTTCCCTTTTCGGAAAAATAAATATAAGTATCAATAATTGTTATTTTTATAGTTGGTTCATGCGATTTCCTGCATCTTATTACCTTTATCATTTATCAGTTTAAAAACATGTTTACCTAATTGCTGAGAAGAGGAAGGAAATAGCTGTAGTGAATGAACTCAAAATTTGATTCAATCTGTCCGTATGTGATAGCTTAAAAAAATTTGAATTAAACTTATATTTTAGTTATGGATGATATACTTAATGTACTTTAAAATTCTGGAGTGTTGTACAGAATTAAATGCTTGATCTAATATCTTAATATAGTGTTATGATGCTGTTTTATTGAAATGTATTTTTTAGATTGCAGCAGGAGCTACAGAAGTCTCAGTATTTGGCGCAGCATCTGAATCTTTTAGCAAAATGAATATTAATTGTTCAATTGAAGAAAGCATAGAAAAGTTTGAAGAAGTTGCTAAATCTGCAAGGAATATGAATATTCCAGTGCGTGGGTAAATATAAAGATTCTAAAGTAATACAGAATAATTGGAGTTACTGTTACAGGGGGTTTGGTATCAGTAGAAAAGTATGCGACCAAATTTTTACATTTTAAATGACTTGTAATAATAGTCTTTACTGTGATTTTTTTTTCAAGATTGAATATATTTAGTAATTTACGCATTTTTAACTAGTAATGGTGACTACTTTTCTCTGGAAATTGAAAAAAAAATTGTGTTTATAAGATACCTATTTTATTATACAAATTTATTTTTATCATCACAAATGACATAATAAAATTTATTTTATGTTGTTGAGAATTCATAACACCTGCCTGCACCTTAAAAAAATACCCTACATGCATTTATTTTATTGTAGCATTCATAATATATCACTTCATACACTGTAGCATCAAGGTGTAAAAGTGAGAAAACAAAATTACTCCTAAGAAAAAAATTATTCTGTATATAAGTTATTCTGAAAACCCTGGTATTGAAGTTTTTGGAGTTTCCAGCACATAAAAGTCTAGAATTGTCTGGTATTTTTTTTTTCTCTGAAGTACTTTCTTTTAAACTTAAAATAATCCTGAATGGTACTTACTCTTGAACAGTATTTGTTTTTCATTTCCATTTTCTTTTGCATCACACAGAACGACTTACTTAAGATTATTTGCAAAGATCCTTCTGAATATGGAAGGGCGTACAAAGGTTCAAGGAGAAACTCAACAGTGAGATTCCTTGAGGATTACTAGTAATGCAAACTACGTCATGTTCAAAAAATACCTGGATGTGAAAATAGATAGAGGTAGATATCTTAGAGACTAAGTGCTTGAAAACCTGACTGGGAATAAATACTGGGATCTCTCTGCTCCAGAAATGGTGATGGGGTAACGCTACTGCATCCTTTTTTCACAACAGCATAGTTGTTTGGGCATTTGTCTTGAGAAAGGGAGATCTAACTTCTAGTTATACCTCACCCACAGAGAATCACAGAGTAACAGTATGGTTTAGATTGGGAGAGGGACCTTTAGAGATCTTCTTGTCCAACCCAAGGATTTGGGGTTTGACAAAAAACTCTGTGTGAGCCAGCAGCGTGCACTCACAGCCCTATCTTTACCCTGGTCTGCATTAAAAGAAGAGTGGCCAGAAGGCTGAGGGAGATGATTCTGCCTCTTTATTCCACTCTAGTGAGACCCAACCTGAAATATTGTGTACAGTTCTGGTTCCCCCAACATAAGAAGGACATGGAACTGTTGGAACAGTCCAGAGAGTGGCCACAGAGTTGATAAGGGGACTGGAGCAGCTCTCCTATGAAGACAGGCTGAGAAACTTGGGGCTGCTCAGCCTGGAGAAGGTTGCATGAAGACCTCATAGCAGCCTTCCAGTTTTGGAAGGGGGCCTGCGGGGAAGCCAGAGAGGGACTCTTTGTCAGGAACTGTAGTGACAGGACAAGGAGGAAAGGTTTCAAACTGAAAGAGAGTAGGTTTATATTCGATATTAGGATTAAATTGTTTACTGTGAGGGTGGTGAGGCACTGGAACAAGTTGCCCAGTGAAGTTGTGGATGTCCCATCCTTGGCAGTGTTAAAGGCCGGGTTGGATGGGGCTTTGAGCAACCTGGTGTAGTGGAAGGTGTCCCTGTCCATGACAGTGGGGTTGGAACTAGATGATCTTTAAGGTCCTTTCCAAGCCAGACCGTTCTATGATTCTATGATTTTCTCACACAGAGCCAACCAAGGATAGCTCATAAACGCATGGGTTCTTTTCCTTAGCCTGATTATGTTTCACATGGAAAATCACTGAATAAAGCAGCAAGGACGTTCACTGTATTAAGAAAAAATAACTTGTACTAGAGTTTAAATACTCTTCCTAGCTGCTAATCTGCCAAGTAGTAAGTTTGCCTGCCTGAGTAACTTCTTTTGTAAGAGGTCTGTTGTTTAAAAGCTCTCTGCCACTACTGTTTGCCACATTTTTCCAAAACTAAACTCTGAGCTGAGAACATAACTAGCAATTTGAGTTCTCTGGGAGGATTAAACCCAGGAATGTGTGGCTTTATTAATATAATAAATAAATAAACCCACATGACCCAGTTGGTTGGAGTCCCAACAACCAAATCCATTTATTGGAAGCGAACAGCATCTTTTATATGCACTTTAAAACAACATGTGATTCTCTTAACCAACCACCATGGAATTCGCTACTGCCCATGTGTATTGGAGTACATTTGGGACTACATCTCCCAGGGTGCCTCATGCAGCATCCCTAAAACATGTTCCCTACAGGAATGTCTGAATTTTAGGTCCCAAACAGGTGTGGATAAGGGAATAGGTAGTCAATTCAGAAAACACAATGTGTGTGTAGCAACAAACCTTAGGCATTTGTGAACATTTTTACACTGAACTTCTGTTTTCTGGTTTTCTCAGATGTCTAGGCATGTCAAGAGATTTTTCTCTTTCATATTCCTGTATTTAACTAATAAAATTCAACCATGTAGCACAGTAGAGGCAATCAAATATCCATGGAATCCTCGAAGCCTATGCATTGTAGAAGTTTTTGGATAACTATGGCTGTCAACAAAGGGACTTTGGAACTGGTCCGTAAGATGGAAATTGCAGGGGATGAAGAAGCCCCTGTGCTGTACCGTAGGTTGATTTTCAGCTTAAAATGTTAATTGGTTTTCTGTGCACTAGTTTTCACATGTTGGAAAAAGTAGCAACCTGGTACTGTTTTTTTCCCATGGATTATATGTCTTAGGCATTCGTAACATGCCAGAAGCAATTATTCTGGCACTGATACACTGATGTGATGGAAGTAACTGTTCCCATGATAGGCTTCTACAACATTCCCAAACATTTATTGTCCACTGTCTGATGAATCGTGTGGCTTTTATTTTTCTTTACACAGGAAAAAAAAAAAAGAAAAAAAAGAGAGAGAGAGAAAGAAGTAGGAGGTCAAAAATGGTCAAACAGAAGGAGGACACACACACACACAAAATAAATTAGAATAATAACAAAAAGAAGGAAAACAAAGCAAGGAGATACAAAGAGAGGAGTGTCAAGAGCTAAGTAGTTAAGCAAACAGAAAAACAGCAGTACAGAGATGAAGAGAAATGAGATAATTGAACTCAGGAAAAATGCAATTGGGCTATTTTTTAAAAAGCGCTTACTTTGTGCATCCAGTACAAAGATCTGTAATTTCACTTCAATGTGCAAATGTAAGGCAAATTTCATACAGTACATGCAGAACAATTTTATTGAGTCTGTCACGCAAGGTGCAGTGTGTTACTGAACACTTCAACTGTGAACTGCTTAGTATCACATAGACTGCAAAGCGATCAAAGTTGTGAATGAAAATTATGTAAAGTGCACTCCAGCTATAACTTTATTCCTTAGGCTTACATGTCTAAGAAAAGTGAATCATTCAGAAGTAAGAACCATTGACAGAATCATTAAATTTATGGGATTATACCCAAGTAAAGAACCTAAATAGGAGGATAAGTATATTGAAGAGAAGCTACATTTATGTGAATGTTACATGTATCTTCATCACATGATATTAGCTTGAGAATTACTTTATCCAGTGAAAATTAGAGATTTAGGCATCAGGAGATAAGGTGATGGACTAATGCTACACTTCAACAAAACAAAAAGTTTAGGAGAGAACTGCTGGTATTTTTCCCAGGGGATCTATTATAATTCAATAATAAAGTAGCCAATCTGCTAAAAACCTGCTGAGAATCTAAATTTCAGAATATGGAGCCTTATTTCATAACAAAAAACTCTAACTGAGATAATTCTGAGTATACATTGAACATGAATTTCAGTATATGAAAATATGAAAAGAATGTTTTGAACATGGTAATAAGTTAGAAGATAAAAGAGAACTGGTTAATACCATACATTTGGACTTTGAGTACTCTTTTAAAAAATTCCTCCCAGGGAGATTTTGAGGAGGCAAAATAATAATTAATGAGGAATAAAATATTGCTATGGATCAGAGTCTAGACTGATATGTTTTCAAGAGAATAATTACCAAGTATTGATTCTTGTCCCTGCCTGTTCATACTCATTCAGGTGCACTCTTCATGGGTTGCAGAGTTACGGGAATCCCCGGGACACATTGAGACAAAATGATTGCTCAGGAATAATAATAAAAAGGGATTGGTTAGTGTCCATCTACTTCACTACTTTCTTTTAAGCTCCACTGTACTGTCTTTTGTTGAGTAGAATTCTGATAAAAAAATAGCAGAAGATTGAATATAGAAATACAGAATTCAGAAGGACTTTCTTTTTTTAATAGTAGATCTCTCAGCAGTTGAACAGAGCTCTAGAAGGTGAACTTAAAACTTTTAATTAGTTAAAAAATGAGAAAATACACATAAAGAAGAAGCATCAATTTTGAATGGCAAATCCAGGAAGTGAGTAAATCTGTTTACAACATTTCAGCTGCTTGTGAGGAGAGAGATTATGGAGCAGACTGTCATTTCCAACTTAAGTCTAGAAAACTAAACTATGATCTTCTCTGGTAGTAACAGCCAACAAAAGCTTGCACTACTATAGGGATTTCATTAGTACTTGAGAGAAAGTAGTTCATTACCTCCCAAAAATTGCAGTACATCTAGAAGACTTCTGAAGTTTTACATTGTATTTAATGAGGTAAAACACTGGGCTTCTTTTCCTCAATGAAAAAAGGTGTGAAAAGATAATCAGAAAGTAAAAACTTAAAATGAGATTTCACAGAAATATTCAGTGCAACCAAGGTGACTTTTTCCTGGAAATAAAGCAATCAAAAACAAATTAACTAATAAGGCCTATGATCTACAATCCCATATTTAGCTGTTGCTAAAGAAGCTGCTTTTAGTGACAGATAAAATAAATGGGATTTTGGTATCCCATTCCATGCAAAATTCTCTAAATGCTGAGACAGTCAAGGCTTTGTGGCAAGTTGTTCTTGACATTCAGTATTTTGAATAGGTGCTAATGGTTTGACTGGTTGTTATTTAATTGCAAGAAGGTTAGTTTCAGGTTTTATTTTGTTATATGGCTTCTATTTACTGTAAGTAGTTATATATTGTTTACAACTACTGATGTAACATGAGGCAGATCTGAGCATGACCACACAAGCCTGAGCTTGTCATCCTAAATCTTCCTGTAGTACCTATACCGAATTAGGCAGCCTTCAGGCTGTGGTTCACTGTATGTGCTTTTTAAAGTACTTGCCTTAGGATAAGACGAAACACTCTCTGGATGATCCATCCTTTTGACTAAAGGAGCTTAGGTCCTATCCAATGCTGGTCATTCTATAGATGGCATAGGCTGTAGATGATTATCTTTGATATCAGAAGTAAGAACAGATGAATCCCAGCCTGTGCATAGGCTGAGGACTAGGACCTTTTAATTTGTGTAAATTACAACAGATAGAAGAAATAGGCTTTGTGCTGCAAGGTAACACAAAATGAAGCTGTGGACTTTAAGGACAAAGATTTGTACTCTATGGACTTTGGTTTTAATCACCCTTTTAGAGACTGGCTAATCTAAAGAACCATGGCCAAAACCTGCAGCCTTTCCTCAAGCAAGCTCCCAGGACTATGCATTTTGCCTTCTAATATAAATTTTGTAGGCTACATATTTTTATAGAATTACTTAAGTAATAAAAATATTAATATGCATAAATTGTGTTTGTATTCATTTCAATACAGAGATTGTTTCCTTTCTAAAACACTATTATTGTTTAAAGTGTTATTTATTTGCAGGAAATGGATAATTTAGTGCCTTGCCCTAACTCCTTATTTGTGCAGTTGAAAAATACTTCCAAAAATAATTTTGAGAGGTTCAAATTTTATTCCCTATTTTTACTGGCAATTTAAAATTTATGCAGTGAGCATAAATCATTGGCAATCCTTGAATCTTATGAAAAATGCACTGAAGCAGTTGAAACTAAACTTTAGGCTTTTGCATGTCTTACTGTTACTACAGCTGCACTAACATTGACTCCATCATCATCCAGAAAATTTATGCTGTCAGCTGTCACATTTAAAATCTGTAGCACAGTCCACAGTTTTTGAAATGTTTACTAAATTAGTTCAAATGTTTATGAAGAGTTGAAATGTTGCGTATGGTCTTAGAAGTTAGCATATTATTAGCATCATAAAGGGGGTTTTATTTTTATTTTTTTGTACACGCATAAAAACTTTACATTAACATCTTGGACACATTCTGTGAAGCCCCTGAGCCAAATCAGTTATGAACTGTGGGGTCACCAAATTACTGCTATGCATGTCTTGCATGTGAAGTAACACAAAATAGTGCTGGTTTTAAATTTGCATCTTTTAATGCATAATTCAGATACTATTAAAAATATCACAAGTTACTGTGGTTAAAAATTAAGTCAAACAGCCAGGATTGATAAACATTGGTGGCAAATGGTAATTGCAAGTAGTCACTTGGTTTATCTTTTAAGTTAAATATATCATTAATGTACATATGAAGAAAATGTCAAGTAAATTCTGATTAAACTAGATTCTTCCAAGTTAATGTATTCCAAAATTTTAAAAGACACAGGAATTAATTGAAATTGGTACAATAAAACAGTAAGGAAGTAAGGACTTGCATTTCCTCCTTTTCAACGAATGGTACCTCACAACCTACTTTGTGTCCTGTGACAATGAAATAAAATCAAACTATCTCCCTCTGAAACATTCAGTTCTGTATAGAACTGTCTTAGTCCTAATAAAAATGAACAGGGGATATAAGCCTTAAAGGTTGTAATATTTTTTTTCCTCTACTAAAAGAACACTTCTCCATGATTGGCAACTAAAAGCTGTATTTATGTCCCAGACCTGAAAATTTTTCATGTGAATAGCTCTTCTAAGGCCATTTGTGCAAATGTTTAGAGACTCAGTGTGAAAACAGATGCAAGTGATAGCTGCAAAATAACTCTAGAAGCATTTCCTTACAAAGCTGCTGCTTCGTGAAAGCCTATGTAATCACACGTGAATTCTGAACTGGTGTGTGTAATTCCGTTGTTTATGCCCTATGTCTTTGTGAATGGTGAAGTTCACAGTACATAAAAACATTTTGAAATGTATCAATTTTTGGCTTACACCTGTGTTTGTATAGAATTCAAATACTGGTTGATATACTTGAAATATAGCAATATGTTTTTCTGTGACAAACAGATGCCAAACAAACTATTGTGTGCAATATTACTATTATTACCTTTTATATTATGCTATAATGAAGCTTACAGGTTACAACATATGTAATTCCTTGGTGATTTATTTGCAAAAAAAATGTGGAAGAACACATTATTTCTATTTCAATATACTTTATAACAAGCAATTTCAGAAACTAATAATGACGTCTGTTTTGTTTATAAAGAAATGTTAATTGTCTAAAACTTCTGATTATCAAGACCATCTGATCTTTATAATTCAGTTCAACAATGTTTTGTTTTCTTTTGTTACAGTTCATCCTAAATAACTTCAGTAAAGATATTTATATGGCCTTACAAGACTGTATTTTTATACGTAATTAGAAGTACCTTAACATAAACTCCAATAATTCAGTTTTGCAAAAATCAATACAATTCAAAGCAGTGTGTGTTTTACGAATACAGACAGAAACTTTGAACTTGTGTTTGCTGGTATTCTGGACTACTTAAGGCTGGAATACACGTTTTTTCACATTGCTTTAAAATGCCCATTTTTAAGACTACACTGTGTAGTTTAGCACAGTCACAGTTATATTGATAATAGGATGATTTATGCCCATTATCCCTTCTCTAGATAGTAAAACCAATTAAACACCTTCGTGTCACTGTAAGTGAGCCTATATTTGAGGTTATGGGAACAACAAAATGTAGATGAACATTTAATAGACTTGGAAGCAACACATTTTAGTATGTGAATGGTAAACAAACCTACAGGGTTACACAGTATTAAGCCAGCTGGTCACAGTCCCTTGGAGAAGTTTATGAAGGCAGAGATTGCTGGGATGTGGGGAGTTGGTACATTTCTCTGTACTGTGTTGTTGGAGCCATTGTACTAACTCTATCATACTGGATGATTGCACTATGTAAAGGGAGAGGTTTAGGAATAACGCTATATCAACTTTTACCTGTTTTGTACCTGCAGAGAGAAAATATTATTACTGGGCTAGAAAAGCTGTTTTAAAAAAGAGAAAAAAGGAGGGATAAATTTCTTGCCTGTTTCTTCTTAAAGGGAATAAGTCAGACTTGAAATGTTAGTATGAAATTATGAGGTTACAATACAATATCTTTGCTAGTATGTTATGTATTACTCCATGGATAACTTGAGATAGTTATTAAGAAATCAAATGGTAAAGTGGCCCTTCATTATTGTAGCTGTTTGGTTATGTTTTTAGAGAAGTAGTTATTTTCTAGAACATAGTTCACAATTTAACAGTGTTTTCTGGGCATTCTAAAAATAGTAACAAATATTTTTTACTATAGTATTCACTGTGAATAGCGTATATATTACTTGTAACTGGGTACTAAATACATGGAGAGGTTATTTCCTTTTTTTTTTTCTTTTTAAAGTCAAATGTGGGAAAAAAAATTTACACATTTTGGGCTTGGCTTGGAGACTCTGTTTCTAGTTGCTCTCTTCTCTTCCTTGTAAGGATTGCCTGTTTTCAACTAATGGCTTGCTTTGCAAAGAGACAGAATATATCAACCACGATATTATGAATTCACCAAATGAGATGCATATACATTTTAGCACAAACATCCAATAAAAATAAATACATCTGCAGTGAACATGGTAAATTATATGCAAACTTACACTATAATAATAAACAGGAAACAGCAGCATCTGAGTCTGCAACTGGCTTCTCAGGAGGCTCCATGCTTCCAGCTGTGGTAGCAGCTGTGGATCTGGCTCTGGAACTCTTGCTGAAACAAGCTGACAAAGGGCTGATTACAACGTGGAGTTCAGTTTCTGCTTGGATTCATTTTCCTTTTAACACCCTTTGGTTAAGAAAAGTTTGCTCATTTACCCTGTTCAAGGTTCTATGTTCTTCTCTTCACAGGCATTGGGCTGGTGTGGTGATTATCACCATTCCTAGTGACCTTGGTTGTGGAGACCTTATACTGTCTATACCATTTCTGGAACATTGCAATTTGGTTTCGGCTTACTGGAAGAAATTGAAAACTCTCTTCCTTCTCTCTCTTCATCCCCAGAGGCTGTTCAGCATTTTTGTGCAAAATATTATGCCGTAAAGTTGTCTATTTTTTTATTTTTATATGCATAGAAAACAATTCGGTAGAAGACCAAATGATCTTCACCTGCAGTGAAATCTGTAGAACAGGCAAGAGACTGGGTAAACTCTGCCAGGTGAAACAAGTAGAAAACTTCTTTTTATCACTTTTTATTAAAGGGAGAAGTTCTGATTTCACAAAACCTGAGTGAGCAAAACATCATATACCCATGTGTTTCTAAAGCAGCTGTATAGATATGTTTGCTTGCAGGTCCTTCTTTCCACCACTGGTTTAATGGGCTCTTTTCTTGATGGCATGCTGAAGATGTAGTTAAGCTACATCTGGCCTTGATTCGGCAGAGATTTAAGCACATACTTAGAATTAAACACTTCCATTGCAGAATCTGCTTTGTGAACTCCCAGTTTGCTTCTGCTCTCATACTGTGGAGCGTCTCTGGTGAATATCCTGAGATTAGGATAGTCTTTTTCATTACACTGTATTTTTTTCTTTCAGTCCTGCTATCTTTTTAGAAAACAGCTGTATTTTCCAACTTAATTGAATTCCCAAATTAAATCCCAGTTGCCTCTGCAACTTATTGCTCAAACTCTTCTTTTTTTCCTCTGCTGCTTTTCTTCATGTAGAATCTTGCTTTTTCTCCTAAGAAAAATAGATACAGTATCCTTTTCCTTCTGTCACACTCTTCTCTCTCCCCTCCCCTGATCCTTTCTCCTCCACTGTCAGAGCAGAAGTTTCTTGTCTACTTTTCCTGTACCCCTTCCACTTGCCCCAGTGACCCCATGTTCTATTCTTCCTCCTATTTCTTCCCTCCCTTATTCTCTTTCTTAACGTCTCGCTGTCCTCTGGCTCTTTTCCACTTGCAATATAAGCAAGCATTTGCCTCTTAAAACTTGCACCTTTGACCCTACTTGGTTCTTCATATCGTATCTCATCGCCTATCTCTTCTTTATTCCTAAACTCATTGAAGGCGCTGTTTATAATTACCGTCTGGGGACCCTCTTCTGTGATTCCCTCCTACACTTTGGCTTCTGTTCCTTGCTTGCAACTGCAACAACTCTCACCAAACTCCCTGATGACAAGATCTCGGAAACAGTAGTCTTTCCTCATTCTTATTGACTTGTCAGTAGTGTTTGCTGCAGTTGACCAGACTGTTCTTTAAATTTTTATTGTCTGTTTCTCTCCATGGCTCTGTTTTGGTAATTTTCTTCTTTCTAAGCAGTTCTTCAGCATGTTCTTCAAAGTTGTCTCCCATTTTGGAAGCGTGTGGGTGGAGGTCCTGGGGCTTTGCTTTGGTTGTATTCTCTTGTGGTTTTGATGCCTTATGGGTTATTTCATACTGAAAAAAAAATGTAGCAGCCAAACATATCTGTACATAACAGATCTACCTCCCTCGTGAAACTTATTTCCTCACACTCTTGCTTATTAATTTGGAACCACACAAATGCAATTACAAAGCATCCCACTCAGCACTGCCTTCACTGTAGATGTCTTGGCAAATACTCAGACCAGACATATGATTATCTTCCCTCTTTCACACAGACGGGTATTTTCTCTTTTGGTATGCTAGGCTCTCTGTATCCCTAGTTTTACTCAGCCCTTGCCTGCATATGCCCCAACTTGTATGAACTTTTCTACGATGGCTCAAATTTTATCTCTTATTTCCAATAAGAATACAGCAAGATCTTGTCAAAAGGAATTTATATTTTATGTCCTCTATTAAAAATGAATATCCTGATATATGTCTGGAGCACATTCCTCATTTTGAGCATTTCATTTTCTTTGTCATTGCCATCAACTGAGTCCCTTTTCTATTGCTCCTGTCCATTCTCAGTGGAATCTCAGTGCTTTTGTTTGTTTGTTTTTTATTGACAGTGCCAAAAAATTTAATGTTATCACCACATTTCTACTTTTTATTCCAATTCATTAAATGAAAATGTGAGATAAAATGCTTCCAAGATCATTCTTGATGAACTTTACTGAAAAACTGCTCTTTCACTGTCCACAGGACTTTGTTTTCTCTCTGATAGGAAGTTCTTTTCCTGTCAAATTCTTTCAGTGATCCTTATTTTCTCCAGTTTAATATTGAATATCAGATGCCCAGATATATCTATCATATTTTCCTTGTTTAAAATGTAAGTCTAGTCACAATGGTGTAAGTATGCGGAGAGTTCATAATCTCAAACAGATTTGTGTATTGTAGTAGGCAGATTCCTCAGGTCACCACATACTTTCATACCCCAGCAGGCCCAGCTGAATTATGTGAGCTCAGGCAATCTGCTCGCTGGTGTGAACCACAGGGAGTATTCCCTTGTTCTCTAGATACCTTTTGGTCTGCTTTTGCTTTTGTTTGCCCTACTCCATTCCAGATGTCATTCATGCCACATTATCACTACCAAATGCATGTCTTCTTGATCTGACATATGTAGCCGTTAGAAACCTGTAAAGATATATGTAAGTAAAGGGAATGTGCACATATGTACTGTATGTTTTGCATTTACTTAGTATTTAGCACTGTTCTTGATAATTTCATAAAAAAGTGGTGTGACTAATTTTGAAAATAATTTCAGTAAGTGTATGTATTCACTAGCTCTAGGCACTGTAGTATTATGTAAAAAGCAATCCTTTGGGTCTGAAATTTTTCATGCTTAGTTTAATTTGAAAAACTTTGTATGCATAAAAAAAAATAAGGAAATTATCCTGAATTGCTTTTGAGTTATGTGTCACTGAAAATTGGGGCAGTGTTTAACTGTTTACAGTAGTTACTTTTTTGACTTTATTGTAGATAAGAAAATTCATAATTTTGAAATTTAAACAATGGCAACTATAATTGGGGCTGATATCTAATGAATTCTGTGGCAAGTTTCAAAAAAACTGGTTTTCATAATGACATACTGATAATCGAAATCATGCCTAGTAGGCATCTGGACTAAAATTATGAGCAAGATGTAATGGACCCAACCACTTTCATGGAAACAAAATTAATTTCCATTTCTTTGTCAGGGCTAATCAAGTTCTGTTTAGATTCAAGGTTTGTTTCACTCTTGCTGCTATTTCTAGTGTGCCAAGATCATACTTTCATATAAGGGATGTAATATGTTCTATGCATTAAAATATGGACTTTTTTCACAATTTGTTTTTGCCCGTTACTGATCCTAATTTCACATTCTATCAACCACTTCCTCCTTCAACTGCAAAGAAACAATACATCCTTCACCCTGCAAACCTTGACTACATACAAACTGGCATCTGTTCAATCCCTTTTGCATTATACAGTGTATAATTTTACATTAAATCCTTCAGTGTTGAGCAAAAGGGAATGACAGGAGATCGATGAAGGCTCTTGTTCTTCTTTAAAGCAATTGAGCAACCTCCCACTGGGACTCTGCCTGCCTCTGAACCTGTTGTAAATATTTTTAGAGTCACACTTTTGATTTTGACTGGCTGTTTCTGGTTAGTTTAATTGTATTCCTAATAAATTTAAGATAAATAATTAGAAGTTTAATTAGAATTTCATGGCTCTTAATTGTCATTAAAAAGAGGAAATTTAAACCAAATCCTATGCTAAAAGAGCATTAGGGCTGAACAATGGAAGTTTGGTTGTGGCTTTCAATTTCTGTGCTTTATGGAGCCAATAGCTGCAGAGGGACATGGTTTGGCTTCTCAGTTTCTTCTTATCCCAAGGCCTACCTAAATTACAGTTTGCAATGGAGCTATAATTCTTCTGGGGCAATGGGACAGAGATGCCAATAAAGAGATAGAGGGTGGAAACTACCTCATTCACCACAGTTCTGATGACTTATGAGATGGTGGGGTTGTTAAAAGTTGTTTGTGTCATGTGTTGCTTTCTCTGATCCGAGTAGCTAGTACAAGGAAGAAGGTATTCCTCTGAATACCTTCTGTGGGCTAGGCAAGGCAAAGCTTGAGCTGGCTCTTGCAACTTCATAAGGAAATACCAAGAAAAATGAAGTCTCCTGCAGCATCATTAACTTGGCTTCGTTGCCAGTCCTTTACACCCTGTGACATACATTGGGCATAAATAAAGCTATAAATCTCCATGCTGTGATTTAAAAGGAAAACTGACAGACCTGCTATTTTCTTCTGATGTAATTTTAACTTTTTATTCAAATCTTTGTTCTGCATTGACTGTCTTAAATATTAAAAATTATATTTAACCCATTTTTAAATGTCACATGGATGAATACATGCATTTGGTAGATATATACATATAAAGCAGAAGTACCATTGTGTGTTCTTTCTGTTATAGGTATGTGTCGTGTGCGCTGGGATGCCCATATGAAGGAAACATCACAGCAGCTAAAGTGGCAGAAGTAAGAGTGAACTTCTGGCTTGTCTTTTTAATGAATCAAAAATACATTTTAAAATGTCTATAAATCATGTTCTCTACTTAATCATAAAAAGATCTTAAATGGATAAAAATTAAGGAAAAACAAGGACAAAATATATCTAATGCTAAAACTGGGTGCATAACCTCACTCAACCATGTGCAGTCAAATGTGAGAAAAATAGTGTGTTTTGGTTGTTATCAGTCATGAAAAAAAATTATGTTCTATTTCCTCCACAAAGTAAGTAGGAAATGCTTAAGGAAATAGACTCTAGCACATATGTCAGTAGACTGTGTTGTCCAAGATGGTTCCCAGCACAACCTCTTTCTTTTAAATCCATTTGGTGCTGGAATAAGCATACTGTGCTGTCAGCTGGTAGAGCCTCTGCTACAATGTGCTTCTGGTGAGTGTCATGTTATTGATACATGAGCCAAAACTCAGCCCCAGTATGATTTCTTTAATTGCTCTACTGCCATGATGGAGTAAGTTCCACCCACCCTTCCTGCCCCCTTTTCCCCTTTAGGATGAAGGATAAGGAAGAAGATGTCTTAATGCAGCCTTTTTTTCCCAGCAGGGAGGTGAGTGAAACACAAGCGTAAAATTTTGTAGGAAGGCAAAGAGGGCATGAAAGCTGAAATGGATATTAAAAAAGAAAGTGGAGAGAGAATTCAAGAGGCTGAAGGCAGAACACACTGTCCTTCCACCTAGGGATAGACTTGTCTTCTCTGTTACACCTAATCACTTATTTTTGTTGATCTAGCAGAATATCCAAACAATTATCTTTTAATTTGTAGCCCTAGCAGCTAGTCCACATTTGTCTAATATATTATGTTCTGCATGGGTGGTTTTCAGGTCCTCTTCTCCTGTATCTTCTTCTAGTATACATTCCAGAAGCAACTTGGGATAATACTTCTCCCACAGCAGCCACACATACTCAGAGTCTTTGAAAAAAAGTAGCTAATTTGAAAGGTAATCAGTATTTCTAAATTAATTTGTTCTAATATGTGAAGGTTAGAATTGACACGGATTTAGTTAGAGCAGTGATGACATATTGCTTATTGTGTTCCTCGACAGGCTTCTTTCGTCAACAGGCTTGGTTTTTAACTACCTTGCACAGAAGAGCTCCTTTGATCAATGCTTGGTGTCAGGGCAGTTTTCCCAAGGGGAGTAGCACAAGACTCATGCATAGTAAAACTGCTCAGTGGTGCAGAACACAATGCCATTCAATCAACAAAGCTGCAAGCTCATAATCACATCCTAATTACATTGACAAAACAGTGTGTTCTCTTCTCCCACACCCTCCTCCCAAAAATCCAGATTGAAAACTTACAAAGACATAACTACGGGCTGCCTCCTACTATGGTAAAGTAGAAAATTCAGTTTGAAAAACTCCCATTCAGCTTCCAAGCATGCACATTCTTCTTGAAAATAAATATAGATCTCTTCCTAAGAGTCACTTTAAGGTTAAATTCTGACATCAGTGGTGATGATGAACTTGTTAGCAGAGTTTCATCCTCTCTTCTTTCATCTTTCAGAACTTTGTTTTCAGAAGGCTGAAAGACCTAAGGACTGAACATGGAAAAGAAGTGAATGCAATATGATTTCTAGCAGTTTTTTTAGTCTCAGTTATTACTAAAATACTCATCTAGAAAAACTAAGAATCATGAATTAGAAAGAACAGGAGAAAAAAAAAACGCCATCTGCTTCCTTTACCCTGATCTTAAAGAAAAGCTGAGGTTTGGGGAGTAGCTGGATGTAATCCACCCCTAACTGCAGATGATTGTGTTCTTTCTTACAATGGTATTCTAGTTAAAATGCCTGCCATGTGTTGATGATATAAAAATATGCCATGTGATAGAATCCCTTTTGCAATCTGGTGATTGTGCCGTTCTTAAAATGTGTATTGAATTTGTGTTGATATGAACCAGTGAGTCTGACTTTAAAGCACAGTTTTACTACATTTGCAATAGTCATAGCACTTCCAAGCCTTAAGCACGGCAACTCAGACAATGTGAAGTTCTTTTTCAGCTGTTCTTTGAATTAAGTGAACAGCAATATTAATCCAGCACTTCCAGGACTGCTGGTGCAGCACTTTGTCAGCTTCCTCAGACATATTCACAGCAATCCCACTGATGCAGTCCTTGAATTGCTTTAACAGCAGAGTGCAGTGCAACTGAAGATGTCTTGGAAAAGGGTTGTATTTTTTCATTTCTAAAAATCTAGACTGGGATTCTGTTCCAGTGGAGTGGTCTTTTGGGATCATTAATACACAATGGGGAATCCTAAAGGGGACAAACATTTTCAGCAGCTGAAAGTAAGGTGAAACATTTCCAAATAAATTCAACAAAAATAAGATGGAAAGATCCTGAATTCAATTTCCAAAGCAATATTGTCAGTGAAAACATAATTTTGTGCTTCTGAATATATGTTTCTCTTCATACAAAAATTATGAAGCCCGGCCTCAGTTCTTTTACTTGTGCAAAAAACTCCTCAAAGAAATATTTAGAGTTCTACTTACATAAGTAAGGTCTATTTGTATACGATTTTGTTTGGTATTAAGAAAATTTTTAAAACTTAAGGACTAGAATGTTACTTAAGTTGCAGTTTTGCTTTGTTAGTATTTTAGTGTTTGATTTCATGAAAAGCAAACCAAATTAATATTGCAAAATTAATATTGACTGCAACATGTTAAAACTTCAGTCTTCGTTGATTTTTTAAGTGCCAAGAGAAAGCAAAATCAGGCTTCTTGTTAATTATTTACTCTCTTGGTTTGGCCATGTTCTCGGCTTCATGTAATAGGCAAACAAAATGGCAGGTCTTTACCCTGCACAGCTAATAAGCTGAAAAGTACATGAAGAAAACCAAACATCTGGGGAGTCCCCAGAGAGAGAAAAATGTTGGGAAAGGGCTTGACAAATTTTTGATGGATTTGGCTTGGTTGGTTATTCCACGTACAGAAGCAGAACTATAAATTTAAAATAAGAGGATCTATGGGATCTTCTCAGATGACAATTTTCAAGAATGAATAGAGGGTGTGTGATAGATAGATCCACTTCAGTAGGTCAAAACCTGAAACCTGTACAGAAGTATGTATTTTTAAATGTATATTCTTGACGCTATTTTATATTCTTTTATCTTGACCTCTTCATGTTTTTCTATTTCTAATCTTGACCTCTTCATGTTTTTCTATTTCTAATCAGGTATCTAAGCGCCTGTACAGTATGGGCTGTTATGAAATCTCTCTGGGAGATACAATTGGTGTGGGGACTCCTGGAAGTATGAAAAAAATGTTGGAAGCTGTTATGAAAGAAATTCCTCTGAGCGCTCTTGCTGTTCACTGTCATGACACGTATGGCCAGGCGTTAGCCAATATCCTCACAGCCATACAGGTAACTCAGTTTCTCTTTTTATATATACGATAGTAATAGTCTTAGTTTAATTCAAATGTGCAATTTTAAAAAATGCTGCTCTTAAAGAGATCATTAGAAGAGGAAAAGGCACTCACTAAACTTTCAGAAAGTATTGCTCTCACATCAGGTTGTCAATAGGTATTACTCTGGTTGCTTTTACCAGAAAATGTCAATCCTTGTCTATTTATTACCTTCAATTTCATACAAAATCACTAAGAAACAGTGGAAACTACATTCCATTGATACTAGATGAAAGAGGGACATAAAATACATTTTTTCTGCTATTTCAGATTCCACTTTTCTTAGAAACAGCTGTATGTTTGTGGTCCACTAAACTAAAATTTCTGTTTCACAAAGGTGTCTAAATAAAAAATGGAATAATGCACAATTACATCTTAATTTCAGATTATTAGTAATTATTTACACAGAATTGTCTAGATAATTTTACTGCTGTCGACATACCTTCATTATTCTTTTTTTTTTTTATCAGTTATATCTTCCAAGTAAGATTAGCAACAACTTATATTTAATCAGCTTTCATATCTGCGGCTAAATAATCAAAAATAGTTAATTTTCATAAGAGATTTTTTTTCTTATGTTGATATATTTTTCAGAATAGGACATAATGCAAGAAAGAGACTACAGGTTCTAATGTAGTTTTTGTAAAGATATAATCTTGAAAAATACCTTAATGTGCACATGTATTCATAAGGAGACCAATTTTTACTAAGTATTACAGAATCAAAAGCTGTTTACAAATTGTAGGCCTTTATTGTTCTATTTTATACTTAATGGCATCTTCTGCTTCCTTGTAATTCAGGCAACCATTCTGAAGGTGAAACTTTCCTCTGTCCTAGTTATTTTGGCAGAGCTCATATTATGTCGTTTAGATATAACAGTAGTTGTGTTACCAGTATTAGTGATATAAGCCACAAGAAGGAACAAAGAAAGTTTCAATATGAGAATCCACAGGTATTTGATTAGATAGTGAAGGACAAAATCTTGTAAAAATGGTTCTAACTTTTACTCACAGCACTTACCCTTACTCACTTTTACTGTTGGAATTGTGTGTGTATGTACCATGGGATAAATAAATTGCTAATTTCACAGTTAGCTTCAGTTGCAGATGCAATAGCTAAAACCATGAAAACCCCTGAGCATGGGAGGAGTTGGCCATAAAAGTACTTGAAGCATTGTTTTTCAAATCCTTCCTTAACATAATTGCTGTCATGGTGCCTCCTAAACACTGAACAATGGCTGCTTTTTTAACCCCAGTATTTGTTGTGATTCTTGTCTCAGGTTTACCTCTTGCTTCTGTCTTTTTATGTACTGCTGAAATCAACTTTGTAAGAGTTAAAGGGGAAAAAAGCTCTTAGGTACCTAATACGCAGTTTAGGGTAATTAACATGTAAATTCAAAGAGCAAAAGACCTAAATGGAAACCTCTATGCAACTTTCTCAGATTTCTGGGAAGCCAGGGGTGCCTGAGACCCAGAAGAAAACTTCCCTCTGTGCTCAAGTTCTCCTACAGTGCATGTCTAAAGGTGCAGTGGTTTTGGCTGAGCTGAACTTGTCACAGATTTTGCCAAAAGTCCTTGATAAAGCAGGCATTACACAGTCTCTCTGACTGGCTTTGTGTAAGCAGCTCCTTGGCTCATTCTAAAGGTAGATCCCCAGGCTCTTGGATCCTCCAATGTGGTCTGCACCTCACATCATCCTCTCTTGTCTCAGGTCAAAACAAAGCAGCTACTCAGTGAATTATACTTAAGCAATACTCCTTCTAAAACAGGACAACTTTTACAGGTCAGCCATGCTGTGAAGTGCCAAAGCCAGTGGGTTAGAGTGCCCAGGTCACTTCTGGCCCTTGCTGTCAGGCTTTCCTGTACTTTCTTCCACAGATACAGGAATGGCAAAGCACTGGAGTAAAAACCCTTGTTTTCAACTCAGCTGCTGTTTCATAGCCTAAACTCTCCACAGACACAATTCCTTACCCTTCCCCCTTTATGGGTCTGTGTGACCGACACAATATTTCATCGAGTGAAATGTGTTTGGAGGGTTATAGAAACCATAGGCTACAGTGATTGTTTGAAAACAAGTTTAAAGAACATTCAGCAAACAAATTACACTCTTCCCAAGACATTGCAAAATACAACCTCAAGCTGAGTACTATTGTATTGTATATTGTATTTCCTAAGAATTAATGAATGACAGCTGGAAAGCCACAAATCACTCCGCACTAATTCAGGCATTGCTTCGATGGGAGATCTCCTAGGAGTGGAAAGAGGTGCTGGTGATTCAGTAAGTGATTTTTTATAAAGATCACATTGTTCCATGCAGGATTATACTACCCAGAATATTTTCTTCTGGTTGGGGCTGATCCAAAGTCATCTAAAACTGACAGGCTGTATCTGTATAAGAAATTAGCAGGGCAGTAGTCTTGCAATTTTAGTATTCAGTTTTATGTGTGTTGTTTTAGCAAAAGGATAGGTAGTGAAAGATGGGAGAGAGATTAGCCATCTTTTAAGGCGTAAGTAATTTTTTGCATTGCTAAAGTGAATAATACAAATAGAAAGCATTGCCTAGAAAAATGAAGTTAACTTTCTTTTATGAGGAGAATCTGTGTAAAAATGTAAGGAACATGAAGTGATGCTTGAAAACAAACCAGTAAACATTTAAAGTAGAAACATGACTGGCTCTTAGTTAAATGGTTTAATATAAAAATGCCAGAGTATAAATTGACCAAAGAGATAAATTCAGAAGATGGGAAGTGATGTGGAGATCTAGTTAGAGATCATGGTATTCTGAGTAAAATTACATATGTGGGTTAGCTAATGTGACAAACAAAGTGTAGCTAGAAGAAGTAGTAAAACATTTATAGGAAATTATTACAGACCTCCAAGGAAGGGTAAAAAGATGGGTCAGGAAACTTCTGCAGAGGCCCTGGTAAGGTAGACCATTGATCTAGGACGATTCAAGTTTCCTTGACAGTTGACTCTTGTTGTGTGTACAGAATGGGTAAGAAAGGGAAAGTTTTTAATGGAAGTGTTACAGAAATCTTTTCCTGTAAAGCTTGTGTAGTTGACAGAAATAGGTTTGTCTTTCTTCATAGCACATATCCAAACATGAGAAAGAATACACTAAGAGGCAAAGAGGAGTTTTGGCTGGCTGTGATACCTCAATAAATGAAACAATCTCATGGTAGTCCCATAGAACTTTATCAAATTCAAATCCCTATCATAATTCATTAATATGAACTGATCCCTACACTACTGGGATCAAATACTAACTTAAAGAAAACAAGACTGACAAGGACCAAGGATTTTTACCACATTGTGTAATCATTTCCACCTTATTGGACACTGTGAAATGAATGAGATTGATTACATGCCAAATGAAACCACTTTTTATTAGTCCTTTTTCCAGAAAACAGGAATTTTGAAATAAAATCCCCATTTAGTACCAGAAACAGAATCTAGCAAGCCTCTAATTAAACTTTCAAGGTTCAGACTGCAAAATCCAAATTTGAGAGTACAAGTATAGTTTTTATGAAGATTTAAAATTTATTTTTGAAATTGAAATTTAAGAACAGAGTAGATTTTAAGCTTTGTATAGAATGTAATTTTGAGATTAAAAAAGCTAAGTTACATGAGTGGGCAAGTGATCAAAATACATACATGCCCAGTCAAATTATCTGAGCCCTGTAACCCTCCACTTCTTTTCCCCTGCACAGCCTGGCACTCTGAAGTCCTTATGTAGTACAGTGTGAAGGTGGGAAAGACTTGCTGTATGAAGCATGCACATTTTTTAGGATACAGAAAAAAGTTAATATTTTTGCATTCTTATTTTGAGGAGAGCATAGAAATGGAAGGGTTTCAGCAAACCTCACAAGTTTGCTTTTCTCTGCTGTTTACAAATATATGCCAGGAAGCTGCAGAAGACTTTGAAGAGATCTCCAGAAACTAATTTCAGGGTTCAGATAGGGAAATATTAGAAAACACAGCTTGACTGAGAATAGCTGTACAGAATCCAGGAAGGGCTGGTCATGCTTCAGTATTTTGCTGGAATTCTTTGAGGCAGTCACTGCCAAAGAAGACAAAGGATATACAGTGGCCATCATATGCTTTGATTTTTCAGAAAACAATTTTTACAGTGTCTTGCACTGGAAGTTAATATTAAGGCGTGGAGGCATGTAATAAGTGGAAAGTTGGCTAAATGGCAGGAAACAAATGGAATTATGAAACAGAATTTCTTCAAGCTGGAAAGCACCCATCAGTATGGTTGTGGATCCTAGGCCTGTGGTTGTGGATCAGTAGGCCTGTGGGTCCTAGGTTTTCCTGATTAAATGAATAATTTGCAATACCACGATGCTCATGTTAAGGGCAGTTGTTCTAAAGTGTAGGAATTAGGTTTTCCAAATTTTACATTTGTGAAAAATTGTGAAAAACAGGATATCTGGCAGAATTTGTAAGTGGAAATCTGTGTAATATTGTAAAACATGCAAAAGAAAAAGTTTGGGATCAAACATAAGAGTATGGAAATACATATAATTTTAGGTAAAGTGAGAGACTATTTATTACAACATGCCTGTCCTTTAAAATAAGGGTCTTCCTATAGCTTTCTGCCTTTGGGTTTCTGTAGGAACTAAGTTATCCTAGGCATTTTCTGGGTTTGAAGTGTAAACAGTGCTTTTGAATTATTTGTTAGCAAACTAAAAGAGCTATTGGCAGTAACACAAAATTCTTTAGACAACCTCAGTTTGCTTTTTTGTTTCTGTTTCCTTTTATTCCCTGTTCCTATGAAAATGACATAGCACTTAGCTAAAGGTAGTAATTAAAAAAGCAGACATGAAGGAGTACGTGATATTAGGAAAGAAAATGAGTAGAATTGTTTAATATTGAAAGCCAGCATGACAGGTGAATAAGACTCTATTTGAAAGTTAGGAGGAAAATGGCAGGTCAATTGTGAAAATTTACCAGGCTGCAAGGTAGACGTTTTCTTCCTGGGAAGAAAACTTAAAAGAGAGTGTCTGCTTTGGGAAAGTAGCAACACACTTGCATTTTATCAAATAATATTGCTACTATGAGCAGTCAGCTAGTTACTTTTGTAAGTGAAAAAACACACTGCACAAATGAATAAATCAGACCTACATATGGGAAAAAAAACACATAGGTGTTCATACTCAAAATCTGACCAATGCTTTCCAGTATTTTCTCTTTTTTTTTTTTTTTTGGTCTTTTTATAGGTGCTGGTTTTACATTGGTGCCTGTAATACCAGCAAAATAATACAACAAGCAAATGAACAGGCAGCACCACTCCTGCTTCTTTTCTCAGATCAGTACAAAAGATTTAGCAGCCCAATTTTTGCACTCTCCTCAGATCAGTACAGAAGTAGTAACTGTATTTTTATTACTTTCTGCTGCTTTTTGCAGAATGTGCATAGTATGCAATTTCTGAGGAACTGAAAATTTTTGACCTCTATCCCTATGTTTCAGAAAAACTTGATAGCCTGATAGTTCACAAATTAATCATTGCTATTACTACAACTGCTAAACTATTATTAGGGGAAAAAAATTAAATGGTAGACTTAGTTCAAGATTCTTATTTTTTGAACATTTCAGGATAGGAAGGGCAATATATTTGTTATTGGATAGTGAAATAGCAGTGAGAGTGAGGCAAAAATTTGTTTACATGCATATACCAATAGGTAGCCTGTATGTATGGTTTTATGGATTTTGGCTTTTATTTTAAATGAAACTTCATAAAGGATTAACAAATAATAAAAATCTACATTGTTCTAGCTGCCTCTAATATAATGATTGAATTTCAGAAGCTTTCAGCCCTAGTTACTGAACCAAAAACCTGAAGTCTAAACCTGTTTCAGGATACTAATCAGACAAAGAGATCCTTCATCAGGTATAGATTATTCTCATCTTCAAATTACCTCACTAGAGCTGACTTGGAACAGTAGACAAACTTTCCTTTGGCTTACAATCAAACCTCAACTGTTTTTTAAAACATATTTAAACATTTATTTCCACATGCAAATCTATGCATCTTTTTTTATATCTCATTGAATTCGTACGTATTTATAACTCTAGGTCTAAATGCAATATAAATGGAGAAATCATTGCAACAACTATAGCGATAAAATCTGAAGTGGTTTTAAAACCAAAGTTGTTTTAAAAACCAAAGACCCTTTCTGTACAAATAGTATTGAAACTATAGATTTATAAAAAAAATAATTTGGCCCAGATATTGTTTGCTCTTTTTCTCTGCTTGTGTCCTTCTTGCATGCTTCTGCTTTTTTGTTGGAATGTTGTTTTATTGAAGCTTTCCTAATCACATCTTAAATGCTTTAATTTCTGAGTTCCCCATCCTGTAAGTGGTATTCATTTGCACATTTGATTCTTCAGTGTCAGTGGTACATTTCAAGTCAAGCTTCATGGAAAATGCATCATTTTCTGATTGATTAAATCTAGCACCATTAAGGCCATACTGATTTGGTTGATCAGGACCTAAAATACATTCCAGTATTACTTTCATTACTGTGCATCTTTTTCCTCTTGCAAATGCACTTCTTCCCATGCAAAAAAAAGCAGATTCAGAGAATTTACTCTAAATGATTCTCTTATCTTCATCAGATTCTGTTCTACTGCATCTTTAGTTGTCTACTTGTCATATTAGGAACTATAGTTTGTAAAAGGTAAAGGAATTACTAGAATATGAGAAGACAATTCTGTCTTATGTCACCTTTTTCCAGCTAAAAGGGGCTTGCAAATTAGTGCTTGTAAACAAGGCTCACACAAAATAGCATAGAATATAATTTAGATACAAAATCAGCAGATTGTAGGTGCTTTTTAGGGTAATACCGCATACAGACTGTTAGTGTCTACCTCCCCTCTGCTTTGTTCTCTTCTGTAAGGCCTTTTTGCCATTCTTTGCCTCTGTCAGTTCTCAAGCAGAGTAAATATTGTGCTGGCAACTCACTGGCAAGAAGAGAGAATGATGCGAACAGATACTGTGCTCCTGCATTCACTTAATCCTAATGTTTTCCTAGGCACTTATGTTTTTTTTCTCTTTCACTATTTTCCTAGTCATTGTTTGATAGTTGTAGGTCCACATGGCCAGAGCAATAGTCTTTTTACAGACCTCCTTTTATCATCCCAACTGTGTCTTGTTTAACTTGACTATTTAAATGGCTAAGAGTCAGCATCATCCAGTTCTGAAGTGGACTGGGCAGTAATCCAGCTCTTTCTGTTAGAGACAGACATTAATTTTTTTTGGACTAGAAACAAATCACTTCCAAATGCTGGAAATGTAAGAAGGCTTTTCAAAAAAAGGGTTTCAGGTGTTTATAGAACAAATTAGTATAAAATAGTTTTCAAAATGCTAAGCCAAATTTAAAATAAATATTTAGTACTTTTAGAAGCTGTGAAAATATATCACTGGAAAACTGAAGTCACTGATCTGTAGCATGCATTAAAAAAATGGTGAGGGCACACCAGTGTCAAATTCCCCATGCATATTTCTATTGTGCCTCAACTGGATTGCATGTATAAAAAAGGTAGGTGGTTTTTTTTTTACATGATCGATAGTGACTGGCTGTAGGTTTAATGAGATGACTGCCTGTAGCAATCAGAAATTGAACTGATAACTGTTATTTTACAACAGTTGTTGATTCAATTCATAAAAATAAAAATCTAGATTATCAAGATGACTGGAAAATGAAGAATTTTCACTTGTCTGAAGATTGTTTCTTCTGCCTTACGCAGCATCACCTAAGCAATCTCTCATTCGCAGAAAGACAAGCTAGTTCTCCACAGCTGTTACCTGCCCCTTTTAGTTTTATGGTGTCTTGCTTGTCTCTCCCACATCTTTCAACTTTCACAACAAATCAAATGGGATTTCCACAATTAAGTATCCTATACAACTGGCTCATCTCAGAGCTGCTCCATACTTGCAAGCCCACCCCATTCTCTCTTCTCAGCACCCCTCCCACAGCATGCATTTCTTCCTCAATTTCTGTCTCATCAGCTGTCACGGTAATTTTAGATATGAGGCTTTATTTCTGAATAGGATTTGCACTCCTGCAATTGCTGTATCACTCCTTTAAAGCGTTGCCAGGCTTAGTATCTCCTGGCCTCTCTGGCACTATGGCCAGTTGCTATGAAAAGATTGCATCCAGAAAATCAAATTCTTACCCTCCAAAAAAATGTCAGGACTTCCAATCTGCCAACTGTGGATGACGGTGCTAGTTCCTAGACTGTGCCAGAAATTGCTTGGTGGAGCACTGCCTGTCTCAGGCCAAAGCTGTGCCAGGGATTGTTGCAAGAGTCACACAAAGGGGACAATTGAATTCCAGTCCTGATGGCATTTAGTTCCTCAGTCATATATATATAGCCACAAAAGAGCACAATTTCCTGTGCATTAACATCACAAAAGAGAGACTTTTGGTGTCCTTCCTAGTGGCATTTGTAGTGACATTTGAGGATGTCCCTGGAGCTGAGATTTCAGAGGTTGTGGTCAGTTCTGAATGTGCTACTGGTGTCCCTGGGAATTGAGCTTACATGCTGCACGCTAAAAAGGTATATGGAGCAGTGACAGAAATAACATACAATATTTCAACATAATTTTAAAATGAATTGTGAAAGAAAAATTTCAAAATTTGGTGAGGATACAATTAAGTACCTTAAAAACCGGTTTTTATTCAGAATTTAATTCCTTGTTCAACTTACATAGTATTTTGAAAATAAATTATTTCTATAAGAGTTGCTTGACTTGTAGAAATTGTCCCTGTAGTCATATTGCACTTTAATCAGGCTGTGACTCTGTATATATCAGCTAGAAGAAGATAAATGGCTTTTAGACATATTTATTTTTCTCCTTGATGGGAATGACTCCCTCTCCCTTTTTACCCTAAAGCAGTTTTTCTTCAAGTTTAATAACAAGTGTAAAATAAGGACAGAACTACTACAGTGGTTTCCACTTAAAATAATTGTTTCTTTTCATGACCTTTCATTATGTATCTGTCTCTTCTAGTTTTTGCCTGAAAAAGAGGATATTGCATGGAACCTGAATTTCAGATCTAAGCAAGGGTCAGAGGAGTTTGCCATGGCAGGAACAGACTTGGGAGATCACAAATCCCAGGGTCTCCAGTAGGGAAGTGCAGTGTTTACAGGATGAGGCTTCCTTCCTTTCTGGACAGCTCTATAGACAGCTGTGCTGAGGGGGTGGAACTAAACCTCTGGCCATTCTTGCATATTTACTGCTCCTGGAAGGAATTTTGTTACCATCCAGCAAACAATGAAGGAGGGAGAGTAACTTCCTATTGCTGAGATACATCAGGTGGCTTTAAACAGGCTCTTAGGATGTTTCCTACAGAAAATTAAACAGCAAAAAATCTGGAGATACTATGATCAGATAGACTGAAGTTCTGAACTCACTCCACATGAGTGTGTTGGGTGGATCTTTGTAGCTGTATGAGAACAAGTGAGCATTTGCATAAGTGGAATAAGTTAAAGATGACTCTTCAGCTAAGATGGAAACCAACACTGATGTAGTACAGAAAGTATGACAATCATTTTTTCTTTCTGTGTTGTGCAGAAGCAACAGTGAACCAGACTCCTGAGTCAAATTATGTAATTTATCTTTTTTTTCTTTTGAAATATTGCACTACAGACTGAAGCAGCCAGGCATTCAGAAATAAAAACATTTTATAATTTTAAAACATAAGTGAGTGATAGTTTTATATACTCCAGAATTTTTCCAGCTTGCATGTTTGCTTGTTTATTTAATTTTTTGCTTTGTTGCTTAGTTGAGTGCTATATGGTAACAGATTGCCAGAGACAAATGATGTGATTTGCTTAACAGAGTCCTTTCAAATGCATAAACACTTAGAGAAAGAAAGATTTTTTTCTCTCATCAGTGTTCATAACAGTTAAATTTTGCTTGCACTGAGAGGTGCAACAATAGGTAAGAATTTTTAATTTGAAGTAGTATCTTTTCCTCTAAAGAATAAAACAAGTGAACAAAATAATAGTAGATTTAGCAAGGCAATTTAATGTGCATATATAGCAAAAGATAAGGTACTAAGTTGAATGCCTTTTTAAACAAAAGAAGTGTTCTGGCTTTTCTATTGGCAGATACATTGGACAAGCAATTGCAAATGTTTTTTTTTTTTAAAAAAGGAACTTCAATTAGAATAAGGGAAGAATATTTGCAAGACAGTTTACATTCTGTGCTCCCCACCTTAATGCTTCCACTTAAATAGTCAATATATTGGAAGGGAGAATTCTTAATGAGGCAGTGTAATGTGATAAGGTATTGTAATATGATGAGCATTACAAGATTGATCCAGTTACAATGAAACAGTAGAAGATGAGAAATTGTCACGCTTTTTAAAAAAGTTTCTTGCATTGTAATGAAAATTTTGATGAAAATTTTATTTGAAATAAAGATTCACTGTGCCTAGGGTGTCCGAAAAAATGCCCTATTTCATTGCATCTTCTTTGCTCATGTTACTGTAATTATTAACTGTGGAATCCCATCCTGGAATTTTACTTAAGACTTTATATTTTTACGCAAATGTAAAGTTCTACTTCCTTGAAATTATACAGATGAATGACTAAAACATATATTCCGTAGCTCTTAAGGGGAGGTTGTTCCTTGGTTCTGAATCTTTGCAGTAGATGCTAAATTTTACAACAAGACCTTAGTGGTCCCATTTGTTAAATACATTTGTCTGAGTCTTGAATCAAATAAGGATGTGCATAGCCATTTGCAAGTTCACGGGCTATTTAGTGAGAATGAATTTTAAGCAAAAAAGTACCAATAGAAGTAATATACTTTTTTTCTTGTTAAAAAAAAGATGTAAAGGGAATAATAAAATTGCAAGCAAACAGAAATACCTGGTACTTTATTACATCATCATGTTTACTGCTATATTGCCATGATTTTTCCTTAATTCATTGGGTAAACTACTCTTTAGTTCCTCTAGAGAATGAGGTGTACAAGAATGAATACATGTCGGTTTGGTTTGGGGTTTTGTTACAATGCTATTTGATGGTGGTGTATTTTTTCCCTTGCAATGATTTTCTAAACACAAATACCAGCGAAGAAAAAAAAGAAGCAGTATAGCTGCTGTAAATATTTTGTGAAATGTCCATCTGAAGCCCCTCAGTCTCTGGTAATTAGAGGCCATACTGTGGAGATTGGCAGGGTAAATTACCAGTTAATGTTTACACAACAAAACATATGCCCAGTACAATATCCTACATTGATGTTACTGAAACCAGAGTCCGGAAATGTACAGTGGAAACAAAATGTGGTACTTTTCTTGTGCCAACATAAACAGCAATTACAGCACAGTGTGAGAGAAGTCATAAGAAATACTACTGCATATCAGTAGTTCAACAAAGTCAGCACTTTTGTGTAATTGCAGGGGGAAAGGGCTGAAAAACATTACAGATCTCAGCAAGAAATGGCCCTTTATACTTTCAAACTGATCCCTGATAAAACAATGCTGGGGTCATGAGAAGGCTACTCTGCCAGTTTTGCTTCACTGTGGGATCCATTGACATCTGGCTGAGCTGCGGAAGCTGGAAAACTTCTTTAATATTCTCTTGACAGTTAAGTGGACATGTGGAAAACATTCTAATCTGTTAATCTTTGGTGCTCCTGAAGAAAAAGGACATTTGGCTTTATACTTTGTGATGATAAATATTAAGTCTCTAGGTCTAGCTGTAAATAAGTTAAAAGCATTTGAATGGAGGATGCAGTTCTTATTTTCCATATATGGGAGAAGATGGATGTGCACCTGTGTAATCCAGATGATGTAATCAATGCCAGGAGGTGTTTTCTAAGGGTAGTTTACCATATGTCCTGGAATTCCACTTTTCTTTATGCTGAGTATGTTTTGTCAATGAATATTGGGTAACAGAATCTCTGAACCTCCTTATATCCTACATACTAAAGTAGAATAAAGTGTTGTTTCACTCAGGGGATTCTGCAAATAGAATTAAGAGAGATTTGAAATAGTAGTTATGTCTGAATAAAAAGTGCAGGCTTTATTTAACAAAATTAACTGTACAAATTATTTTTGGTCACCCTTAAATCTCATATGGAGTGATAATGAATGTAGAAGAACAGACAGGACAGAAAAACAAGACTGAAAGAATTTGTAGTTTCTTCCTAAGGTATAGATACCAATAAAAGGGGTACGTAAAATATATCAACTAGGTTATGTGTTCCCTGGATGGAGGAAAAAAGAGCCTTTTCAAATACTGTGATGGTTGGGTCAGATTTGCCATTTTCATTGATAGATTCACATGTTCCACATTTGTCACGTGCACTTCAAACACTAGACCAGTGTCCTTCCCTGCTTCTCCACAGTAGCACTTTTCAGTGTTGTAGCTCACAGTGAAGTGCTCTCTCTGCAGCCTAAATTCCAAAAAATGATTTTTACCTGTTCCATACTTCATTCAACCCATTCTCAACTGATGTCCCATAATTCAGCCAATAAGATAATTTAGCCATTTATTTTAGCGGGTATGTGTCTATTCAGCTTATCTTCTGTTAGCCTTCAATGGTAGTGAGTGCATTTTTTTTCTTTTCTTTCTTCACTGGACCTTCATTGTCGGCAGTTCCAAACATGCTTTCTCCAGTCTCAGCAAAATTTTCCCCGCCCAAAGCTACCCTCAGTAACTTTACCATCAAGTTAAGTAATCATTTTGTCTTCTCTGTCCATTCAAAGCCCTTTCTTTATTTTCTGGTTTATTTTTATTCATTTACACTGGTATGTGGCATGTGAGAAAAACCTGGTTGTCAACTGGCTACATGTAGGGCACAGGCAACCTGGCACAGTTTCGCTCCTCTGGACAAGACGGTTCTCTCCCAGCCTACCCCAAAACTGCCCTTTGCCTTTTCTCTCTAGTTCTCCCTTTCCCTCCAGATCCCAAGATTATTATCTTCTCTGCTCTGTATATTTAATTGGTCTTCTGACTGTGTCCAAACTTATATCTATAGAAAGCATATTTCGCATTTATAGATTGGGTTATTTCACGACATAGCAAGTAGGCAAACTGTTAAATCCTCAGAGGTTTGCTTGAGAGCAGCAAATTCTGCTGAAGAGCATCGGGCAGTAACTACTTACTTCAAATCATCATCAGCATCTGGCAATGCCCTGGGTTGCCTGGGGAGGGAAGGAAGGGAGACTGGAAAGTTGCTCAGTGTTCTGATGATCATTGCATCTTCATGGGTTTCAACAAGACCTTGGCGTGTGCCTCCTGCTCCCCCTGCAGCTTTGTGATCCTTAGCAAAGTGGGGCTCGAGCTGTGCGCAGCCCTGCGTCAGCAAACCCCAGTGTTTTGTAAATAAAAGATTGCACTTATTCCTAAAAGGAGCAGAATAAGCCTGCATAGGCAATACAAATGATGGTTTGTGAACATCTGCCTCACAATATTCATCGTGTTATGGCGCAGGAGTTTTATTAGCTTTCCAAAATCTCAAAACCAGTCTCATGTTGAATTGGATTGATTCCCCCTAAACATCCATCAATGTTTTCCGAAGAACTCAACACAAATGTCACCGCTTTATCCCACCAGTGAGAGGATTTTTGTGCAGGTGACTCACTGTCAGTCAGAGACACAGATTTTCCAACTCAGTTTCGGAGAAACTGCTTTGCAGTTTTTTATTGAGGTTGAAGGAAAGAGCATGGTCAGCTGCTGGTCTCTTGACCCTTGGGCGTTTTAACCCCCAGACTGACTAGGTCCTGACAGTGAGGTGGAACTTCCCTAAGCCTGTAACTAAGTCCAGACTGTGTGATCTCTTAAGATCAGTATCCCTCTTGTGCCAAATCTGAGAGCGCAAAACTACAAGAATATCTCCAAGAAACTCATGTTAAAGTCATTGAATATTAGCGCAATGAAGTATTTTTTCTTCCCCAGAACTTGTTCTCGGAAGTGGCCAAGCCCATTTTTCACTAAAACTTTCAAAACAATCCAGCCTGAGGCAAGGTTTAGAAAACGTAAATTCCAGCAGTTAAAGGCTGACAAAGTAATAAACAACTGAAAGTAGGGCCTTATGATGGAAAGTGTTAGGGAACTTTAACTCTAGATGTCATTGCTAGCTTTGCTTATAATAAATGTGTCAGTAGCAATATGAAAAGATGTGTGCAATAAGTTAAAGGAATGCTGTATTGACCTATTTTGTGTGGCACGTCTGCCCACAAATTGCTTGCATCTCAATATATTTTGGGAGAAAAGGATTTTTTCTATTCTCCCCGCTGAATGTATTTTCAAACAAAATTAACTGGCAAATTAGATATTTTAATGTAACAGTGACACCCTGTGGTCAGCAGTAATAGCGTTAACTCTGAAAAGCGTGTTTTGTGATACATTAATTTAGCAAAAGCAGAGAGAAAAAGAAGTAGGAAGGAAATGAAAATCACTTTCAGGGCTTTCCACAGAGAGATGTTACCCCATTTTATTGCCTTATTTGTAGAAATGTATGCTTCTACTTGCTCAAATACCAAAATAATATTTATTTACATACATCTGTTTTATTGAAAAACAGGGGAATGGCAAGCTTTGATTTTTAGACAACTTGATAATGTAAATCAGGAAAGGGCCTTTCTGGTCACTGAACCTTATGAAGCATTGCTGGCAGAGTTATTTATATTTCTATGGTTACCTCTACAGGATAAGGTGTTTTCCCTGATGGCATGCCAAGTGGTGGTGAGTAGCAGACTGATGCCAGAGAGACACAGTGATAGGACAGAACCACACCACGCCAGGAGTGTCAGCTAGGCACTGACTGGGCTTCAGGATTAAATAGCATTAGTCTTGTGCTGCCTTTTGTGTGGACAACCTTTGACCTGACGTGTGTGGGTCCTCCTTTTACTTCTTCCTCCCTCCCTTCTCCCTCCCTCCCTTCTCCCTTCCTTGAACAAATGCTGAACTAATACAGTGATTCTTTGCCATATCTACATGCACCTATCTTTAAGGCATTGGTACACAAGCCCCTAGACTTCGTCACACAACAAATCTTTGCCTGTTTAATGCATACCTGGGATCCTTGATATTATGATTCAAAATCTCATAGTTTAGAAGAAGCCTAATTTATGAGAGACCTGGTTTATAGCTTCTGATTTATACCTCATACATTCCTGGGGTTACTGATGCTGACTTTGCCATTTTTAAGAGAGGGACAAAGTTAAACTTCTGCCAGACAAAGCCAGGTTTAAAGATCAGTAAGGAAGGAGACTGACTGTCCCAATAAGAAGTTATGGGGAGGCTGTAAAGTAAACTGAGAAACATAAAGCATTTATTATTCACTGGCAATAATGGTTTCCTGTTAAAATTGGCTGTTTGACAAAGGTGATAAATTTAATTCCCTGCTCTCTCATTGGGGAATTGGGAAGTTAGCATGGGACAGGAGCAAGAAGTCCTCTACTTTCTCTAGAGAGTAAGCTAAAGCTAGCCAAAGCAAAAGTTTGAATGTGTTCAGGAACCACTGTCAGGAATTTAGAGATTATCAAAAGGCTGCAAAGTGTCAAAAAAGATTGGAGCACTATAGTTGTCCTGGAAGCCAAGCTATTGTTCACCCTCACACATGTCCATACATAAGTAGCTGGGTGAGTGCTCCTCTAGGACATATCCTATGGAATAGCTGCAGTGCAACTTCTCATGAATGTCAGCACAATTTAGTGCCTGTCAGGAAATGACAATGAGACTGTGAGCTTTTTAAAGATCTCCTATTGACAGTGAATGCTTTGCAAGCTCAGATTGCTAAACGGCTTGAAACTTCTTATCTCCTGTAAAAGCCTTACAAATATTGGAGATGTAATGAAGGAAAAGACCTTGTTTTACATATTTAGTCAATTTTTAGATTTTCTTTTAGAGTCCCTTATGCTTTTAATGGCTGCAGAAGCAAAGCAGCTTCATAGCTGCTCAGACTTGCAGAGAATTTATTTATTAGGTGCTATTTCAGACTGTGCTTGGACAGGCTCGGTTGTAATATCAACCTCCAAATTAGTTAGTAGCACTGCTGAAGGATGTTTTCCAACATCTGTTTTTAGCACTGTTAGAATGGAGCTTGGACTATGGATTATTTAAGGTCTTTTTTGAATGGGGCCACACTGAAGATGAACTGCAGTGATTCTGCACATGAATCAACAAACACATTATATTTGTACAACATGCAAGAGCAGACAGATGCAGCTGACCTTGCTGCTGAAATAGTTGTATGTTGCAGTAGACATCTTATCAGAAGCATTGTGAAGAGAACTTTAAAAGACATTATCCTAAAGGCAGAGACACCTGTTCATTGCATATTAAGAGCATTGATTTGAAGAACTGTTGGATCTGGAGGTCAGTCAGAGCTGCTGTATTATATACACCATGTCAAGACCTTGTCTACAACTGGCCTAATGTTCAAATAGCAAATCCATCCTGATGGAGATGCAATTTTAGTGACTTCATGTTTATACACTGCCTCTGGGAAGTAATGGTTTAAGAGTCCTGTACTGGGATGAAAGCCACCACACCAAGGACATTACCAGTGTAAAGCTGTAACTAGACATTCTCCTTTTTCTGCTTAGCCATAATAGTCAATGTTTAAAGACAGACCAATTATCACTGCCAGTCACGTGCAAGTTACCATTCCCACTACTTAGCCAGCAGAAGGCATTAGGATTTTTATGCTCTTGCATCTACATTAGGCTAAATTGACTGAGCTTACTCTAGCTTCCAGGGAAGGTAGTTTGAATCAAATGCAGACAAGGCTGCCTGAGAATACAAAGATGTGGTTAGACAATGTGTTCCATGTTACCATCAAGTTGCTGTAGTATCCTGTACTCCTCCATGTATTCACAATCACTTTAAACAAATGATTGTAAGCAACCTGTTCCCCAATGCCTTCAGAAAACATGCCCTTCTAATGCTGGCAGGATATTGTTTCTTGGTTTTGCTTACCGTCACTGACTGGAGCAGACTACTGATAGTAATACACTGCAGAGGGGGAGGTGCTCCCCAGCTGGCAAACTTTTTTTGGCTGTTTTTCAACAAGTACAATTTACTTGATATTTTTTTCCGATTTTTGCACAAGGACAAGCATTTAATGAGATAATTCACTGGGATTAGAACGTGACTCTTTATATGCTACTGAAACTGTTTCTGAGTCTGCTGATCTTCCTTGGGAGTTTAACAGCTGTGATGTACCCTATAACATTATTTGCCTATAGCTTTTATCACCATGTAAAAGTTATTGAAAATAAGTACATCAAGAAGAATGCTCTAGAAGTTACGACATAACCTTACAGTTTGGGGAAAACTCCATGAAAGACACTTCCTTCACAGAATCACAGAATATGCTGAGTTGGAAGGGACCCACAAGGATCATCAAGTCCAACTCTTGGCCCTGCAAAGCACCATCCTCAAGAGTCTTGAGAGTATCATTCAAATGGTTCTTGAACTCTGTCAGGTTTGGTGCTGTGACCACTTCCCTGGGGAGCCTGTTCCAGTGCCCAACCACCCTCTGGGTAAAGAACCTTTTTCTAATACCCAACCTAAACCTCCTCTGACACAACTTCAGGCCATTCCCTCGGGTCCTGTCATGAGTCACCACTTTTCATCTCTGGAACAGCAATTTCTAATTGAAGTCTTAAAATTAAACTGAAAGAGCAGGCATAGTAGTGGCATGCATGCTTGTATCAACCCACACATCCACGTCAGACACCCTTTTCCGCAGAACCTCACCGTACCCTAAATCTTTCCACTGAGAGGCCTTATATGTGTCTCTGCAGGGACACTTGCAAGCCTGAAAGTTCCCACTGTGGAGCTTGTAGCAATGACTGCCACCATAAATGCATGAATCTTAGCAGCTAATGCAAAAAGAGAATTTCCAATTGAAATCTATCATAAACGCTTATCCTTTGTGTATTAGACACAGATGTGTCATATAACACATTTTCTGACTGGTAGGTTACACAAAGTGTGTAACAAGTGACTGAAATGTGAAACGTACTTTGGTGATTCACTCCATAAGTCACAGATTAGTGTACTTTAAAGGACAATATCCCTTCTTAGAGACTCTCATTGTGTGAGCAATATTAAACCATATTGCCTTGCCTGTCACAGTTACACACGTCAACTCCTTTGAGGTCCTTATTACAGGCTTTGAGCAGCTACGTAGCTCAAGATAATATTCCCTGTCCAAGAAAAGGACCTGGAACAGCACTTCATTGGATTACTCTTTATTATTGCCCTCCAGAAACGTTGGAACTTTAAAGAGCTTGTAAGGCCAATGATAAAACTATGGAAAGCATTGTTAAAAGTAGAAGCAAGTACAACAAAACATTAGGGAAGTTTATTTTGGAACTAAAAAACCCAAAAAACAAAACAACTGATGGGGTATGTTTGGATAGGGGTCTTAGCAACTGCAAAATGCAGGACATGTCATTTGCCTACCTTGCCAGCTAGTTGTGTGCATGGCTGTGAAGGAGAAGCTCAGGCTTCTGGACTAGCTTGCAGGGGTAGGTAAGTCCCTCAGAAGGGAAATCAGCTCTCTCTTTGGCCAGGCCTCAAAGCAGATCTTACTGACTTGCAAATTCAAGTTACAGGCATGGTTTAACATATGAATTTCTCTGGACCCAAAGTCAAAGTGGAACTCCTGTCCTGAATTTGAGCTGTGATTGCACTCTGATTCAGTCTGCCTGACTTCTCCTTCTACAGTTTTACTGTATGTCTGCCTAAATTAGCCCTATGGGGAGAACCCTCGAGTGTACTTAAAATAGAAAGAAGCTGGTGTCTTTGAAGAGCTGATGACTGTTCTGCCTAATACCCTTGTCTGCTTCTAATTATCTCTAGAGTCTGAATGCCTCCAGAGGCATCTGATCTTCTTCAAGGGGAAGACTGAAAAGCTTTGTCTGACAAGGAAGACCCAGTGTCCTGGATCACATACCTAACATGTTGTAACAGAAAAAGATCTCTTCCCAATTTCAGCTTTATTTTAAAATTTAATTACAGAATGAAGAGGGTGCAAGAGCTCACTCAAATCAGTGGAAATTACAGGCTCAGGTTTTTTTCCCTCCCATATCTGTCTTCCAGGGAAGGCTTTATCCCATAGGAAATGTAGTATTATCTGCTAGGCAGAGTTGGTAACTGGCTTACTATTTTTTATCATGAATATGCTGAAAGGATCAGAAGAGAGAAGGTACTTGAGTGCACCAGTAAGAAAATAAAAATCAGAGAATTATGAATTTATGACAGCTGAGTGTTTTTTCAAGTCTTAATTTAAGACTAGTTAAAATGAGAAGAGTTAACACCATGCACCAAGTATTCCCTTAAAAATATTCAAAGTAAAGCTCAGAACCTATATCTAAGAACTTCCATTGATTGTGTTTGGTTCAATGAAAGCCTTTACAAGAATAGATGCAGGCTAGATGCATTTAGAAACATGTTGAAAGATAAAGAGAGAAAAAGCATAAACCTCTGTTTGACTCTAAAGCAGCAATCATCTTATCTGTCAAAATCGTATGTAATGGACTGTTAGTTCTTTGTTTCATATCCTGTGTTTGAAGAGTCTTACCTTATAAAGATGTCAGGACTAATTGTTCCATTATAAGGAACTTCCTCCAAGGAACACATCCATTTGTGGAGAAGTGCATATTTTTTGCATGTAACTAATCCATATAGCCTGCCATTTATCAATAAATATAATTAATGCTCTGTGCTGATGTTTCATTTTTGTGTTGTTATTTTCCAGATGGGAGTTTCTGTCGTGGATTCATCTGTTTCAGGACTTGGTGGTTGTCCCTATGCAAAAGGTGCTACTGGAAATGTAGCCACAGAGGATGTGATATACATGCTTAATGGTCTGGGGATCAATACAGTAAGATATTTTTACTTTCTACTTTAGACTTTAAGGAAACCAAAAATACTTTTCTGGAAAACATAAAATACATACCTGCCAATTACTTGTGCTGTACAATAAAATACTGTGAGCCAACTGTAGATTTTGCAAACTCAGTGCTTTGACATAGCTTGACACATAACATGAATGATGTTGTCTTCATTAGCAATTTAGAGTAGAATTGGTTTGCATATTTAACATAATTTGAATAATCTCCCTCTCCCTACCTGGAGCTATGGTAGCAGAGTAGAGCTTAGTAGCAGCTGCTTTGAGTTATTGCTCTGCCTCAGTAGCCACAAAACATTCATACTGTAGACATTGCTCCAGAAGGCTTATCAGCTCTACAGTGGAAAGACTGAGTGGACCTCAGCTTTTGTCACAGTTTTGGATTTGGTTCATAGTGCTTATTAATTTGTTGTAAATTTTTCTGGCTTCAAAGTTGAAAAAAAAAACAAACCCTGGTGTCTGGAGTCCAAGCAGAGGGCATTGTTATTTCTCAGGTATCCACTTAATATATTTCAAAATTGTACAAAACCTGTTACTGCTTAGCAGGCTTCACAGTAATTTTTATTTCCAGCTCTGTTCTTGGAGTAGAGGGTAGAGCAGCTTATCTGCACTGAGCTGCATTTTAATGAACCTTACCAGTGAGCATCCACACCTCAAGAGCACACCTTTAGTATCTCCAGCATGGTTGGCAAGTTAATTATTCTGGTTTTGTGGGAACCAATTAGTACTACCTTCTCCAGTGAATGTGTGCTCTTTGGTCTTCCTGTTGGCCACTGTTGTGGCCAAATGTGACACAATGTGTTTGTGCTAACTCAAGCATTACAGTGACATTAACTGATACGCAGACTCTGAGAGTCAAGTTCAAAGGAGAACACATAAAGAGCTGCCAAAACTGCAAAGTGTGTGGTTTGCATTTAAACTACTGCAGAAAGAAACTGAAATGTCTGATGTCTGAAATATGAAGATTTGAGTTACTGAGGAGCTTACCAGTTGTTTTTAGGCTGCAGTTCAGTGTGGTACACATGCTGATAGAGTTCCTTGACATAAAAGGATTATAAAACTTGTTTCTGAATTGTACATTCCCTGAGCACTGTTAAAGCATATTCAGTGCCTTACAGAGTTCACTGTAAGAGTTTATCTGCTCTCATTTGCTTTTTAGGGAATTCTGAGTAGATGTCAGACACCTGTTTAGAAAAGGTTTAATCACAAGTGTCCATTTTACAAGTGGACTCTATTTTGAATTGTTTGTATACACATTGGGATAGCTACTTTTCATGAAGATGATGTTTACTCTTTTGAAACAACACAGGTCCTTGAAATAAGGAGGAGAAATCTTGCACTTCACTTTACATTGCTGTGCACCTTAGACTTAGGCTTTCAGTAGTCTTTCCTTGGGCTAAATACCCATTGGCCTTTCCAACTGACTCATAGTGAAATGAAGCAATTAAATAAAAAGTTTGATTATATGAAATATACCTTGTTCCAGGCTTCTTGATAAGACTGATTAATCTGTTAATGGTCTGGTGTCCAAGGAGGAATCTAGCTTGTCCTTGATACCAAATCCCATGGAGAGAATCTCACCATGAAACACTTAGTTGCCCTTTTGTTTTGTTGTCTTTGTTGGTGGTTTTGTTAAATTTTGGATTATGCAAAGGAAAAAAACAAAGCTTTGCTTCTTGAATCCTTTCTGGCCCATTAAATAATGTGTTTTTTACCGGATGAGAGACTTGGAGCCTCAAAGTTATTACTTTAATATATGAGCTTTGGTCTTTGTAGTGTTGGTTGTTTTTGGTACCGTTGCCAGTTCTGTAAAATCATTATTGCACAAATCTATTAATACGTTCCTTTTTTTGTGTAATGGCACAAAATGAAATTTTAATTGCTAATGCTGTCCATTTGCAAGGAGCACTTTCTCATGTTCATCTCAGCTACACACTAAAGCTTTCAGTTTGTTGACTGAAGTCACCTGAGGTGTCAAGTAAAGGATGGATAGTATGTAACCATACATTACTGAGTTCAGATTGACCAGATACATCAAAATAATAACTGCTTCTTCTTCTATACTGTTCTTCAGAACACATAATCAAGAAGTGATCCATGAAATTAATCTTTGGCAGGCTGAATGTTTTGAAGTTCATGGGAATTAAAGGATTTTGCCTTCTGTCTGACTTAAGGCATTTGTCCAAGTACATAGATACTATTGGAGGCACTTTTCTTTGTGTTTTTTGGTTTCATGCCTTGGTGTCAAGGAGTAATTGTGGATATATGGAGTGGTTACTACATAGTATATTCTGAGTATTTATCTGAAGACATGCTATTTTGGCTCAACACCCTTACAAACACCTGTCACTACTCTTGTCCTATTCTCATCTGTGAGTCATGCTCATCAATGCCAAGTATTGTGCCCTCGTGGTAATCCTCTGGTTCACACCACTTGCATAAGAAAGAAAAAAAAGCAGGGATGCATGTACTCCATTTAATGAATGTGAACTGTGAACGTATGTTTCTTATCAACACATAGCACATTAGGCAGTGTTACAGTGATGAAAACATGAATATTGGATAGTTTGGGGAGTTTATTTTGACATCCTCTGTAATCTAACTACCAAATATATCCATGGCGGTATGTTGCTTATTTCTGCCTTGTTAAAAAGCACAGATGCATTAAAAGTTTTTTATATTACGTTATGTGCAATAGGGCTTTACAAACTAAACCTAAGTAAGGACCAAATGTTTTACATGGTGCTGATTGGAAACTCTGAAGCATTTTTTTCAAATTAAAAATGTTTTTGATTACATTTCTGTTAAGTAATTTCTATTCTCAGTAACATTTTTAGCCAATTCCAAGAATGAAAAAGGCCAAGTTTACTGAAGAACGTGGAAATAAGTGCTAGAACCAATTACAGGATTAAGTATTTAAATCAGGTCTTGGTCTGAACTTTAGTACATTAATCTGAAAGTGTGATGAAAGTGTATTTCTGCTCCAATACACCTTGTACTCTTTAATGCTGAGTAACACCCTCCTCCCAATTTTGTGTGACTGCTCAGTGTATTGGTAGTTCAAAATCCCCTTTTGCATCCCTTCTACAGGAACTTTACTGGCTCCTAAATTCCAACCTTCGGAGCAAGTATTTTTACCACTTATATGATCTAACTCTAAAACTTTTACTACACCCAAGTAATCTGGGAGACTGATAATGAAGTATTTTTTCTCTTTAATCAGTAATCTGATTTCATTTTCACAGTTAAGCAGTACTGATATGTACCTTATGTTAGTTAAAAAGCGGTTGCTCAAGGGACATGTTTTTTAGCATGGGCAGATCAAGCAGCTGCAAATTTTTGCTCAGGTGTGATAGCAATGTAAACTGTAATTTTGGATTAAATCTCCTTCAAGAAGGAGATTATGTTTACTCAATAGAATACAGGAACCTGTTTCTCCCTGAACACAGTTGCCAATACAAGTGTGTTTCCTCCATTTTCCTGAGCTGCAGATGGGATACTTAAATACATCAAGTTCCTTAGCACTGGGTGATAAAGAAGTACAGCACATATGTAGACACGACATTTTTTTTCCAACTTCTTCTAGTTGTAATTCCAGTTTTTTATTCCAGATTCTCTTGAGTTTGAAAAATATTACTCCAGCATTTGGCCCACTGCTGTTAAGAGAAGAAATCACTCTCAAAGTGGTAGAACCTTCCAAACAACAGGAAGCTGTAACTATTCTGTAAATTGCTGTAACTATTCTGTTGATCACTCTAACTCTGCTGATCTGTGTTACTGAACTACAACATGAATCAAGCCCATTGTTTGCAAAAATTAGACCCTGGAGCAAAAAGTTCAGAGTCTAAGCATTTTCATTATGTACATTTATTATTCTTAACATTTTTCACCTCTTTTTTAGGGAGTAAATCTTTATGCAGTGATGGAAGCTGGAAATTTCATCTGCACAGCTTTGAACAAGAAAACAAACTCAAAGGTTGCACAAGCTTCCTTCAATACTGGGACTGTCAATTAAATGGATTTTTTTTTTTTGCAGCTTGATCACATTTTTCCTCTACCTTGACCAAGGACATTTGTATCAGGAAAGCAAACAGAGGAAAACCACTTCAGCAAAGCAGCAAAATAGAACACATATGTAATTTTTTTATTATGGGAAGAATTATTGTACTGTACTGTCTTGTTAAGAATTGTCTGATTTGTAAGTAAGAAATAAATGACTGTAGTAGAGAACCCCATGCTTGGTTCTTCTACAGAGGAGAAAAAATGAATTTTTAGTTCTTTTCAGGAAAACTGGATAGAAACAGTGAATACATAGTTAATTTTTAATCAAGATGACTTTCAGAACAGTACAAATATTTGCAGTAGTTTATGAGATCCCATGCTGTGTGTGGCCATTCTACTGTGTTTTATTTATCTGAATCTTTACTTTTCATTTGTCAAGTTACTTGTGTTATGAACATGGAGACAAATCTGAATTCACCGTAAGAATTTTTTAGCAATAGAACTTTTTTTAATTTTGTTTTGTTTAACATCTGTGAAATTATAGATGACTTTAGTTTGTTCCAAGACATCGTGGTGAGTGGCAGTCTGCCAGATCCTTCAAATCTAATGCAAATTTCCTTATTTGTTACGTATGTTAAATTTGTTGTAGTCGCCTTTTCTCGTCAAATTATTAAAACCTAATTATATGAAGCAAATGAAAATTGTCAAGGTCTTCAACATCATTCAGGTTTATAGTAGTAGAAGGGGTGAAATTTTCATCCAAGGTCTCATCAAACAATTCGATTTTTCATTATATAGGCTATGAATTCATATTCTCCCTCATCAGTCATGAACCTTTTAGGATAACAGAATTCTGCTGTGCTAGCTTACACAAAAGGAACGACTTATAATTTTTTTCTGTGCTCTACTGATAGTGATACTTTGTGAGCATCTTGATTTGTTTGACCTGCCCTGGATGCATGTTTGGATCACCACAAAAAAAGCTCTGTCCTCTTTTTCCCATGTTTCAGTGGGGCTTTGTTATTTAGCAGACACTATGGCTCATATATCAAAACTTGAACTTAAATAAAACCAGGTTTTGAACCATTCACAGATTTTAAAATTCTGTAATGGATTAAATCCAATGAAGAAGTGAGGAATCTGCAGCAGTATTTAGGCTGTACTTAGACTAATAATTAGTAGTTAAGCCTAAACTTGGTGCCAGAATTGACATCCTAAATACTCCCTAATTTAAGTGCCATTTACCCCTGAAGGTGACTAACCGCACTGTAATACCTTCCCATTTAACAATAAATTTTCCTCTTAGTTTCCTCTGTGGAGGCACAGAATTGGCTCATTTTGAGCTGAAGTATGCAGTTCTCAGGTAGGGCCTGATGAATTTTCTTCCACCCAAGACCCTGTGAGCAGGTTTAATCCACATAAACAAGATTTAGCTTCTCCAAGAATGCAAATTAAGTCAGCCCTTGGAAAAAAATAAAAAGCAGCTGTGATGTAAACCACCTTTTAAATATTAGCCTGAATGTCAGAGTAGGCAAATGATGTGAGACTGAGCTTTCTGCTCAGCCTGGGGAGATTCAAATACACATTTTTGGGGCATCTTAGATCAATGGATCTAACCACCCCTCTATATACATAACGGAAAAAGAACACACTTTCAAGTAGATCTGCATGAAGTTGTGCCATTGAGTAGGATGGAATTAAAAATTCCTAAGACCAGAAAGATCACAAGGAAAAACATCACTGCAACAGATTGCAGAGTTCTTTTCCTTGAAGGTGGATGGCTTCAGTTGTCAGCCAAGTTAGGAACTGAACAGATACTGTCCTTTTTTTTTTTTGTTAAATATACTAACTACAGCATATTAGATAAAAATAAGTGGGTTTACTACTAACACAATTTTTGTGTTCAATAAAATACATATGTAGAATAAAAGGACTAGCTCTGCTCAGTTCTGTGGGAATTCTAGAAGTCTATGTTCCTAACTACCATGAAGCCTTGCTAGCTTTAGCTGTAGGAGATCCTTACACTGTGGAGGAGTTTTCCAATATGTCTCTGTGCACAGCACATCATATCATAGCTTTTTGGGCTGTCCAGTTTGCAATTCTAAGGCTCTTAACTCTCCCTATGCAGTGAAACAGGGTACCTGTTAAATCATGGGGATGAACAACCTAAAATGTCTCAGTTCGTTATTGGATCTGTTTTACAAACTACTTGGGAGCTGGTCTGTTATTCTACAATGACATGAGCACTGGAAAAGATGAGCAGTCACATCTGGAGCCTGTTTTTTACCTACACGTTTAGCTTTAACCACATAGTGAGTTATACTAATCTGGGGTGGAGGTCACAGACAAATAGATTGTTTGTCAGGATTGTTACAAGACAGAAAGAAACACACAGAATAAAAAGAACCACAACAAAACAAACAACCAAAAACCAACCTAGTGTTTATGTGCCAAAAATGCCACATGGGATGAATTTAGGTCTGTGGGTCCAGGTGAGCAATACCTGTAAAATCCTTGTTTACTTGTAGTGTGACTGAGAGTCCTGAAACATCTCATGTTCTCCCTACTGAAATTTTTTAGGCATGTGAAGTGCTGCTGCTCTGCTTTCCTGGGTTAGCATCATTTTTACTGTGCAGAACATTTTGACACCTAATCTTTAGCTTCACAGAATAGGCATATGTTTCTCTTAAGATCAATAGCTATGCTACAGTCCTTCAAAAAGATGTCAAGCCATGGAATGATGCTCTGCAGTGCTGACTTCCTAATCTTTATGCTTATTTTCAGAGTGACCCATCAGTAGTGGTGTCTGTTCTTTTAGTCCCTACCAGTGTCCTCCACTGAGTACACTGCTGTCACTTCACCCTGAAGTAACCCTCTGGCTGTGGAAGGTTTGCATCATGGCTTCCATAAGCAGGTGTTCTTATCACTGTGTCAGTATAAAAATTATATATATGTTTTTACTTGTGGAGAGGTATCAAGAAAAAGTAAGAGAGTTCGGAATATCATGATCACACTGTTGGAATGTGGGGACATGCTGTTTCTCTCTTTTGCTGTTAATGGTGAAAAAGCTCTGAGAGCATGTGGGAGGGAAGAACTAGTTACTGACTGCCCTCACCAAGTCTTATCAGAGACAAATGAGATGTAGGAAAGGTTCTGTGCTTTGGAGACTTTCTTCTGTAGCACACTGTATCAAAGTCACTGGAGAGATCTCACAGAACAACATGGAGATCATCTTCATGTGCCAAGGCCATGGAGTATGTAAACTGGAGTTCCCAGGGCAGTCTCTGGTTTGTGCTCTATCTGAACCTGTGGAGGTTCAACAGCTAACCAGTGTCATATTGCTGGAATTTTCTTTAATACTTTCACAGTAGTTTTTCTTTATCCCATGTTGTTGGCAATAGGTAGAAAAGCAAATACTGTCTTCTTTGGCTAGTCAAGATATTACATTGTTCTAAAGGCATGGCTGGTGTGCTTTTTGGGAGGACAAGTTGATCAGTTCCATTACTATGGGCATAATCATTCTTCAGTGCCTTTCAGAAGACAGCAGTGACATGGATCCCATACATGGATAGTGCTCTCGTCTTCCAGCAGCACTTGCTTTGTAGTTTAAACTTTTATGTATTAGGGCAATTTGGCTCTGGATCAGCACTTTAATGTTTCATTTTCATGTATAACCAGAGTTTATGGAAAGAAGAACTAAATATTCTGGTCTTGAGAATAAGTCCAGAGAGGCTTTGGCTAATTTTCCTCTCTTAATAGCATCATTTGAGTTCATAAAACTTTTATTATTGTATTAAGGAGTCACAAATTAAGACTGCAAGTCTTTGAGGTAAAATTCTTACGTTTGGTATCAGTGCTGTTGAAATGAAATAATACTTGTCCAAAAAGTTAGGGTGAATGTATGAGACCTGCCTATTTTTTCACTGAGTTATTTTAAGGGGTAGAAATATTGTTTAGTTACTGCAATACCCGAAAATCAGTATTCTCTGCCACTGAATTCTTCTATGATTTCTGATACTGCCTTAAGTTCACTTTGTTGATTGTGAAGTATCTAGAAAAGTGACTAAACAGATATATCAGTCTGGAGAAGTAAATGAAAGATACTTATTTTCAGTCTTGACTTGCTGATCAATGCTTTTCTTTTGTTATATTTTTGAAGATTATTTTTCTCTACAGTCCTGCTGTAATGCAGTGATATTCATTGCTGCAATAACACAGCAGGCAGAAGGACTGCAGCCAAAGTCAACTTAGTCCTTTGAAACTGATGTCAAAGAGATGATATTTTGTTAAGGAATTGTCATGTATCCTCTTGGTTAAATGCATTTGTGATTTTGCAATATGTGGTGTTAGCTGAAATAAAATCTGTCTCGGTGTTTATTGAAACTGATATACTCATGTATTACACCAGATTCAGCTCTGACTAACCAGCTCATATATACAGCATTAGCAAATATAAGCTGTCACTGACATGTATGCCTGTGTTGACTTTGTTACCTAGTAATCAATTTTGAGTGCTTTTTCTTTGGATTACCTTTTTATCTGGCGTTCCTGTGGGCTTTTATAGCAGACAAATCTCTTTTAAGTTACTACGGAAACATTTCTTTCCTGCATTAACTAAACAGTAAAAGCTACAGCCAGGAGTAGAGGTAGGAGTTGAAAAAAATTCCATGAGGCATTATCTAACTTCACATACTCCAATGCAGAGTAGAAATCTGTGCCCTCTAAGTGATGTCTGATGAAGACTCCTTACACACTTCATGGGAGACCGAATGACTTCAGCATGTGGTCTGAAACATCAACATGTTGATCAGGGAGATTTCTTGGCAAAGTCAACAGCAAAATTCTCTACCTCGTGCTACTATTGAAGTGCCTCAGCATGAGCTGCAGTTAGTTATCTTCACTAGTTTGAATGCAATGGTTTGTATTTTCCCTGGTGGAAAGACACCCGCAGTAACTGTTAAGAGAACTGAATGGTGTTCTATGTTTTATGGCACCATTTTGGGGACCATGTTGATGCTGCTTCCATCCATCTTCTGTGTTACTAGCTTGATCTGACATCTAATGCAGAGTACCTGGATGCAATTGCCACAACAGCCTGAAAAGGTCAAGCTCACGTCTATCTGTCCAAGCAGCTCATTCTCTCACCACACAAACAGGTGAGAATGGCCAAGGAAAAATCTTGCTTTTGAAGAATTCAAGACTCACTGTGGCAAGACAGGAAAAGTGGAGACTTGGACTTTACAGCCTTGTAGCTTTAATACTGCATAAAAAAGAGCTATTCCTGTGTACTTGTCTCAAAAACTCTCCACAATTAATTCAGAACAATCTTTAGATAAAATACATAAACAATCTCAAAGAAAATACAAACCCAGTATTCCCCCTTTCAAATGACAGTGGTGTAAGGCAAAAATTTATGCTCTCTCCCTCTAGCCCTATCAATCTTCATGTCTTCACTTCGCAAAGTCCTAGCTCCAATGGAAGGGGGATAAATGCCACATCCTTACCCAAAATGACCCTGTGTCCTGGGAATTCCAAGTCATCAATGAGACTTAATTTTCTTCATTTGGGAAGATGTCATATTTCAGGGGAAACATTTTTAATGATGAAGCTCTTACAAAAATACTGCTTTTTCTTCCATCATGATTGGATTCAAAGATCTTAAAGGTCTTTTCCAAACTAAACAATTCTATGATTCTATGATCACAAAACTGTTCATGAAGTAGGTCTAATCATGATCACCTGAATACAGATCATCCCAGCAGAAATTCCTTTATTTAATAACTAACACCTAGATACAATTCACAGAATGCAGTATCACTAGAAAATATAAATCACAATAATACTTTTTGCATGCATAATGGAGGAAATGTACTTTTTCCATTAAGCATGTAATTAATCTCTAATGAAGAGAGCCTGTAAAATCACAGAAGCAACACAACAGCCACTAAATATCTTGCTGTCTTTCAGAGTAACTCACATACTTACCCTCAGTTTGAAATATGTTTTACATATTTGTTTGTGAGTGTGAGTGTGTCTAAGCACATATATGAGTTGGAATTCTAGTGTCTAAATATAAGATAATTAGAAAACAAAAAGTTTCTAAGAATGAGATTTTTTTGTTGTTGACTAAAGTTTAGTTACATCTGTATTTAAATGGCTCTCTTCAAATTTTGTGACATGGAGGCTTCAGCATTGCATCATTGTTTTTAGAAGTCAGACTGAAAACCAGCACAAGGTTCATGTTATAAGTACATTTCCTACATAAAGAAATGTTTTTACCCAACACTGATGAGAACATATTCTCAACAGTATTTTCAGTTTGAACTTTTTCTACTTCACAGTTTTAAGATGAAGAATATGAATATACCACTTTAAAATACCTAGATGTTGGGAGGTGAGCTAATTGCTGCAAATTGCTGGACTGCCAAAGGAGATCTTTTTAATTAACAAAATAACTGCATTTTTCTGTTTCTGTATTTTTGTCCAAATGCTGATTTAGTAATGACAAAACATTTGACTGCAAAACAAGAACAAGTTTTTTTGGTTTATGCAGATGATAAAGACAGGGAAAATGCATATTTTAATAATTGTTAAAAATTTCTAAACCTCTCCCCAACAGAACCGCACACTTAAGATTTTGCTCTCACACTAATCATTTCACAAGCTACCAAAGTAAGAAGCAAAAGTTGCATTGAAGATTAGAGATCCCTGCTTTTCTGATCACATAAATTTCTAGCCCTAGATCAGTCATCTGTCATAGTCAAAACTGGAGCTGAGTTAAATTTAGTGATAATTCAAACAAAATTAAAATAAATCACATTCAAAATAAAATTAATTAATCAGATGCTATTATAACAAGACAATACATGTGCTTCTCATTGATAACAGTGGAATAAGAAATGCCAGCGCATTATCCTGTGCTCACCACAACCAGATTGTTATCAAGATTTGACAAAGACCACTCATTGGTAACAAATAGAAGCTTATATCTAGCTAAACAACTCAGCTACAGAGAGAAGTCCAGAGCCCATAGCCAGGAAGCGGGATCCAGCATGGTGTGTTAGGGACCATGACTCCCAGTACAGTGCAAGGGGAGAATAAGGCACTTCGGGTCTTTCCTAGAGGATACGAATAGGAAACACAGATAATGAGATGGGTCATAGCTTCTCTCTTGAGAAGCAGGCACTTCAGCCCCAAGCAAGTGGCTCTCTCCACTGGGCATTCAGACCACAAAATGCTTTCCAAACGTGGCAAACCTCACTCAATTCTTTTAGAAGCATATTGGAGGAGAAATTAAAACCAGTTCCAGCAACAGCATTCTGTGGTCAAAGCAGTAGTCCAGTCATTTTAGATCTGAAAGGGGTTGTAATCCTGATCTTCTCCTAGCCCCCAAGTGCTCCACCATCGAATTACAGGCAGCCTACCTGTGACTGCTGCCTTACAAATACCACATCAGGTACTTGGTACCTGGGAGCCTAGTGTACAAACCTATCACATATGTGCTCTTTATCAGCTCTCTAAAATGTTTTTGACTTGATTTTTTTCCTTTTTTCCAGATGAGTTGAGATCAGAAGGGTGGGCTTCAAAGACTGCCACTGCTGATACAGCATTTATACCACTGCCATGTGCATCTAAAAATATAGGAAATGTGCAGCTCAGGACAGATCTGTGAATCCACGCAAATAAGAGAGAGCACACTTCTACCTTTTTTTTTCTTTTGGCTTGTGAAAGGTTTTATATGAGCTAATAAATATAAAAATATTTTGTATTCCTAACTACAAAATTCCGTAATTTATAGTAGTTTTTCTAATATATATTTTATTATCGCATCTGTACAGGCTGCCTTTCAAGAATAGCCTTAAAAAGCATAAGCAACAGAGTAGTTCATCTGTGACTTTTATAATAGGCCATAAATGTTTCAAAAGAATGGTCTGGCAAGAGACTTCTTGACTCATATTTTGTTCTGCAGGCTCTGAAAACAAAGAATGTGCATGTATTCAACAATAAACTGTACAGCTTTTGGTTTGAACTTTGGCTTAATTGAAATCAGTGGCAAAATTCCCCTCTTTTTATGATGAACACTGTGGTAAAAAATAATTTGCTTCATTGTTACTAATGCACTGTTCTTTCTTCCATCCTCTGTATTCTTTAAATCTGAGTTTTATTTATATGCTGATATTCCTGTAACTGCAAACCTAAAGAGAAAGTCTCTGTTCCCATATATTTTTGATTTGCCTTCTGCATTTTTCTACATTATTCCTCTTTGATCTGCCTCTGAATTTAATAATGAAATTTGACTCAATATCCCTTCCACTATATATAGCTCCTGCTACATCATGTTCTGTTACCTGTCATCTGACAGTGTAATTCTTGAAATCTGGCCATTTAATTTGGTCCAAGAAAATGTGTCATTTAAGAAAAGGCCATATTCATTTAACTAAGTGAATGCACATTTCTGTTTTCTTACCAAGCATTGGTGTGTGGACAGTTTCTCATATGGGGCAGGGGGTGGGAGTGGAGGATGGTGGGGATGATGGGTGTTGTTCACGGAATCCTATCAGCAAAAATGGCATTTGGCAAGAATATTAACTACAATAGCAGCATTCATGGTTTGGTTTCTAAATATGTTATAATCCTGAATATTCTCATTTCCTTTTTGCATTACTGCTGCCTGCTATGGGGCTGGGAAGGTAGCCTCACAGAATTTCTGAATTCAGATTTCACCTTCCCCTACCATGGGACAGGAAATGAAACCTCCAAAAGCCTGGGATCTCTGCATGAATGGAGGGCATTGTAGATACGCATCGTATTTCACTCTTCCCTGCTGACACCCACAATGTCAGTTCTTTCCATCACTGGGACGTGCTGGACTGTTTTTAAAGACAAATGCAGTGTCTACCTCTTAACCAAGTCAAAACATTTTATTTTCTGCTTTTCCAATTTCCTAGGACCCGTGATTAATATCCCTATCAAATTACCTGATGTTGAGGAGAGTCAACAGGACTATTCCTAGTATGAGAGCTATGCAGGAGGAGTAGGCAATAATGTAGACTGTTTCACCTAAAAGTAAAAAAAAAAAACAGACATGAAGTGTTTACTTTCTCAGTCATAAGAATCAGATTTGAGATCTGAACTGGAATGCATACATATGTAAGCTAAAATAGCTATCAATTTTGACATAAGTAATTAAAAGGAGGGAAAACACCTAAAATGGTATGTCAATGGTAGGAATAACTCTTCCTTCACCAGTTGGTACAAAGCAATTTTCAGACTTCAGCTCCAATAGCACTTCACAGGTATAGCACTAACTTTTACTCTGCTCCAGGGGAACAGCTTGTTACTCTGATTTGTGTTTTAGAGTATTCTCTCTATTCATTTTAAAATGTTAATTTTTTTCTGTGTATCAGAGCAGACCTGGCTCCTACTTGCCTTCTAGCCTTCTTTTCCTTTTTCACATATTACAGTAATTACAGTGTGCAGCAATACTTGATCTAGAATCAAATTAATGTAAAATGGGATTTAGATTTAAACTGTGTTTCTGGGCCCCATTCCCATGGAGTTTCCTCTTTCTCTTAGGTTTCTCACCAAAAAGTCACTTAGGTTGCTTATGTGCTAAAAATTCCAGCTGTTGAAAAACTGGGAGCTTTTTCAACTTTTGTTTTCCAAATGAGGATAAACTTATTTTTCCTGAAGGAATGAATCCATCAGTTTTGATCAAATATTCTGAAGGAAATATTTCAGTTGAGAGTGTAATGCAAGCCCTGGACATGGTATGGAGAGGTGTGGAGGTTAGACGACTTGACAAGAGGGCATAAATGCAGAGCCACAAGCATAAACCATGAGACCTTTCTGTGACTTTCCTGTTGCACTGATTCTGTCACGTTTATACAATCAAATAAGTTTTATTTACATAGAAACTCAATTGCAGAGAGCCTTAGCTGTTCCCAAGTTGCTCCACCTTACATAGCTGGTGAAGCATTCACTGAAGAAGAAATGGATTCCTGGCCTCATCACTGGGTCACTTAGCTGTGAGAAGGCCAAATTCTGGTCTCTGAATAAGTTATCAGTTATTATATGTCTTGTGTGTTGTTTGTGCATATGCACACACAAACCCTAAACGAGACATTTCTGTATACACTACATAAATGCAGCAGATGTAGCATACAGTGTAATACAAACACAGGCTGTTTGGATGCTGGAGCAGCTCCACTAAGAGAGTGAATATTTATTCTACAGCGGGGCAAACAAGGAGTTGAACAGGGGGTTGGATTTGCCTGGCTTTTATGGTACGATGGTGCTCACTTTTTCTCAAAAAACTATTCCAAATTCAAGTTTTCCAATACAACAAAAATTAAAGCAATGATTGAACCATCACAAGTTGCACAGAATGAACATACCATTTAATCCAGAAACCTACTGAGATGTTTAATATGGTAAATTTTTGAAGAAGGAGGTGTGAGGTCCACCTTTGTCTCAGAGCAGGATTGCTAAAAACATATATTAAAAACCAGATCAGCAGTTGGCCCACCTCTCAAGTTACAACATTTCTTTTAAGATAACGACTTTTTGCAAAAGAGTAATTTGCAGGCATTTTTTTCAGTTTCTGAATCTTAATTTTACACACAGTCATTTTTAAAACCTTTTTCCAAGTGCAGGACCAGTTGTAGGAGTAACAGTTTCCTACTTTTTTGAAGTGGAAGTGAATTTCACACATATTTTAGGCAAAAAGAAGTTTTTAAAGTACATCACTTACCACAATGCTAGGAAAATCATTATACCTTACCAGTTTTTAGGAATAACAGTCATGGGTAGTTAAAAATGGGCTAATAACTTTTCACTGAAACACTGTGATTTTTTCTTAAAAATTTGTGAGAGGTGTTTCATTTTGATTAAAAAACCACTCAAATGATCAAATGAAATAAAATTTTTCTATTCTTTTTTGTCAAAATCTTAAAAAATGCTGTGGTTTTGGTGAATTGCTGGTAAAAGAGATGTTGATAAAGTTCTGTTGGGAACAAAAGAAGGATGTTAGTGATGAGATCATGGTAGAAAGCATGTATTTTCTCAGACCTGCAGAGAAGGAAGGAAATTTGTGAGGCCAGGAGAAGGCAAAACTTTGTGGCTGAAAAGCTAATTCTGCATTTTATATATTCTTTGCAGTTAAGCTACTGGTATGTAGAGTCACAAGTGGATAGCTGGTGTTTCCATGGGGCTGTGAGGTGCCGGGGTCGCTGCTCTGTGCCGTGGAGGTGGCCTGTAGTCATGAGACACTCTTGGGCCTTCTCACCTCATGGCAGGTCTATAGCAGGGCCCCCGTGTCTGCATGATGTCCTCAGGGACACCACGACTGGGGCTGTTGGTACTACTGAAGCACCAGCTGGAGCTGCCTACACAGACACACGGACATTTCCAGTCATGAGGCTTGGTAGAGGGTAACTGTGGGTCAACAGCTGGAACAATTAGTGGGATTACACTCTATTGTAAATCTACCTGCTTCTGTATACACAGTGCATATTCATCAAACCATCATGCCAGCTTGTGCTCAGATGTTTCTTGGCTACCCACAGCTTGTCACAGGCGTTTTTCTACATTTAAAAAACAGTCAGATGGACAATGTTTCATACCTTACAAATTAAAATCACTGGAGCTGAACTAATCTCAGTTCCCACAGCAGCTGGTATAATTATAGATAAACTCTGCCAATTACTTGTTTATCTAGATAATCAGCACAGCACAACTCCTCAGCAGAAAATATATAACACTACAATTTATGACAAAATGAGATTAATTTCAACAGTTTTGGGTCAAGCCCAATTTTATTGTATCTCACAAGAACAGGATAAATATTCTGTATTTCTTGCTTTCTCTTCCATAAAAAAACCCCTAACTTAGCACCAAAGCTCTGTGCTGACGAATGTAAATGCTTATCTTCACACACTTTAATTTTTCAAATTAAAGTGTGCGAAGCAATCTTTTAAATTATGTGGATCTGTAAAGTCATGGAGATAATTTGCATGGGATAAAGTCAAAAGCAGCCTGAAAATGCATAATTAGATAGGCAATATCTTTGAAGTTTTGAGAAATTTTGATTTATCAGGTTTTTTTCCAAAAATTGAATGATTTTTGTATAATGTTTCCAAAATGACACAAAATTCTGGCCCCAACTAAGCTTACAGCAGAAGTCTCTTTAACTTTTATACGGTCATGCCTCTGCCCATATCACATCTTGTTAACAGAGTTTTATCAGCCCACAGATGACTGTGTTGGCCTGTTCTCCCCTGAGAATGGGCATGTGTTTAGATCCAGTCAAGATTTTTACACAATTTTTACACAATTTTTTTACACCAAAAGCTAGAATAATATTTTTTCAACTACTGCAGTTCTATTTATTTGCAAATATATTTGGATATATGTATATATGTTCAGATTTATTGTTTTTTATGAAAGACTCCTTTTATTAAAGCAGTCTTACCCAATGGGATGATTCGCAATGCTGCTGAGTAGAATTGGGAAATCTTACTGTTTTTTTGAACAGTAAGCTATTTTTTGAAGAACAAAATTAAGAAAAAGCTGAAGAAATATTGAGTTTCTTCTGAGCATGGTCATCTGTAGATGGTCATTCATTTCAACTGGTGAAAGAGTATCTTGTATCTTTCAATGATCTTTCAACTAAGTAAAGGCTTCTTCTGATATTTTATTGTAGTGACATCAGCAGATTGCATCTTCTGCTTTCCAAGCAGAAAATAGCCAAGAAGCAAATATCTTCAAAAGCCTTCACACACACAAAAGGCCATATTTGACAATTTAACTGTTTTGCCTCTGCACCCTGAGATTTTTCTTGGGATTTGATTTCATTAAAGATAAATATTTTTTGAAGATGATAACTTCCTTTGCACATTTACCATTTACCATTGAGTAATGCACATTTACCAGCAAATGAATCTAGGATACTGAGTTGGATTTTTGGCTGTGGGATGTATGAAACAATTTGCAATGTGGTTTTCATCATCAGGTAGATATCCTGAATCAAATTGTTCTCCTTGCCTGGCTTCCTATGAGACTTTTATGGCTTAGAGAGTTCCCATCTAGTACATGACAGCTCCAATAGAAGGAATATTTTATTGTGTAGTTTAGGCTGGTCAGCTTTACTTTTATTTTTCTAAGGCCATCCAAAGTTCTGTTAAGACATCAAGGAAAGGTTTTTGGAAAGAATTCAGACTTCAGTGGGAAGAGAATTAACTGGGTGCAGGCTGCTTTTTTTGCAAATATTTATCTGAATCCCAGAGGGAAATGTATAATACATTTTACCCACTGAAAGGGTCTGCAGTTAGAACTAGTCACAGGGGTGAAATATCTTGCATTTTGCATTTTCTTACTTAGAGCAGGATTTCTTGTATTATGACTTGCATTATTTAACCACTAGAGTCTCATTCCAGCGAGAGATTCAGACTCCCTCTCTACTTGGCAAAAAGAAGTCAATGCTTCCAGAAAATGCAGTCCGAAAATATTGGATTAATCTTCTTTTGAGGGTCCCTGACTTTCTTCTCTGGCTACACAGAGCACTTGGATGACATGTGTGATTCTTAAGTAGTTTTAATGCCAACACTACAGCCAAATGCTTAATTATTCATTATTATTATATACAAGTCTCAGGAATCCCATTCCCTTAGTCTATGGGGAACCCATTCCCAGGTTGCCCACTTCAGCAATAGTTGAAGGATGGAGAGGACAGAAGTCCCTACATCCAGAGACTGAATTATTTTTTTCACTGTTTAAAGTGTTCTGTATGACCTGTTCTGGAAACTAATTTTTAGTAATGTCTGGAGTATTATAATCTGTCCTCCACAAGGTAGAACAGGTCATTCTCATTAGAGTCGATATTTGTGCATTAAGCTCTTTAGTGTTCTCACTCTGTAACTGGGTCCCTCAAAAGAAAATATAAAATAATATTATTTCAACAATGAGAAAATTTATATAATAATTCAGTATCCTTTAACTTTATGTTGCTTAATTGCTTACTGTAAATGCATTGAAATAAAAGCAGAGATAGCTCTTCAGCCCATGGGATATCATGATCCGCAATTGTGTGTCCTTTTTTAGTATGAGAAGGTAAAGCCTGATGAAGCGTAACACAAGCCCCTTTTCAGACCACTTACTGTAGGTTCCTAATTTTGTTGTTATAACTACTACAAAAAGTCAAGAGAGAGAAAAGTAGTTGTGACATCAAAGCTAATAATTTGTATTACACATTATGACTACTACTCTCTAATGACTGTACAGAGAGTCAGGCTCTGGAAGGTTTAATAGCTTAATTTTCCCCAATTATAATATAGTGATTGTGAGACATCTATTTCAAAACCACTTATCAGAGAAATTGGTTCAGTCTCATTAACTTTATCTTGTGGTTATATAAGCTAAGCCAAACAAGTAGGGAGCTATCCAGGTTGAACGGGACAGGAAAAGGTCGAGCTCACTTGCCTGAACCCACCCAAGGGACCCAACCATTACTCTTTTCTATCATACATGAGGGATATTTCAAGAGTACTTCTATGGAAATCATGGAGTGACTTGCCCAAACTCACCACTAATTGCAGAAGAATGGAGCTGTGCTCCGGAAGGCTTCTTCCCTGGCATTTCTGTATTTACCCAGACAAAACCATTCTTCTGAATGGAAATTTGACCTGAATATTGGAAAGAAATTACCCATTCAAAATATTGCTTAAAGAAAATAATTTAGGTGACTATTGCAGTTTGATATTTTGATAACCACCACAGAATTTGTAAAGAGAGTTTTAAAAAATACTGTTTACTGATACTCAATGAACAAGTTGAATGAGCGCATAACAGTTTTTCCTTTCCCATCTCAGTTAAACCTCCCATGTAGTTTGTCTTATGGGGGACAAGCACACTTTGAAAATATTCTCTGCTACAAAACAGCTTAAGTTCTCTTTTCACATAAACTATTTTAAAAATAGGCCCACCAGAAGAACTGGGCCCATCAAACCAATATAAAAATGATGAGAAATGGGTTGTACTTAGAAATAACTTCCAAACCGCAGAGTTTATTCTCCAACTGAGTTGACAGACATCAATAAATTTTTTCACAAAGGCCTATTCTCGTAGTGGGCATAATTTCATGAATGTATCTGAAAATATGCATCTTCTGTTGAAATGAAAAATAGAGGGTTTACCTAAGTAGAACAGTTTACAGAGCATGAGGCTAAACCATACAAGACTATGCATGGTCACTCACATGAACTCTAAACTGAGAAATTTTTATTCCCTTTAGGAATGAAAACAATATAAGAAAAGCTCACGTTTTCAGCCTGGAACATTGTCCAAATAAAAATAGATAAACCTACCTGCAATTTACAAAGTAAATTGTACTGCAAAGTACAACCCAGAGTTAAAATATTTTGGAAGCTTCAATTTTTGCTTTCTCTCACTTATATTTTTACATATTCCTATTGTGACACCAATCCTACATTGGCACTGATCTACACTGTGCTTCTGCCTCATATAGCAGCCAGTCACAATTCTTGCCTTTTACTGAGTCTGCAGCAAATGTAATCCTGTAAGCACAGCCCCGAGAGCATCTGCTCATAGCAAAGGCAGTGCCATACAAGAGTAGGAAGATGAGATGGTGTAAACACCACTTGTGGGTCTGTTCACACCAGTTTTAGAGGTAAGGATCCCTTTTCCTAGTCCTGGGTATTTGCCTATTCAGAAAGACTTCAGTGTTAAAAATCACCGCCACTGTAAGAGTGAAAGTCATCCAAAGTTCATGCTCAGGCCAGATGAATGAGTTAGCAGACAGGGATGGGTGAGCTCTGCAACAGAGTAGTCACTCCATGTCTCTGAGCTGCCTTGCAGATAATGGCATTAAAATTGTGCCTTATAATAAAACCCATAGACATCACCATCATCAGTTTAGCTGCATTACAACTAGACACCTAGAAAAAAAAGGCAGCAAGATTCACAATAACCTGCAAGTGTAGAGTAGCTACCGACCCTTTACTCAGCCCAAGGTCCTGTTTCCCTAAACGAGTTTTGTTTAACTACCAGGAAATTGTTACACCACATGAGCATGTAAGCTTCTGTTCTTCAATCTCAATTATGTTAGGAAAGTTTCAATCACAAATAACCTCAAATCATTTTATCCTGAGGCTGCTTCAGGGAATGGCAAAGCTCATGAGCAATTATTTGATTATTTTGACATAAGGATCATATTTTTTGTTTTGTAGGTAAAGAAATAACTAATACAACAACGTCTTCACTCATTTGGACCATTAAATTCAGCTGTAAAGCAAACAAACAAGTAACATTCTAAAGCAAAATCACTGCCAGTAGTCTCTAATCTAAGTGTGTCCTCTGCTTTTTCAGGGGAGTTGTTATACGATTTTTAATATTTTCTCAGAGTCTGAGTTTGAGTAATGATTAACTAAATTAAGGGCAGTGTTTCAGCAACTTTATCATAATTTCTGGATAGACTTGAGTGACAAGAAAGAAAATTACACTCTTATCAGTGGTAACATTTTGGTCACTAGAATTAAAAAAGCAGCTAATTCCTTCAGTGAAATGAATGCACACAATTAATATATGTTTTCAAAAGACAGTCCATCAGATAGAACTATGAAAAAGCCATTGCTTTTCATTGTAATATTTAGATATAGTTACCTCTCCCAAGCTAGTTTGAGAATATATATAATTACATGTAGAAGATGACTGGCATAGGGTATGATGCACTAGCAAGTAATATATCCTAAGAGGATTTATATAGCAAAATAGCTAGTGTAATAGATCAGAGATTTGAGAAGAGGATATTCTGATCTTTGATCTGGTCAATGGACCAGACATCTGGATGTAGCTGGAGCATCGCAGAGGTGGCAGATGAACCCTCAGGTTTGGTTTTAGGCTGCAGGGATCCAGGAAAACCACCCTGTGATGTAGAACCACACCAGGAGTGACCCATGACACTAAGAGTGGGGACAAACAGGAGCTTTGCTTTAAAGGCACACTCCTGATTCAGACTAAAACATTAATATTTGTTCCCAATGCCATTTATTGCATTAGCAATTATCTCTTAACTAAAGACTTGGCAAGGACCTTTATATTTAACAAAAATAAGTAGCTGATTTATTTAGCACATAAAAGGTGATACTGGTTCTGAGAAAGTGCATACATTTCATCTGAGTTAAGCCCAGTGTTTTTAGAGAAGACCAAATCCTAAAGCCTCCATTCCTATATAAAGTCCTATTTAAATAATTGAAGTATTTTCTGTGGAATGAAGTCTATTGCTAAATAAGCATAAGGTAGACTAATATTTAGACTCCAAGATAAAAAGAAAGAAAACCAACATCCTACCTCATTATTTGTAAAAAACAGTGTACCAAAGTACAACATTAAGCCAATGACAGGAAGGCTTTGGATTTTTTTTAAAAAGAGCTGCAGCTATAAATCTTGCTGAAATCAGTGGTATCAAAGATATAGTAAAGATCTGGTGAAAGCCAGCATCTTAATACTCTTTAAAAATAATTATTCCTAGAGGTTTTTTGTGTTACTCACGTAACTCAGTGAAGCAGGATTTGCTGTGAAGCATGTGATGGAAGAGCTTGCACAAAGACTGCTCCACAGGAGGCAGATTCTGGCAGGTACACTCCATGTGCAGCATTGTGCCCCAGTTGCTAATGTAGGCTGCTTTGCAATCAGCATTTGCAGAACAGGGCATGTCATCCTTGATTAAAGTTTCAAGACAAGCTTCATCATCATAGCATTTTTTTGTCACGTGTCTCCAACACTTTGACCGAAAAGATGTGTATTTTTTCCTGGTGGGAAAAAAAAAAAGAAGAAAAGTAGTATACAATGACACTGTAAAAATTGTAATTTCAAAAGACATTTAAGGATCACCACTTAAATAGAGTGTATTTCCAAGTTACCACTTAAGCCTTAAAAAATTGCAATATTCGGTGATAGCTAGCCTAATTTCTGCTCTGATTTTGAGAAAAAGCAACTGCTCTTCTAATCAGCACCTGTGGAGATTTCCCCAGCAAAACATGGTGTGAATTCCAACAGTCTCTGATACTCAGAGGAAAAATGCCTATAGAGGAATTAGACCAGTCATCACAATGAAACCACACCAGGTGCTGTTCTAGTGGACCAGTTTGTTGGGCAGTGTGAAGGAAGAATGAACACTCAACTTATTTTACATTAAATAATCTACATTCTATGTCTACATCCTATGTCCCCCTGAATGCTAACAAAATACAAAATATCCAAGGCTCAGGAAATTCAACTGAATTCAACGTAATTCAACTGAACTTAGATTGATTGATAGTGGAGATAAATTACAAGAAGAAATAACTTGTTTCCCAGATCAATAATCAATAATCTTCAGTTTATTTGCTCTTAGGATGGAATAAAATTGGCCTTTAATGCACTGTATATGACAGTAGAAAACATCTATTATTAAATAATTAAGAAATCTGTAGCTATTAATTAGAAACAAATTAGTACTTACATTAAATGTTAGGGGATGATAAAGGTAAATTCTTGTATATTGTACATTAAGATATTAAAATATTTTTCCTTAATCATAAAATTGGGTTATTAATTTGCTGTTGATATTGTGTAATGGCTATAAGGAAGTCACATGGAAAACCATGAACTGCTACAATACTGGCTAGGAAATTTCTGTAAATGTTTTCATTACACAAGCAAAGCTTTCAAAGCAGATGCCACCTCTGTTCTAAGGAATTATTTTTATTCATCTCCTGATTTACAGATATGCCTAGCCATAATTAATAGACTAATTGCTAATTATATGCACTTATTGTCAGTGCCAGGAAACATTAATGTTCCCAAAATTATGGGGACTTCAGAAATTTTCAATTATGATATTACATATTTACATAGGTACGGACATACATTTGTAGCCCAACTCTTTTGACATAAAACAAGGTAATTCCCATTGACATCAACCTAAACAATCTGTACAAAACCAAAATCATCTTTTGGCCTCCTGGTATGCTGACTGAAGGTTAATTTGAACACAGCTTTGCACTAAAATTCACGTCTAATTCACAAGGGAACCAGTAACTAGATTGAAAATCAAAGTGGGCCAATTGACCATCCACAAATGGTGGCAATTAAGTAGAACTAAAAATATGGGTTAATCCTGTTGCATGTTTTTTAAACTTAAAATAAAATCTTGAAAGGGTATTATTCTTCATAAGTTTGGTGGTCTGTGCATGTTTCAGGCCAGCTTTTTGCAAGAATCGGTATGCTGGAGACAAAGGGAGTAAGACAAAAGTTTTCTGAACAGGCCAAGTTGGTTGTACGGCTGTTGGGTACAAAGGGTCAGACTCTGCGCTTGAAAAGATAATTAACCAAACAAACTTTATCTGGTCTGCTGCACCACTTGGGCAAACTGCTAGAGAGCAAAGGTGCAGATGGGCAGGTGTTATCTGAAGAAAGTGGTAATGAAAATATGCAACAGTATTGTTTGTCCAGCAGAAATGGTGTTACGTGTCATGATACAGGAGGAAGAAAAACCCACGCCAGATTCCAGACCTTTCTGAAAATTAATCTTTTCAGTTAACTTGTGAAATTACTTCTGGAATTACCACAGTTGATGCAAACATCTGTGAAGATGTCAAACACAGCAGATTCAGTGCAGAAAATAATTTTGTTATAGATGAGATATAAAGCATATATATATAAAAACAATTTGACCAAATCATTATTCAAAAGCACCTTACTGTGCAAAATACTTCTACTACTAACCTGCACAATTCATTCTCTTCACACATATGGATTACATTCAGGCACGATGGGGCTTGAACTGCAGTAACTGCACAGGGCTTGCCATGGAGTAGTTCTTTGGCTCTGTGGCAGGATTCATCATGCTGGATACAATCACAAAATATCATCATTTGAGCAACTTCGAAAGGCATGTTTTGATAGAAGAACCTTAGGGCTGCTTGACATTCTTCCATGTTGCACTTCTTATTTACTGAGCAAACTTTAAGGTACAGGGACAACTGTTTGTTACATACTTCATCTTCAACGCACTCCCTGTTCACATCCAAACAGGTTCTATTTGTTGTGTACACTAAAAAGAATAACAGTTTTAAAATGAAATCACAAGAAAATTTTTCTCAAGTGATGACCGGTAGTCACCCTGTCTGCAACATTCCCAGTAAAAACAAGTCTGACTCCCAAAAATTCTGACCCAGCTCTTCCAGCAATGCTTCTTTTAAGCCTACTGTGTAATCTTCATACTTCTCTCTTCCACTGCTTGGCCCTCATAAGCAACCCTCCTGAAACTGCTTGTTATGCTAGGCTATGTAATAAGTAATGAAGAAGAGAATATAAACAGCATTTTTGTGCTTTCAAAGTTAGATATTTCTAGACTGTACTGTAAACCTTCCAAAAATATTGAAAAAATTCTGCCCCTAAAATGTTTATGGGATAAGATTTGCCTCTGTAAATTTAACAAGATCACGATTATTACCTGGTGTTTTTGAGTTTTTATCTACTCAGTGGCTTAACTGAAAATATGTTGGATCTGTTGACTCCCTGCTCATTCATTTGAATGAAAAGTATTAGTTTCAATCTCAAGGTACATTGTACACTATCTGAAAACAGAACAAAAATTATTTATTAGGATTCATAAGTAAATTCAGACTTACCTTGTTTCAAGAGAGCAGATAAACCCCATTGTAATTTGGTTTCCATACTAATATTGTCTAGAAGAAAAAGACACAGATACAGGCATAAGTGATAAATCATGTCTCATCTTAGCTTTTCAACTTTAAAGTATTGTCTGTCTTGCTTGCATAGTGCCAGTAGTAAAAATTAACAAGTATAAAACAAATTAGTTTCACTGAGTAGAACCCATTAACAAATTCTAAACCCTCTATTACATATATTCATAAGTTCTGGGATCAAAGCACAGTTTATCAAAGGCTGCTGATAACATTCTTTACATAATTATAGAACCTGTGAACTCATGAAGAGTTTTTTAGAGCTTCTCACTGCATTATAAAGTCAGATTTCTTGTGAATAAATAAAAGCTGGAGGCCTTAATGTGTTCATCAGTGGACTAGTTTTCAAGTTGAACCAGCTGCTTGTCATGACCTAAAGTCAAGGCAAGCAGACAATTTTTGCTATTAGAAAATTATTGTTAATGGTTTTATACTGTTTCTAGTCATAGAGAAAAGCTAAAATGGACTGATTTGGATCAGGTTGTATCAAATTAACATACGGAAGGACAGAAGTATTTGCACTCAGGCTATGATTTTTCTATCATATTGTGAGTTCATTTATAAACAGGCCTTTTAAAATGAACTCATTTTCAATGTTAAAGTGCAAATGATTAAGAAAACCTTTTTCACTGACTGTGGACACTACTGTTATGTATGAAAGCATTCAGACTGTTGGAATAACACTAACCTGTGTCAGTGACCAGATTCTTCTCATCATCAACATCAGCATTATAGTCATCATCATCACTGTCCTCATCATGTCCACTGGGTGCTGAAGCTTGGCTCTCTTGAGAGTATTGTAAACAACGGTTGTTAAATATTCCCTTCCATATTTTAATGCATCTCATCTGAAGTGGCTCTGAGCACTTGCACTGTCCCAGCACTGTTTTCATCAGTTCTTTCCATGCTGACAAACACTCCTGGTTGACCATTGGAAACTTGCACTTTGCTGCATCTGCCTGGCATGCTCTCTGGAAGCTCCTGTACAGGGCAAAGCAGGAAGGGTCCTCTCGACAGCGTTGTTTTGCAATACGGCAATCATTCTCCAATTCTTCTGAGTGCCTTTCGTCTTTGGGGTTTCTGTGCTGCCTAAAACTCAGTTCAGTGCCTGATCTGGAGAAAGACTCCAAATATTCTGTACAAATAGGTACAAACAGAGATATAAATCAAATGGAAGATGGAGCATCATCACAGGTCAGCACAAAACACAGGAAAAGGATAATTGTCTTAATGCAATACAATGAATGAAACAGCCCTAGTTTCATTCTGAGCTGTATGTAAACACGTAATAATTTCAGAGTCTTGCAGACTAATGAATCTTCCTCATGCTTACTGCGTGCTGTCATCTATATAGTACAGTCCCCTTTAACAATTCAGCTGCAAAACAGTAGTAAAAGAAATCTTCACTGAAATTACTGCATATAAAGGGATACATTTCACATAATTTTAACTACCTACAGATTGGACATATCATGGATTATCATCTTAATCCAATGCATAATTTGTAAAGAGAAAATCACAATGCCAGCAGATGGTTCATTCATTACCTGAAATAGTAATTTAAGTTAGACAGGGAGAATTACTCATGCAAGTACCTACCAACACCATATGCTATCCTTTGTAGGCAAACTCAACACTAGTGTAACTCCATATGAACTCTTTTTCTGTGCTAGTGAGAAATGTCATCTCAATCAGCAAAAAAATATAAAATTACTTCATTTTGCTAGAAGCAAAAGCAACTGCTCCAATGACATCAATGTCAGGTTTTAGATACCCATCCTTCTTGTTTGGGGAAAGGAGTAACAGATTAGGATATTATTTCCCCCGCAATAAAGCCATATATTCTACTACTATTTGATGTATGCTGTTTGATGCCAGCAGGGAGTAATGGATCAGTGCCAGGAATCAACTTTGGAGCTCACTTTCAAGACTCTCATTCACTGGCTGATTTTGGCTCTCTTGTGTCAGCTTTGCTAATCATTATGCCAGGAGATACCGGATCACAAACTGCAATTTCTTCGTCCACCCAGTAATTCTCAATTACAGAGACAGGCTTTCTGAAGGGGTAAGAGTTCTCAGAATAATAAAATGAACTGAGAGGAGCTGGGCCCATTGATTACAACAGAAATTTTAAAAGATGCATTTTATATATTATGTACAGCTTTATGAAGGTGGTGACTATGTTTCCTAGATCCAGTAACCTTACCCAGATGTAGTGAAGGTGCTCCGGCAACACAATGTGACACAACTGCACTACTGTGCATCCCCATTTCCTCACACTCCCATTCATAAGGTGGCTGGATCTGTCTCTCTACATATAACCTAAATCCAATGGTGCTCAAACCTCCTTGGGCAATGAGTAGCCCTTAACACACACTGTGTTTTCACTCTTGCTTTCCAGTGGATTGAGCAAGAGCCTTAGAAACTCTTTGAATTTATCACATACATTTTATTGGGTTTGTTTATTTTAAAGCAGATATGGCATTTCTTTCATAGAGAGTGTGAATATCATAGAAAAGACAAAACTAATTTGGCAGAGGAATTCTCAGATTTGAGAAATATGTAAAGAAATTTGAATCCAGTTAAAATGGGGGTTACAAAATTACTCAGTTTGGTCTTCATAATTAAAACTTTACATTTAGTTACCTTTATTAATGCTGCACTGTTTCCCAAGTAAAGTTGCGATGCTACAGATATTGTCTGTAGTGCAGACACAGTTTTTAAATTCTGGGTATTCATCAGCCAGGACGTGGATGATTCTATTACATCCAACAGTGTCTTCTGCCTTGCACTTATTACCTAGAACTCACCATTAAAATTATAATGTTGTTAATGTTTATGAGCGCTTAAGTAATATGTTTACATAAAACAATTCAATTGAAGCACAAAAATAATATGCTTTGCCAACAGAAGATGGCTTGCACTTAATTTTGTTTGAAAACCTGTCATAATTTACAAATTTTAAATAATATTCAGAGTAATATAATAAAGTTGCGAGTACAACATTCCCTTCTTTTATTTCATCTGACCCATTGCCAGAATATCTGTTCTCATTTACAAGGTACATAAAACCTTTAACTCATACCTTTTATTCTAAGTAGATGAGGCACAGAGACCAAATTGAAAAGGTGCAAAGGAGTGGAGGGGCACATCCTGAACTGAGGCCCTGAGAGACTCATCTTGGTCCTGTATAGAAATGAGGTGTCTGGTATAGGGATAGGAATTCACAGTGCAGGCTAAGGCACTGCCACGTAACAGAGTGCGAGGGAGAGGACACAGGTGGCAGACCTAGTCCTGCGATAATGGTGATGCTAACCCCAGGCTGAGGAGATGTCAGCACTAAGTCAGATTCTCTCACTCATGTCAGGATAGCCTACAAATGCCATTTGGATAGACTCTTGGACAGCTACTCTACAGAACCACTTCATTGTCTGAGAATGATAACAAATTTAAATTAGTCCAAGAATATTCTGATTTTTAGGTTTTTTTTATAATAAAAATAAAGGAGAAGTTAACATAAAAAAAATATGCAGAAGCCCTAGCTTACCAGCCCAGTTTTAAGCCCATTACTTGTGTGTGCACTTGGACTCAATGACAAAGACACTCACACAGGCTGTCAGGTCATATTTTCCTTGTATGTGTAACAAAGAGCATATACTAGTTTGTGTACAAAGGTAAATCAATCAACTCTCCATTTTATGAGCTAAAAGTTTTTCAAATTATTTTATTATTAAGAAAGTTACACATTACTTAAGAATGTTACATAAGAAGCAGTTTAATATCATTTAAGAAAGTTTTATTTTGTTAAAGTCATGATCTACCTTGTCAAAACAGGTAAGCAGGCACCCAAACCAATACACTTGCTCTCTCCACCTCATAGATAGTTAGGGTCTTGCAATATGTCAGACAAGGAGTATGTGGTTCATGACATCCAACCAGATCACAGGGCAGCATCAGGATCAATTTTAATCTACCGAGCACTTCGGCTATTTTATCTGCCCTGTGAATGCTGCTGTCTGGCTTCCTGCCTTGCTGCTGCCCCACTAGCCTGGAGCAGCAGAGAGTGTGCACTCCAGTAAAACTGAAAAGTGAGAAGCCATGTGCCACTACCACCATGGGCAAGATTTAATGTGATTAGAGTTTTAACATCATTTATATGCTGTTGTTACAAATAGCAGTGGAAAGCAATCTAGGCAAAGTTCTCCAAGAGGAAACTGCATTTTGCCTGCGCCTGAAGGATCGACAATCAGCTATTCCAGAACGCACGTCCACATCCTGCCACCCCTTTTTCAAACAGTGTCTGCACTGCCCTTTCTCCAGTTGCTGTTGCTAAGGAGGGTTTGGGGGTGTATCAAAAAATGCACTGCTACAGGGGAATGTCACAGGCCAGCAAGAGCTGCAGTTCCCAGCCTCTGTTCCCACTTCACCCCTTGTATAAGCAAAGGAGGTGGTGATGCTGCCTGGGCTTGCCTGTATCTCTCCAGCCACATCTTCAACTTGCCTCCTGCATTTGCAGAAGTAGAGCATGACCCTGACCCTTAGACCTCACACTTTCAGTAGCCAAGGAGATCAGAAGGTCTACTGAAGGTCACAGACATAGAATACTCCCTGACCAAGAAACTAGGGTGGAAATAATGTGGTGACATGGGAACTATGGAGGCTCAAGAAGGTGGGCAGATATTCTCCTCAATGTTTTATCAAGTGAGTAAGGGATAATAGAAGAATTTCAGGAGAATAAATTTCATGGGTAGAAAAAGAACAACAAAGATCAGGAGGAGCTTGGGTAAAAATTAGCTTATTGACAAAATTTATGACTTTCTTCTTCAAGATCCCAAGGACACTGAAAGGGTGGAGGTGAATAGAGGTAGAAGAATAAAACCCACAAACCCCAGTATATCTTATACAGCACCCCAGCCTCACTTAGCTCACCTGTGTTCACGACACTAACATGTCATGATCAGAAGTCAGGCACAGGCCTGTGTTCAGAATGGCCCCATGTGCTGTGAGCTGAGTCACAGCACCTGACAATCAGGGATGAGGGGAAGGTTGTGGGGCTATGAACATACAAAAGGCATAGACAGAACCAGGAAGCACATCAGATTTATGGGGTTCCCTTGCCTGACTTCTTGAAAACTGTGTAGAAATAACCTATTATCAGTATTGGTCTGTGTGTACACTGTATTGATTGAGCTGTGATGAACAGCAGAGAGTATTTTATTGCTGATTTTCAATTATTGTTGGTTTACCTGTGATTAGTTCTAGGTAATACATTTTATCTTACAGATATGCTTCCAAGGCATTTCCAAAAAAAATGCCCACTTAACCTAATGTTCGGCAACCATTATCCATAATTAGATTTATTTATAGGTACATAATTCATGTACATGGGACCACAGACAGAAGCATGACAGAGTAGAAGCTGACACTTCCAGTGATAATCTCTGTTCTTGCATAGTCAGCTCTTCAGTCATCTCAGTGGGAACTGCAGTTGAAGACTGCAGATGCAAAACCAAACAAGCAATCACAAGAAGAATTTATTTCTGTATGGTTCCTCTGGCCGAGTTAGAAATACCTTTAATATCAGAGAATAAATATATAGGATGATAAGTAAGATAAACAGTATATTATGGGACAATGCAGTACATCCAAAGCGGAGATCACAGAAGTAACCATGCTGGTCCACTTCATGTGGTTGCAGGGTATAATCATTAATAGGCTACAGCACAGAACCTGATCTTTATGTCAAGTAGTCTTGGTGCTACTGACTTTGTCAATGATGTGAGAGAAGCAAGTACAACTTCTTGTGATTTGGGGAAGAGGTCTGGTTCTAGAGAGCTCATCTTTAGGTCACCTGAGACTGAAAGTACTGCATATTCCAATACTTTTTTTTTTTTTTCCAAACAGCCACCATATCTTTTGAAACTGTTTCACTTCACATAAAATATTTAAGAGCCCAATAGAACCTGGGCTGAAACTAATTTTCTTTGGGGACTGTTGTAACTGTTATGTTATTATGTATTTTTCATTTAGTCCATCTATTCTTAGAAGTATTCAGATACTTATCTGCTTTGCAGATAAAAGTATCTGGAAAAAGACACACTAAGAAGGACCTCTCAGAGAATTTTCTGTTTTAATTATTTTAAATATTGCCTTGGGACATTTGGGCCATCAAATCTATGCAACAAATCAGACAGATAGAGGCACTCAGGTAGATTACACTACAGGTGAATGTTTCAGCAATGGCTTATTGACCATGAAGCCAAGCAACTTCTGCTGCCTGGCTTCCCTCACAAACCAAACGTGGGATCGGGTCCTGACATCAAGACAGAGAGAGGGGCATTCCCACTGTCAACTCTGCTGCAGCTGAGGCTCAGAACAGATTATGGCATCACGACATTGCTGGTTCTGTTCAAATAATGTCATTATAAGCAGAAGGGAGGTTTCCATGGAGATACAGATGCCTCTACATGCTGCCCATGACAGGTGAATTCAGTCAGAAAAGAGTCCCTGGCCCTTATCATTTGCTAGTGCTGATGTAGCAATGTAGCAGCAAATCAAAGCCCTTGACATGTATCAGTCAAAAAAGGTGTCATTACTAGCTTGGTCTAACGACACTATCAGACTACAGCGCAACTCTTCTTCTCCCTTCCATATTCACAGCACCTGGAAGATGAACACTTAACATTTAACAGCAAGGTCTTGGATGGATTTAAAGGAAGAGAGAGGTGGTAAATGATAGCCAAGAATTGTTCAAGAAGATAACAGTCATTTGGAGAAAGGAACAGTTTCATCTGAACAACCATAGAGACTTGGATGAGTTTATAATACCTGGTCTTTCCCTACTTAAAACATAGTTTATTTGGAAATAAAGCATCAGATATTGGAAGTGCAATAAACAGAAAGAGACTGATTTTCTGCCCTCATTTATGTGAGAATCTGTTTAACAATTCAAGGAGGCTTAGCCATGTTGTAACCTGCACTTTATCATACTATCACCCCCTGCAAGTGAATTACTGTGACACGTAGTACTATTCATTGAAGAATTACAGTGTGCCTCCCTAAAACACAACTTCCTTTGAGGCTTTCTTTATTTGATTTGTTTCTTATTCTAGTGCAATATTTAAGAATTATTCTAAGTAACTACTATATTGTTTTGGGTATTGTGTGAGATTATAGAATCACAGAACAGTTTAGGTTGGAAAGGACCTTAAAGATTATCTCGTTCCAACCTGCCTGCCATGGGCAGGGATACCTGCCATTAGACCAGGTTACTCAAAGCCCCATCCACCCTGGCCTTGAACACCTCCGGGTAGGGGGCAGATCAACTCTTCTAAATTATGTAAAACAAAGTTGGAACTTTTTTCCAGCTGCATACTGGCTTTGTTTAACTGGATCCCTTAAGAGTATAATTTTTGCTGAATTTAGACTTCTTGACTTGGTTCAGACTCTGACTTTGTTCATAGTCCAGAAATTTCATTTATCACCTTATTGAAAGGACAATATGACTGTTACTAAAAATAGCATTGGCCATTGTCAAGGATTTCAGAAGTTGTCTGTCTTTTGCTGTAATTTTCTCTTTGAAATCTCATTAATTCATTCAGTTACCACAGCAATACTGTGATAAACTATGAATATGTATGATACAACAACTCAAAATAAAGATGCGTACATCATAAAGAATTACCTGAAATATTGCAGGCATCTTCAACAACATTCCAGACACTCTCACATCCATTTGCAGCATTTATACATTGCTCCCTCAAATGCAGACAGTCAGCAGTCTGGACAGTAGATATACATGTGAAATACATGAACAAAACTGTAAAAACAGAACACAGTGTTATATAGTTAATACAGTAGATATTGTACTGACCTTTTTCCTTTACACTTTTTCCCTTTTTATAGATTATAAAAATATAATTTACTGTAGTTTATCTATGGATTCAAGTTTTCTGTCGCGTTACTTTTTAACAGAAGAAATCTTTTCCTCAGTTTTGCAACTGGAAAATTAAATTTAAATTTTTGAAGTTGCAGTGTGGCATATTTTGCATTGTTTTACCCCAGTATCATAACATCAACCATAGCTATATATGATATCAGTGCACAGACATATAGAAATTACTGCAGTTCTGAGATCCATAATAAATTACAGAAAGAAAAACAGTATAAAATTCAGACGAAACAGCATTTTATTTGCATGAAATCTCACCAAGCTAGACTATACTGGAATTCCTATGAATAAACTATGTGAAAGATTTGACAGGTACACAACTGTTAGATAATAAATGCAATTTTATTTCATAATAAAGTACTCTTCACTCTCTTTGTTTTTACTTCACAGATTCATTATTTCTTGAAAGCATCCCCCCAATTTATGTCTTTATCTGCTTCCCTGAGGGCACTGAGCCTTTTAATTGCATAAGAGTTCTGAAACTGAGGACTGATGGAGGTTTCAAGGTAAAAAATTTTAAAGCAGCACCACCTGTGACTTATCAGTAAAAAATTAAAGAAAAGAAAAATCACCTGGGGTTTCATCAACATTCCCATGGTAACACAACTTCTAATTTGTAAGCATGTGTCTTTATTTTCTATAACATTAAGTTTCAGACACTGATTTCAGGCTTTATCAAACTAGCTGTTAAACATATGATGTGTTTTCCTTAGTTGTTGAAGGATACAGCATCTCCCAGATCAAGTGTTCTTTCCCCCTCCCCTCATGTTTAGGTAAATTCATATGGAATTTGAATAGTTTCCAGCAGTGTTTAATCCCTTAAACATCATGTGCAAGAGGCATGAAATATTCCTTCAAGACTTGTCCAGACCCTACTGGGAGAAATTATATTTTTCCAATGATACATTTTAGAGTAAGAAATTACGGATAAAATATTCATCTAAATAATCTTAAAGAGCCAGTACTGTTTAGAGGTGATGACATCCCTTCTGGAAATGATATTTATCAGCGATATAATAGTGCTGCTGTAGGGAACACTTTCTGGATGCATGTTGATAAATATAAAGCAACATTTAATACTTTATAATTGACAGGTACAACAGCAACTAGTGTCCCTACGAGCCAAAGAAGAGGCCATATGTGCTTATTATAGCCGGTGCTAATCCTTCCTCAGTTGTGCATATTCCTGCCAATTCTCAGATCTATGCAAGACTGGTGATGATTTCAGTGACTTCCAGCCTGACTCTTTTAGGCTGTGTCTGTATGTCAACCTTGAAAACCGACTGATAGAAATAGCTCCTGCCTCTTGACATTGAAGAATGGGCAACTGGCCCATCCATAGGAACAATTTCGGCTGATTAAGACAACATTTTAGTTCTGCGACTGTCTCCAAAAAGTCTAACTGTGAAATTACTCACTATTTATTCAGATGACAGAAGAAAAAACGTGTCAAATACTTATCGGGTGAAAATGACTCTCTATATAAGACAATACAAAATTACAAACCCAGGAACTTATTAAGAAAGAGTACTTTGCTGGATGACCATTTGCCTATTTTGTAGGTACTGACACAATAGAAGATTTACACATCTGATTAGGATTCACAGCACAAAGATTCTGTGCTGTCTCCCTCCTGTTCCAACAGCTTTCGAAGAGCAGTGGCTGAAAATGGATACTCAAAGTAGGACTGACTGAGCAGCTAACTAGCAGCACCTGCTCCTTTTTAAGGATTATTTAAGACTGTTGCTTATTTCAAACCCACCTGGAAACTGTGCCCACAAAAACAAGGATATGCTTTTGCAAAATAAACAGCTGAGTAGCATAATCGATGATTGAAGGTAATTCAGTCTAAGAAAGGGCTTCGCTAGGTCTAATGATGTATTATGGATGTGTCATTTGTTTCCCTAGCAGTACAGCGGGGTGCACTGTCCGAGGTATACATGAAACATTGTCCTATATGATTTTAGAATCCAGTGCCCTATAGCTTACAATTGCTTAAATTTACAGTTATCACTTTAGTAATTCACTTTAGTTATTTACTCTAGTGTTTGGAATACTGACTGTTTCCTGCTTAGAAGAGTTCAGGGCATCTTAGTAGCTAAAACTTTTACAGGGACCCATTTTGACAAGAAGACACATATATTTCAATTTCTTCAGATGTCTGTATTTTTATGCAAGTGACTATTGTTTCATTGTGTAGGTGTAAAGATTCCATGTTCTGTAGAATTTGGTGTCTAAAGTGAAAAGGGGAGAAAAAAAGAACATTTTAGCACCTGCATTTTGCAGATTGGGAACTGAGGAACGGAGGAATTAAATTTCCCAATTCTGCAACTGCAGAATTATTCTCTGGCAGGTAATAATGAATAATATCAAACAAAGCTGTGGTTTCTATCCAATGGCAAGACCAGTAAGATAGCTAGCTCGAAAGGAGAATGGCAAACTATAGCTGAGTATACTTTGAATATAGTTGAAAAGCAATAAAGGACAATTTTACTTTAACAAGAGCTTGGGAAGAACTACACGCAAAATATTTTTGACAGTGGAATACAAGTTTACAATATTGGGGTTTTGAGAAGAGGGAGAATACTAGAAATAAATAAATAAATAATAACAACAACAAAAAAAAACCCCACCAGAAATAAAAATATACTTGTCTCATTGTATTCTCTTCTACCAAATCCTTCTGACCCAGCTTTGCTGATTTTCCCTGTTTCTCCACTCAAACCCAAAGGAAGTGTCAGCAACCCTCTGTGTAGCACTGCCAGCACCCAGCGCTCTCCAGTCAGCAAACAAGTGGCTGTTTACTCAGACAAGGCGTCCCATCTGTGGGTCTCCTCACCGGTTCGGCTCCTCACCGCCGCCCTGCCGTGCCTTACCTCACCCCTGCTGCAGAGGCGCTCCCCGGGGCCAGGCTGCCGGACCCTGCCCAAGCCGGTGCGAACCCTGACAAGTCTCTGGGAGGCTCCCCGGGAGCAGGAGAGGGGATGGAGCCGAAAGGGGAACCCACGGAGAGGAGCTATGGGGAGGCTCAGGTCCCGGCGGGGTTGGGGTCCCCTCCCGCCCCCTGCACTTACCGAGGCCGAGGAGCGCGGCCATGGCCGGCCGGGCCGTGCAGCCCCGCGGGTCGCGCCGGTGGCAGGTGCGGGAGCGGCGCCGCCCCTTCAGCCCCGCGCCGGGCACAGCGCCCCGCCCGCCCCGCCACACCCGCGCCTCACACTCCGCCCGCCGCCGCGGGGCCGGGCTGCGTCCCGCTCAGGGGGGGTACTTCGCTGTTTTCCGCGGAATCTGGCACTTCGTCCCCGTTCAGTTCTCATGTGCTTTCCAGAGAAACTAACAGAGCAAGTTTTTGGCTGCTGCCTATAAGCCCTTTAGAAAATGCCTGTTGCTGTGTCCGATCATCTACTGCAAGCACTTTTCAATACGTTTTAGAAGTGAATTTGTTTGTTTTCATCTCAGGTGTGGAATAGGACCGTGATCTGTTAAGGAGAGAGAAGACTTGAGGAATATGTTAAGACTCAGACCAGGGGAACAACTAACCAGTCTATAATCTAGATCCAGACTGGATTGTGAGTCTAACTTCAGGAGTTTCACTAAAATCCATCAAAAAACAGTTGCCATACAAAAGTCAGTAGGTGACTTGATACTTAATAAAAAATAAATCAACCATAATGCATGCAATCATACACCTGCTGGCTTCTCTTTGCTTTTGCACTGAAAGGAAGAGGAAACAACAGATCCCTACTGATTTCTCCATGCTACTCATGAAACTTGTTTTCACTACAGAACACTTTTAACTGGATTTGGTCCTTGAATGCTTAAAACAAAAAGCCATGATGGAACTTTCAGGTTATCTATCAAAGAGATGTAGTGGTTGAAATCCTGTCGCTATTGACAAACCCAAGTCCAAATTTTGTTTATTTTTTTTTTCGCTCAGGAAATGCAATCTTGCATATGATCTTATTTCTAACACGATTTTTAGCTTATTTATTTTATTGCATTATTTATTTAAACTCCTAATGACAAAACTGCTAAATATTTGTTTGTTTTTAAATCGTATTCAATAAATATTACTTCACCCAATATATCCAACAGCCACAGAAAAACCTGTAGAAGTAGAAGGAGCAGTCTGAGAGATTAATATAATTTTAGCTGCAAAACAAATTTTCAATTTGAGAGCTAACTTGGTCTTGGTCTTCAACCATAATAACCTGCAGCAGTATGTTATCATACAGTGAGGGCTGAGTTAAGCTAATATTTAGTGTACTTTCTGTGCTATAAAGCACTCACCAGGTTAATAACATGAGTTTTTATATTAACATGGAATTTTTAATATCAACAATTCTGATAATATCAGAGAAGAAGATGGTACCCTCTATGCAGTCCAGAAGAAAAGGGAAAAAAAAGCCTTTTTGGAGGTGGAGAGGAGGAGATATTATCTTGCACTCATTGTGACTGCAGGACACAAGCTTGTCACTACAGTGACAACAGGAAAGGAGAAACAGGTCAAAATATCAGCCCTCCAAGGCTGTGAAATATGTTGAGAGAAAAAGTACCAAAATGACTGTGGCACAACAATTTGTATCTGCAGAAACAAATATGTTGTGATTTAAACTCCATGTTCAGTACTGCTGTGGCCAAGCAGAAACAATGGCATGAGATGTCCATTTCTATGCTTCTAACCTGCCAGTGGAAATATTAGACCATCAAAGCAGCTAGAGGCAATAAAACCCAATTAAGGTTCAGCTTTCAGATAATTTTCAGTATTTGTACACTGGATAAGAAATGCTCATTCATCACCTTTTTTCTTCTGATGGATAAGAAGTCCAGAAGTTCCTTTAAGATGCTTTAATTTGTTTCACATGCAAAGGGCATTACATTCCATATTGCTCTTAAAATCTTACCCTCTCTTCTTACAGCCATTTCTATCTCCATTAATAACTACTGCTTACTATTGGGTTTATTTCTCCCAGTGATTATTTTAATTAAAAAAGAAATACATCTGATTAATATTTTGAATGTATCCAAATATTTAGATCTTTCTGGAGTAAAAGGCCCTAAAACTGGCAAAGAACCCCCTACCACTACTATACACAAGAAGTCAACAGATTTTTAAATGCCTATGGAGTCTTTGCAATGAAATGGTTCCCGAAAACATATCAGAGCTAAAGAAGAAAAAGTCTAGGTAGTTCTCAAATTGTAAAACTAAAGAAATAAAAACATGAATATTTGCATCAAAAATATTTATTTCGTAGAATCCAGAAATTTTTGAATGAAAAGTCTTTTCATTAAAATAACCAAATCTTTATCTTTATAGCAATATTTAACCAATTTTTAGCTAGCTGACCGTGGAAGTTCCCAGTCCTTAGTGAACACTCTCTAGCTATCCGTAGACTTTCAAATCTTAGATAAGCTCTGATTCTATCATTTGTGTCTGAAAGATGTGCTATTTACTCAGCAAAAACTCTCCAGAGGAACACCCAGAATCATTTGTTAATGTCTCCTTTTTTATTTATTTTCTCCACATAAAAAGTGCTGTTAAGTTAAAGTTATGGCTAAAAGAAATTCCTGAAAATGTTGGAATATTTTAATTTTGGAGATCTGAGTGAAAACAAGAAAAGAGAAAAAAGAGAACAAAAGAGACATTTTCTGTTACAAAAGAGAAAATTAAGGCCAGAGCCTCCATTTCTAAGATGGCACAGACAACCTGCAGGAGCCTGAAACTGCCATTGACCTTTAGTGATGTTCTTGCCTCAGAACCGACTTAACTAACACAGTTTGTCCCACTGGCATTAAGGTAGCAGCAAAAAGAAGACAAGTTGTGTTGGCAGGTGGTGTTCACCCCCCTTTAGAAAGATGCTACTTAGGACTTTTCCATGAGTATCGCTAACATTGTTGTTTTAGTTCCTTGTGTCCTGGCCCAGGTGAGAAATACTGTACCCTTTCCCTCCCTGTTAATCTCACAGGGATCTGGGCAACACACCTGACAAGGCATAAGAATTTTGCTGGTCTTTTATGTGTGACCTGTGACCTTTTATGTTTGAAAAGTATAGCTACTCCCCTTCTATGCTGTCCAAGTTTTCTTGGATAACGAAGTACTTTCTGCATTGTTTCTCCCTTCAAGGAAAAGCTAAAAATACATTTTCTGAAATGAAAGTGTAGCCTTCCAAAATTTGGGCATAATTGACATTTTATGTCTCAAATAAATGATTGCTGATAATTGTTTTGCATCTAGGTTACTATACTAGTTTTAGTTATTTTTTTTTTAATTTTTACTTGCTTATATGAAAACAGAAGAAAAACTTAGAGAACTTTTCAAATTCCATTTTCCTATTTCTGTAATGTTTTAATTCAGCAGCTGTTTGTTCAATCATTTCAAATTATATAGAAAAAAGTATATCTTGTTTCCCATTTTAAGAATTCTATATTATCTGTGGTTGAAGAGCAAAAATAGCCTTCTAATGGTAAAGGAACTGCAATAGCTGTAAAATCAAATGCTGCTGTACTTTCCACAATTATTTGGGTTTTCTTTTCTTAGAAGAGACAAAGTAAAATAATTTCTTGAAATAATGTTGACATAATAGCTATACTCAAACGTTAAGCTTACACAGAGAAATATAGAAATTTATTTGATATTTAAACATTCTTTCCATTTAGATATTTCTCCTTATTATTTTTTTAATTGAAAAAGAGTATTCTTCTTTTTCTCTTTTAATAGAAAACTTTGATATATAAACAAATGCAATTTTTTTTCTCTCAACACCAGTGTAAACATGGAGCAATTGCAACAATGTCAAGTAAAACAGCTGTTGGGGGAGGCTAAAGCATAAAGTGATTAAGCACTTTATAAAACTATAGTTGCCATGATAGATAGTACATTGCATGACATTAGATCAAAGCAAAACCTAGAAAAAATATTTACATAAGTTATTCAAATAACACCTAGTCTGTGAATAATTGGCTTTGTAGAAACATTTGAATACGTGAGACATTTTTCTATGTCAAATGGTTTTTAGGGAAAAGCAATTCCTCCCTCCCATCTTACCCTTTCTTTTGAAAAATCTGAACTGAAATGCAAGAGTAGTACCACAGGGTAATTCTGACAGATTAGCCTTTCTCTAACCCATAGGCCACATTCATCTAGTAGACTAAGTCTCCAGTGATGCAGCATCTTCATCCTTTAAAAGAAAAATTGCAATACATGGTAGGAAGCCCCAGGCCAGGGAGATTATCCCATAATTGGAAAATGTATGAGTGAGTGCTTTATCTATCAGTCCAAAGAGATATCACCTCTATAATTTCCAGAGATAAATATTTTATTTCAATTGTTGAAAAATCAACATTTTCTTGGCATATAGATTTGTTAATAGAATGTGGGTTTTTAATTTTAGTATCAAATGGCAGTTGAGAGAGAGATCAAGAAAACAAGAAAGATAACCAATGTTTTCTAAAAATCTTCAGAGATTTTCTGGAACAACACTTGCAGATATTATGGACTAAAATGAGCTACAAAAGTTAAAATGTGCTGTCGTTCAGGGGTGCTGACACTTCTTATTCCTATTGGCCTGAGCAGGAATTTTGAGCCTGTAGCACCATTGAGCATCACATAAGTTTTACTTAAACAGTTACTTTTTAGGCACTCAAGTCTGAAGGAAAAAAGAAAGGCTTTTAGTGTAAATTTATGAAAACATCTGTGACTTTCAGCACTTTGGGTTCATGCTTTAGAAGAATGTCTGTCCTTGGAAAAGTAATGTGGACTCTCGCAAAATCAATCTGACGTAAAAGTTCCATAACAAACATAAAACTTATAGAAATCATTTATAGAAAGAGAATATAAATAAATGATGTTTGAGACGTCTTTCAAATACTTAGATTTCTTTATATGATACATTTTAGAACATTTCACAGCGTCTAAAATATATAAAAATAAATATCTACAGTATTTACAAAGTATGATACAATACAATCTTTAAAAAGACTTGTAAAGACATGTTCTTTAGCTCATACTGAGGTAAGTAGGTTTCTGTAAGACTGAGAAAAATAGAATAGGCAGTTATTTTGAAGGAATCCCTTTGTCCAGTTGTTGTAGTCTGTACCACACCTAAAAGCATATGCCACTCTCTGGTGGTTGTAGTGTATTGAGCCAAAGTCATCCTTGCTGTAAATCCATCGAGGTAAGTTTTGTTATGCTAGGGATGAATTTATCCCACTCTACATTCTCTGTGTTGAGAGTGTCTTCTGCAGAAACCGTCATGGCTTCATCTATGTTTGAAGTCATGTTCATTCCTGGTATGTGGAGATGCAGTTCCATGGATTTGGATGGGTTGAGCACAGCTGGGATATCTGTAGAAAAAATAAAGATTCTGAGATCATTTTACTATTTGTATTAGGTAGCTGACTGACTCACCCTCTGTTTGTCACTCTCTGGACACTATGCAGGTGATGGTCTATTAAAAAAATGGTCTTCCAGAAATTGTTCAAAATTGCATTTGCAAATTTTAAGTGAAAGCTTCTTGACTGAAGACCAAGGTTTATGCATCAGAAATGCCCTTAATTTTGTTTTTGTTTTTTTACTTTTAAACATTTTAATGTTCTACTACTACTTATTTAATATGCACTGTTTGATAAATTGCCCTGTGGTTCCTTATCCAGATGCCACTGTGACCAGCAGAGCACTACAGCTTCCTGTGTACAAGTCAGTCATGGAATCATTGATAGTTTGGGTTGGAAAAGACCTTTAAAAACCACCTAGTCTAACCCCCCTGCCATGAGCACAGGACAGACAGAGAGAAGATAATTATAATAAATAAGAGACAAAGGGTAAAACATAATCTACAGGCACACTTTCATCTCGGTTTCCTGGTTGTAACTTTGCTTGTGCCATACATATAGGCAGTACTTTCGAATTCAGGGAAAAAATGAACATTCCTTCTGTAGTAAGTGAAAAGTGGCTTTCCAACTGTTCCTGAACACATGCAATAACCTACCCAACAGGAAAAAGAACATAAAATGTTGGAAAAGAAATTAATGTGAATTTCTTATTTGATCAGCCTAACTGACATTAGAATGCATGCTAAGCAGATAATTTGAAATAGTAAAGGACATGCAGGTAGTTCAACCTGTACACACAATTTTGGTTAAAATCCTGAAGTATAATAATATCATTAATATCATGAAGTATATTCAGATAATTAGCTCAGAGTAGAATATAGCTGTTTATAAACAAATTCCAATGACAGGGAAGATGATTTTCATACTTTCAGGTAATTGTTCTTTATTTAATTAGGGGTCTAAAGGAAGTAGAGATCCAAAGAAAATATTTATATGGAATATGATTACTTTATCCCCTCCTCAACTGGACCACAGCTTTTGAAATTAATGTGGTGAAATTTTGTTTCATCAATATATAACCGAACTTGTAGCATATTCTATAAAACATTTCTTATAATTTACTTCTCTTATAATCAGTCCTATAATTGTAAACTCCTTTTTCTCTCTGTGTGCTCATATCCAAGTATTGTTGTATGCACAATTAGATTTTACTTCCACAGGATCAAAAGACATAGGGACAAGTACAGTAACAGCAGGTAATAGGTGCAGTACCATTTGATGGGATTGTGTTTATGTTGGTCAATACAACGTGTTCTGCAAGTTTTGAAACATTATCAAAATTGCTGATCTGAGTGGTCAAGGACTTCCGACTCTCAGTACTGGCATGACCTCTGGTGAACCGTTCGTCATGGTGGCTGCCAAAGATGCAACAGGAAAATGCTGCTTTAAATTCTTCTCTAAATTTCCCTGTCAATCATAAAAAGGACTCATGAAAAAAATTGTACTATAAACCACATTTCATCCAACTTGGTAGATTAGAAAAAAAAAGGAGCTATCTAAAGCAAAATTAGCACAAATCACACAGACGCTCTTCTCATGCAGAAGTAGGAAATCACAATTTCATCATCTTGAAGAAAGATAAAAGAAAGATAACCTTTCTAAGAAGATATGTGAGGTGTGGTGTGAAGACTGAATTATTCTTGGCTAGACAGAATGGACAAACTAGAATGATTAACGGAATCATGACATAGGTAGTCTGTTGGTTAATTAAATACATAACAAAAAATTAATTGAGCAATCATAGGCTTAAATGATTGAATCATTACTTGACATGTGAAATGAGAGAGCATGGCTAATTTGTGTTTCACCATTAATATATTTGAAAAGAAGATTCAAAGTGTTCAACAGCCCATTAATCTGCTTTTGGGGCTCAGAGGAAATTGTTCAGATCATCCACACACTATACACCACGAAAAAACTACAGTGGGCAAATGTGTAGTGAGAATCAACATAGTTTTGCCTCCCTCTATTTAGCTGCAATACAGCTTTAAGTCCTTTGCAGCTTTAGCTGCAATACAGTTTAGGCCCTGATTTTCCTCTCCATAGCCAAATGATACAAATACGAACCAAGACAAAACTGTACTAGTAAGTAAACAGCATCCTGGCTGGTTCTTTGGCCTTGAACCTAGTTGGCACAGTCTGGTCATGCAAGTACTATTATAAAGACTCACAGCCTCCAGACCCCAATGCCTACATACAACATGCTGGCTGGGGACAGTCCCTGGGTTGTGCTACCTCCCAGGCAGTATCCAGGGAGTGTTTAGCAGAACAGTAATTGTTTCAGATCAAAGTCATGCCAGGAACTTCTCTACCAAATTAATGTCATGGACAGTCATATTCAGGCACTTGGACTCAGGCTCTGGCACTGTCCAGGTTAGTTGTAGGTAGATAGCCTGAAGGTAATGGGATACTTCAGGCAACTTGTTCCAGGAAGAGGGTCTAGCTCCCACTGGAGGAGCTGAGCTGATGTTACACAGTCATTAATCTTATTTGCTATGGCTCATTACATTCAAACTATATGTTAAACTTGAATTCTAGGTAACTGTAACTTACCACTGAGGAAGTTATAAATAATAGGATTGGCTGCACTGTTTGCATATACAAGCCAGTGTGAGAATGTGAACCAGGCATATACAGTTTCTCTGTCGTCAGCATGATTAAACATCCCCAAAACCCTACAGAAAGAGAAAAGCAAACCTGAAAGATTGCAAAATTAGAAATCATACAAAAATATTTTACAACTTCTAGCCTAATTTTGTCTCCAATGACCTATTCGTGGTATGACAGAAAAGCTGATTCAACAGTACTCTCTTTCTTGAGAGAATAAAGTCCTCTCCCCAACCCTCAGCCTCCGGTCTTGGTGGTTTAGCACAGCAGAGACCATCAGTACTTTACTTTGCTATGGTGCAGATACACAACTTTTCTGCCAAGTAACCAAAGTCATCTGGTGTCAGATAAGCCAAGAAAAGATGGGAAAAGTTGCTTTTGATCTACTCATGTCACTGAAGTTCCTGGCTCTAGGCCCACTCTCCAACAAATAGGGACTCTGGAATTGAAAAGGCATGTAACTGGCCCCAACCCTGAGGCTACAGTAGCAGCTTCTGTCCTCCAGAGAAATGGGTATTTTCCAGATTCCTCACACCTCACTTTTGCCATTTCAGTGAAAATCTAACTCTGGGCCTACTCTGCTGTTGTTTGTTGAGGCAGCTTGTGTAGTTCCTCTATTTCAGGTCATAGATTCTTGAACAGTGGTCTGGAAATACTTCTTTCTCTCCACATTTCCTACCAAGACTTGAGAGTGAAAAGTACTTAAATTAGGCCACAGGAAAAGGCCAGAATTGAGTGGGATGTATTTAAGCATTGAAACTATTCCATAAATTCTAAAATGTTCCAATAATATTCCAATAAAAAAAGCACAAATAACAGGCTGGTTATTTTTTAGGATATTCAAATCTTCTGCTATATGCAGTTATTTATTGGTATTCCAGAGGGCTCATGAGATGTAATTTTACCAAAGCCTGCCTATCAAGCACTGTACGAAAAACAAGAGTGTACACTATTATATACCAAATGAACAGGAGAAAAAAGGATAAAAAAGGAAAGTACAGCTTCATAAGACTATATTGAATTAGAAATCATATAAAAAATTTTACAACTTCTAACCTAATTTTATCTCTAATGACCTATTTGCAGTATCACAGAAAAACAGTATCAGGCTAACTGAAAGGGGTAGCCTAAGGTCTAAAAACTGTGCATGAGGGCCTTAGGTTTGAACCCAGAATTTCACAGTCCTTGGAGCCAAGCCACAACACTACACTCTGCTGCTAACCTTCAGCTGTTGCTTTAGGTAACTGCACTTCCATGGGTGTATTTACAGCAACCAAGCTGTAATCCCATGTAAATAACAAGGTTTAATGAGGAGATAGGCTAGATCATTTCCATGAGGAAGAGCTTGCTAATAAGGGTTCCACAATTCAGCCTTTAGTTTAAGTAGTATGGATAGGTTACATATATTTTCTTGCAATTGTATACTTATTTTCCATTTCTTTATTGAGCAATAAGTAAGCTTATCCTTTAAAAGTATTTGCCAGAATAAAAGGAATCTCATAATAGAGGATTGTTTTTAGATAGAAAGCTGCACCAAGTGTTTACATTTTGGGATAAACTTTACCTTTTCAAGACATTGAGGATGCTAATTGGTAGATAACAAAGCGCAAAAACCAGGAGGACAACCATTAGCATCCGTGCTGTTTTCCTTCTTGCATGAATCTGTTTTATTTCAGCTGCCACAGCGCTAACCTTTGACTTTGTTGATTGTCCCAGCCCTCGGGGCTGTGCTGAGGGCTGCAGAGGCTTCCATTTTTTCTGAACAACAGAAGAAGTTCCTGGGATCTGAGAAAGACAAAAAAAAAAGGGACATTTTGAAAAACATTTGTAAAACTGGTATGCAGATATAACAAGAAAAATAGACATGTTCACATACACAAGGTAAGCTCACAGGGATAAATAGGAGTTTTTAATTAAATTAATTGATGTAGCTTCAAGAAACAAACTCAATTTCAGACACACTAGAACTGCATAAAAATTCTGTTTTATACAAATATAAACTGATTTACTAAAATTTTCTTTCCTTCCGACATACCTTGCCTTGCTTGTGTCTTCAGACCATCACACTTACCAACCCCATTGCTGCAATTATGTTGCTATAAAGTTCTGCATTAAGTGTTCTGTTGCATAGCAGAATAGTTTATCCCATTAATATGCTGCTAGAATATACTAAACAGCTGTTCAGCATTGGAAAACAAGGATTTAAAGCCTGCACAGCTGTAATTGCCATAAAACTTCCACACATGCAATCTGGATGACAATGAAGTAGCTAAAGAAATCACAGCTGAAGTGTGGATCTCCCTGCGAAGTTCTTCAAAACTGAAGATACAGTATATATGCATATACAGTAATGAATAGAGGGAAACCATGGAAAAATGCCAAGACATAGAAAGAATTTAGTCAAAGCCATTTTGCAATGGGTAGATGTAGCACCATAAAAAAAAAAATCTTGGTTTTTGTTTTCTGTACCCTCACATAAGACAAGCCAAATAAAACAATATTGCTTTAGTTCTTCAAAATTACTTCCTGCCTGCAGCGAAATGAAAAAGACTATAGATAGCAAGGACTTTCTCAGAGAATTCTATTACCATTACATTTATAATGTGTTCAGTGCTTTACAGTATGAAAACCTTTTGGCTAGAAATAATAATAATAGTTACATAATATAATATATAATAATATAACTAGATAATAGTTTTATTTATGCGTAGTGCAATTTTGTGTGGGGTCACTAGTGACATTTCATGTTTAATAATGTTTCATGTTTAAAAGTATCTGCAAAATTCACACTGTAATGTTTTTAAAAAAATGGGCTTATCCACACAAACTGACCAGAAAATAATGAAATTTTTGATATTTATTTCAGAAAAAAAAGTAAACTAAAAAGTATGCACATTCAGAATTGTTGTAGAAAGCTGTTATGTTGGGGTTTTGGTGGGGTTTTGGTGGTTTTGGTTTGGGGTTTTTTTTGGTTGGTTGTTGGGTTTTTTGTTTATTTGCTGGGGTTTTTGTGTGTGAATATCTTTCTTGCACAGACAAGCCCTTAATTTAGCATTTATGTGCACCATCAAACCTGATTTACAGCTATTGGAACTTTTAGGCAAAGTTAGCTTGTAATTAGCAAGAAATGAATGCAGGAAATTGGGAGATAGGTTATAATTTTTTTTTTTTAACTGAGGTATCTATGGGCTTAAAGAGTCCAACAGAGCCCCTTGCACTTCTGCTGTGGGTTCCACTGCTGAAATCAGCAGTTATCAGCTTCACAACTGCATGTCTGTCCTAATGCAAGGGATTTACCCTACTTAGCTGTGGGGTGTAGTACTACAGTGTGCCTTTGCCATGCTCTGCTGAGATAAAACGCTGTCTAAGATTCTGATTCTGGCTTTTCAGGGATACTTTGATATACCGTTCTTCTAACTGTGAATCAGAAGCTTTTTTTGTCCCTTTTCAATCATACTGAATAACCATATTCTATCAAGAACTGGAGGTGAAAGCGAAGAAATTCAGCCAAATCTCTCCCTCCTGATTATGTCAAAGATTCACTTGAAGAAATCAGTGATCAGCTTTCATGGTAGATAGATATAGTTTAGAAGAAGATAAACATTATCTTGGCTCCAAATTGTGTCTATTTCTACAGAAAAGTTAGACACGACCCTGTACGTGTTTTGTACCTGTATGAGCAGGTAGAAGGGTCTTTACTGTTATTTAAGCAGTCTTTATTAGCAGGAGATGATCAAAGTTAAGACTGTATACAATGTGCAGTCTCCCTGTACTGTATATTAAATTGCTAACTTTTCAGGAGTTTGTATTGAGAACCTTTCTAAAAGAGCCCATTTTTCCTCAGTCTTTACCTGGCATAAACCTGGGCTTTGCTACTGTTACACCAATGGACAATAATACAGCAAGAATATTATCAGGACAAAACCCCACCCCCAAAAAACTATATACCCACAGATGCATAGCAGTACCATTTAAGGAGCATTACACTTCAGAAGTGTGTGTGCATGTGTATGTATGTACATGGAAAGATTTACAGATATGTATTTATGTAAACATACATGCATGTATTACAAGATAGAATGAGAAGAAAATGACTTAAGTTGTGTCAGGGGAGGCTTAGATTGGATATTATCCAATTTATGAAAAATGTCTTCACGGAAAGGGTTGTCAAGCATTGGAACAGGCTGCCCAGGGAAGGGGTGAAGTCACCATCTCTGGAGGTATTTAAAAGCCATGTAGATGTGGCACTTAGGGACATGGTTTAGTGATAAGACTTGGCAGTGTTAGGTTTATGGTTGGACTCAATGATCTTGAGGGTATTTTCCAAGATAAGTATTTCTATGATTATGTATGTACAAGTATACACAAGAGAGCATAAAGTATATATTTCCTTTTTTTGTAACGAATCAGTTATAGAGATAATTGTGGAGAATTTGTGTAATTTCAATGTTTTACTAAAAGCCTATTAGCTGTGTCCAGACAGGTACTAAATGACAGCTATTTTCTTGTGCACCTTTTCTCTATCCCCTCAAATAATTATCAAGGGGTTTATAATGAAAGGAAATCTCTGAAATATAATATCAACTTGCAAAGATTGAAAGGGTATATTTCAGCTACAAAAATGAAAATGGGTAGAGTTCCTAGTCATTAATACAATTAGGCTTTAGTGTCAATGCATTTGGACATCAGTAAATTGAAGCAGACTTAAAGCAAATTGTGTATCAACACTTTCATTGTAAGTCCATTCAGTCTTATTTATTTGTTCTGAAGTTACTTTTAGCCTACTTAAAATTCACAAGAGAATATAGCCTTCTAAGTCACTATTTCCTTGCTAACAATTAAAATAAATTAGTCAAAATCCCTAGTAGTTGCTGCATAATTGTTCTTGTCTTTACAAAGGTGAATCATTAATTCAACAACTGTGAAGCTTATGTTCAAAGATCTGCTTGAAATACACAATCAGAAATTTTAAGAGCTATTACACGAAGTACTGGTAACAATAATTAGTAAATATCTTAACTTTTTTCATCTGAAAATTTTCATGCATGACACACTACATTTTAAAAAAGAACCTTTAGAAAAAGTTCAAGACATAGAAAACATCTACCGTTTTTTGTGGTTTTTCTATCACGTACATCTGTAAGGCTTATTGTATCTTGCAATAGGATCATTACATTTAACTGAAGTTCTGGTAAAGAGAATGATTTCTTAATTGAAACTATTATCAAAGAATACATTTAGAACACTACATTCATTTGTAGTACATGACTGATTACAGCACACCTGCTGCACTTAGAAAAATGCCTGATGCCTGCAGCCAAGTCACAGTTAATAATAGATGTGCAGTGGCTTTAATTTCACTTAGTGCAGCCTCTTCTACATGGTGCTATCATCTATTCCAGGGAAAGAGACATCTGTAATTTGGCACCATTGATAGCACTAAGCCTGTAGTAGTATTTATCTTTTTGCCACTGAAAAATAAAGGATTATCCTAGCCTTGACAGCATGCAAGATGCATAGGGAGAAGAAACATTGTGAAGAAGAAATAGACCAGCTAACACAACTGGGGGGGGAATGGGGCAACCCAACAAAAGAGATTGGTTTTCAGTCATTCAACTTCTGCTCTGAATCTGAACCAGTGTTTTCAAGCTACAGGCAGGTTAAGAACAAGTGCTTTGCATTAATTTACTTAGTTAAAAGCTTGAGAGAGGAGGTAGATTGTAAAGAAAGTATAGAAGAGAAGGTTACGAAGGAATACGATGATAAAGTCATTGAGTGATACAGGACAGATTCAGCAAGGCAGAACATATTAGAGCTATGTCAAACTGAACTTAATTACAAAACCACACAGGGAAATCCTTTGTTCTGGTGAAAGGTCCCTTCAAACTGTAAAAGTTAAATTTTACCTTCAAGCTATCTTGTTATTTAATCTCATTAATGTAAGAAATTAAAGACAAAAATAATAATTTAAAGAGCACAATAAACAGCAATTCTAGTTTAACCTAATCTGATTAGAAGTGAGAATAATTGCTCATATGATGTATAGATGATAGCAAAATGCCTTAAAGTTGATTTGGTATTCCCTGTTCTTTATTTATTTGCAAGACATATATTCTGTCAGTATAACATTTGATTTTTACCTTTATCATACGTATATTTAGAAATCTAAAGTCTACTTGTGATTTCTCTGATGAATCAATTTCAACTGTGTGAAAAATGCTACTTATGTGGTAGATATTATGGCCTGCCCAGGACAGCCTCAGATTTGGATGGTATCAGACATACTTGTGAGAGGGAAAAGATTTTCAAGCACAAGTCCTATAAGAAGAGGCTGAGGGAGCTGGGGTTGTTTAGCCTGGAGGAGGCTCAGGGGAGACCTCATCAGGCTCTACAACTACCTGAAAGGAGGTTGTAGCCAGGTGGGGATTGGTCTCTTCTCCCAGGCAACCAGCAGTAGGACAAGAGGGCATGGTCTTAAGCTCTGCCAGGGGAGGTTTAGGTTGAATATTAGGAAAAAATTCTTTACAGAGAGAGTAATCAGATATTGGAATGGGCTGCCCAAGGGGGTGGGTGGATTCACCGTCCCTGGAGGTTTTTAAGATGAGACTGGATGTGGCACTTAGTGCCATGGTCCAGTAACCACGGCGGTGTTAGTTCAAGGGTTGGACTTGATGATCTCAGAGGTCTTTTCTAACCCAGTTGATTCTATGATTCCATGATTCTGTGATTCATGCCCACATGTTGATGGAAATATTGTTAGAGCCATTGAGAGGGAATATCTTGCATAGTGTCTCCACCAGGAGGAGATTACTGTCCTTTACAATGACAAATTATTGTCCTTTACAGAATGACAGGGCAGTGGTGGTGGAGGGCTACAGCTACAGATAAATCCTGGACAAAGCAGAATACAGCAGAGAGCACAACAGACTGGTGCGTGACAGATTACTGTTCATACCCACAAAAGGATTCTTCAGCATTCCTGAAAAAAATTTTTTGCCACTTAAATTCAATGTTCTTTGTGTGTTTGCCTGCTTGTTTTTTTTTTTTGGTATTGTTGTTGTTTTGACTTTTTGTTTAGTATTCCTGTTTTCTTTCCTGCATTTTTAATTTGAAGTTTTAAAAAACCAGATCATAGAATCATAGAATCAGCTGGGTTGGAAGAGACCTCTGAGAACATCACTTGATCCACTACCGCCGTGATTGCTAGACCATGGCACTAAGTGCCACATCCAGTCTTATCTTAAAAACCTCCAGGGACGGAGAATCCGCCACTTCCCTGGACGGCCCATTCCAATGCCTGATTACCCTTTCTGTAAAGAATTTTTTCCTAATATCTAACCTAAATCTCCCCTGGCACAGCTTAAGACCATGCCCTCTTGTCTTGCTGATAGTTGCCTAGGGGAAGAGACCAACCCCCACCTGGCTACAACCTTCTTTCAGGGAGTTGTAGAGAGTGATGAGGTCTCCCCCGAGCCTCCTCTTCTCCAGGCTGAACAACCCCAGCTCCCTCAGCCTCTCCTCATAGGACTTGTGCTCAAGTCCCTTCACCAGCCTCATTGCTCTTCTCTGGACCTGCTCCAGGACCTCAATATCCTTCCTGAATTGAGGGGCCCAGAACTGGACACAGTACTCTAGGTGTGGCCTCACCAGCGCTGAGTACAGGGGAAGAATCACTTCCCTGGACCTGTTGGCCACACTGTTCCTGATCCAGGCCAGGATGCCATTGGCCTTCTTGGCCACCTGGGCACACTGCTGGCTCATGTTCAGCTTCCTGTCAATCCAAACTCCCAGGTCCCTAATGTTTGCATTAGAAATCACATCAATTATTTGTCAACAATTCATATCAAATGTTACTGATAACAGCCAGCTTCACATCAGGCAATTCCAGTCTCCCAGTTCAGATTGGACCTGCTATCAAACTGATTAGGAAAAATAACATAAAAATAACAAAATGAGAAGGTCAATCTTAACTTTTGACTGCTTCAGGAGATCTAAGCAGTATAAATAAGGTCCCCTAAGCTATTTCAGTAGGCATTTCAGAGGTCTTTCTTCTGTCTGTAATAAATCTTTCTTTGCCTTTTGCTGTCTCTCCTTCTAAGCCCTTCACAGATATGAATAAGAAGGCTTTACATTCAGCCTGACTGCCTTCCCTTTTCAGTGCCCCTCAATGCCTATCCAAGGTGGCTGTAAACCAGCCCTAAGTGAAAACATGGAATTTATACAAAAAAAGGTTATACCCGGGAATCTGCACAGCCGCAACAGCAAACAAACAGAGCCAGGGCTGAGTGACTTACCTGGCGACACCACAGCTTTCGAAATATCTGCAAATAGGCCAACACCATAAGACACAATGGTGCCATATATGTCACCAGAAAAAAGCACGTGTGATACATTTTGGGGTAAACCTCAGCTGGAAAGAGAATTCAAATAGGAAAGGTGCATTTAAATATACATACATTTCAAAATCCCCTTAAGACAAATTATTTATGTAGATATGCATGTATTTTTCAACATAATAGGATATAATGGAAGATGTATCCAATAATATTATGGTCAAGATCTCTTTTTTAATCACTTCTAGATACATTCTATTAGAAACATGCTTTTATCTCAAGGATCTTCTATATCACATTATTGATTTCTTACCACGTTATTACTTTAGGTATGAAGTCTTCAGAAGTTTTGCTTTTTATTAAAACAGTGAAAGATAAAAAATTTGGTTATCTAAAAATAGCTAACTAAATATCCAACCTACATTACCATTGACATATTTAACTGTTGTATAACAGTTGTATAACTGTCTATAGTTTCAATTCTGCAAAGGCTACTATATATCCCTGAATAAACTGCACAGTCTCTCGCCTGTAAAGACTGAATACAGACTACAGCACATGGGACTGATGGGAGAAGAGTTAAATCTCTTTTTGGTGGCAGAATGTATATGATTAAGACTCAGTGATTAATTATTATGATTACATTTAAAAAATAGAATTAATACATTCAAGTGCTTTAAACCTAGGAAATCTCCAGGGTTGTTTTTGACTCAGCTTTAACAATAATGAATTTGCTACCATTGTGTTTTAATTTCCAATGTATCTCTTTTTAAAAGACAACTTAGGAATGTTATTTGCTTAGAGACAAACATCTTAAAACGGTTGTGAATATATTGAGTTTTTAGAATGTTGGATATTAAACTTGATCATTAGCTTATAGCAGAATGTGCAGAACGTGAAAGCTTGCTTTCTCTTTTGTAATGTCAAATGTCGTTTGCTATTACCAAATGTTAATATTAATTACTATTACCAAATGTTAACATGAATTACAACTTCATATATATGGATGGCCTCAGAAAAGGAATGAACATTATGGAGAGTGACAATACATAGAAGAGAAACTGTGCACCCCATGAGCAGTTAAATTGCATGGTAATCCTAAGCATTGCATCTTGGCTAGAGTAAAGAAGGAAAGTTTATGTTAATTTCCAGATTTTCTACATGTTTCAGGGTGATAAGATCTGCAACTGAAACTCTATATGAATTGCAGTTTTAATTGAAAAAAAAAGAAAAAAAAAAGAGAAACAAAGAAATGCTTGAGATCAAAACTTTGGTGAGCCAAACTTATTTTCTGCCCCTTAAAGTGATTGAGACTGTGGACCCTATCAAAGAAGTGATGCCAGGAGAATCTCTGGGAGTTTGATCAGACAAGGATATACAAAGACTTGGCCCATAACTCTCATAGCAGGGAAGAGATCATCATCATGTTAACTCCAGGTTCACTCTCAAATACAGACTCAAGTCATCTCACATTCATCATTCAGCTGAAAGTGCCAGCTAGTTCGCCGGTCAGAAAAACTTCAGTATCAGGGAGATGGAAATTTGCTATAGCAATATCCAGCCCATGTTCATTCCAAGCAAAGGTAATGGAGATGTTGCCACTGACATTTGATAGTTTTGACGGATCAGGGTTCAAAAAATTCAGATGATCAGTATTTGACTCCTTACTTGCTCCAAGATCTTGTAGCAAAGCTTACCAACTCTTAACCAGCAGCTGCAGCTACTAGCTCTTATCAATGTCCCTGGGGGAGCCAGACCATTTGGGACAGGTTTTTTATAATTGGTGATAACCTGAGATTATTTATTGATTGATGATCTCAAACTTGGTTTTGCATTCCAGAAAATGCAGCCTCACAGCAGTCCTGTTAGATGTGAAAATGCTGACATGCATGCTTCACAGGTGGAGAAACTAAGGAGAAACTGGAGTAATGTGACTTACTGGGATCACGGGAGGTCAGAATTGAAAATACATTCTTTCTACTCAGAAGGAGGTGCCACCTGCCTCATCAATGCTCTGCAGGCAGCCAGGCCCCTTAGGTGGAAGGATGGTACATATTTAAAAGGCCATCTGGAGTTTATGACTTCCAATTTAGCAACTCAAGTAAAGTGAAACATTAAATGAGCCTAGCTATCTACAAAGAACTGAGGACCAGGTTGGAGGAAGATCCTAACACTCGCCTTTGAAGTTTAGCCACCTGGAAAGTGCCAGCTGCTAAACATCAAAGGAAACCTGTCTCTCCTCCATCCAGGGCAAAGCCCTTTACAGAACTTTTCCCTAAGAAGCATGACTCTGTTTAGCTTCTCAAGCCAAAGAAAAGCTTTAAAGCTGTTTGACAATCACAGCAGCAAGAAGGAGGAAGGGCTGGCTTTGGATACCATTCATTTATCAAATGAGTGAGTTCCAGGCTCCTTGAATGAGAACATCAATCTCTGGACATAAGTCTATAGTCCTGGTGATATATCAGCTGCCTGACTGGGACTACTGAACCTCTTACAGCCAAGCAGAAGAGGAGAAAAGTGTCTTTGCCTTCCATGGTCACTTAATGGGTTTCAGGACAGGGGGAGATTGTTCTTAGCTGGAATAACCATCTCTTTAAGAATAAAATAACAATTCTCGTGTCTCTGGCTGTTATTTTACTGAAAAGAGAGAAGAGAGCATAAAGCAAATAGGTGGTCATGGGGGTTGGACATGGTTGAGGTCAGCATTCATAGTCAGCTTTATTCATACAGTATGATTACTCCACCTGATAAAGGATCAATATGTTAAAACAAGCTTTCTTCTGTCTGCCTCAGAGGTTATCAAACAAATTTTAAACTTTTCTAAAGCTTCCTTTTTGGCACTGACTACCAGTCCCAAATTGTCATTCAATGAAGCAAGAAGGTAGGTTGGAACTACAGCTTCTGGACTTTTGTCAGAATTTTACTGTATTTGTGTGTGTGTGTATATATATATATATATGTGAACAAACTGAGAAAAAAACAGACTCAAAAGGTTTTGCTTGTCTAGCAAATGAAATATGCCCTTAAGCCATAGGTGCATGATGAAATTGGTACCCTTGACAGCTTCTTTAGGAATAAGGAAAAACAAGACTATCAAGTTTGTTGAGCATCAGTACAGTTCCCAGGTTCCCTACTCTCAGGAAGATACCTATGAGGTTTTGGAGTTACCAATGGAGAAGCAATGCAGCTAAAAGAGTATACTTTTAGAATAAAGCTTAATAAATAGGGATGTTAGGTGCCCGTAGTAGAGAAAATTTGACCACACAATGCAGTCCTTTCCAAACTATGTTCCTATGTCAGAGTACTTATGGTTGGCTAATACTAAAATTACATTTTGAAATCTAATATATTTATGCTTGAGTTATCAATTCACAATAACAGCAAGCATAATTTTAGTATTAGAAATAATCTGACTTCTGTCTGCATTAAAATATTCCACGAGGTTTTCATTAAATTCTGAACACTTGAATAAACAGGATGTATAAAGCTTCCTGTATTAATGCAATTTCCAGCTATTTGTCTTCCAGTATTAAGACAACGTGTTTTTTACTATTGTATGAGTAGTCTAAGAGGAAATGGAACACAAAGTCTTCCCTTTGTTTCCATTCAACCCAGTTTTGGGAAAGGATTATCTCCATATTCTTTTTATCATTTGCAAAGGGCTTGGCTAATGTACTTTGGCTAACACTGTTTTCTTGAACAGCTTTAAGAGAATGTATTTAGCTGACTTGAACACATGGTGAGCTCATTTTAATATACATTTCTTTTATTTTGGCACTTTATCATCAAATTCAGAACATAGCAATTACAGACTATTATAGAAATGCGGCCAACTCTGGCTCCTTAAGTGCGCCTGCATAGGTCACATGTTGGATCCTTCTGCATTCCCAAATAAAATATTGTTATTAGACAGTACTCAAAATGAAAAACCCTCAGCCTAGAATTGGCAATGAATTTTACATTCAGGAATGCCAGAAGCAATTAAAAAGAAATTGAGCCCTGTTTTAGACTGAACTATTGCACCATTTGCAGTCACTGGCAGCTCTCCAACAGCATGCTCGAAATCTTATTAGTTAGGGAGGTGACTATTTCTTCACCATTAAGGAGCCCAAGTGTCACAGTGCTGATCAGACCTTCCCTCCAGACACTCATCAGACTTCTGTGGTCTTCAGCAGCTGGTCCTAAGTCTGGGTAGGGTACAGTGCTGTATCCTGCTTTAGCATCTCTGACATTTTCCTGTACGTGGCTTCCCTTTAGTCCTCCATAGCACATCATGTTTCAGTGGCCTTGAGTTCCCAGAATTACAATATACTTCCAAAACACTTTGGAGAGTGTCGTTAGGCACCTCCTTTTTGCTGTCCTAACCTTGAAAAATCACAGTTTAACATCCTTGGGTCTTATGGTATACATGATGCTATGCAAAAATTTTATCAGATGTAGCCTAATTTTAAACAGCATAAATTATATGCAATTCTAAACAAAGCAGTAAACACACAAATACAATCCCTTTCCTCTAAATTCACCCTCCTATAGGATTTTCCCAGGGTCTCTTGGTAAGGTAAGGTATCTGTAAGTCCACTTTCTCTTTACAAATACAGGTTATTTGTAGCAACACGAATTTCTTTCTCCTTCAACCTCCTCCTACTTAGCTTTCTTTGACCCTCAATATTCCCACAGTCAAAAAAAGGCAAATCAAAATCCAACAAAAACACAACTATTTTCTTTGAAAACATTAGCTCTTTATTTTTTCTTCTGGCTTTAAGGAAGTTTTTCAGTCTTTTCAAACTGGTGCCCTATTACCATATTCTTTTGTTATTCTGTTTGGGGGCCTTTGTGATTTCAAACCTTGTTTTTCAGTAGAAAACCTGCATATTCTATGCTTTGGCTGAACTCAGAGTCCTTAGACATTTTCAGTGGAATGGAAAGCATTTTTATAATTACACTCTATTCTCTATAGTTTGAAAGGGATGTGTATATATATGTTATATTTTATTCTCATTGATAAAATATGGTTAACACTGTATTTACTAAGTAACTCCATGATTTGAGCAATCTACTTGTAACTTTATGCATATAAAGATTCTTTTTTCAAATTACTGTGAAAAGCTATTTTTAGAATGTGGAGAGGATTATTTTTAATGGATATCTGAAATACACTAGCAATGATGGTGCATTACCATTAGAAGAATAATTCATTAAAAAGACAGTAGAATAAAAATATGATTATTATCTTTTAGTGGGGTGAAAAGCTTCCCATTTCAGAAAGCTTCAATGCATTTTTAATGTAAGATTTTTTTTTATGCTCAATAGAAATAAAAATTAAAAAAAATAATGGAGTGTTTGCACTTCATTTCTGAAGCCGTGCACAAAAGTCTGGCCTTTGTTATACCCCTTTCTGTCTCTTCAAATATCCAAGTGAAGGCTTACAGCATAACCTGCTTTGGACAAATATACTCCATAGGAGCAGAGTCTTGCAAACATGACATATTTTTTTTGTTTTCAGGGTTTTGGTTTGGTTTGGTTGTTGTTTGTTTTGTTCGTTTTGGTGGTGGTTGTTTTTATAATTGCTACTTTAGCTCAGGCATATCTGTGGGCTGCAACTACTTCAGCACAGCACTGAACTAGAGACACTCTTTAAAATAGTTCTAAGGCTACTACAGACGCTGTAGTTCAAAAGCAACACTTTCCTGTTGGGAATCAAAAAGTGGCCAATACAGATCTGGAAATTTTGAGATCACGTTCCCTGATGAAATGCTCTCCTGACTTCCTAATTAATGAACCACATAATTTCCTAGGTTGATTAAAAGAATCTTTGCTGCAGAACTAACCTTGAAGTGATGAAGGCATGGATAATTAGTTCTGCAGCCAAAATGAGTGGACAGAAATTGTACTTGGAGTGAATGTTGTGAAAGAAAATAGTCATACAAATACTGTGGCATCCAGCAGCAGACAGGCATACAAAATTGTTCACATATGAAAAAAAAGAACTCTGGAAGTAAAGAGCAGATTTGTTCTCTCTAAGGAAACAGCAATTACAATACTCACAGCTTAACAGAGGCTTCCTCTGACCTACAAACTTTCAGCACATCTTTGTCAGCAAAGACTGCCAGTGAGCTAATGGCCATCTCTGCCCCCTTGCCTGCTTCCAGAGGACCAACTGGGATGAAGAACAGGGAACGTGATAGCCAGTGTCTCTGGCCCTGTGAAAGCTGTTAGCAGGGGAGGAACTTCCAAAAAAGCATATGGAAGAGCCCTCAGCAGTTCAAGCTGCTTAAGCTAATTTATCATGATAATTAAGTACAGGTGATCTAGTTGTATTTTATTGTAATTGTTCACAGGACTGGAATCTTCTACAGGGACAGCTCTGGGAGAGAATCTGATTGTGTTTTAGTCTGACTCAAGGCTATTAAGCAGGCACCTTTTAATTATATGTTTTGGCAAACTTGGCTTTATTTTCCTGCGTGTGAATAATGGTATTACTGATGGTCATTATATCCAGTGTCAGAGTCACAGCATGTAACTCATACACTCTGTTAGCATTGGAGGTGTGCCAAGGCCCACCAGAGTTGAGCCTTAACCGTTTGGGTGGGTGGCTCACACCACTTGCTGTGAACGGAAACAAAGTAGAAGTAGTTACTACCTGACAACACTTACAGCCTTTTACAGCTGCATTCAGATATAGAACATGGTAGATTCAAAGTTAATCTGGAAGGGCAGAATTACAAATCAGGGCAAATGAATCTTGGATAGACTCATTTGTAACTGATTACATTCACCAAGTTATTTAAGTGATCTTGTCCATAAAAAAATTCAAATTGTAAGTTAACTCAGTACCCCCATACCAATGGCATCTCTCAATTCTGAAATGACATCCAATTTGCATTGAACTCCTGGGAGATATCTATAAAGACTAGTTAATACCACCAATTAGCAAAAGCAATATATCAGGTAAACAGAAATTCTGTTCTTACATAGTTATTTCTTAAGGCTAAACACTGAAGTCTTTGTGAACCTGGGATGTCCATCGGTCACAGAATTATATAAGCATAAGCATTTAAAGGTGGGAACATTTCTACCCTCTGGGAAGCATTAACGCGATCAAGACACAAGTCAGCCTCATTCATTTAAACTTGATTTCAAATGCACTTAAAGTCTCAGCAATACAAAAGAAATTCACAAAAATTTCACAGTATTTTAAAAATGCTAGTTCTAGGAAAGCTTATATAATTAAGAATATTTTGTGATATGTTTATATGATTTGACTCCATATTAACATGTCCTGACACTTTTATTACTTAATAGCAGTACAAATTCAGTTTGTATGGTCAATGACACACTCACCTCCCCAGTGCTCATCACACACTGTGAACAAGGTGGTTTTATTGGCTAATCCTGGGAACACACTGCTGCACTCCATAACAATAGCCTGAGGAATCATTATGATGCAGGACACAATCCAGATAATTATAATGCTGTTCCTTGCTCGCTTGGCTGTGCTTTTAAACATCAAAGGGTGACAAATTGCATACCATCGATCCAAAGCAATGCAGCTGAGTGTTAGTACAGACACAGAGACTGAAACTGTCTAAAGAAAAGAAATATTATGTAAATGTAAATGTAGGATTTTTTCAGAGCTTTAAAAACTTTTTATTGTATTTCCCCCCAGAGTTTTAAAAATTATTTCTATTTTCAACATATTTCTTTATCTGCAATCATTAAATAGAAATTATTCCCAGAAAAAGACTCCTTTTGAAGGAGATTACTTACAGAGTTACATCAGATATCCTCCTCTGCTATAGTTCTACTAGAATCAACAAGACAATGCAAACATTAGAGTCCTACCTAAACTGAGTAGGTGTAGCAAAGTCAAATTTTGAAATAGCAAATTTAATCAACTGGGAATTTACAAAACTTTATCTGAAAAACCACTTTTAAGACATTAGACAATGAATTAGTTCATCATATATATTCCATCATTTTACCTTTTATTTTTCACAGGGACAATGCAACTTTGGGGTCTCATGAAAAAAAACCCCACAACAATCAGCTTAAGGCAGTCTAAGACATTTTACTTACTGTTCCGTATAGGAAACAACCTATCACTTCAGTTTTATTCTTTCATTCCACATGCTTGGTGATCATGTCACCCAGTCTTCAGATTTTCTTTTAGTAGAATGGAGGCTTTGAAAAAAAAATTTGTGATTTTGGTTCTATTGAGTAGAGGATGTAGCTGCTGGAGAACTGTTGCCCTTGACAATGTGGCTCTTCAGCCATAGAGGTATCTGCTGAAAATGTGGATGGTGCTGGAGGCATAGGATGATCACGTGCATACATTCCAAGTTCTGCTTAATTTTTTTTAATTATAATGACTACAAGGCCAAGCACTTGTCATTCTAGTTAGCCCAGTCCGTTCATCCAACCACGTATTCTTAGAAAAGGTATTTGTCAATCGTCTTGATGGAAATGATCTCAAAACTAATTAAGTCCACTGGTAAATGAGTGGTGGCATTTATTGCATAAGGCAGACAATCTGACCAGCTCCCAGTGAACCTGGATACTCTGACTATTTCTAAGAATACAAAATCACTAAACACATGAAAAAAAGCTCAGACTGCCTTCAGAAGTTGGATTGTCTGTTCTGGACACTTGTGTAGCTGTTTAGATCTATACACAGAGAATATTAATGACTTTATTGCCTTATATCCCTCTGAATCATTAAAAAAGATTACAAAAAGAGCATCAGACAAATGTTCCAGGCAGTGTATTGCCCGTCTAACAATCAGATAGTCCAAACGTGGTATTTGTTAAGCATAAACATATTCAGAAGTGGGACAGTCTTTTAGACCTCAGCATGTACTCTGAGATATCTACTTCGATGTCAGGGGTAGACTTCCATCGGATTATCACTATTAGAAAGATGCTATTGTTCTTTCTCGTTTTCATAACATGGGTAATGTGCACACAAACATAGAAGAATAATACCTGTAAGTAGGGAATCACTTTGCAGAGGGTCTGCCCAAAGAACCACGTTTCTGTGATGTCCACAACTAAAGTTGCTGGAAGACAAGTAATTGTGACCAGAATGTCAGCCAGAGAAAGATTCACTATGAAATAGTTGGTAACTGTCCGCATGTGATGGTTCTTCCACACTGCAATGCAAACTGAATTTGGAAAGATAAGTTAGGGAATGTTTTAAGAGGAAAACTTTTGGCTTTGTAGAATTAAGGCAATGTTTGTGTGTTTTGTTTAACACAGATTATTTGAATATATAGTTCAGTGCAAGAACCACGTGTTTTGTTTTAGAGTGTAAACAAGAGGGTAAATGTAGAGAGATTCTTGGTACCCAAAGAGTAGCTTTCCACAGACAACAGCATGGGAAATAATCCAGTACAAAAAGCAATTTATTTTTCTGTTAGTTTATCTTCACTAACTATTCATACAAATTTCTTCATGTCTCTTTTAATCTGTTGGCTCTAGCCTATGGCAATACAAATCTAGATTTGTAAAAGTTTATCTGTTTTCTTAGGATAGCTTAATTCAAATTGCTAGAACACATAATCTTGTAAACTGTACCAAAACAAAAATAATTTTATAAAATATTTTTCTGGCTTTAATATGTCTATTGCATCTGCAGAGAATCTGTAACAATTGTCTGTAATCTGGGGTAAGGAAATAAAAGTAATTTTTGCAGTAGTAAATATGGTACATTTTTGATGATGATCAAAAGCAGCATGTAGCAGACACTTATAAGGTGTGCCTTTAAAGCTTGTTTAGTATGTTTTATGTCTTTCTTTTTCAAACTGAAAGGCTTTTAGAAGTGAGGCATATCAGTCCTTTAACAACATTACACTGAATTCATAAGCTACTAAATTAAAAATGCCAAAATTCAGTCTGAGAAAGTAGCCCAAAAGTAAGTTTTTTTATTAATTTTGGAAGACAAACCCTGACAGACTCTAGCAATCCAAAGCCTTTGAATGTTTTAGATTCAGTCACCAAAAGCTCTTTAAAAACTAATGCACAAAATTTTCCAGAAACACCACAATACTTCTTGTAAGAAGACAGTACAACTCACTGTACATCAACGGGTCTTCCCTGCAAACAATAATTCATCCATCATGCAAATCTAGAAGAAGATTCAAAGTCTCCTTAATCTGTTAGGATATAGCACTATACTAAATTTAGATATATGAAACAGATCACAGAATGTTTAAAAGTTGAGTTAAAAATGTCCTCAAGAGAATGCCCAAATCTAAAATGGAATCAGCTAGAGTTAAGCCATTGTCTTATTAAACTAGCTAAAACAGCTGGAAAAAAATGCACAGACTTCAAGGCACATAAGCTCTTGAGATCAGATGTTTCTTTAGATCCTAAGAAGGATGATGTGCCTGAAAGCTTCTGTCTATCTTCCAGCTATCTTCCAGATGTATCAGTTAATCTAATAAAATATATTAGTTCATTCCACAAATCTTGTCTCGTTTGAATCTTCAGAGCAACAGAACTACAGCAAGACTACAACTGAGCCATTGCTGGCAAGTTTACATTTTACATCTGTTATATTTGAAGATATCACACATCTCTTAAATGTGTTGCACTGTCTAATTATCTTCCTTATTAAGAAAAAAAACCCCTCGTGTTTAATCTACTTTTATTTTGCTGCTATTTATATTGCTTTTTTTTTCCGCACACAAGCAGAAAGAAGAGTTTTTCCCAGCAGCAATGTTTCATGTACGTAGAGATTGTTGTTACACCTTTCCTCAGAACTTCAGAGCTCTTTAGCTTTTACTCCCAGTGATTTCTTGAACATCTGCAACTATCCTTGTTGCTGCTGTCTGGACACTCTTCTGACTGAATCGCCTCTTTCTGGTGAGAGTACAGTGACCAAAATTGGTAGAATACTCATTCAAGATCTTACCAGAGCTTTAGCAGGAGCTGAGACTACACTACTTCTTCATGAGGGCTATGTTTAGACATTTAAAGGTAATTTAGGACAAAAAGAAAGGGAGAGGCTACGTGGCCTTTAGTTTCTCCAAAACAAGATGATTTTATCATATACCTTTTTAGGATATAGGTTTCCAAGATTCATCTAAAATCTCTTTCGTGACTCAACATATGTTCTTCATATCTTTTAGTGTGTCGCAGAGATAGTTCCAGATTCTATAGCTCGTATAATTTAATTTTTGCTACATATGTATCTTGCTCTCATAAATGCAAATTAAAACCCCTCTACAAACTCTTCACTGTTCTTGTACTGGTTTTGGAGGAAATCTCCCACAGTATACATTTCTTCTATTTTTTTCTTCCTGAATACACAATTTCAGGTTCTCTTATCTGTGGCCTCAGATATTTGAAAGGCCAGGCTTATAAATCAGAAGTTTAAAGGAAACATCATTTTATTTGTATTTTCTTCCTATTTGCGTGATTTAAGTTACCCAGCGAAGTAATTATTTCTATAGCATTGTATGATAATTACAACATAACTATTCAGAGCTTTACCATTGTCTGTCACCCAGTTACTACAGCTATAACTTATAGTCTGACAGTGCAGAGGCTACATCTAACAGGGAAGTAATACATTGCTGCCCCTCTGGAATGTTGTTTGCAGTAGAAAATACAATGCTGGGGACAAAATTGCAAACACTATTTCATTTTCAATAATTTTAACACTTAACTCTAAAAATTTGAAGATTTGGACTTTTACTTATGGCTGGTTCTTTGTCTTGAGTGCAATTCATATTGAAAGTATGGTCCTGTCTTGTACTTAGGCAAAAGCTGATATTAAATGGCAATGTTTTGCGGTATTTCTTATTTCTTTTATCAGTAGGCAAAATTTAAATAAAATATTGTTTAAAAGTCAGAGTTTGGCTACTTTTCTCTCATGCTATGGTTTCAACAGTCCTACATTCTACCTAATTCAGACAAGTGCATTGTTTTCAGCCATGGATGTCAGTCCTTAAAGGTGAAAGGCTTAAGCAGATATGTATGCTTTCTGACCAGGCCTATTCTCACTCCTGTGCTGGCCCATCTGGGGAAAGCACCTGAACATAAACATTATTTCTGGCAAAACAAATCCATTAAGTTGACAAATGTAAAGTCAATCTCACTGGCAGCCAACTGTATCAGAAATCAATTCATAGCATTTTGCATGTTGGGTTCAAAGCTTTCTGTCAGTATGAGCAACTGAAACCCCGCAATACCCCAGACAGCTAAGAAATATTATCATTTTCACCTTTAGCACAAAGAAAGTGAAATGCAGAACAGAATTTGTTGAAGGTCATACAGTGAATCAGACACTGACGAGAATAAGAAGCTTGGACTCCTAATTCCCAGCTCTTTACTAAACCTTCCAGATCACACCGGCTTAACCTGGATGGAATTTAGATGAACTTCAGTAATTACTTTTCCTCAGAGCAATGTAAAAGCCTATGCCCCTTTCTACTCAGGGTCTAGCAGTATGCAGGAAAGCCAATGTACAAAAAGTAGCCCTGAACTCCTTTGAATTCTAAGCCACAGGGGCAAGAGACCCGAAAGGTGGAAAAACTCAATAGTTTACAAGCATAGAAATGCAAGATAATTTGTTACGTTATATTTCTTTGTTTATACTTGTGTTTCCCCTTTTGACTTCTTCTCTTCTTTGCAGCACAAAACAATTTTCCATTCTTTTTATGGCACATAGCACAAGAGCATCTTAATTAGCATGTTTACATACTACTATATTAATTAAATATCCCAGAAACTCATTCCATTAATGTATTTTAAAAATTGTGAAAAAAAGCCCCTGAAGAGGAAGTATTTTCAAACCAAGTCAGCTTTCTGTCCCCCTCGTTGCCCTCTGCTGGTTGCAGTATTGTTTTCAACCTGTGCAAGCATGGGTAATATTTTATTTCAGTGCAAGGCTAAACAGCTACGAGGATTTGCTATGATTTATTTGAATAGGAAAGAATGATATAAAGATATAAACAGGTCCTAAATGACATAAAGTTGCTTCAGTATATTCCCTCCAGATCCCATGTCTTTCTGACTTTATTACAGTACAAGGTTATTCAGGAGTCTTGGACAATAGCTTTATTGATATACCAGTGCTTTAGCAGCTCATCAAGATTCACTAGCTTGTGTTCAAAACCTGTTACTTTATAGGTATACAAAATACTTTGACTATGCCACTGAATACAGGATAGCTTGTTAATGATCAGAACAAAAAAATTTTATATACTCTCTTCTCGCACTCCTTAAATTATGCATTGTCATCTCAGGCAGTTCTGTAGAGAAGTGGAGGCACTCAGCTCACTATAAACCCTCAAGAAACCTGCTAGAGAAAGGAAGCTCTGTGGAGTAGAAATGCCATCTGCCTACCCAGAAGGAAATAGCAAAGAGCTGTAGCTTTCCAATCAGCCTGGAGAAGAGGAGCAAGGATGAGAAAGGTAGCAAAAATTATGAATTAGGAGTATATTTTACCAAAAAGTACTTCAAAATCATAAAATAGGAGATGAGGCCAGCAACAGCCTTCCTAAAAAACCTGGGATACACCACAGCACTAATAGGATGCCTGTATAGCTGAGGCACAGTGTAGTGGCCCAAATTGAGCTCTTCAGACCTCTGTTAAAAAAATCTATGAAATAGTAAAAATAATTGAATAAAACCTCAATTTAACATTATATGTAAAGCTTTTATGCAGCCTTTGATGTTCTGGACTATAAATGGGACTGAGAAAGAAAATGGGGAAAGTGGTGTTAACACAGGCATTGAAGAAAAGAGGATTAGAATTTAAAAAAAAAAAAAAGAAAAAAGGCAGGAGAGAAATTTTAGAAGTAATTCAGAAACAGACTCCTGCTGTGCATGCTTTTCCTGACTGCTAGTGCTCCAATGGAACCTAATTACCGGCCCATCGTACTTCGTTATTTTCTGCATTTTTGTTTTTATTTTACAAAACCACTCAAAGTTAGTTCTTCCTGCACGTGCAAACATGCAGGCCAGCTTTCACAAGGAGCAGCTGTTTTTCTAATGGCTATTTGGTTCTCCCTTTGTCATCTCACCTCTGGCGCTTTACTTTCGCTAGACTCCAGCAAAGCTTTAAGCAAAGCCCTTGCTGTTCCTTCCTCTGCCACACAGTGTCGGTGAAGGCTCGGAAACCAGACGGAGTCGCCAGGCTGACAGTGGAAAAACTTGTGGAGGCATTACCCAAGCGAGGACAGTTCTGCCAAAACGAAGCTTGTTTCAGAACTCATCCCGCTCCCCAAAAAGCCTCGCAGGAAAGTCTCAGCAAGGACAAAACATAAAAAATTAAAATCAAAGTTAAAATGAAAGACAAATACTATTAGAAATCCATCAAGAAAGCTTCTCCTTGTTATATTCCCGAAGAAAAAAAAAAACACCCCTCTAATATGACAATATGGTGAGATTGATATTTTTCACATATAAATTTAGTCTAGTCCCTGTTGGTTTAGTGTCCTGAGGCATTTTAATTAGAGACTGTAATGCCGTTTAATCAATTAGCACAGCTCATTGTGTATCAAGCTGAATATGAAAACAATACAAAGGCTCCATCTGGAATAAAGTGCAGCTGCTTGCCTCCTGGAAGATTTATGCTGTCTTGAGCATATTAAACACTGTGCTGCAGTTCTTCTGCTGGTGGACTGCTGGGTCAGCTGTCAATTTGTTTTCTACATATCAACCCTAAATCGTTTTCCTCACACTCCAGAAGTCTTGTCAACCTCTTATTCATTGGGTCATCTTTCAGTGTGACTTTCTGGGCAAAACAGAAATGTAATTTCCATAATCAGCAACAACTGACATTTCCATATATATAAAGGAACTTTTGATAAATAATTAATCCCAGATGGATGTAAACAAAGAAGAATAATTTTTCATACTAAACCTCAATGATTTTATTTTGCTTTATAATTCAGTATTACAACTGTTTGACTAAAGTATCACAACATGGTCATCCAGCAGCTATTTGGAACTGATGTTGTGATTGTAAGCACTGGTCCTCAACACCTCCAAATGCATGAGGCAGAAAGCTTCTAAAAAGCTTTACTCCTTCACAGTATTTTTCAATCAAACAGTGATAAAAAGTGTGATAAATAAATTTGAGTTACACAATATTTATTCTCTGCCTCCTATACCCCCAAGAAATTGTTTTCCCCTGACAATGAATTGGTTTTGTATATGGAATTCTCCCTTTTGTTCTTTTTTAATGATACTACCTGCTGCAAATCAAGATCTGAGTGGTGGGCTGTCGAGCAACACAATCATCTTTAAAGGAAGGCTGTTGATAGTCTACCAACTGGAATTCTAGAGAGCTAGAGCCCCTGTGGAAACACTGAATCAATGCATACTGCTGGAAGAAGAAATGCTGTCCTTAAAACTACCTTCATTATGACCGATTCCTGAATAAGGATTCTCCTACTTTGACTTAAGAGTCTAAAAATTAGGTAGCTAAGACTAAGGTTATTTTATTTGTGTGAGGAAGGCTTCCCATGAGTATTTCAATAACTTCATTGATGATCTTGGTTAAGGGGAGAGAAGCACATTAACTATTGCAGTGGATATTTAATTAGCAGTTTTTGAAACTAGCAATGAGAACAAAAGATCTAACACAAAGCAATCTCTTCTGTGAATAGCGAGATGATATCTACTACTTCTTAGACTGTCCATCTCTGACCCACTATTAAGGTCTAAATTCAAACATTACTTCATTTTTACATAACTAATCTTATCTGAAAAAAGGAGACCAAGGTGAAACCTGGTGTATGTTGACAAGTAATAGAAAGAATGACACAAAGAAAAGACACTTTTTAATACAATGTTTATTACAAAGGGAATATTTTTAAAAAACCCTACATCTGGTAACAATGCCCAGCAGATAAGAACTGTCCTTGAATATGTGATGCGATAGCTGAAAAGACAGACAATACTCTGGGCAAAGGAATTACACAGCCTACCAGTGAGGTGATAGTTCCTTATCAACAGGAAACACTAGATGCATCAACAAATTCTTAGAAATATGACAGAAGAAGTAGGTGGTTAGGTCATGCTCCCTATGTATCACACATAAACAAGTACATATGCGTAGGTTCAATCACACAGGTAAAATACCAAAACTGTACAAAATATAGTTGAATAACATAGAACATATGAAATCCCAAAGTATTTTGTTGAATATTAGCTTCACTGAAATGTACTAATGGGGAACTGTCTCCCACAAAAGACAATGAGGGCCTACATAAATAAAACAGATATACAGCAACTAGTTTGCTTGCAGCAATATATTTTCTGAGATGTTTTCTAGCTACCAAGTGTTCTATTGTCCTGAAGCTCTTAAGAGGACTTCAGAGTTGAGGGTTGTGGATGACTCATGTTCTCCAGCCTAATTCTACATTTTAGGCACTGCCTTATTAATAACAATTAATAATAATAGGTGTTAGACAAGAAAACAAGAACCGAGTTCTGTGCTGGAAGCTTGTTTCAACAGATCACAACTGGGAGTAATAGCATAACCATCTAATTAGCACAGGATTCATTTTCTAACTCAGTCGCATTACATAATCTTAGGCAATTAACAATCTAATGGAAATGGGAGTTATTACCAGAAGATCAGCTATGCTATAAAAAGAGACTGCCCAAAATGCCAGATTTGGTCAGCTGTGGTGGAACAAAAAGGTGCCATCACAGAGTTTTCCTAATCTAACTGTACTGACTAACACAGACAGATTGGTTTTACAATGTCCCACCACACACACAAACACACACAAATCATTACCAGTATTAATTGGCAAACCTGGTCATCTCTGCAGAGCTGGCTATACTGATTGATCAGATGTTTCATAATAATAATTGATAGAACTATTTTTCTATCCATAGTAACAATAAAAAGCCTACAAAATCCTTATGCACACTTCCTGTTACAGATGGAAGAGCCATAATATAGCTGTCATACTGTACATGATGCTATGATAAAAAGATGTCACACTTCACTGATCCAATTTAAATGTGCGTGAATCATTAAAATCAAGGTGTGTTTCACAGCTGAAATGCTGTCCAATTTTGAAACAGCATGCTTAAAAAGCATCTGTCAGTCACTGTAAAATGGAGTTGCACTAGGAAAAACCTTTTCATGTCCATGTCTGTTTCTAATGTAGATGTAAGAGTGACTTTTCTTTAGGATATACAAAGAAAATACAATCCACTATGCTAGTGGCATGCTCCAGCAAATATCTTGCATGTTATACAATTTCTGAATCTCTATCATGAATCCTTCATTGTCAGTATTATATTCCACAAACTGGGCTAAAATCCTTGCAGTCTTACTGTGCTAAGGACCAGTAGACAGAGCACAGTTCTGTCAGGGCTGAGTGCACCCCCAGGCTCTGCAACCCCAGGGGTTAGGTGCCCATGCTGTAGGCCAGCTCTGGTACAGGGCAACATATGAGCTGGGATCTGGCTCCTGGGAACACAGCCTTTGGAGTACTCTGTGGGTCACTTCTTTGCCTTGGAGCTGCATTTAAGCTCAGGATCTCACACTTAGCTCAGGCAAAGACCATGTTGCAAGTACACATGTGCCTTGCTGAATTTGCTTGTAATCCTCATCCGCTAACTTGACTTTCTTGGCTTAAACTTAGACCTGCTTTGTCACTATGGATTTGTCTGGTGATTGCTGGGAGGTGACTGAAACCTGCTAAACATTACCAGACCTACCAAGCTCTTGGGCACAGTGGGACTGTATTGGTGAGCACAGTGCCCTGTCAGTCTTGCTGCTGCCCTCAGCTACTAGTTCTCCTTACTCTGGGGAACAGTCCAACGTAGTTCTTCTCTGACAAATTCCACTTGTGAGACAGACAGTAACTCAGCTGCTAATGTCCAAAAAAAACCAGAGCAGGTTTCACTTGACATGCAACACAGAAAATAAACAATGCTTTAAAACCAAAGAAATATTCTAAACACTTCACTTTTTTTTTCATTTCTGAAAATGGTGAGCAATCCCTATATTATGCAAACAGCAACGTATTTCAGCTGATACTCGAACTTACACAAATTAAGCTCATAGTTTCTATCTCTTAGGTAGATAAAATGTATACATATTGTATCATTTCCATGTGGTATCTTTTTAACAATGCTAAAGACATTCTAGTTATTATTCATCCAACAGATAAAGTTGACTCTCATGATGATACTAGAAACATGAAGTCCTTTCAGTGACAGATTCTCCAAGTAATCTGGATAAAATGAAATGTAATAATTTCAAATGTGATTAAATAAACTATGCCTCATTTACAACAATCAAATAAGATTCATGAAGATTATTTAAGAGAATACATGACTCATCCAATTCTACCAACACGTGCATGTATACCTAGACCTCAGTATTCACCGGATACCTTTAAAATGATAACAGAGCAGCATTTGAGACAGTTGCTGATTGATAGGCATTGACTAGGACTCTGGTGTTAGAGCTGTACATAAACCTTTTCTTCTCCAGCCCTAAAAAAAAATCAAACTACAATGAATAAAAATAAAATGGATGCTGTTGCACTCTATGACTCAGACTATGAACTCTTTGAAGAAAGGACCATAGTTTGGTTCGGTATGGATCTCAGCACAACTAGCAGTTACTGTAAAACAGATAATAAATGATACAGCTATCCAGAAAAGAGTAATTCTCTGTCAATTAGATGTGGTTTCATTCTGAGTTGGAAAGAAAAACAAGTATCACCAAATTGTGTGAGTACAGAAAGTTTCTGAAATTTCTCACTGATGTTCTGCTTGGTCTCTTAGCCTTGGAAGCCAGCAGTGCTTTCAAGCTGGGCACTGACAGGCTGTATGTGCTAAAGATTTCAGCTTCTGCCAGCTCTGGGGAGAGCTGCCAAGAGGCCCAGCAGCCCAGCTGGTAGGATGCCACAAAATTGCTTTTTCTGCCTTCAGTCTGTGATCAAACCAAGTGATCTCTGCTGTACATTTTTATTTTGATGAATGCATGTTCTCTAAGAGAAACCATTTCATTAGAAAAATTCTGACCCATGTAAATTAATAACTTCAACAAGGACCATTCCCATTCTTCTTTCACATGTATAAATGGAGTTAAATATATGTAGTTGTACATTACTTATTAATCCTTTGTGGTCTTACTCCAGTTATTAACTGCTGCAATTGGTCAGTGTGGAATGATATCAGTAACCAGAGACCTCTGTACACCGTAAAAATACCATTCCTTCTTTAATTATCTATTTTTCTATTTTCAAGCAGTGTTTTTAATTCAATGTTTTCAAATAAAGAAGAAACAGGACTTAATAGTCAACATACATTCTCCATTAAGAAGTCCTATGTTTTCCACTAGCTGTGCAAAGAAGTTGCAAGAGTTTATTTGCTCTGCAGTTTTAAAGAAATTTTCTGATCCTATTTACAAAAGAGAAAGTCCTTACCCTCAACACCTATTCTGCTTCTAAAGGTAAACACTGACCCAGTGAAGAAGAAAACAGGGCAATCATACTGATGTTATCATCTGGATTTCATATTCTCTGAATGTTCATGTAAATATGTCTTAAAACCATCTTAAAATCTCTTTCTTCTCAGTGGCTTACGCTGAAATCCCTGGTGAGCAGCCAACACGGGCACACGAGAATCATTGACATGAAGCACTTGAATGCAATACTGAAACTTGCATTCAAATGCAGACTTTACTTTAGCTGGTTTGTGCAGCAGCTCAGACAGTGTGTATCAACTCTTCTAATTAAATTGAAAGCTAAATAGCAATGCAGACCTTGTTGTATGCCACTATAAGTAGAATTCCTACTGTGCATCTCACTCAAGAGCCCAGTAGATGTCAATCATAGTTCAACCTTATGATTCTACCCTTGGTTGTTAATTAACTGTCAGAATGCTTCAATCCAGTTTATTAGTAATATCTGAGGGATTTGCTGTGCCTTCCACTTGCACAGATGTTATTTTTGGGACACTCTTAATCCCATGTGAGTGCACAAACCAAAATAAGAAGCAGAAATATAATTTTCAATACCACACAGGGAAGGAGAGGGTCTTTCCTGATTGCTTAAGTGCTATTTGAATAAGACATGGACAAAATAGAATCAAAGCATTGACTTCATTTGCCACCCGAGTCCTGCAACACTGGTGAAACATAAGCAAAGGAACACAATGCATCATTAAGGATGATACTATAAAGGACTATTAGCCAATAAAACTCTCTTTAGAAACACTTCTGCTCTTCAAGAAGGTCCATGACTAAATCCCAGGTTAATTTTGAACACGCAAAAGAAATCAGCTTCTCAGAGACACCAACATGTGTGCTGTTCTACATCAGATTTCACTGGTAGTAAAAGATTTTCACAGAAGTTTTTTTGGAAAGAGCATTAGACCACATCCATTTCTCTCCTCAGCATCACCTGAGCCTGCAATCAGTACCGTGTGAGCTTTCTTGAATAAAGATGAGACTGTTCAGCTAACAAGCACTTGCACCTGCAGATCCCACAAACAACTTGCCCATAAAAACCCCCAGCAGTTTTATGTGGGTAAGGCCTATGTCATGCATAAAGGCAGTTTAAAGAGCGAACAGCTTAAGAAGAATCATAAAATCATTTAGGTTGGAAAAGACCTTTGAGATCATTGAGTACAACTCTAAAACTGAATTATCTATTGTACGATTTACTGTGATTTAGAGGAGTGGATAGAAAGGTGTTCAGGTTTTTATTTTGAAAACACTATCAGATTTGCTATCATGTACCATAACTCGGAAAGAGAGATTTCAGAGAACAAAAAGTGGACATTTCAGTAAAAGGAATGGTGGGTGTACTGCCAGATGCCAGTTTCTGTTCCAATCAAAAAGGTAATGTGCACAAATGCTAGGGAAGAACAGCTGCACGTCAACACCAGTATCATCTCTATTTGGCACCGCACAGAGAGGAAAGCTTTTCTTCTCGTGGTTTCAGAGGGAAAAAGTGTAAATAGGGTGAAACCTCCTACAGCTCAACATTTGACCTTGAACCTTTACATGCAAGAGGGCAGCTTGTTTACAGAACGGATGGCAGCAAACTGGTAAGCACAGGTAGTTCTAAAACAGTCTTTGCTCAAAATGAAGAGGGCAGTTTTCTTCCTAGTTTGAAATACAGCATGTTTGCCAGGGCTCTTATCTTTATAGTGCCTGTCAAGCTGGCTGCCAAGCAATGGACCGAGCAAACGTGGATGTTTACAGGCATTTAGCGGACCGCTCCACAGGAAAAAAAAAAAAAAAAAAAAGAAAAAGGCAGCATCAATCCATTGCAAGAAAAAAGGCCTTTAAAAATGTTGCCTTTGGCTGCTGTCTTATTTGCATCCCGCCCCGGGAACCTTGCAGTGACAGCCTTGACACGCACAAATCCTTCTGAAAAACATGAATGAAAGACCCGTATGACGGGGCGGGGCTCAGCGCCCTCCGTTCATGGCAGTATCACGGATGGACACAGGGAATGCCAATGGCCGTGAACGCAGCCCAGAGGGGGCTGCCGGCGGAACCTGTTCCCGACAGCCACACTGCGTCCATTCATGAACGCGGAGCTGGTGAAGAGCAGCGCCTGCCCCGCTCCCCCGGCCACCCTCCCAGGCTGCGGGGAGAGAGGACACGCTCCCCTATGCCAGCACAAGCGCCTTTTTCGACAGCCCAGAGAACGACTCCGGCAGCGGGCTCAGAGGAGCGGAGGAGAGGAGAGGCGGACGGGCTGCCGACGGCCAGACCCCTCTTGCCGCTCCCACACACCGCCCCCGCCCGCTCCCGTAAACCTCCCGCTGTCCGCCGCCCCAGTCCACCCGTGACCTCCCTGCCTCGCCCCCGGCTTTCCGCCACTCTCCAGCAGCACTCTTGCTCCCTGCGAGGCGGCCACCGAACACCCCCCGCGCCCACGCCACCTCCTTCAAGGATGAATGGAAGCGGGAGGAGACTGGCTCCCAGGGATGCACTGCCCCGCCTCGCTCCCTCAATGAGCGCCCGGGAGGGGCCGCCTCGCCCCTGCCCTATTTCCCCGCTGGAGCAGAGGCACGGGATGCGCGTCCTCCACCCGCCGGCAGCGGAGGGAGAACCGCCGGTTCCCCTCATGGGGCGGGCGCCGTCCCGGGCCCCTCATCCCGCACCCCACACCGCGCCCGTCTCTGTTCTGTAGGAACACCCCGCGCTCCATATCCCCTGTGATCCCGGAGCAGCATCCTCCCGGGCGGGCTGAGAGGCGGAGCCGCCGGCCGGGGCGGCGGGGTTCAGCACCTCGGCCCGGCGGAGGGGGGCGGGAGCCGCCGGCAGCCCCGGCTCTGCCCCGCCGAGCCGCCCCGGTGCGCTCCGCCGGCCCCGCTCCCCCTGCCCCGCCTCAGCCCCGAGCGGTAGCCGCCGCAGCCCCCCGCCAGCGCAGGGGGTAGCGGGTTTTAGGGCCCCTTCTGCGGAGCCTGAACTTTCCCTGGCATTTTCAGCGGGGAATGCGAAACCCACCCCTGTTTCCAGCCACCGTCCGTGGAAAACCCATTTCGGGAAGGGGGAAAGCGAAGTTTGAGGGAGCTCGACTCACCTAGGACGTTCCCCACGAGAGCCACTATGAAGACGACGATGTAGCCAGCGATCAGCGCCCATTCGTATTCCTTGGGGTGCAAATACTCCTTCCAGAGGTATCGCAGGAACTCCTCATCATCGTAGTCGGAGGAAGGGGTTAAAAGAGCCTCCCGCGTTTCGTTTAGTTCCAACCCGCTCGTCCAATTCCTGCACGGAGGGGAACCATCCTCGGGTTGAATTCCGGACATCCCTGGTGGTTATTCCAAGGGCTAGGGAGAAAAAAACAACAAACACAAACCCAGACCCTCTCAGAGCATCCGAGCTTTCTCCCGCCCGTCCATCGAGGCTTGTGGTTGCCAGTGCGAAAAGCGGGGTGTGGGGAGAAAAATGACGCGGGAACTTACGGGAACCAATGCGGGAACAGGCTGGGGATCCGCGTCGGTCCGCAACCCTCCCTGACCAGCCTTTTTCCCCACCGGCCAGGGAGTGCAGCCTCCGCGAAGGAGGTTGCACCCCCGCCCGGTCAGGTGAAAGGCTGATCAGGGTAGGTTGCATGCGTCAGGTGCCTCACCTGACCCGGCTGGAAAAGTCACGTCCGTTTCAGACGCCGCCGATTTTTGTTCCCCAAACCGTGCACATGCATTCCCCCCCACACGCGAATATCTGCACGCTCTCCCCCCAGCCCATCCCCAGTCCCGCATCTCTCCCCCTCAACCCTACTCCCAGCTTGTCCATCCTCTTCTGACTCCTTCTCCTCGGTTTCTCACTCTCTCTTGCACAAGCACTTCACTTTAGACCTTTCTACATTAGATTCCAGATATATTCAAGGTATTTGTAAATTAAAGGCTGTGGAAGGCAGTCGTGACAGGAAACACAGGGTTAAAGGAGCCTTTAAAAAAAAGTAGCTAATGAGGCTGTCTCTGTGCCACTTTGAAAGCTGGGCATGGTATGGGGCTAAAACAGAATTGGTATGGGGCTAAAACAGAATTAACCCTGGTGAGAAAATCCCTGAGGGTGCTGAACAAACAAGTGCGGGGTTTCATAGGATTTGAAGATTGTGAGAGCTCACTTTAGGTTTGATTTTAGCACGCAGGCTCAGTGCACCGAGGTTGTTTCTAACGTCCAGCTTTGGATCTCTGAAGTGGGCTGAGCTGGCAGAAAGCAGTTCAAGAGAACCCAGAAGTGCTAGTTAAACAGTGTGATAGGATTTCTGGGTTCTGGTCATTGCTTCTTGAATTATTTTCATACTTTGCCCAGTGTACAGTTCCTGATAGAGAAGGGATAGGTTTGGACCTGTCCCTCCATGACTGATAAAATCCCTTCTTATTCAGGTAATCTGTTCACTTGCTATCTGAATAATTTAATGAATCTGATATAAGCACCATTTCTATTGTGAAATGGTACACCTCACTCAGTTAAGCATTTCAGTGCAGGGTCTGCACCTCCATAGAAATGGAGGGACTATTATGATGGAATTCTGCTTCCAACACGTAAGCATAATAGAGAGGCAGATATCCATTAACACTGTGCTTAGACTGCTTAGCTCTAGACAGTACTTTAGGCTCCTAAATTGTTCTTTATCAGTGTGCAGCCTTCTCTATTACCTTCAAAGTTCAATGCAGCATACCTACAGCTGGAATACCTGCTGCTTTTTCTTTTCACTCTAAAACAAAGAAAAAATTTCTTTCCTATTCCACAGGGAGTTTGAGTAAACCTTTTAATCTAAATATGTTAAAGAGTGAGATATACTTGGATATACAAGTAAGATCAGCATCTGTCTTACATAAATTAGGAAGGTGGAGGTTGAAAACATCATAAACAAAGATCTGGAACTAGTGAAAATATTTAAGGTTATATTAGTTGAGGTATGAATTTTGAGAAGTGATTTGAACTCTCCTGACAATGTGGGAATGCAGGTCTATCTGGTACATAAAAAGAGACCTATTTAAAGAGCTTGCCATGGTCTTTGCTAGTGGTGAAGAGACTTAGAGAATGACAATTTGGTAATCAGTAACAGACACCTCACTCATACTCCAGCTTGTTTTGTATGCTAAAATGTTTGTCATTCCAGTATTTGCTTCCAAGTTACCATAACGTCTGAAACAGGTAATGTCTTTTTCGACACAGAGTACTTTTTTCTTCCTCCTTCACCAGTAGTAACCCCACCTGGAGTGCTGCATCCAGCTCTGGGGTCCCCAGCACAGGAAGGACATTGGCTCGCTGGAGCAAGTCCAGAGGAAGGCCACCAAGATGATTAGAGGGATGGAGCACCTCTCCTATGA